>NC_136411.1:163473939-164673939 GCF_051521515.1 Lactuca serriola | reverse complement strand
CATAGGCAATGACCTTTCCCCGTTGCATGAGCACACATCCTAGGCCCTGTTTGGATGCATCACAATAGACAACAAAGTCTTCGGTCCCGTCTGGGAGAGACAAGATTGCAGCATTGTACAGGGCTTGTTTAAGCGTTTGGAAGGCAGTTTCTTGTTTATCTTCCCAGCTGAAAGTAACTCCCTTCCGAGTCAAGGTAGTGAGCGGGTTTACGATCCTAAGAAAGTTTTGTATGAATCTTCTATTGTAACGCCCGTAGATTAGGGCTAGTCAATTTAGAGACGATCAGCATCAAAAATGACTTTTTGATGGAAGATTATTTAGAAGGATTAATCTTAACCAAGTTGTAGTATATGTCACAAGGTTTCCGTGCATATAAAGAAAGCCGAAATCCGAGTTATAACGAAGAAGTTATGACCTGTCGAAGTTTCGCGACAGAACCGACACGACCTAGCGCGACCCAACGCGACGTAAATAGTGAATTTAAGGTAGATAGATATCTATCCTTAGTGATCTAAACGAGAGTCAAAGATTTTTTCGATAGTAGTCCAACAATAAAAAGACAGACGAAAACGGAGTTCAGATGAAGGAGTTATGAATTTCGAACGAAGTTTTCCTGTCCCGGCCTACTAAAAATACTATATAAGTAATATACTTATAATATATTAAAAATAAATTCAAAATTAGCCAATGGAGTCTAAACGAGAGTTGTAGAGCATAATCTCACCTTCGCGGCGATATAAAGAACGTCGAAAACGGAGTTCGTATGCGAAAGTTATGAATTTCTGAAGTTCGGGGCGCGAAACCCCAAAACTGTCAAAGCCCACGACGTGGAACAAGGTTGCCACGACGTGGCAAGTGTCCTGACACCTCCGGGAGGCCCCCAGATGCAACTTGGGATGACGCATGCAGTGACGACCAAGCCCATGACGTGGAACAAGGTTGCCACGACATGGAAAGGGCCAAATTTGCCCTATAAATAGATTTGAAGGGCCAGCCGTTTAGGGTTGCTATTTTCTCTCTTCTCTCTCCCATTTTGCCTAGATTTGCATGCCAGAAGTACCCCGAAGCCCCGGTATCAACCCCGAGACCCGAAGCGAGTCTCGAAGCCCTGAAGATCCCGAGAAGAAAAGAGTTTCCGAGCCGAAGCTCTGCCCGCGAGAAACCCGGTGTGTGAATATATCCCGGTTTCACCGAAGAATACTACTCTTAGAGCTGTAGTGTTGTCTGATCATCTTCTGATCAAGTGAGTGTGTGGTTACTTTCTTCTAACGCATAAATACGAAGTATTTTATACGAAATAAGTGTTATGTGTATATTTTGTTGTTATATGTATGAATGTATATTCACTTTCTTCTACCGCATAGATATGAAGTATTTGCTATGAAGTATGTGCTAGGTGTTTATACATTGTTTGTTTACTTGAGATAAATGTTGAAATAATGTGTTATACATGTTTTAAAAGATTTAAACTTTATATGTGTTTGCATCTACAAATATGTTGGGTAGAACATGGGTAGATGAAATAGTTGATGTGAGACGAAATAATAGGTGTTTTGAACTTAATGTGTTCATTAGGTATTTTGAACTATATGTGTTCACTTGGTGTCCTTGAACTCAATGTGTTCATTAGGTATTTTGAACTATATGTGTTCATTAAGTATTTTAGAACTCAGTGTGTTCATTAGGTATTTTTGAACTCTACGTGTTCACTTGGTGTTTGAACTCAATGTGTTCATTAGTTATTTCCGAACTCTATGTGTTCACTTGGTATTTTTGGACTCAATGTGTTCATTAAGTATTTTTGAACTAGATGCGTCCACTTGGTGTTGTTGAACTGAGTGTGTTCACTAAGTGTTTTAGAACTAAGTATTCACCAGATGTTTTGAATTAATGGTTCACTAGGAGTGTTAGAACTAGGTGTTTGTTAAGTATGTTGAACTAAGTGTTTACCAATCGTAATTTGTGGACCTTGGCAGTGGTGAACTTTGTGTCAATTCCTTACTTCAATCCTTAGGAATAAATGGATAAAGGATAGTTGATTCTTAGGGTAAATCCTTAAGAAATAAAAGAGATAATGGGAATGAGTATTTGGGTTGATTGTTTGATAATTCAATATAATAAATGTATTATTGTGGGTTGAAAACCCTACATGCTCACCAGGCTCCCAAGCCTGACCCACTCAGTTTTGTTTGCATTACAGGTAATGGCACAAGAGTATAAATTGGTGGACTTGATGAGAGATTTTGGATTATAGATCAGTAGTTACAAATAACTGTTGTAAGGTCTATTTTATATTGTTTATGCTTTTGGTCTGTATCAGAACATGACATCCCGAGGTTTTATTATTTAATGAAAATACATTCTCTTTGAGAAACGTTTTGATAAATTTTATCATATTTTGTTTTAGGAACAAATTCCGTAACCGTTTTCTTTACACGATTACTCTGATTTTAAAATAAAGCATAAACAAACCGGTCTTTTCTGGCCGAGAAATTGGGGATGTCACATCTATAGTAGCCAGCAAGGCCCAAAAACTAGCGTATCTTCGTCGATGTTCTTCGCGTTGCCCAACTCTCGATCGCCTTGACTTTAGAAGGGTCCACGTGTATGCCTTCCTTGCTGACTACGTGTCCCAATAAGTCTACCCTTCGAATCCAGAATTCGCATCTCGAGAACTTTGCGTATAGCTTTTCTGTCCTTAACGTCTCCAAGACCTATCCTAGATGCTGACTATGCTCTTCCTTACTTCATGAATAGATTAGTATGTCATCGATGAATGCTATCACAAATTTATCCAGGTAAGGTCGACACATACGGTTCATTAGGTCCATGAACACTGCAGGCGCATTAGTCAAACCAAAGGGCATCACCACAAACTCGTAGTGACCGTAGCGAGTTCTGAATGTCGTCTTAGGAAAATCTTCCTCCAGAATTCGCAATTGATGGTACCTCGACCTTAGATCAATATTGGATAAGTAGCTCAATCCTTGCAATTGATCAAATAAGTCGTCAATTCGAGGTAGGGGATAACGGATCTTGATAGCGAGTTTGTTTATTTCTCGATAGTCTATGTGCACGCAGAAAGATCTGTCCTTCTTTTTCACGAACAAGATCAGTGCTCCCCAAGGTGAGAAGCTCGATTTGATAAATGCTTTGCTTAGCAGGTCGTTAAGTTGACTAGACAGTTCTTGCATTTCAGTTGGTGCTAAGCGATATGGGGATTTGACTATGGGGGTGGCTCCAGGAATCAATTCGATTCTGAACTCGACTTGGCATACGGGAGGTATTCCCGGAAGGTCTCCTGGAAATAGATTGTGAAAGTTACAGACCTCGGGAATATCTTTGATGTCTTTTACTCCTTGTTTTTCATCCACAATGTGGGCTAGGTAGGCATGGTATTCCTTGTGTAGATACTTTCGAGCCTTGATGCAAGAGATGATTTGTAGATTCACGCCAGGTTTGTCACCATAAATGACGAGGGTTTCGATATTTGGTAGGTTAAGGCGAACGACCTTTTCGTAACACATGATATCAGCATGGTGAGAACTTAACCAATCTATGCCAATGATAACGTCAAAGCTATTTATTGTGATTGACATTTGGTCGATTTGGAAGGAGTGGTTATTTAGAGTTAGAGTGCATCCCATGTATATATCTTTAGTGCTTTATGTTTTCCCATTGGCCATTTCTACGGTCAATGTTTCATTTAACGATTGGGGTTTCAATTTGAGTAAGTGTTTAAACGGGTGGCTCATGAGACTTTTATCCACACTACTATCGAAAAATATGCATGCGTATGAGTTATTTAGGAGAAACGTACAATTAATCATGGTGGGATCCATCGTGGCCTCCTCATTCCCCATTGCTAGAACATTTCTCACGCCTCCGCTATTTCTGTTATGCACCTTTGGGAAATCTTTCTTGAAATACCCTATTTCACCACATCCGAGCATGCTCAACTCACCCAACATTAGCGGCTTGGGTGGTTTGTTGTGACGGCGCCTTGCAGAAGCGGGCGGTATGCCCCTTCTTGTAGAAATTGTTACATTACATTTCTCGATAGGATCCATGGTGATGGTAGATGCACTTGTCGCATTTCGAAAGAGTCACAACATATTGTTTGGCTGGCCTAGGGGCAGTAGGGGCGGTGATGGCATGGACGGCCACAGTTTGTTGTTTCTTGGCCGGGTCTTGAGCGGGTTGGCCCCTATTTTTGTTCGAAAACTTCCTCTTGTTGTCACCCCCTTTTGGTTGTTCGGGCATGAGTGTTATAATGCCTTGACGAACTCCCTGGTTGACTAGAGTTTGTGCCAAACGCTTGGCACTGTCGAAGGTGCTCGGGTTGGCGGATATGACCATTCCATGGATCTGAGGGGATAGTCCCAAATGTAACGCTCCACTTTCTTGGCCACTGGGGTGACCATCCTAGGGCACATAATTGCCAGTTCGTTAAATAGAGTAGTGTAGGTGGAAATATCGGAGCCCTTCATGGCGTGTTCCCACAATTCTTGCTCCAATTTCTGTATCTCGCTCCTTAGACAATACTCCTTGAGCATCATAGCTTTTAGGTCCTCCCAACTCATAGCATTAGCTACAGCTAGAGTCAAAGTTTTAACATGGCCATTCCACCACGATAAGGTCGAGTCCACAAATGTACATGCGGCATATTTGACTTTGAACTCGTCTGGGCATCCACATATTCGAATATTGACTCTGTCTTTTCAAACCATCTTGTCAAAGTAACGACCTTGTCGTCGCCATGATAGGTTATGGGCTTGCAGTTCATGAATTCTTTGTAGGATCACATTCGATGGTGCCCTTGGTTTTCACCATGATTGGAACTATTAGTCCTATTTCCGCTTCCGTTGATGTTACTGCTGATTTGGGCCACGGCGACATCCATAGTGGTTGTTACAGCAACCTGGTACACAACAAAGTCCATATGCAGAGGTGGTGGCGGTGGTGGGGCTATTGGTGTGTTGTTCTTGCGCTTGTTTGACTTCCTTAGTGGCATACTTCTGCCATAAAGTTTAAAGGTATAATGACGATAAGTCTTTGCTAAGAGTTACGAATTAGGCATTATTGTAATGGAATGCCTTGTTTATATATGTATCAAGTCTCGTTGTTATTGAAATTTGCAAGCGATTCACAAATGAAATTTACTATAATAAGTAAACAATTGCATAACAAATAGCAACATCCAATGAAATAAAATGCATACACATGTCATTGATAATATGGTTCTAGGACATAGTTTTTGAGAATTTACATTTAAGAAGGTCTACAAGAAAGAGTAGCACTAACGCTTACTCGTAAATATAATCGATCGCAAAACGCGGGTAGTATAAGCCCTATCCTGGTACTCCCTTGTTTCCGCTCGAGCGGTGGTGAGGTCCTTATGCAAGCGGTCAATGAGATGACATGTCTAGGGGCTAGTGCCTCTCCCGTCATTGAGCTCGTGCGTTAGTGGCCTCAACAGTGGCCCCCAACTCCATGATCCAATTTACTATCGCCCTGGTCTGATCTCCAATATGTGTGATCCGCTAAACCATGATAGGGAGGGCCCTGTCTGCGGGACCACCATGATTGAGGTTCTAGAAACCTCGTTGCATGTCGTATGGTGAACGCTGGTGTTGTTTCCTACTCCAACTTTCCAGGTCTTCTGCCCTACGTGGCGTGGGTCCTTGGTAGCCTAGACGATGTGCAAGAACTCGGGCGATGGTAGGTGGATTAATGACTTCGGACTCTACGTCCGAGTCCTCCTCTTCGTCTTCCTCATCTTTTTTTCCTAATCCTCCAGATTCTCTTTGGGATCCTCTTTAGGCTCTTCCTCTATTACCTCCTTAGGATCCACTTCGGGGTCCTCTTCGATCCATCCGCCATTTCCCTATTTAGGGAAATAGGGGTCTCCGGGCATATGGAATCCTACCATGACTTCTGTGCAAGAAAAGGGATATGAGAAATACATAACAGGTTAAGTGTATGACTGTGTAGTATTCTAAAATACTCATATAGTATCTTATACTTGATGTTTGATTATAGGGTTTCTTGGCATATAGGGTTGGTAAGTTTTAGATTCGTTGCCCACTGCGACCATTCCTACACACATGTTGGTCATACCTCGTATAAATATAGTTGATCAGGCTATATTTATCCCAGATATGATTACATAACTGTCTAGGCTTAATCGTAGTGTTTAACTCGTCTAAATACTTTTTATATAGTTCTTATTATGACACTGTTTCTAGTATGAGTGCATGTATGTATACTTTTTGTAAAAATACTATTATATTATACTTCCTAGTCAGAGTGTTTATCCCCATTGTATTTATCTTTGTATATCTTACATGGTTTGATATACTTAGTTCACTATAAACAATGCTCTAATACCAATCTGTCACACCCCCAAACTAGAACGGCAGAAACGTATGGGGGTGGATGACTTTCATGTATAGTATCATAACAAATGAATAGTAGTAATCAAAGAATTACAACCACCATCTTGATAAATAATTAGTTTACATTGTATCCAAAACATTGTTTACTTGATAGCATATACATATGACCAAAAATAAATAGCGTGATGCGACGACGCCCCATCCTCCAAAAACTATTTGGTTACCTGTTTATTGATTTCCTGAGAATATAAGTGATTTTGAAAAGTGTCGAGAGTTCAAGTGGTGAGTTCATAAGGGTTTTGTATGAGAAGGATTTGTAACTGTTTCGAGTAAAATGATAGTGTATACTTTTAGAAAATCCAATATTTTATTTCAAAGCGAGCTGTAAGTCTTAAACCCAAAGACTAAAAATGTAAGTAATGTTGTACTGTAATGAAGTTTTATCTTTATATAAAACTACTTGAATGGATGTTAACCCCGTAACCAAATGTTTTATTAATACCCCATGTGAGTTATCATAACCTTGCTAGAGACTAGTGGCCTGCTACGATGTTTTTCAGGCGTCAGAATGTTAGACATTTGTCACCCCAGACCTACCGGTGTAACTATAGCTAACAGTTTTGGTGCGGGGATGTCAATCCCGTATAGATCTATACACAAGTGTCACGATCTCCCTAGAAGATACTCTGGTTATAATGAGGACTTATTGTGTACTCTTGTAGGTACAGTGAAGCCAAATGTCTCACAAAATTGTATCAGCCGGTTCACGTGAACCGAAAACCCCTTTTCTTGTAAAAGAAATA
The DNA here is from genome assembly GCF_051521515.1 of Lactuca serriola. Lineage (NCBI taxonomy): Eukaryota > Viridiplantae > Streptophyta > Magnoliopsida > Asterales > Asteraceae > Lactuca > Lactuca serriola. Next base: position 164,666,737 of record NC_136411.1, on the reverse strand, counting down.
CTTATACCTTTAAATAATTATATGTTTCTTCCGTAATAATAGTGTAGTGTTTATGACTCTTAAACTATACCAATTATAGTTTATCATGTTTGTTTGTCAACACTATTTATATAATCATTTATATAAATACATAGTAGTTATCTTTTTTAGTTTCAAAACGTATGGTAAAAACATCATATTTTTGGGTTGTAACCCACAAAATGGTGAAATAACTAGAATGTACATCTTTTTGTTAGAAGACTATGTTTTGGGTAAAATGCTTCAAAAACCATGTAGTTTTGCAACCATAATTCTTCTTATGATTTTATAACATATATAGATCATGTTTTGTTTTTGTTAGTTTTGCATTTCAAAACTAATATATTACAAATATTTGTATAAAAGCTACTGATAACCATATCTCATGAAAATGTCTTATATTTAACATAGAGATAAAACATGTAACCATTTGTGGGATAAACCAAAATTTTACTTGTATCCCACCCCCCCCCCCCAAAAAAAACATGGAATACTCGAAAATGTGGGGGTATGAACTCACCTTGAATGTGATTGTGGGTTGATTGAAGAGATGATGTAAAGATCTCCAAGCCTAAACACTTGAATGGGGTTTTATGAATTTCCTTGGAAATGATATTATCCTAAGAGCTTTGTGTGTAAATGGGATGAAATTACCATGAAAGTGTGTAGGAACATGTGACAACCCGTTATTTCCTATCTTGTAAAAGTCAATAAAAGTCAAACATATCAAATTAAAGTCAAACATATTGTTTTGTTAATTTAATAAAGATAAAATAAAACAATTTGATATGTATAAACATTGTGTTAAAGTGTTGTAAAGTTTGGAAGTTAAACACTCAAGAAACCAAGGATTCTCGCCTCAACCGAAAAACCTCGCATATTCCCTTCTATCTTCGAACTGTAAACCGAAGGCAGCAAACTGTTAGCAGCCGAGAACCTCAGACCGCAATCGTGCAAGGCCGAGAACTACCTTCATTAGAAAACTACCCCGAAGGGTTTCCTCTTCGGACTGAGAAGGCGAAGCCGACAAAAGGTTTACAGCCGCAAACCTTGCATGCTTATCTTCTCGGTTTGAGTTCCCAACCGAGAACCCTTCCTCGGTTTGTGTTTTCGGCCGAAAACTCTCTTGTATATATAAGATGGCCAAAATCTTCCCTCATTCTTACACATTTCAGCCCAAAAAACACTTCTCTCTCAAGTATCATCAACCGAAGCCTCCCCTATCCTCTCAAGAACATGCAAAACCTCTTATTTCTTTGATTTCCATGCGAAAAACCCTTGATTATTCTTGAAGATCTTGCAAGTATCATCCATTGATCTTGTTTTCATTTAAAAAATACTTTCCAATCTTCAAGTATTGTGCCGAAAACTCATAAAATCACTAGCTTTCTTCAAGAACACGAAGAACACGAAAAACACCTACACACTATTCTAAGGCTTTTTGATTCGGTTTTTATCGTGGGTTCTAACTTGTGGAATTAATGCGACTACACCGTCAACCGGAAACTTGCAAAAGGTGAGTTCATACCCTTGCATTTTTACTAATTTTCACTGTTTTAGGGGGGGGGGGGGGGAATACAAGTCTAACACAAGAATATTGTGTTTACAAATAAATGACTTTTTAAATATTTGTAAACAACTTTAAATGTTTTATAAACTCTTTTTAACTTATATTTTTTCAATATATATATATATATATATATATATATATATATATATATATATATATATATATATAAGATTTAAAGGGCTTAGGACTAATAATTCGCTTTATTTCCTTTTCCTTGTTTGGATGTGGGCTTAGGTCCAAATGTCGTTTTAATTTTAATTTTAATTTATCTATATATATATATATATATATATATATATATATATATATATATATATATATATACACACACACACACACACACACACACACACAAGTTATTTTAATCAAATTTATTACCCTTTGTAACATGTCGAGCAAAGGGGGTGTTTTCATGAATATTACATATCGAGCAGAACACACATATAAATTATAATAGGTATAAATTGTGGAACTCTCAAACTATTTTCATTAATCAGTTATGTAAAGTTAACAGTAAACTCTCATACAAATACTTTACATTCAAGTATACTAGAAATGGAATCATACTATCAGTTCATTTATTTCAAAATGACTTTTCATCATTTGTTATATACGTAATCGTCAATATGGTTTTTGTGAGACAATGTTCATTTGCTTATTCATTTAGGGAATACTATTAAAGTCCTAATGTTATAACCAGAATCTTCCAACAGAGAGCGAGACAAATGTGAATAGATTTATACGAGACTGACAATCCCACACTCAGACTGTTCGCTATAGTTGGGCTGGTATGCCTATGAGTGACAAATGTCGTTACAGTTCTAACGCCTACAAAGCGTCATATCAGTCCATCTAGTCATAACATGGTTATAATAATTCACAAAAAAAAAAGATATGAACAAATAGGATTAGTGTATAATTAATTAAACCAAAGAGTACGAATACAAAGTACTGGTTTTACAATAATACAATTTATAGTATTACATCACAATTTACAATTACAGTTGGTGGAGCCAGGCACACTCACTTTTACACGGTTTTCAAAGAGTACAATTACAGAACTTGCAAAACATAAACAATACATAAAACATTATTTTTATAGTGTTATTGAATTAAAACTATGTTACACTACTCTATAGTACAACAACACTTATACATAATGGTTTTTTGGTATTAAAACTACTTTTCAGTTATATTAGAAAATATTGGATTTTCTGGAAACAATAAACATGATTATTACTACTCCAAGAAACAAACAACAAACTTCTAAACATAGATACTTATGCACTCACCTTAAATGTTGATACTCTCTTTTTCAAAACACTAGTATTCTCAGGGAACTAGTAATCAGGTACATCCCCAAGATTTTAAGAAGACGAAGCAGTATAGAGTCATGTCTTCTGTCTTTTGTTATATAACTTTTGATGTCATATATACAATGACTTGAATACATATGTAAAACTTATACTTTATTAATGCAGTGGTTGTTTTACTTTGATTACTATGATGCATGTGTTGTGATACTTAACTTGAAGTCATCCACCCCCGGACGTTTCCAGCGCTCCGGTTTAGGGGCGTGACAGATTGGTATCAGAGCATTGTTTATAGTGAACTCAATATATCAATTAATAAAAGATATACAACTATAAATACATTGGGGCTAAAGAGCTCTGATTACAAGTATACTTTTAAAATATAGGTATTTTATAAGAAGTATACTAACACTCACACATATAAGAACAACATCATAGTAATAACAACATAAATGTATTTGGATGTTGGACACTGCAGTTAAACCTTGACATTTATGTAATCATATATGGGATAAATGTAGCCCGATCAACTATATTTATTTGAGATATGACCAACATGTGTTTGGGAGTGATGGTAGTGTTGCGACAAGTCTAAAACTTACCAATTCCACTTATACAAGAGAACTCTAGAACAGAACATGAAATTTAAAGATACTATAGGAGTATTTTAGGCACTATAATACTAAGAACCAACTATGTGGAAGCAAATGACTCTTGCTGGTAAACCTATGAGTACTAAGTCTATATATTACAGTTATATATAATTAAGGTTTTATAGAGTTAGAATGTGTGGTTTAGCTTTACATCATTTTCCTTGTTTGGATGTGGATGTAGTGTAGGATCATTTATTCGAAGTCTATTTGACCCAAGTTATATATAATTGGTATACACTTTGTGGTTATAGAGGGACCCAGTATGGGTCATACTATACAAAATACATTAACTGTTAACTGTAAGTTCTTATATGGAAACTTGAAATTAATTACTATATCTATTAGATGCCTCTCACACCCCTATTATTACATAGATAAACACGATTGGATTTCATCTATCGGGAGACCCGTACTTTCGCAACCAAGGAAATGGTAGTTGGATTGAACCAGAGGATGGCGCTATGGTTCCAGTAAAAGAAGACTTCGAAGAAGATTTTCCAAAAGAATCTGACTCAGAATCAGAAGTCTATTATCCACCACAAAATGCCCAAAATCTTAATCTCCTTCAGAACTTCCAAGTCCCAACGCCTCAGTGGGTAGTGAACTTAGATACGTGGAGTCATGAGTAGGGTCAGGATCGTCCTTACAATGGAGACCAAAGCATCTACAACCTTGATGAGGGAGACTTAGCAGACAGAGCCCTCCCTGTAATAGTACGTCGAGTGGATCGTAACGACGAACAAGCAAGGGCATCCATCCATCGAGTTGTAGAGGTCGATGAGACCTCAGTAACTAGCACAATTAACCTCTGCCATTTGAACGACGACCAAGAGTTAACCAGAAATCACACTGATTCCCTGCAAAGGGAACTGACTATAACTCGAGCTGAGGTCAAAGAACTTTAGGAACACCAAGTATCATTGGAAAGCCACACGTTTGAAACAGAACGCCAGTTGGCTAAATCCAAGGCTAAAACTAGAAGGAAACCAAACGACACTCCTCGCGAGTAGAGCATACTCTACTCACTCTTTTGGATATATAGATTGAGTCTATGTATATACACTAGTAATGTTTTCATGTTCATAGTACGACCTCGAGATTTCATTTGTTGATAGGTCGGTATGCTATCAAGTTTTCCGTTAAATTGGTATATTGTACACCTATTACAAGGTCAAGTTTTCCGAACTCTATGTATCTAATATGCCAATGAAATTGACAGGCATCTCATTTCCTTTGAAAAGTCAGTATTCTATTTCATATAATCGCTTTGCAAGTCATTTCTTGTGGTAGACTTCTATTGTAACTTCCTACCATATACTTGTTGAACTAGTGAATTTAGTTCAAAGATATCTGATTCATAATCACTATTGATGTCTTACCACATTTTCATCTTTTAAAACTTAAAGCAAAAGATGCCTCCAAGGAGAAACCCAAGGCGTATCAATGTCAATGCAGCACCAACACCACCTCCACCTCTGCCACCACCTCCACATTTTGACGATGCCATGTTTCAAGCAGCGGTCACTATAGCTATGGCAGCCACCATGTCACACATCAATACACCCGGTGCCAGTGGATATGGAAATGGTGCTCATCCCTCCAATCATGGTGAAAGTCATGGACACCCACGGGAGTGTACTTATAAGGACTTTACAAATGGAAAACCTAGAACCTTTAATGGGACTGGGGGAGTCATTGCTCTAACCCAATGGATAGAGAAAACTGAAGGGATCAAGGTGAAATGTGTTGCCTGCACCTTTTTTGACCGAGCTCTCACATGGTGGAACGGCCATGTTAAGTCAATGACTCTTATAGTGGCTAACTCAATGAGCTGGGAACATCTTAAATCGTTGATGATGCAAGAGTACTGCCTGAGTGGTGAAGTACAAAAGCTCGAGCAAGAGATTTGGGGTCTTACCATGACAGGTATAGACAGTAACTTACACCAATAGATTCAGTGATCTAGCAATCCTATGTCCTAGAATGGTTCCTCTAGAGAGCAAGAAAATTGAAAGGTGTATCTGGGGGCTATCACCTCAGATCCAAGGGAGTGTGCTAGCTTCAAAGCCTGTTACCTTCGATAGTGCCAAACAATTGGCACATTCTCTAGTAGATCATGGAGTCCATCAAGGCTTCATGACTGCTGCTCCAGAACAACCCAAAACAAACAACAACAACAACAACAACATCAAGAAAAAGCGTTGGTACAAAGGGAAGAGTCAATCTTCCCAAGAGCCTTCCAAGAAACAACAGATAATGGCAGTCTATGCTACTACCGCTCCTGTTACCATTCCTGCTACTCATACACCAGCAAAGCAGTATGCTGGTAAATTACCAAAGTGCAACAAGTGTAATTTTCATCACATTGGAAATTATCGTGAGATGCAAAGTAGGAACTGTAACAGAAAAGGGCACACTGTCTAATTCTGTAGGTCACTTCTGCAACCAATCACTCAAGTTCGTGGCGTTAGAGTAAGTCGGACATGTTATGAATGCGGTGACACTGGACACTTCAAAAGGGAATGTCCAAAGGCAAGGAATGTCGATGGAGTAGGAAGAATACTAGCTATTGGTCAAGAGGAAGCTGTGGCAGACCCTACGGTGGTCATGGGTACGTTTCTCAACAATACATATGCATGCATTCTATTTGATAGTGGTGCAGAGAAAAGCTTCGTGAGCCATAAATTTGAACACCTACTTAAACAAAATTCTCAACCACTAAAAGATACCTTTACCGTAGAAATGGCTAACTGGAAAACTGAGAACACTAACGACATATACATAGGATTTACCCTTACTCTAAATAACTTTTCCTTCCCAATCAACCTAATACCGGTATCCATAAAAAGTTTCGACGTCATCATTGGTATCAATTAGTTAAGTCCTAATCGTGCCAACATCCTATGTTACGAGAAAGCCATTCGCCCTAACCTACCCAGTAGCGAAACTCTTATCATTTATAACGACAAATCTGGCGTGAACCTATGCATCATTTCTTGTATCAAGGCATAAAAGTATCTTCGCAAGGAGTGCTATGCTTTTCTAGTTCTCGTGGTAGACAAGAAACAAGAAGTGAAGGACTTCGAGAGCATTCTCGATGTGTGTAATTTCCCTGACATTTTCCCCGATGATCTTCCAGGAGTCCCACTTAAAGGACAAGTCGAATTCAGAATCGACTTAATCCCTGGAGCTACCCTCGTAGCCAAATCACCTTACCGTCTTGCACCGACAAAAATGCAAGAACTATCCAGCCAGCTAAACAAACTTCTTAGCAAAGGATTCATTAGACCAAGCTTCGATCTCACCCTGGTGAGCACCGGTCTTGTTCATAAAGAAGAAGGATGGATCTTTCTGTATGTGCATAGACTATCACGAGCTAAACAAACTGATCATCAAGAACCGATACGCTCTACCTCGTATTGACGATTTATTCAACCAACTACAAAGAGAAAGCTAATTTTCAAAGATTGAATTAAGATCTGGGTATCACCAGTTACGAGTTAATTTTAGAGGAAGATGTTCCCAAAATAGCCTTTCGAACTCGTTATGGTCACTACAATCTTGTAGTGATTCCTTTCGGATTAACAAATGCGCTCGAAATGTTCATGGACTTGATGAGCAGGATGTGCCATCCATACTTGGATAAATTTGTGATTTTCTTCATAGATGATATCCTTATCTACTCACGAAGTCAGGAGGACCATAGCCAATATCTCCGACAAGTCTTACAAACGTTGAGAGTAGAGAAGTTATATGTGAAGTTCTCAAAGTGCGAATTTAGGATTAGGAAACTAGATTTCTGAGGTCACATGGTCAGTGAAGAGGGAATACATGTGGACCCATCCAAAATAAAGGCAATCTAGAACTGGGAGCGGTCGTATTTGCTCTGAAGATATGAAGACATTACCTCCATGACACAAAATGCAAAATATTCACGGACCATAAAAGTCTTCAGCATATCTTCGACCAGGAAGATCTAAACATGAGACAACGAAGTTGGGTGGAGCTACTAACCGATTATGAATGTGAAATTCGTTATTATCCCGGTAAAGCCAATGTAGTAGCTGATGCCCTTAGCAGAAAAGAATACTCGGGAAATCGAGTAAAGTTGTTGATCATTACTATCCATTCACACCTGACCACGCAGATCAAAGAGGCTTAACTTGAGGCCTTAAAACCCGAGAATGTGGCAGGTGAATCTTTAAGAGGACTGGACAAAAACTTAGAAATAAAAGGTGATAGAGCCTGATATCTCATGAACCGGATTTAGACACCAAAGTTTGGTGGTTACAGAGAGGTCGTCATGAATGAAGCACACAAGACACGATACTCCATTCACCCAGGTTCAGATAAGATGTATCTGGTCCTTAAGAAACTTTATTGGTGGCCTAACATGAAGGCAGAGATTGCAACTTTTGTGTGCCACAAGGCTGAGGCTGTGACGGGTTAATATCAGAGCATTAGGGTTATAGCGAATTTGTAATTCTTTAGAAAATATGACTATTACCTAGGGACATATACTCTATAAAGACCTGTCCTCAGATCTATAACTAAAAGAATTATAAAAATACACTACCGATAGACTACTTACGGGGGAGGTGACTGGTTTAGAGTATCGCTTGGGTGCTGGATTCCAGAACAGCTATATGTTAAAGTGATCCCGCTTTCTGGTACTTCTCGCCTGGTTGATCCTTATTTGATAGTATTGAAGTACAAAAATCAAAACTTGATATACTAGAGATCAAGATTTTAGATTAAGTGCCCTATATAAGTTTAATAGTATATTGGTCAAGCCAAGACTAGACATAGAACTCATCAACTATGTTTTATTTTGGATGGGTCTAATGCACTTTTAAACCTAAATACGGTAGTCAACAAAGTAAAAGCTTGAGCAATCCAAAAGTTCATAAAACAAATACAACGTTGAACCGAAACATAATGTTATATATATATATATATATATATATATATATATATATATATATATATATATATATATATATATATACACACACACACACACACAATACCAAAAGCAAATCTACATAGATACATCGTGGAGTTGTTTTACCAAAAATGGGGCACAGACACCCATACATCACCACTAAAACATACAAATATAAAAGTAGTCTACATACCCAAAAAGTAACAAATAAACATGACTAATCAATATACTCGTCGTCATCCCCATCGTCACCATCATCATCATCATCATCATTGATATCAACATCATCGTCATGATCCATTCCTGATGTGCCCTTCTCATCACCCAATCGTTGATATAGGGGATAAGCGAATCCCTGAAAAGTGAACCAATCGCTCATAGCCCCCGCCACCCACTGCCGGTAGTAACAAACATCATGAACCTCCCTACTCAGCTCATTTATGTGCCAATAGAGATGGGCTTTGTCCATATTAGGCTGTGGACCCTGCTGAGTAACACGGGGAGTGCGTTGGACATACTTCTGACGATAACCAAACTAAAACTCCATCTCCTCTCCATGGTATGGATATCTGAGACGAATAGGCACATCAACATCGTCGGTAGGAATCTTCAAAAGCTGATACGGACCACGAACAACTGCCTGTAGCCACGTTAGAACCACCTCGTCCAACTCCCAAAGGGGATAGTAAGTCATCCCATGAGTATCAACCCCATAGGACCGAGCCAAGCAACAAATAAAATGGCCACCACAAATCTTACTCTTTAATTGAGAGCCCAAAGCTAAAATGGATGAGAGGAAGGAGGCAATAATATAAGGGACGTGGAGGAGAACGATGGTGTGAAGAAGGCTTTGTTGGATTAGGTGTCTAAGCCACTAACTATAACTGGTATGTACTTGACCCGAGTGTAGCATGGTCCATTTGGGTTGCCTTCACTAGAACAATCTGACAGGATGGATATTTGAGAAAGAGGCTATCTATGATTTACTAATATATATTATAAGTATAATATATTAATTGAGAAATCATAATATTTAATTAGTACTGATCAATGATTAATTTTGAATTAATTTAGTGATCAAAAGAGACTAATTAAATTAACAGGGTCTGATTATGTAAATCAGTGATATATCTGATGGGTTTTAGCCATAAGAACTTTCCTATGTGCGCATGCAAAACCCTAATGCTTGGATCTAGGCTTTCTAATAAACATGCTTTGAATCCAAGTCTTCTAATGACTAATTAGGCTAAATAACAACATTGAAACAAATCTAGAATCATACCTTTTAGTTCCTTGTTGATCTTGAGGTCTTGGAGCTTCTAGAGTCACAAATGTCGCTCCTCTAATGGCTTACAAACACCAATAGCAAGAAGAATGATTTAGGAGAGAGGAGAGGGGAGGAATTCGGCCAGGGTTCTCTTACTTTAGGAGATGTATCGAATTCCCTATGCCATGGGGTCTATTTATACTTGTAGACTCCTTAAGGGTTACAACCTAAACCCTAATTGGATAATCTTCTCTTAAGGCTATCCAAATCCATTCCATAGATAAGCCTTTGGACGATTTTAGCTATCCTATATCTCATAGAATTCGTCCGAAGCATATCCTAATGGATTTACAGTCTAAAGTTTAACTATCAAACAATTGACAGTTTATACCCCTTTATTTAATTAATCTCTTTAAGTCACCAAATTAATTCTAATTAATTCTATGACTTATATTAATCAAATAACAAATATATTATTCATTATATTATTCTCATAATATATTAATAATATTTACTCTCTCTTAATAAATCATCCTATCAAGTTGCTATGGTGAAGGCAACCCAAAAGGACCATGCACAACCGGGTAAAATACTTGTCTAATATAGTTGCAGCCTTAGACACTATTCCAACAGTCTCCCACTTGGATAAGTCTAGTAACTATATTCACAAGTACAATTCGGTTTGCAATCGTAGCTCTGAAAGACGCTGTCAACTCTGATCTAATCAATCTTGTCCTTTAGATAAGGGAACGTATAGTCCTCTGTTAGATATCATGCTGACAATCCTATGGAATGGTTAGTCAAGCATTTAGGTTTCTTGATCTCTGATTTATTTGACATAGAACTTAATCGAACACATCAATTCAGTTCTGACCGGGCCCGACACATAAGTCAAATCAAATCATCGAGCGGCCGAGATATCGCTTTTACCTTCTTAGATAAAAGTTACAGATAAACTTCGACTTATATGCATTTACTTATTCATTAACCAACTATACACAACAATACGTTTTATAACACCAAGTTACTGATGCGTTTTCGTATTATCAATGTACAATTAATTAACAAATAATAAACCATATATCTAGGTTTTAAGACTATATGATATTATCGTCTTGCGATCACCTTTTATATCGTATTCCATAAGGTGATACCAGCAAGCACGGGTTTATTCCAATGCTCAAAACTAGTTCATAAGCACTCATGAACGTTGCAACAATCTTTTGCTATGTCTAACACCATTTAGACATTCTACACACCAATTCATGACAATCTTCATTCATATCTACTCCCAACATATGAACAATTGTGGACCATTTGAACAATTCGATTATTCCTAATAAACTCAATTATTCTGGAAGTCAAAACATGCAAAGTGAAACAATAGCTAAACAATTAACATAAGATAGTAACATTACACATAAATAAAACTCCTTTATTTAATCATCAAATGTCAATTACATTTATCTATTACACGTTTCTAATACTATCTAATCTATGCTAATATCATCCTTCAGCCCAATACTCCTAGCATGCTGCAAGTGCTTAACCCTACTCAGTCCCTTCGTAAGCGGATCTGCTGGGTTATCTTCTGATGATATCCTCTTCACTACGAGTTGTCCTTCTTCTACACGATGTCTAATGAAGTGATACTTTCTGTCGATATGTCTTGATCTACCATGATCCCTCGGTTCCTTTGTCAAGGCAACTGCGCCTTCGTTATCACAGAAAATCTCCATTGGCTCCTTTATGGAAGGTACAACTCCAAGATCACCGATGAAGTTCTTTAGCCATATTGCCTCCTTCGACGCTTCGCTCGCTGCAATGTACTCTGATTCGCATGTTGAATCAGCTACGGTTTCCTGCTTGGAACTCTTCCATGTCACTGCTCCTCCATTTAGGGTAAAGACCCAGCCCGACTGCGAACGGTAGTTGTCCCTGTCAGTCTGAAAGCTGGCATCACTATACCCTCGCACCTTCAAGTCATCACTCCCTTCGAGGACTAAGAACCATTCCTTCGTCCTCCGAAGGTACTTAAGGATGTTTTTCACCGCAATCCAATGTGCCTTGCCAGGATTCCCTTGATATCTACTAACCATGCTCAAAGCGAAGGCTACATCAGGGCGAGTACAAGTCATAGTGTACATGATTGAGCCAACTGCGGAAGCGTATGGTACTCGACTCATTTCTGCTATCTCAGCTACGGTACTCGGACTTTGAGTCTTACTCAATTTGGCATTACTTTGTATCGGTAGTTCTCCCTTCTTTGAGTTTTCCATACTAAAACGTTTTAGTACCTTCTCTAAGTAAGTATTCTGACTAAGTCCAATTAGTCTCTTACTTCTTTCTCTTACTATCCATATTCCCAAAATGCAAGAAGCCTCTCCGAGGTCCTTCATAGCGAAGCACTTCCCGAGCCAGGACTTAACTTCCTGCAGAGTCGGGATGTCGTTTCCTATGAGTAATATGTCATCGACATATAGAACGAGGAAGCTTACTATACTCCCACTGGCTTTGACATATACACAAGATTCGTCTTCGCTTCGTACAAATCCAAACTCTTTGACTTTCTCATCGAAGCAAAGATTCCATCTGTGAGACGCTTGCTTAAGTCCATAAATGGACTTCTCAAGCTTACACACTCTATCTGGATGCTTCAGATCCACAAACCCCTCTGGCTGAGCCATGTAAACATCCTCAGCCAACTTTCCGTTAAGGAAGGCGGTCTTGACATCCATTTGCCAAATCTCATAATCATGAAATGCGGCAATTGCTAGCATCACTCTAATAGATTTAATCTTCGCAATTGGCGAGAAGGTCTCATCATAGTCAACTCCGGGAGTTTGAGTAAAGCCCTTCGCGACCAAACGCGCTTTATATGTGTGTACGTTTCCATCCACGTCGGTCTTCTTCTTGAAGATCCATTTGCACCCAACGGTCTTACGTCCGGGCACGTAATCAACCAAATTCCAAACTTGGTTATCATACATGGATTGGATCTCGCTATCCATTGCCTCTTTCCATTTTGCAGACTCCGGGCCTGCCATGGCTTCCTTGTAGCTATTAGGTTCACCAAGGTTTACTAGTGTGCCATCACTAATATACGTGTCCCCTTCGGTAGTAATATGAAATCCATAAAACTGGGGATGAACTCTAACTCTATCGGAACGTCTAAGAGGTAGGGATTCGTCAATCGGTTCAACCGGAGTTTCCTCCTCGGGTTGAATGCCAGCGGTAGAGGTTCCTTCATCTATCGACTCTTGAATCTATTCAAGTTCAATTTGCCTCCCACTGTCTCCTTGGCTTATGAGTTCTCGCTCTCGGAAAGCTCCTCTCCTCGCAACGAAGACAACATTGTCCTTCGGTCTATAGAAGAGATATCCAAAGGATGTCTGCGGGTAGCCGATGAAAATACATCGCTCACTTCGAGGTTCAAGCTTGTCGTGAGTATCTCGTCTTACGAAAACCTCGCAACCCCAAACATTGATATGTGCCAACGAGGGAGCTTTCCCTGTCCACATTTCGTGAGGTGTTTTGGCAACCTTCTTAGTAGAGACTCGGTTAAGGATATGGGCGGCAGTCTCCAAGGCATACCCCCAAGAAGAGATTGGTAGTGAAGCACGACTCATCATAGAGCGAACCATATCCAATAAGGTTCGATTACGCCTTTCTGCCAAACCATTCAACTGCGGTGTCCTAGGAGGCGTCAATTGTGAAACTATTCCACACTCCTTGAGATAATCGTGGAATTCAAGACTTAGGTACTCTCCTCCTCGATCGGATCGAAGCATCTTGATTTTCCTGCCCAATTGATTCTCCACTTCATTCTTGAACTCTTTGAACTTTTCAAAGGTGTCTGACTTTTGCTTGATTAAGTAGATATACCCATATCTACTATAGTCATCGGTAAAAGTCTCATAGAAGCGGTTCCCATCCTTCGTGGTTGATCTAAACGGTCCACATACATCGGTATGTATTAGGTCCAATAGACCCTCGCCCCTTTCACATGTACTCGTGAAGGATGACTTAGTCATCTTTCCAAGCAAACAAGACTCGCATGTGTCATCTTCCCTAAGGTCGAATGACTCCAACACTCCATCCTTTTGGAGTTGGGCTATGCGTTTCTTGTTGACATGTCCAAGACGACAATGCCATAAGGATGCTTTATCCATACTATTGGAAGAATCAATGTTCAAAACATCATTTCCTAAGTTATCAACAATCATAACGGTTTCATATATTCCATTACATGGTATAGCTTTAAAGTAAAAGACACCATTTAGATAAGCCAAAATAGAACCATTCTCATTATTAAAAGAAAATCTAAATCCTTGTCTATATAAACCATGAAATGAAATGATGTTTCTAGCCATTTCTGGTGAATAGCAACAATTGTTCAAATCTAAAACCAAACTATTCCTAAGCACTAAAGAATACACTCCAATTTGGTCACAGGCGACGATCTTTTGTTCCCCATGATTAGATTGATCCTTCCTTGCTCCACATCCCTACTTCTTCTTAGTCCCTGCACATTAGAACAAATGTGATAACCACAACCGGTATCAAGAACCCAAGAAATAGCATGATTAGAATTGTTAGATTTGATTGTGTATATACCTGCGAAAGATGGCTTGATCTTTCCCTCTTTGATCGCTTGCAGGTAATCCGGGCAGCTTCTCTTCCAATGTCCTATCTTGTGGCAGTGGTGGCACTCTGCCTCCTTTGGGTTAGAGTGGGGCTTAGCGGGATCAACTTTGGTCCCACTAGAAGAGGCACCATCTCGGGCTTTCACCTTGCGATAGTTCTTCGATGAAGCTTTCCTCTTCTTTCCCTTCCCTTGACCAATAGCCAAGACAGGAGCAGCGGACGGATTGGGAGTAGGTGCAACAGACTTGTCCTTGAAGTTGCTCTCAGCGACCCTCAAGAGACCTTGGAGTTTGCTTAGGGTGACCTCTTCTTTTTTCATGTGGTAGGTCATCCTAAATTGGTTGTACATCGGAGACAAAGAGTGAAGCACCATGTCGATCGCCAAGTGCTCACCGAAGTCAACATTTAACTTGCGAAGGCGGTCGACATACCTTTGCATCTTTTGCAGGTGCACGGTAAGAGATTCTCCATGACCCATCTTCGCGGAAATCATGTTGGTGAAAATCTCATAACGCTCTTGTCTCGCGTTTTGATGGTATCTCTCCAATAAGTCTTGGTGCATCTCGTACGAGTACATGTCCTCGTAGGACTTTTGGAATTCGGAGTTCATGGTGGCGATCATGATGCAATGTACCTTCGTTGCATCTCCCTCATGAGTTTCAAAGGCGGTGATTTCGGCGGGAGTAGCAACTTCGGGGTTGATTTTCTCGAGCTTCTCATCGAGGACATACTCCTTATCTCATAGCGAGCAATGGTGCGAATGTATCTTATCCATTCGCTAAAGTTCGTTCCATCGAAGGTGACCTTTTGGCAAAGGCTCATCAACGTGAAAGAACTAGCAGTAGCGTTGTTTGCGTTCGACATCTAGAATTAGAAAAGGAAAAAGATAGATTAGAATAAGAATCCCTAATTATCACCCAATAAGAAAAAATAGGGCTAGCATCCAACAAAAAACATTTACATACTAGAAAAGGGATGCCGTAATCTAACATGAAAATAAATTGAAGGTAAGTGAATGACGATTCACTAATTCTCCATTACAAAACTTAAACTATTAGTCCTAAGTGTTTTTGAGAATTCCTAGGTTCGGATGAGATTCATTGAAAGTATTCAATGACATATTTAAATCTCGATATGCCCCTCTTGTTTGTGACTGGGATGCCGAGGATCACAAAGCGGGTGTGAATTACCATGCAAATTCACATGGTGCCTTCATTGTAACGATCACCTATTCGATGTGCCGGTAAACCACACACGCTCCATCGAACTATGATAAACAATGAATCACCCTTTTCCACCTTCGCTTAGAACCAATTAGTGTGCCGGTAAACCACACAGGCTCCACTAACATCTTAGCAAGGTGCAAAGTGTAATTTCATGGGATTGCATCAATTCACTTTTCCTAAAGTAACTAGGATTGGGAAATTTTTAAAAGAAATGTGTAGTTACTTTATATTTCTTATTATACTTTTAATGAGAGGATGAGGCTGCCCTATCCTACCCGTTCAGCTAACGACCCTCCACCAATCAAGCAAGCGGTGGGTGTGAGTGTACACCCATTAAGCGCCATTTTATAGGCCGCAACCTTATACCCACCTTATAGATCGGCTTCGTGAAAGAGGCCTACTAACGGTAACACCAGCATTTAGTTATACATATATATATTATTCTAGTAATATGATATTAGTATAGGGTTGTATTTTAAAACTTTTAAAATCTAGGGTTTGAAATTTAAGTTGTCTAAATTAAAACTTTTAATCACAAATATAAATTTCAAAACTTGAGGGTAGGTTTTAAACATTTAAAACATGGAGGATCAAATAACAAATAATTCCAATTAACAATTAATATCCGAATTATCTATATTTGATTTTATTCAAGATAATTACCAAAATAATTAAAATAATTAATTAATTATCATATAAGGAAATTAAATATTTTATTAGTTGATAAATACCTTTAACTAGATCAAGATAATAGTCATATATATCAAAAAATCGGATTTAGATTGATCTATTATGATTAAGGTAAGTTTCCATAAGATAATTATGAAAAAATCCCGAATTTGGCCATTCCTGACGCCTGGACTCGCCGAGTGCACAAGGGGACTCGCCGAGTCAGGCCTACTCGCCGAGTCCACCTTGGGACTCGCCGAGTCAGTGACTCAGAAACCTAAAAATCGAATTTTGCAGGTTTGTTTCAGTTAATCAAGCAACAATTTAAAGAAAACCAAGCTAGGCTCTGATACCACTGATGGGTTTTAGCCATAAGAACTTTCCTATGTGCGCATGCAAAACCCTAATGCTTGGATCTAGGCTTTCTAATAAACATGCTTTGAATCCAAGTCTTCTAATGACTAATTAGGCTAAATAACAACATTGAAATAGATCTAGAATCATACCTTTTAGTTCCTTGTTGATCTTGAGGTCTTGGAGCTTCTAGAGTCACAAATGTCGCTCCTCTAATGGCTTACAAACACCAATAGCAAGAAGAATGATTTAGGAGAGAGGAGAGGGGAGGAATTCGGCCAGGGTTCTCTTACTTTAGGAGATGTATCGAATTCCCTATGCCATGGGGTCTATTTATACTTGTAGACTCCTTAAGGGTTACAACCTAAACCCTAATTGGATAATCTTCTCTTAAGGCTATCCAAATCCATTCCATAGATAAGCCTTTGGACGATTTTAGCTATCCTATATCTCATAGAATTCGTCCAAAGCATATCCTAATGGATTTACAGTCTAAAGTTTAACTATCAAACAATTGACAGTTTATACCCCTTTATTTAATTAATCTCTTTAAGTCACCAAATTAATTCTAATTAATTCTATGACTTATATTAATCAAATAACAAATATATTATTCATTATATTATTCTCATAATATATTAATAATATTTACTCTCTCTTAATAAATCATCCTATCAAGTTGCTATGGTGCCCAAAAGGACCATGCACAATCGGGTCAAATACTTGTCTAATATAGTTGCAGCCTTAGACACTATTCCAACAATATCTTATTTGGGATATTGATCCATGATGGGCTATGTTTATGTAAGTAACCATGACGAGTTAGCCCACATGAGATATGGATTATAACCCAAGTGTATGGATTAGATTTTACCCATGACTCTTGGAATCCTACAGTATATATATGTTATCCCTTAGCCAAAATCGACACCTATGCATTCTAACAGAATCATAACCAACTTTGTGTCTCAAAACCCCTCTCTCAAGTCCTCATTATTTCATGGTGTTTTGTGAACCGTTTGAGGCATCACACTTGGGGTGCCAAGTTCTTAAAAGCCAAAAATTCAACAAGCTACAACAAGAGGTAATCTTCTAACTAACTTTTATGATTCACATGCTAAATGGTATGTGTTGTGTTATGAGCATAACATCATTCCTATGGTGTGCATGCAACCCTAATTACTTTGATCTAGGTTTTTCTAATTTGAACATATAACATTGATTACCAAAGCAATAACCCTATGACTAGCATGTAATAATCGAAATTGACATATAAACTAGTTATAATGATTACCTCAACTTGTTATGTAGTAATAACAAGAACTCCTTGACCTTTGAAAGCTTAGTGCCTCAAATCTTGCACCTCTAACGGAGTCACAATCACCACTAGCAACAAGGAAGAAAAAGATAGAGAGAGAGGGGGGGGGGGGGGGGGGAGAGGCTCAAAATTGGCTATGGAATCCTTCTAGGGTTTTTAGTGGCTGATTTTGGCATGCCCAAGGGTTCCTTATATAGATGAGCAGTTAGGCATTCAGTCAAAACCCAAATCCAGTTGCTTAGTCCATAAGCAGCCCAAAGGATCCTTCTAGAAGGCCCTTTGGACGATTTCTATATGGACTCCCGAGTAGAATTCGTCTATTGCTTCCTTATGGATCCTAAGCCCAACTTTATAACTATCTTATAATTACAGTATCAGTCCCCTTGATTTAATTAATCTCTTTTGACCACAAAACTAATTCTAAATTAATTCTTGATCAATATTAATTAAACCATATGATTTCTCTTTGAATATATTGTTCACATAATATATTAATAAATCATAATTAATCCTCTTTCTCCATAACTCATCCTATCATTTGCTAAGGTGAAGGCAACCCAAAAGGACCGTGCTCATAATCGGGTCATGTACATACCAAAATAGTTATAGGCTTAGACACCTAATCCAACAGTCTCCCACTTGGATAAATCTAATAACTATTTTGCAAGTACGACTTCAGAACCTGATTAGAAATCATAGCTTTCAAAAGCCAATGTCGAACTCTGATATTCTAATTTTCCAAATGCTTAGGGCATTAAGAGGGAAAATAGACCAGAACTGTATATGACTAAAGTTGTTAAACAATTGCTAAGGACAATCCAAGGTTCGCTAAGGATTGGCCACTTGTGGGTAGTTGGAAGTATAGTAATGAATGGACCATATTGATATAATTCTGAATAGATAAGATTCTAATAAGAATGGATAGTCATACGACAATTATGGAAATGTTTCCCTAATGGGAGTTGGATATCAAGAATCTATGAGTAAGTTAGAAACTTTTATGCAAGAAGGATATTCAAAGGAACGCACCATGAATATGAGACTTCGCTTCCATGGAATTGGTCCAGTAACCAATATCCAAAGGGAATACTTTGTAATGTATGTTGCCAAGTCTCTATGACTTTTGTGCATATTCATTACAAAAGGATCACTACATATAAGCGTTGAATCTAACAGATTACAACAAGTGGAAAGGACTTGGTCTTCTTACACTTACGATAAGGATTTGGAATTGTCAAAATGAGTGTCATTGGAAATGTTTACAATTGATCTATTTCACAAAGTAAGCACCATAGGTAAACATAGTGTTCATGCTTGGAGAATGGGATGACTATTGTTTTAATTCAAGTATTAGGTTGATTAATCGAAATATTATACAATGAATAATGTGGAATCAATATGGTGATTAAATAAAAGGTGTTTTATTTATATTTAAAAGTTTTGAGACCATATTGGATTTGATTATTCTTGTGTTTCACTTTGCATGTTTTGACTTCCCGAGTAACTAGGTTATTCAAACTATCCACAGTCGATCATACTTTGGAAGTAGGTACTGAGGCAAGATTGACATGAATCTATTTGTAGATTGTCAAAAGTGTTTTAGACATAGCACAAGTTTGTTGTAGTGTTCATGAGTACTTCTGGAATAAGATTTGAGTATCAGATTAAACCCATGCTCATCTGAATCACTTCATGGATTTTATCACGAGTGATTGTGAGACGATAATATCTTATATTCTTGAAACCAAGACATGTGAGTTGTATTTTACAAGTCGGTTGCACATTGACATATGTAAACGCACCAGTAACTTCATGTTATAAAACATATTGTTGTGTGTGATTTGATGAGTAAGTAGAAGCAAGCATTTGAGACGAAGTTTATCCATTCCTTTTACCCAATGTACGATAAAAGTAATATATGTACTGCTCTTGATGATTTAGTGATGACAACCATAAGCGCTTGGCCAAGCCTGGACTGATTTGACTTGTTTAATTAGTCGGTCGTCATAAATCAGAAATCAAGATACAACACATGCACAGAGAGAATGATTAAAATCCATGTCTTAGTTCATACGATATCTAGAATCGATGAATATATGATCCCTTATCTAATGGACGAGTCATTTGATTAGGTCAGAGTTTAACAGTGGTTTTTAAGAGCTACGATTGCTAGTCGGGATTTTGGAGTCGTACTTGCAATAATAGTTATTAGACTTATCCAATTGGGATACTATTGGATTAGGTATCTAAGACCATAACTATAATTGGTATGTACTTGACCCGAGAGTAGCCTGGTCCATTTGGGTTGCCTTCACCAGAACAATCTGACGGGATGGATATTTGAGAAAGAGGCTATTTATGATTTACTAATATATTATAAGTGTAATTTATTAATTGAGAAATCATAATATTTAATTAGTATTGATCAAGAGTTAATTTGGAATTAATTTAGTGATCAAAAGAGACTAATTAAATTAACGGGGAATGATTATGTAAATCAAAGATATATATTTTTTGGGCTATTAATCCATGATCGGCTAAGTTTATGTAAGTATCCATGAAGAGTTAGCCCATATGAGATATGGATTATAACCCAAGTGTATAGATTAGGGTTTACCCATGACTCTTGGAATCTTACAATATATATGTCTTATCCCTTAGCCAAAATCATCACCTATGCATTCTAAGAGAATCATAACCGACTTTGTGTCTCCAAACCTCTCTCTCAAGTCCTCCTTTGTTCATGGTGTGTTGTGTACCGTTTGAGGCATCACACTGGGGGTGCTAAGTTTTTAAAGGCCAAAAATTCAACAAGCTACAACAAGAGGTAATCTTCTAACTAACTTTTATGATTCACATGCCAAAATGTATGCTAGTTGTAGGCTTCATGCTTTCGAAATTTTTATTGCATATATAACTAGAGAAAAATTAGATCGAAAGCATTTAGGGTTGTATGTGCGCCATCGGATGTTGTAGTATATAAAACCCTATAGGCACCACATAGGAAAAAGGTCATCAGAAGGGACCTTATCGTGCTCCTCACGGTGATGGATAGTGGAGGCGATAAGGTGGTGTATGAACTGATGCAAAGGCTGTCAGAAGTTGCTCTCCCTCGCCGACCTATATACATACTCTCCAACGGTAAGGGCACAAACACTCGAATAATTGTATTCTCTTGGCTTTGATAGAATACAACTATATAAGTAGGCCTGCAAGAAAGGATGATCCATATCCTCGACATAGTATATCTCCAAGCATTGCTCAAACTCTAACAAACTACAAGATCGAGCCACTCCACCTAGCATGAAAGACAAGGCAGATTCATCTTAGCAATATCTTATCTCTCGGTTGAACCAGATAGTAGAAAGGAAATATATAACAAGCTCCCTGAAGATGAACTCTCAGAACCCTAAAACGCAACGTCAAGCGTGACTGATGAAAGTCACGAGACCCGTCTCATCGTGAAGAAATCGCGTGAGAAACAGCTCGAATAGCGCCATCAAACCCAAATCACTCACAATACACTAGTCAAGGGACTGCAGAATACATATCTACATAGTTATCAACTCCAAACCCCACCTAATGTGTGACAACCGTCAAGTTCCGGTCAAGTCAAAGTCAACTAAAGTCGACAAGTCAAACCGGCCGACTCAATTAGCCCATGGTTACTAGGGTTTACGTAATGAAATTACTAAACAACTCGCTATTCTAATGAGAGATCATAAATCGAAAGTTCGTACATCTAGATTTCCTTAACCTAAAATTGTGGTAAGTAACAAACCAAACCGATAAAACATTGTGTATACTTATTGGGAGTGTGTAAGATCCTTAAACATGACATAATGGGGCTTATGGACCATGCGTTGCGAACCCGGACACAAATAATTGTCACACACGAAACCTCTCTCAATCGTTTTCACTCTATCTCTTTATATGAGAAACCTCTCCAAGAATGTGAAATCTCTCCCAAATCTCTCTTTGTATGAGAAACCTCTCCAAGAATGTGAAATCTCTCCCAAATCTCTCTTTGTATGAGAAACCTCTCCAAGAATGTGAAATCTCTCCCAAATCTCTCTTTGTATGAGAAACCTCTCCAAGAATTTGATATCTCTCCCAAATCTCTCTTTGTATGAGAAACCTCTCCAAGAATGTGAAATCTCTCCTAAATCTCTCTTTCTATGATAAATCTCTCCAAGAATGTGGAATCTCTCCCAAATCTCTCTCCATATGTGAAATCTCTCCCAAATCTCTGTTTGTATGAGAAATCTCTCCCAAATCTCTCTCCATATGTGAAATCTCTCCCAAATCTCTCTTTGTATGAGAAATCTCTCCAAGAATGTGGAATCTCTCCCAAATCTCTCTCCATATGTGAAATCTCTCCTAAATCTCTCTTTATATGAGAAATCTCTCAAAGAATGTGGAATCTCTCCCAAATCTCTCAACATATGTGAAGAATCTCTCCAAGATTGTAAAATCTCTCCAAAATCTCTCCCGAAACCTCTCTTGAAATTTTTATAGTAAATTGGGGCATCCCGATACTTGGCTTGATAATGAATCACTCAAAGAAGGGAAAAACCTGGGAAAATAACCCTTTAGGACCGAAGCCTCCTCATAAGGGTCAAGTCCTCTTGGATCCGAGGCCACTTAAGCTGAGTCTGAGGCCCCTTGAGTAGCCACAGCCATCCAGTCGCAGCCACCAAGCCGAAGCCTAGAGCCACAGCCGTCAAGACCGCAGCCACGATGCCGGAGCCACTGAACCCGGACCCAAGCTCCGCATCAGACTCCCTTCGGACCGCAGCGCCTTCCTTCAACATCCACGACTGAGCCTCACTTCGGACCCTCCTCAGCAGCCGAGCCACTCCGGTTCCAAGGCTGCTGATGACCGAGCCCTAGTGCCTCCGGTCCTAGACTTCGGATTTTACGTTTTTCACTCGGTTTTTGACTAATTCTCCATTTTAAGTCCGTTTTTAATCATTTTAACGCGGGATTTTCTCCAGAAATCATATTATAAAATATAAGACCGTAAATATTCATAATTTGGGCATATTTTTCTGGAAATATTTATTCAAGAATAAAATCTTTTAAGTGAGATCTTAAGGTGGAGTGTGAATCTTGCCATAGTATTTGACACAAACAACCACCCCATGCCCATTCCTTTGACCAGCTATTGTACACCCCACTACTCCTAGTCACCTCAAGGCACTACCCCACTCCTTTCCTAGCAACCCACGTCCAAAGGTGTGACAACCCTATATTTCCCAAAAGCATTGTAAACACTCAAAAGCTAAAAACAACGAAATTAACCTCGAAAATAAAGTGTTCAAGTATCTAAGTTGGGATGCATCAAATATTAGATATCATACCAAGGTTTCCAAAAACATAAAGAACGCTCAAAACCGGGTTATATTGAAGAAATTATAACCACTCGTATATTTACGACACGAAGTTAAAACCTTATTTGACGTAAAAAGTAGAATCTCAATAAAATGCATTTTAGCCTTAAGTATCTAAACCAAAGTCGTAGATCTCGTTGAAAGGTGAGCGTACATAAAAAGATCGCCCAAATTGGACCTCGTATGAAGAAGTTACGGATTTTCAAAGTTTCGTAACAGTAGTAGAGGGCTAAAAACTCGGATTGAAGATCAAGTGTTATTTAGCTATCACCACCTAAACGGAAGTTGAAGATCTCCTCAGTAGTAATAAAACGATAAAAAGACAAACGAAAACCGACGTCGAATAAAGAACCTATGAATTTTTAACGAACTTTAGGAGGCCCGGCCTATTAAAATTATATCATTAAAAATAAAGTCAAAACTAGCCGACGGAGTCTAAATGAAAGTTGTAGAGCATAATCTCACCTACGCGTGGATATAAAGAACGCGAAAAACGGAGCTCGTACGCGAAAGTTACGGAATTTAGAAGTCGGAAGCCAGGATTACGCCCCGTGTAATATGGGAGTACGCCCCGCGTACTAGACCCAGAGTCGAGTCCCATCGGCCCGCCCAAGCTACGCTTAGCTAGACTCGAGTCGTAAGCCATGACGCATTATTACGCCCCGCGTAACCGAGTACGCCCCACGTAACCGAGTACGCCCAGCGTACTTCGGAAGTACGCGCCGCGTACGAGGGTTTCCAGCCCTATAAATAGAAGGCATAAGCTCGAGTTTAAGCACACATTCAAAAATCTCCAGATACTCCCACACCCTTCCAAGCACCAGAGACCATTCCCTCACCTCAGTTTCCGCACTCGAGCCCCCGGCGAAAGATTTACGCTGCAGAGGTCCCCGAAGAACCCGACGACGCAACCATCCGCGGTCGAAGTTCTGCTCAACCCTAGCCTCTCTCTTCAAACTTAACGAGTGAGTTCATACCCCTACTTTTCAATTCTTTTCACGTTTTAGGGGGGGAATACAAGTACATTACAAATCAAAGTATCATTTTTATAATATCGTTCTTATAGAGTTTTGATACAAAAATAACTTTATGTTTAAAGAGCTATTATATCACCAAGTTGTTATTACCAAATGGGAACATACTTTTGAGAAACTATAATGAGTGTAGTATTCAAGTGATTCATACATTTTACATATACATCTCGACAAATGAAATGTTTTCAAAAGAAGTAAAGTCTTTATTATCGTAAATTTGTTTATACCAAGTAATGTGAGACAGCTTCACGTACGTTCGAGTATGCATTATTAAGTCCTGTATTATATACCATAATCCCTTGTAGGGGGAGCGTGATACTTGTGTATAGATCTATACGGGATTGACAATCCCACACCTAAGCTGTTAGCTACAGCTAGGCCGGCAGGCCTGGGGTGACAAATGTCATAACAGTTCCAACGCCTGAAGAACGTTGTTACAGGCCATCAGTGTGAATAGCATGGTTATAAAACTCACATAAAAGTATAAAAACAAGTTTGATTTACGAGATTCATATATGCATTTTAGTTTTCCATTTTATTGTTAACACAAAGTTTATCACTATTATTCAAGCATGGAAAACACTAATGCACTCCAACACGGGAAACTTTTCAAATCATCTATAGAAAATATTGGATTTTCTAAAAACCTCGTTCATCGAGTTACTATCAAAAACGACATACTTTTCAATGCAAAACACTTATGAACTCACCAACTTAATTGTTGACACTTTTTCGAAACCACTTGTATTTCTCAGGGAATCAGTAATACAGGTAACCACCAGCTTTTGGCGAAGGGAACACTAAGGATGTTTTATTATTGAACATTTATCATCTCATTGTAATATTCTTTTGCTAATATGTATAACGCAACAACAAACGTTTTCATTATATATGTGATGGTTGTGTTACTTTCTTTACAATATTCAATGGTTGTGATACTACGTGAAGTCATCCACCCCCGAATGTTTCCGCCATTCTGGTTTGGGGGTGTGACAAATTGGTATCAGAGCATTGTTTATAGTGAACTAAGTATATCGAACCACATACGATATACAAACTATAAATGCAAAGGGGACCAAAAACCCTCTGATGAAACATTTTCATGAACAAAATACATTCTTTTAAAGATATACATTTTTACAAGCATGCATTAATCTCGTGTCATAACAAGTTTTACTAAAAAGTATTAAGGCAAGTTACGACACTACGATTGAGCCCCGGGGTATGTAATCAGGTCGAGAATAAATATAGCCTGATCAACTTAATTTATCCTGGATTTGACCAACGTACGTCGAGGAATGGTCGTAGTGGACAACAAGCCGAAAACTTACCCAAATACAAAATTATTTTAGTTTCGCCAAGTTGAAATATTATAGGAGTATTATTAAAAATAGTTGTACAATAAAAATTATAGTAAGTCGTTAAATAGAAATTTCTTTCCTTATAACGTTCTCATACATCTATCCTAGTACAGACAAATGGCCGGATTCCATTTACCAGGAGATCCCTACTACCCAAACCAAGGCAACGACGGTTGGATAGAAGAAGACCCGGAGGAAGACCCGAAGGAAATCGAAGAAGAGGTCGAGGAAGAACCCGAAGGGGTTATCGAGGAAGAATTCGAAGTCGAAGTCGGAGAGGAGTTCGAAGTCGACGAAGAGACCGTGGAGATTTCTAGCGGGACAGACTCCGAGCTAGAAGTGTACGACCCTCCCATCCCTCATCCTCCCGTAATCAGACCATATCAACCAGGACCCATCCCCATCTGGGGAAGCCACCTCTACTACTGGAGCCACCAGCAAGGTGTACGCCCTCCATTCGGCATGTGTCGGGACTTTTACAACGTCAGTGGGGGAGGCTCAGCTGATCGAGCACTTCCTGTCGTCGTGAACGCTATAGCTAACCAGAACTACCAGGCGGACCAACAAGCAGCCAGAGTTCGCGAAATCAATGCTGCTACCCAAGGTAACGCCGCTGACCTCCGCCGTTTGGAAGGACTACATGAGAATACCCAAATCTACACAGGAACACTTCAAAACCAAATGATAACGGCTCTGGCAGAAATAAGAGAAATGAAGGAACAACAAGCAGATCTCGAGAGGCGACTAATGGGAGTCAAACGGTCGGATGCCGAATCTAGCTCCAAACGCCGCAAGTAGAGCTTGTTCGATGCCCAACAATTTTGTTATAGATTAGGATTTCGGATAAAAGTTTTTCCCTTATTTCCCTTTTGTATCTGCAATCGGAGACCTCTAGGAGGGTCAAATTTTCCCGAACAAGATATGTAATGTAACACACCTCAGGTGTGACCTATATGTATAAATATGAAGTATTTCTTCTTATATACCTCTCAAAAATTACGAGTTTTAAATTCTATGCCTACCTTGAAACCATAAACTAAAGTCGAAACAAATTACAAGATACAACTAACACACGATTGTCAAAACATTAGAAACTTATAGTATTCATTCTTATTTTTCTCTACCAGAACATGCCTCCTCGTAGATCAACACGCAGAAACTCAACTTCAACACCACCTCCTCCAATTATGGACATCGTTATGTTCCAGACTGCTGTAACCGCTGCTGTAACTGCAGCAATGGCTCAAATGAGCAACAACGGATCGGGGGGAGGAACAAACAGTTTTACAAATGGCCAAGGTCAAAGCCGTTCAGGGGTATGCACTTATAAAGAATTCACCCACGGAAAACCTATTCCCTTTTACGGGACTGGGGGAGTATTGGCTCTATCTCAATGGATAGAGAAAACGGAAGCTGTATTCGAAATCTGTGCATGTCCTGAAGAAAGCAAAGTAAAGTTCGCCGCTTTTACTTTCTCTGAACGCGCCCTGACATGGTGGAACGGCCACGTCCAAACACTAACCCTAGTGGTGGCAAACTCTATGGGTTGGGAAAACCTGAAAAGAATGCTCCTTCGAGAATACTGCCCAAGAGGCGAGATTCAGAAGCTTGAACAGGAACTGTGGAACCTCTCGATGGTAGGATCGGACATAGCTGGTTACACCAACAGGTTCAGTGACTTAATAACACTTTGCCCAGGAATGTTAACCCTGGAGAGCCAAAAGGTCGAGAGATACATCTGGGGACTATCACCCCAACTTCGAGGAAGTGTGCTAGCTTCCAGACCCTCGACTTTCGCCAGCGCCAAGGAACTAGCGCAATCTCTTGTTGATCATGGTGTCTGTCAAGGAGTCGCGATGATTATGGCTGAACCAACCAAAGGGAGCAGCAACAACGAAATCAATGCCAACAACAACAAGAAGAAGAAACTTTGGAACAAAAGGAAGGGGCAAACTTCACAAGAACCTTCAAAGAAGCAAATGGTTGCGGTTCATGCTGCTACTACCCCCACCACAACTCCTGCTACCTCTGCACCAACAAAACCATATGCAGGGAATCTGCCCAAGTGCAGCAAGTGCAACTACCATCACCATGGTATTTGTCACGAGATGCACTGCAAGAACTGTGACAGGAAAGGGCACACAGCCCGTTTCTGTAAAGCACCGGCACGACCAATCACTCAAGTTTCTGGCACTGGAGTAAGCCGGGCGTGTTATGGGTGCGGAGAGACTAGACACTTCAGGAGGAATTGTCCCAAGGAAAGGAATATCGGCGGTGTGGGGAGAGTGCTGGCAGTAGGACAGAGTGAAGCAATAGCAGACCCGACGGTGGTTACGGGTACGTTCCTACTCAACAACACTTATGCATGCATACTTTTTGACTGCGGTGCGGAGAGAAGTTTTGTGAGTCATAAATTCAAACACCTACTTAATCAAAAACCCCAACCACTCAATAAAATATTCACTGTAGAAATGGCAAACGGTAAAACAGAACATGCAAACGATTTGTACGTAGGGTGCACACTAAATTTAAACGACGGTTTGTTTCGAGTCGATCTTATGCCCATTTCCATAAGAAGTTTCGATGTCATCATCGGTATGGATTGGTTGAGCCTTCACCATGCCGATATCCTTTGCCACGAAAGGGCTGTTCGCCTAAATCTGCCAAACAACGAAACTCTTGTCATTTATGGCGACAAACCTAGTTCAAATTTGTAAATTATTTCCTGTATTAAAGCACAAAAATATCTTCGTAAGGAATATCATGCCTTTCTAGCCCATGTAGTAGACAAGAAACAAGAATCGAAAAACATTAAAGACATTCTGGAAGTCTGCAATTTCCCAGACATCTTCCCAGAAGATCTTCCAGGAATCCCACCGGAACGTCAAATCGAATTCAGAATCGACTTAATCCCTGGAGCTACCCCTGTAGCAAAGTCACCATACCGTTTAGCCCCAGCCAAGATGCAGGAACTATCCAGTCAATTAAACGAGCTGCTGAGCAAGGGATTCATCAGACCGAGCTTCTCACCATGGGGAGCGCCAGTCCTATTCGTGAAAAAGAAGGACGGATCCTTTCGCATGTGCATCGATTATCGGGAATTAAACAAACTAACGATCAACAACCGATATCCCTTACCGCGCATAGACGATCTATTCGACCAACTTCAGGGAGCAAGCTACTTCTCAAAGATCGATCTAAGATCTGGTTATCACCAACTGCGAGTACTGAAGGGAGACATCCCCAAAACGGCTTTCCGAACACGTTATGGTCACTACGAATTTGTAGTAATGCCCTTCGGATTGACGAATGCTCCAGCAGTGTTCATGGACTTGATGAACCGAGTATGTCGTCCCTTCCTGGATAAATTCGTGATCGTATTCATAGATGATATACTCATCTATTCAAGAAGCCAGGAAGAACACAACAAACATCTCCGCCAAGTACTGGAAACATTAAGGGCAGAGAAACTTTACGCAAAATTTTCCAAATGCGAATTTTGGATTCGGGAAGTGGATTTCCTAGGACATGTTGTAAGCAAAGAAGGAATACACATGGACCCTTCCAAGATAAAGGCAATAGATAATTGGACTACTCCAAGAACCCCTACAGAAATCCGGCAATTTTTGGGACTCGCCGGGTATTACCGAAGATTCATACCGAACTTTTCAAGGATTGCCAAGCCACTTACCACCCTAACCCAGAAAAATGTGACCTTCGACTGGGGAGAAAAACAAGACAGCGCATTTCAGAAACAAAAGCGAGCCTTATGTAGTGCACCCATCCTAACCTTGCCAGAGGGAACGGAGGACTTCGTGGTCTATTGTGATGCATCAAACCAAGGACTTGGGTGTGTCTTAATGCAAAGAGGGAAGGTCATCGCCTACGCCTCAAGACAACTAAAGACGCACGAAGTGAACTACACAACCCATGATCTTGAGCTAGGAGCAGTCGTCTTCGCTCTGAAGATATGGAGACACTATCTCTACGGCACAAAATGTACAATCTTCACCGATCATAAAAGCCTCCAACATATCCTCAACCAGAAGGAACTCAACATGAGACAGAGACGATGGGTAGAACTACTTAGTGATTATGAATGCGAAATTCGATATCACCCCGGAAAGGCTAACGTAGTGGCTGATGCACTCAGTCGGAAGGAATACTCAGGTCGCCGAGTGAAGTCCCTAACTATGATGATCCATTCACACCTGTCCACGCAAATCAAGGAAGTCCAAATAGAAGCCTTGAAATCCGAAAACGTGACAGGAGAAGCCCTAAGAGGAATGGATAAGAACCTTGAAGCCAAGAGCGACGGAGTTCGTTATTTCATGGATCGAATATGGACACCGAAGTTTGGTGGGTTCAGAGAAATCGTCATGGACGAAGCCCATAAAACACGATACTCCATACATCTCGGCTCCGATAAGATGTATCTCGATCTCAAGAAGTTGTACTGGTGGCCGAACATGAAAGCCGATATTGCTACCTACATGAGCAAATGCCTGACATGTGCCAAAGTCAAGGTGGAATACCAGAAGCCTTCGGGTTTATTACAACAACCAGAAATACCCGAATGGAAGTGGGAGCGGATAACCATGGATTTCATAACAAAATTACCCAAAACAGCAAGCGGACTCGACACCATTTGGGTAATTGTCGACAGGTTAACTAAGTCAGCACATTTCCTACCGATCAAAGTGACGGATAAATTGGAGAAGTTAACAAGGACATACCTCAGAGAAATTGTACGACTGCATGGTGTGCCCATATCCATTATCTCGGACCAAGATAGTAGATTCACCTCAAGGTTCTGGCAATCGCTACAAAAAGCTTTGGGGACAAGACTAGACATGAGTACCGCTTATCACCCACAAACCGACGGCCAGAGCGAGAGAACTATACAAACCCTAGAAGACATGCTGAGAGCTTGCGTAATCGATTTTGGCAAAGCATGGGACACACATCTACCCTTGGTCGAGTTCTCGTACAACAATAGCTACCACACCAGTATCAAAGCTGCCCCGTTCGTAGCCCTCTATGGCTGCAAATGCAGGTGACCTTTGTGTTGGGCCAAAGTGGGGGACACACAACTAGCAAAAGGACAAGCAACTGACAACACGCTCACTGGACCAGAAATCATAAGGGAGACTACGGAGAAGATTGTTCAAATCCGAGAACGTCTAAAAGCATCAAGGGATAGACAAAAGAGTTACGCAGATAAGAGACGAAAACCCTTAGAATTCCAAGTTGGAGACCATGTCCTACTCAAGGTCTCGCCTTGGAAAGGTTTAATACGCTTCGGAAAACGTGGAAAACTGAACCCTAGATACATCGGACCATTCGAGATCCTTGCCAGGATCGGTCCAGTGGCCTACAAACTTAGACTACCTCAGGAACTCCACAACGTACACCCTACCTTTCACGTATCAAATCTAAAGAAGTGCTTATCCGACGAGACCCTTTTCGTCCCTCTAGACGAAATTGCAATAAATGAAAACCTTCAATTTGTGGAGGAACCAGTAGAGATCATGGATCGAGAAATCAAAAGGACTAAACAAAGCCGCATACCCATTGTAAAGGTCCGCTGGAACGCCAAGCGAGGACCTGAATACACCTGGGAACGCGAGGATCAGATGAAACAAAAGTACCCGCATCTTTTTCCAAAAACTGTAAACTCTATCTTAGATTAAATTTCGGGACGAAATTCCCTTAACAGGGGGATGATGTGACAACCCTATATTTCCCAAAAGCATTGTAAACACTCGAAAGCTAAAAACAATGAAATTAACCTCGAAAATAAAGTGTTCAAGTATCTAAGTTGGGATGCATCAAATATTAGATATCATACCAAGGTTTCCAAAAACATAAAGAACGCTCAAAACTGGGTTATATTGAAGAAATTATAACCACTCGTATATTTACGACACGACGTTAAAACATTATTTGACGTAAAAAGTAGAATCTCAATAAAATGCATTTTAGCCTTAAGTATCTAAACCAAAGTCGTAGATCTCGTTGAAAGGTGAGCGTACATAAAAAGATCGCACAAATTGGACCTCGTATGAAGAAGTTACGGATTTTCAAAGTTTCGTAACAGTAGTAGAGGGCTAAAAACTCGGATTGAAGATCAAGTGTTATTTAGCTATCGCCACCTAAACGGAAGTTGAAGATCTCCTCAGTAGTAATAAAATGATAAAAAGACAAACGAAAACCGACGTCGAATAAAGAACCTATGAATTTTTAACGAACTTTAGGAAGCCCGGCCTATTAAAATTATATCATTAAAAATAAAGTCAAACCTAGCCGACGGAGTCTAAATGAAAGTTGTAGACAATAATCTCACCAACGCGTGGATATAAAAAACGCGAAAAACGGAGCTCATACGCGAAAGTTAGATAATTTGAAGTCGGAAGCCAGGATTACGCCCCGCGTACTAGACCCAGAGTCGAGTCCCATCGGCCCGCCCAAGCTACGCTTAGCTAGACCCGAGTCGTAAGCCATGACGCATTATTACGCCCCGCGTAACCCTGTAATTTCATGTTTTCTCAAGTTTTTAGGAGGGGAATACAAGTTAAATACAAGTTGGACTCCATTCACGGACTGTTTCGGACAACTTAAGCATTTCAGTTTTGAAAACTGTTTTAGGTGCAAGTAGTTCCATTTCTTAGCTTTAAAATGACTACTTGCACATCTCCATACGATTTTTCTACAATTTATGGTGATTTTTACAAAACTGCCTATCATTTCGAACATCAATCAGGACCAGTCTGTGATTATGGACTTATTCACACGAGTTAGACGTCATTAAAAATCATGAGAAAAATTATGGCGAAACTAGACTCATTTTCGAAACTCTCATAATTTTTGGATTCTGATTTGGACCTTTGATGATTTTTCTAAAAAATTTCTAAGAACAGCAAATCAAAATGTTAATAACAGAAAAATGCTATCAATTTCATTTCACCTTGTAACATGTTGAGCAAGGTGTATATCTTTATGTGATTATATGTTATTGCAATATATGACAATATTGTCTTATTATGTAGACATACATCAGTTAACAAATGGACTTTTCTAGACAAAGCATAGAAATAACAATTGGTTATAATCAAAGTACATCTAATACATACAAACATTTGAATAATCTATTTTAAGTATTGTCTATGTACATTACCAATTTTACCCTTGTTTTGATAAACTATAATAGGTATAGTTTATGATACATCACATAACCTACTCATACAAAAAGGGTACATTTATACGAAAAGGTTCTACACTCACGCACACTACACGTAAACTTGTTAACTCAGGTTGTGAGACTTTCTCTCCCCGTACGTCCGAGTATGGGATCCAAATTCCTGTAAGTTTTAACCAAAATCTCTTGTAGGGAGAGCGTGATAATTGTGTATAGATCTATATTGGGTTTCACATCCCACACCTTGCTGTTAGCTACAGCCGGACCGGCAGGTCTGCGGGTGACAAGAGTCATAGGATCAGGGCGTCTGAAAGACGTTGTGCAGATTACCTCTAGTCATAGTATAGTTATAGCGACTCACATAGGGAGCTAACAATAGATAAAGTTTACGGGAGTTTTTATAATTCAAAAGGGGTTTTAAGTCGATTTAAAATCACATTTTATATCAATAAGTACGGATATTACTGTACACCTTCGGTCTTGGTATTTAAAACTACATATCATTCGTTACGGGACTTTCCTTCAAATCAAAAAGGGTTTTTGCCGATTTAAAACCACTTTTATATCTTTAAGTATGGAAAATACTTGTTATCTCTCGGTCTTGGGATTTATGACCACATAACTTTTATAAAGAAAATATTGGATTTTCTGGATACATACTCTATCGCTTTTACAAGGAAAACGGTTTACTTCTCTAACAAAATCTCTTATGAACTTACCAACCTTTGTGTTGACACTTTTTCAAACAACTTGTATTCTCAGGAAATCAATGAAACAAGAAAACCAATAGCATTTTAAGGATGGGACGTTGAATCGTCAAACAGTTCATTTTGTCATCATAATGTAATTGATTTGAATCATGTAAACATATACTTTGGTGTAACTTTTTCAATTATATTTATGATGGTTGTATTTACTTTGAGCACTATTATACTCATTGTTGTGATACTATACATGAAGTCCTCCACCCCCAGACGTTTCCGCCATCCTTGGTTTGGGGGTGTGACAGATTGGTATCAGAGCATTGTTTATAGTGAACTAAGTATATCGAACCACATAAGATATACAAACTATAAATGCATTGGGTCTAAAGTCTCTGATTTAAAGTTTTTAAAACAATTATACTTTTAGAAATGAATAATTTCTTATTAAAGGTATACATACATGCATACATACTAAGGTCAGCATCATTCTAGAACAAAACAAAAGTAACGATTGTTGAATATCACAGGTAAGCTTGGGGATGTATGGTCAGTCTTGGGAGTGGCATAGCCTAATCAACTATGTTGGTCCTAGGAGTGATTAGCACATGCCCAATAATGGTTGTGATACGGCAACAAGTCTAAAAACTTACCAACACTACCACAATGAGAACATTAGAACAGAACATGAGTTTAAAATACTATGGGAGTATTTTGTGTTACTATAAGTGCTTATCTGAGAACTAAATAGATTTTTATCAATAGGTCAATAACTACTTAGTAGATACATTAAAATTATATGTATCCAGGACATCATAGACTTACAATCTGTGGATCTTTGCTTTACTTCCTGTTCCTCGTTGGGATGTGGACTTAGAGTTAGGGTCGCTTATTCGAAGGTCTATCCTGTCCCAAATGCATATAACTAGTATGCACTATACAAGTATTGAAGTACCTGATAAAGATCATCTTATAATCATCTAGTTAGTACGTCTACTTAGTTATTTCTTATACTCCCTTTTCTCGCGTGGATATCATGGCTGGATTTCCATCCCCACGACGACCCGTACTACCCTAACCACGACAATACTGAATGGCTCGGAGAGGAGCCAGAGAATGATCACCCAACCCCTGTGGATGGTCACCAATCTGAAGGCCTTGCTGATGGTTCTGACTCCGAATCTGAAGTGGAGAACCAACCCCGATGGCTCTTGTTCCGAATCCCAACCCTCTTCCGGCTTTTCAAGGCCCGACGCCTCCTTGGGTAGAATGCTTGGAAACATGGAGCGAAGAGCAAGACCAAACTATGTCGTTTAATGGAAACCGAAGCTTCTACAACATAAGTGAAGGAAGCCCAACAGACAGAATTCTTCCAATTCCGGTCCGTACAGTTGCTCGAAATGAGATTCAGGGCAGAACAACTCTCCATCGTATCGTAGAGGTTGATGCAAATGTAAGAATGCATACAACCGACACCAATTGCCTTGATCACACTCGTGAAGAAGAAAGAGAGTAACAGGGTAGACACACGACATTCAAAGTGAGGATGATTGTAGCCAAGCATCGATTGGCAAAACTGCAAGATGCATCGACTTCGCCTCAGGCATCACAAGGGACGAACAGTCTTGAGTAAAGTTCATACTGCTCACAAGACTTTGTAAATTAAGTTCTTGAGTATGTGTTGGTGCTAATCTATTCTAGGTGTAAGCACGTCACTGCAAATTAAGCAGTTATACTAATTGAGAGATCTATTTGCTATCTAAACTTTTCCTTGCATGGAGGTGAGTAATACCTACATCAAGGCCAAAAAGGTTTGCTGAAACCACAATTACTAGAATGATATTAACAAAATGGGCTTAGGACCTAGCTTGGGTCAAATTACAAGGTTTCACTGGAATATAGAACTACTAAAACACATGAGTTTATCATATAAAGACTCTCGCTATGAAATGTTTTCAGAACACCATAAAACAACCAAAATACGTTACAAAATGAACTAAGATAAACTTAGTGAGAAAACTCGCGACATAGCCATTCTAAAAAATCATTATCGTCTCACCCTTAAACATTTTGTTTAGAAGTTCCTTCTTCATAAACCTATGGGGTGCGATCGTTTAGGCACTAATGCATCGGGTCCCATCAAAACTCCTCAGCCAAGTGTGTTTGGACAAACATGATTCTAAGATGAGTAAAGCTTAACGCCCGTATGAAACCTACTCCTACCCACTGCCATAACTCCATCTCAGGAATGTTAGCAGAAACACTAGGAATAGTACAGTAATGTGCAAAAATTTATATGCGTAAATATAAATCGTAAGGATGCACTTGAGATAATCTTTTCCACTAACGAAGTCGTTTTTCATCGTGAAATAGGGCTATGTCTTCACTAAGAGGCAACCAACCAACTAGCAAGGTTCTAACCCTGCAGATAGACTCTGCTACTTTTCAGGCTGCACTCACGGTAACCATGATAGCCATCATGGGGCAATTCAATGCTAACAACGCTAGCAGAAATGGAAGCAGTACTGACAATACAAATTGTGGTAACAATCAGGAACACCAAAACGGGTGTCTGCCATCGAAAATGTCTCAAACCACAAACCTACGAACAAGAAGCGGAAGTTTTGGAACAAAAAGGAGCACAACCAATCTCAAAAACCCGCCAAAAGACAACAACCCATGGCCACCCCTACAATTACAACAGCAGTCACGACACATGCCTCGACACTAGCCACGGGGTCTGCCACCCAAACGCCGGCCAAACCATATAAGGGATCACTCCCAAGGTGTAACCAATGTGGCTTCCATCACAATGGGGCTTTCCGGGAGATGCACTGTAAAAACTGCAACAGGAAAGGGCATACCGTCCGTTTCTGTAAGGCCCCGACTTAGTACATCGCTTCAACCCCCAATACCAATGTAATTCCAGTGTGCTTCTTATGTGGCGAAACAGGACACTTCAAAAGAAACTGTCCAACTGAGAGGAGTGACGGGGGAGCCAGAGGAGTGTTATACTTCCCGAAAGCTTATCACAAGTATTTACAGGAGACCTTTCGGAAATGTCACGCATACATCAGACAAGGTTCAAGCACAAAATATTAGGACGGATACGGTTAGTCTACCACTACTACGTGTATACGCGAGGATCATGTATAATTAAGATTCTATGGACATTGGATGTGTGCTTCCGCCCTATTTCCTGTTCCATGTCTGGTTGTGGATTTGGGGCAGAGTCACCCATCCAACTGTCTTGCCAACCTTAAGTACATACAACTTATATGCGTAAGTTAATGATAGATGGACCAGGTACGAGTCCTATCATGAACTTTGGGCCAAGGTTGCCCAGGAGGACGAGTGAACGTCCTACCATCCGAATAACTCTAGTTGCATAAACCAAACCCACATGCTTCCCACCGAGGTGCAAGAACTGTCATGTCAAACCTGTCGAACTACTCAACAATGGAATTGAAGAACCAAGCTCCTCACCATGGAGAGCTCTGGTATTGTTCTCCAAATAGAAAGGAAAATTGCTCGTAGGTCCATCGACTTCAGAAGCCCCGACAATATCTCCAATAGAAATCATTACTATCTGCCTCTCATAGACAAATAGGCCGACCAACCGCAAGGAATGAGGTAACCTTCAGGAATTGGACCTGAGATCCGAATATCACCAGTCGCGAGTATTGGAGAGGGATGTCCGAGGATAATTCTCCAAATTCGATGCGGACGCTGCAAGTCCGTAGTGATACCCCTCGGATAGGACCAACCCGCCCGCAGTCTTCATGAACTTAATGAATAGGTTACGTCATTCTTACTAGGATCAGTTCGTCATTTTCATTGAAAATGACTTGCTTATCTACCCTAGTAATAAGAAGAAAACCAAAAAGAGCAGCTACAACAAACCGTGGGAACAATATGATCAGAGAAGCCTTAACCAAAGTTCTCTAGATACGAGTTTTGGAATTGAAGAGTCAAATTCCTAAGACACACTAATAGTGATGTGGGAATTCTTGAGGAGCCTTTCAATTAATCAAAACCGCGGAGAAATTGTCAGCACCAAAGGCGTCGACGGGAATTCGCCGAAATTCTAGGTCTCGCTGACCTACCGTCTTATTTCCTTTAGAACTTCTCGCAAATTACAGAACCCTCTTACGACCTTGAACCTGAAAGGAGCAACCCTTTACTGGGAAGAGAAGCAAGAGGGAGAATCCTTTAGAACTCCAGAGCGAGAGACCAAATTCCTCTGGAAGCCCCACTCTGGGAAGGCTTAGTACGCTTCGGAAAGTGTGGAAAGCTAAAACCCAGGATAATTAGGCCCTTCAAGATTCTTGTCAGAATCAGCCCTGTAACTCGCAACTTCAATATACCCCGCGAGCTTAGTAAAGTACATTCTACCCACCACGTCTCGAACTTGCAGGAGTATCTATCCGACGAGACTCTTGGAATCCCCCTCGACGAGCTTAAGTTCCACAAGAACCTCACTTTCGTGGAAGAACCGTAGTGACCATGGACCGAGAGGTCAAGCGGACGAAGCAACGCCGCTTCCCATTAGTGAAGGATCGCTGGAATTCTAACCAAGGACCTGGATTCACTTGGGAGCACGAGATTCAATCGATTAGGAATTATCCCCACTTCTTGGCTCGATTATTCATGCCTACTCCATGCCTAAATTCTAATTTCGGGATGAAATTCCCTCTAACGGGGGGGGGGGGGGGGGGATGATGTGACAACCGTGAAGTTCTGGTCAAGTCAAAGTCAACTAAAGTCAACAAGTCAAACCGGCCGACTCAATTAGCCCATGGGTACTAGGGTTTACGTTATGAAATTACTAAACAACTCACTATTCTAATGAGAGATCATAAATCGAAAGTTCGTACATCTAGATTTCCTTAACCTAAAACTGTGGTAAGTAACAAACCAAACCGATAAAACATTGTGCATACTCATTGGGAGTGTATAAGATCCTTAAACATGACATAATGGGGCTTATGGACCTTGCATTGCTAAGCCGGACACTCATAATTGTCACACATGAAACCTCTCTTAATCGTTTTCACTCTATCTCTTTGTATGAGAAACCTCTCCAAGAATGTGAAATCTCTCCCAAATCCCTCTTTGTATGAGAAACCTCTCCAAGAACGTGAAATCTCTCCCAAATCTCTCTTTGTATGAGAAACCTCTCAAAGAATGTGAGATCTCTCCCAAATCTCTCTTTGTATGAGAAACCTCTCCAAGAATGTGAAATCTCTCCCAAATCTCTCTTTGTATGAGAAACCTCTCCAAGAATGTGAAATATCCCCCAAATCTCTCTTTGTATGAGAAATCTCTCCAAGAATGTGGAATCTCTCCCAAATCTCTCTCCATATGTGAAATCTCTCCCAAATATCTCTTTATCTGAGAAATCTCTCCCAAATCTGTCATATGTGAAATCTCTCCCAAATCTCTCTTTGTATGAGAAATCTCTCCAAGAATGTGGAATCTCTCCCAAATCTCTCTTTATATGTGAAATCTCTCCCAAATCTCTCTTTATATGAGAAATCTCTCCAAGAATGTGGAATCTCTTCCAAATCTCTCTCCATATGTGAAGAATGTCTCCAAGATTGTAAAATCTCTCCAAAATCTCTCCCGAAACCTCTCTTGAAATTTTTATAGTAAATTGGGGCATCCTGATACTTGGCTTGATAAGGAATCACTCAAAGAAGGGAAAAACCTTGGAAAATAATCCTTTAGGACCGAAGCCTCCTCATAAGGGTCAAGTCCTCTTGGATCCGAGGCCACTTGAGCTGAGTCCGAGACCCCTTGAGTAGCCACAGCCATCCAGTCGCAGCCACCGAGCCGAAGCCTAGAGCCACAGCCGTCAAGACCGCAGCCACGATGCCGGAGCCACCGAACCCGGACCCAAGCTCCGCATCAGACTCCCTTCGGACCGCAGCGCCTTCCTTCAACATCCACGACTGAGCCTCACTTCGGACCCTCCTCAGCAGCCGAGCCACTCCGGTTCCAAGGCTGCTGATGACCGAGCCCTAGTGCCTCCGGTCCTAGACTTCGGATTTTACGTTTTTCACTCGGTTTTTGACTAATTCTCCATTTTAAGTCCGTTTTAATCATTTTAACGCGGGATTTTCTCCAGAAATCATATTATAACATATAAGACCCTAAATATTCATAATTTGGGCATATTTTTATGGAAATATTTATTCAAGAATAAAATCTTTTAAGTGAGATCTTGAGGTGGAGTGTGAATCTTGCCATAATATTTGACACAAACAACCACCCCATGCCCATTCCTTTGACTAGCTATTGTACACCCCACTACTCCTAGTCACCTCAAGGCAGTACCTCACTCCTTTCCTAGCAACCTACGTCCAAAGGAGCTGGAGAACACTCTTATCTCTCTTCATTTCCCTCACTTTTCTCATCTCCACCACAAATCAACACCACATTTATCTCAAACTTTCTCCCTCAAATTCGAGATTCAAGGCTGATTATCAAGCTTTTTCACACTCTTGTTAAATATAATTCATCCTCTCTATAATTATTACACTCCCCTTTACTCATAGCATAGAATGCTTACACAAATTTCCTCACTTTGGTGTTCGATTCTCGAAAATCTTCTAGGCATCTTCAAGTGTTCTTGAGTTGAACACTTCTCTCGTTCAATATCCACCCACTTACATCACATAAGGTGAGTTCATAACCCTGTAATTTCATGTTTTCTCAAGTTTTTAGGAGGGGAATACAAGTTAAAACACCAAGAACATAACTAAATGTTTCTAACAGCTTTCATCAGAAAAGTTGGACTCCATTCACGGACTGTTTGGGACAACTTAAGCATTTCAGTTTTCAAAATTGTTTTAGGTGCAAGTATTTCCATTTCTTAGCTTTAAAATGACTACTTGCACATCTCCATACGATTTTTCTACAATTTATGGTGATTTTTACAAAACTGCCTATCATTTCGAACATCAATCCGGACCAGTCGGTGATTATGGACTTATTCACACAAGTTAGACGTCATTAAAAATCATGAGAAAAATTATGGCGAAACTAGACTCATTTTCGAAACTCTCATAATTTTTGGATTCTAATTTGGACCTTTGATGATTTTTCTAAAAATTTTCTAAGAACAGCAAATCAAAATGTTAATAACAGAAAAATGCTATCAATTTCATTTCACCTTGTAACATGTTGAGCAAGGTGTATATCTTTATGTGATTATATGTTATTGCAATATATGACAATATTGTCTTATTATGTAGACATACATCAGTTAACAAATGGACTTTTCTAGACAAAGCATAGAAATAATAATTGGTTATAATCAAAGTACATCTAATACATACAAACATTTGAATAATCTATTTTAAGTATAGTCTATGTACATTACCAATTTTACCCTTGTTTTGATAAACTATAATAGGTATAGTTTATGATACATCACATAACCTACTCATACAAAAAGGGTACATTTATACGAAAAGGTTCTACACTCACGCACACTACACGTAAACTTGTTAACTCAGGTTGTGAGACTTTCTCTCCCCGTACGTCCGAGTACGGGATCCAAATTCCTGTAAGTTTTAACCAAAATCTCTTGTAGGGAGAGCGTGATAATTGTGTATAGATCTATATTGGGTTTGACATCCCACACCTCGTTGCTAGCTACAGTCGGACCGGCAGGTCTGCGGGTGACAAGAGTCATAGGATCAGCGCGTCTGAAAGACGTTGTGCAGGTCACCACTAGTCATAGTATGGTTATAGCAACTCACATAGGGAGCTAACAATACATAAAGTTTCAGGACTTTTTATAATTCAAAAGGGGTTTTATGTCGATTTAAAATCACTTTTTATATCAATAAGTACGGATATTACTGTACACCTTTGGTCTTGGTATTTAAAACTACATATCATTCGTTACGGGACTTTCCTTCAAATCAAAAAGGGGTTTATGCCGATTTAAAACTACTTTTATATCTTTAAGTATGGAAAATAGTTGTTATCTCTTGGTCTTGGGATTTAGGACCACATAAATTTTATAAAGAAAATATTGGATTTTCTGGATACATACTCTATCGCTCTTATAAGGAAAACGGTTTACTTCTCTAACAAAATCTCTTATGAACTCACCAACCTTTGTGTTGACACTTTTTCAAACAACTTGTATTCTCAGGAAATCAGTGAAACAGGAAAACCAACAACATTTTGAGGATGGGACGTTGAATCGTCAAACAGTTCATTTTGTCATCATAATGTAATTAATTTGAATCATGTAAACATATACTTTGGTGTAACTTTTTCAATTATATTTATGATGGTTGTATTTACTTTGAGCACTAATATACTCATTGATGTGATACTATACATGAATTCCTCCACCCCCGGACGTTTCCGCCATCCTTGGTTTGGGGGTATGACATAATGTAAGAATCTCGGTCGGGAAGAGTGGCCGGGAACGACAAGAATGGGTATGTTGCACGCATTTCTTC
This sequence comes from Lactuca serriola, assembly GCF_051521515.1. NCBI lineage: Eukaryota > Viridiplantae > Streptophyta > Magnoliopsida > Asterales > Asteraceae > Lactuca > Lactuca serriola. The sequence goes on along the minus strand of NC_136411.1, from coordinate 164,624,584 downwards.
ATGCATAATGTGCATATGAAGATGCGCCCCGAGCATCTTCATATGGGTCGCATGCCTCAAGTAACAACGAAGAACTTATCGGAATTAGACTTGAATTCGTCTGAATTTCAGTCTAGGAAGCATGGAGTTTCAATAATAGGTACTCCTAAAATCTCATGCAAGGCATACTGGACAATAGAGAGTATTACAATAAACGACAAGTAAAGTAATATAGTAAGGAGACTGCGGTAGGTAGAGACTGCGGATGCGATTGCTGATGAAGAAACTTGACTGCGGTAGCTGAAGTTCAAGAGGGTCACTTTTTATGATTCAACAATTTCCCCCTAAGTGACCTCTTTAACTTTTGATCAGCTATCAAGTTTAAGAAACTTGATCTGGATCCACCAAAACTTCCTGACGATTTCCAACCAGATGATTCTTCTTAAGATCTCGAACTAGACTTCTGCAGTAGTGTGCTTTGATTTTTCAACTGTGTTTCGGCAGATATCAAGTTGCTTCCTGGTGAAGCGATGCATGGCAGTCATGGGAATGAAGTATTTCACATTGTCGATCTTCCTTTTGAAAATGACTCCAGGTTCAGGGTAGTTGGTTGAACCTAAGGATCTTTCTTCATAGCCTTCGGTAGGCATTGGTGCGGGGTCAAGTGGTGGCAGATCGAATTTCTTAGCAATGGTGGGGTAGATGTCAGCGTCAATTTTAGCAAAATCACAAACTGTTTCCTTCAAGAAAGCATTAGCCCTTTCAAGTGCAATCTTCATCTTCAGGTGCTTCTCCGACTTGTGTTGGAACACCTTTGCAATGAGAAACACTTCTTCCGGATTCATACAGGGGAATTCAGCCTGGGTGCGGACATAGTCGTGTTCCTTTCTAGTGAGAGTGTATTGGATGAAGTCATCCTTTATGAACTTCCTGATCTTGTAGTTCTTGAATGCGGATGGTCTATCGTTAGACCATATATTCTCAATGGGAGAGGCATGCTTAGCATAAAAAAGACTAATTCTCTCAAATTCCATTAGTAGTCTTTTGGATTCTGGCATGCTGCGGTCAAATTGCTCAAATATTGTGAAGTATCTAGCATTTGGAGAGATTGGGACATCCCAGTAGCCATCCGAATGGGGTTCCATATAGGTGAGGTGAGGAGTGTAATCATCACCAAGCCGTTTGCGGTGAGGATTGATCCAAAAATTTATCAAGGACTCATCCATGATAGTATCAAACCCGCATTCTCTCCATATGAGCTCAACAAGTTTGGATGCCTTCCAATTTTTTTCCTTTGGGTGGTGGCAGGTGAGTCATTTGAGTTCAGAGAAGACATGTGCTCCGCAAGATTTGTGAAGTGATGGGGAGTCTCTGGTTTCTCAGGGGTGTTTTCCTCTTGCGGTGGAGAGTTATGAGGTGGAGTATGATGAGATGGTTGCGGTGAAGGTTGCAGTATAGGAATTTGTCTATAGAGATGGGGGGGTTGATGTTATGAGATGGAGTGATTGGAGTGATGGACTTCTTCTTCACTTCCTCCTCTTGAGGAGTTCAGACTAGGAGCCTCCTCAAGCCATTGTCAAAGGCCATCAACTTTGGCAAAAACTTCTTGAAATTGAGCTTTGAGGGATTCTGCCAGTTGTTGATTGTTAGGGATGGTGGGGTTGAAGAGTAGCTTGTGAATTTCCATGGTGATTTGAAGGATTTCGGGACCATGGAAATTTGTGGATAAGGATCGTTGCAGGCGATTGATTGTAGCTTGAAGGACTGAGATCGCGGACTCATAGGCAGTGTGAGTCTCAGAGATCAACTTTTGAGATTGGGAGGCTTGATTGCGTTTACCTCAGAGATGAGGCGTTCCGCAGCAGCCATGAAGTCCTTGTGGTCTGCTTGTCTATTGTTGTCAAGGGACCGGATCCCCATTTCCACTTTGAGGGAGATATGATCAGCAGCCAATCTATCACGAGTTTCCAAGCGCTCTATCCGTTCAATCAATGACTGTGATCCGAGGATATCTTTTGGTTGCGGTTGAGTTGGCTTGACTGCAGCAAGGATTTGATCAACCTTGGCTTGAAGGCTCAAAAATTCTTTCCTAGTGACAACATTCTTCATCTTTTTCTTCTTCTCTTTGGGCTTAGAAGTTGAATGATGAGAGCCACTGGATTCTTTTTCTTCATCAAACATCATAAGATCGTCATCATAGGGAGAGGGTTTGTTTACCTCTTGTAGATCAGCATCATCAAATCCAAAGGTGATAGCATAGCTCACTTCTATTTCGGGTCCTTCGTCTTGTGATTCTTGGACAGTGGGGGTGGGAGGAACTTTGGAAGCATTTTGATCAGTAGTTGCTTCCTGAGCCTTGCGGAAGGTTTCGACCATTTCAGACATCCAGTCTTGAACTTTCAAAATGGTGGCTACGGTATTGGCATTGTTAATTGCATCTGCCCAATACTTAGCCACATCTTGGATTTCTTGTTCCTTCTGCTGCTATTGCTTGACTTGTTAATCTTTGCGTGCTTGGAATGCCCTACAGATAGCGGCATATTTCTGAATCTCGGCTTCTGTTACCGGATTGTAGTTCAACCAAGAATCATTAAAGTCTTCACCGTCAAATCCTTTATATCACACCGAAGTGTCCTTCGAGTCCATGGATCCTTGCACAATTGTGCTCACCGTGCCTAAACCACCTGTTACAGATGTAAGTAGAGTAGGATTTCCTGAGCTTCCTTGGTCTCCTTGACGTGTAGTCAAGTTTGGCCTCGGCTCAGTTCTGGCATGGGCAAAAGAAGTGCCCTACGGTTGGGAAGGTGTTTGAAGTGTATGGGTTACATTCAAGAGGATGGAGTTCAACTCTTCAGGAGAAAAGAAATGCAGTCGGGAAGCCCTGGAGACTTTAGGGCGAGAACCAGTAATATCCTCTTGGGATTGAACTAGGGGGGGATTCTCCTCATTGTTGTGAGTCAGACTCACTTTCTGAGTTTGAGTGGTAGAAGATGGTTGTTTCAAATGGATGTGCGGCCATCCCAAGGACTACCGGAGCCTGTTGAGCTGAGGTATCAGTCCGGTCACACATATGGCTAATGGGATCGATTTTACGTTTCTTGAGGATTCAAATGGGTTGATCATCCTCGTCAGAGTCACCACTGGATTCATGTCGACTTGGTTCAACAATAGTAACTACTGGTGGTGTTTTTCTTTTTTTGGAAGGCTTGGAAGAATCCTTTTTAGGAGTTCCTTGCTTCTTGGTGTTGCGGGGGCCATGAAGAGCAGAGATTTTATGCTTGCGTCTTTGGGATTGAGAAATGTTGGAGAGAGTATTGGAAGAAGGGACTGCTGTGCCTTCAGGGTTAAGGATTGCGGATGAATTTTGAAGTGGTGGGGTAGGAAGCTATGGGTCAATACCTTCCGTAGCCTGAATGTGGTATGAGACATCAGCAGTCTCAAGACCGAGGGTAGAAAGAATGTGGGTAGGAAGTCTTCGGATTGGTCCAAAAATTGATTGATCAGATGAAGGATTGTACCTTTTGAGATCCTTGGTGACAAAGAAGTTGATGTCACTGCCCATGTCGATCCCTGCGTCCGCATGAAGGTCTGAAATGCAGAGGGACCAGAACCTTGTAAAAGTGAGTTCGGTTGGGTTCTCCATTGGGCTCTCCTTAGGAATGTATTGAAGGAAGTCATCCCATAGGATCTGTCCGTAGTTCACGTCATGACCTGTGAAGATACTCCAAACTAGCTTTAGACATTTAAGTCCCATATTGTCAATGCCTCCGGTTCTGCCGGATAGACTACAGATGACGAAATGACAAACGAATTGCCAGACCGCTGGCAATTGGTTTTTCTTGAATTCCCCAATGACTTTAATCCTTTTCTGACATCCCATTTGGTAAAGTTCCGAAGTAATGTCCGCCATTGAATGGGTGAAAATCTTGATGGAGGGGTGAACAAGGAGGTTAATGGCAGTAATAAACTTTTCTTTTGACAGAATGACCAAAGAATCGTTAATCAGGTTAAGATGAACTTCTTGTGGGTTATCGAGTGGGCAATAGGCTGAGAAGGCACATTTGTAGAGGGTTGAGATTGGGACAACATCTGTGAAAGCATCGATGGGGCCAAACAGGGGGTGATTCTTCAGGAACTTGATCATTAGTTTCATGGGAGCATTGTAGAAAGAGTGTTCTTCAAACACGACTCTAAAATTGCTTGAAGCAATAGTGGGAGAGTCTTAGCTAGTAGGGTTCACTGATCCAGATGCCTTGGATTGTTTCTTCGATACATTGGATTTCACCATTGTTGAGAGTTTGAGGAAGCTTTGAAGAAGAAAGGTAGAATGCAAGAGAAGGTTTAAGGTTTAGAGAGCGTAAACATTTCTTTGTGGAGAAGAAAGTGATTTTATAGTGGCTTAAGGGAGCAGGAAACGTTTTTGCCCTAAGTGAATTTGTGTGAAAATGTTTGGGTTTTTCTTTTGAATTAGGGTCTTAAATCTCAGCCACATATTGATAAAAGAGGGATTAAATCTGAATTTGGGGTTTACCAAAAAGGGTTTGCATTTAATGAAATGTCAGATTTGATACCACGTCTGGTGAACGTGTGGTGAGGGTGAGATCAATCCGTTGGGTAAAGGGGAAGTTGTAACGGATGTGATGTTTTAGGGTAATAGGAAAGGACATATTAAAATGATTTGATTTGCAAAATCTTTCTTTTTGTCATCATACATAAAATAGGTCTGACACGAGGTTTAGAGAGAAAAGAATGAGACAGCTTCTCAAGGAATGTTTTTATTTAATGTTTTATTTAATGATGGATCATTAAATAGCACACCATGTTTTTTTTGTTGTTTTTCAAAAGAATGTAACAGTCTGGAAATCAATCAATGTGACTGCGGATGGACACATCATTGCGGATGGATCCTTTGCCATTGCAGATGAGTAGATATATGACTGCAGGTGAAGAAAATGAGAAGAGCACTAGTACAATAAGTTAGTAATAACAAACAAGAAGGACGAGTGAAGGATAAATATAATATATGGTTGCAGTACATAGACTGCGGTACACAGGATACACCAAAACCATTTATTATAAATAACTTTCAGTTAGGACCGCAACGGAGACCAAGGATGGTCTGCAGTACCTATTAATTCAAGAAGAATTAAGGGTCTGGATTCATCATTCCTAACATTTGTAAGAACGCGTTGAGTTTGGTAGAGTCAAGTGCTTTTGTAAATACATCAGCAATCTCTTCATGAGTAGGGACAAAGATGAGTTCAATGTTACCTTTTAGAATGTGGTCTTTGATGAAGTGATACCGTAGTTCAATGTGCTTCGTCTTGGAGTGCTGAATAGGATTATGAGAAATCGCTATGGCACTTTCAAATTCACAGTAGATTGGTATCCGCAGCATTCTATATCTGTAGTCTAGCAGTTGTGTGTTCATCCATAAGACTTGAGAACAATAGCTGGTTGCGGCCACATATTCGGCTTCTGCGGTAGACAATGATACACGACTATGTTTTCTTGAGGACCAACTAATGAGTCTTCCTCCCAGAAATTGACATCCACCTGAGGTGCTTTTTCGATCAAGTTTGCATCCGGAATGATCCACATCGGTAAATGCTTGAAGACTGAAGTCATTGCCTGTGGGGTACCACAGACCAAGAGATTTGCTTCCTTTTAGGTGCCGAAGAATTGGTTTGGTTGCGGTCATATGTGACACTTTTGGGTCAGGTTGATATCTTGCACATACACCAGTTGCAAAGACAATGTCTGTTCGGCTTGCAGTGAGGTACATTAGAGAGCTAATGATACCTTTATAAGTCTTGTGATCCACAGATTCGCTAGAGGGATCAGCAAAGATCTTATATCCGAAGGCCATGGGGACCTTAGCTGAAGAGCAATTATCCATTGAGTACATCTTCAATAGTTCAATCGTGTATTTCTCTTGATGAATGAATATCCCTTGCTGAATTTGTTTCATTAGAAGACCTAGAAAGAAATTAATCTCTCTATTCATGCTCATTTGAAATTTGTTGGTCATGAGCTTAGCAAATTCATCCACCATTCCTTGATCAGTCGATCCGAAGATGATATCATCCACATATATTTTTACAAGCATAAGGTGGTCACCATTTACTTTTCTAAATAGAGTGGGATCAATCACTCCTCTTTTGTAACCTGAAGAGATTAGAAATTCAGAAAGAGTCTCATACCAAGCTCTTGGGGCTTGCTTCAGACCATAGACTGCTTTTTCAACCTTGTAGCAGTGGTCAGGGAATTCAATACTTTCAAAGCCAGGAGGTTGCTGAAGATAAACCTCTTCTTTTAACTCCCCATTGAGAAATGCACTCTTAACGTCCATTTGATATACCTAGATGTTTTTGTGGGCTGCATATGCTAAGAAGATTCGGATGGCTTCCATTCGTGCCACCAGAGCATATGTTTCATCGTACTCAACACCTTCATGTTGACTGTACCCCTTTGCAAATAATCCTGCCTTATTTCTGATGACCGCACCCGATTCATCTAACTTGTTCTTGAACACCCATCTTGTACCAACAATAGTGTGGCCTTACGGTATGGGAACGAGTTGCCATACCTTGTTCCTTTTGAATTCTTCCAGTTCTTCTTGCATTGCGGATATCCAATCAGGTTCCAATAATGCTTCTTTGATCGATCGTGGCTCAACTGAGGACATAAATGTTGCGTAGTGACAATGATCAGATAAGTCCTTAGAAGATCGAGTCTGGATACCTGCGGATGGGTTGCCAATAATTTGACCTGGTGGGTGGTCCTTCGTCCATACGTGTAGATGAGGTATAAGGTGATCAACAGTTGCGGTAGAGCAAATGTCTTAATTATCATAAGTTTCTTCGGTTGGAGATGGCAGTCCCCCCTAGATCTGAGAACATCCTGCGGAATCATCTTGGCCTGTTGGAACGAGAATGGAATTTTCTTGAGCAGTTTGGAGAGGTTCCCCCTGGATTGCTGATGGGAGTTCCTCTGGAACCTGAGAAGGTTCCCCCTAGACTGTGGATGGGAGAGTGATAATCCTTGAATCAGTTCTAGTGTCAATGTTCTCTATGAGTTCATCATCCGAATCCGACGATACGTTTGATGGTAATGATTTTCTATAGATAGGAACTTGAGCATCATCAAGTACTGGAACCTCGATGGTTGTTGCTTGATCTGGAGAAGAACTTTCCCCCTTAACTGGAGAGGTGAAAGTATTGAGAGATGCTACTTCAGATAGAGATGGACCAGAAACATCAGCGTGTTGTTGTTGAGCGGCTGGTGACACAAGAACTTCGGATAGTTTCGCCATTTCAACAGGGTCGAAAAGATCATCATAATTGACTTTAACTAGATTTAAAGGACCTAAAGAAGCAGGAATATCGCTTTCCATGATTGCAGTCATTTTAGTGGATGGAGGGGTGTTGTGGATGTGAGAATCATCAAATTTCACATCGAAGCTTTCAATGATTAGCCTTGTACGTCTGATGAGAACTCAATAAGCAACCTTGTTCATGGAGTAGCCAAGAAAGATGCCTTCATCAGACTTCTGTGCAAATTTGTTAAGCTGATCTTTGTTGTTGATCACAAACCATCTACACCCAAAGATATGAAAGAAACGAACATTTGGTTTGCGGTTGTTAAGGCCCTCATATGGTGTTTTATTGAGACATTTGCACACAATGCTTTGGTTTTGTACAAAGCATGCGGTTGCTACTGCTTCAGCCCATAAGTAAAGAAGAAGGTGTGTGAAGTTGAGCATGGATCTGGCTGCTTCTACCAGTGTACGTTTCGTTCTCTCTACTACTCCATTTTGTTGTGGTGTATAAGGAGCTGAAAAGTTGTGAGTGATGCCTTTGGACACCAAGAAATTGTTGAGAGGATGATTAGTGAACTCGGTTCCCTTATCACTGCGGATTCATCTTATTGGTAGCTTGATCTGAAGTTTTATTTCTTTGATGAAGTTGATGAGAATTTGCGGTGTTTCGGATTTGAGCCTAATGAAGAAAACCCATGTGAAGCGAGTGAAGTCATCTACTATAACCAGTATGTACTTTTTGTGATGGAGACTAGCTACGGTTGATGGAACGAAGAGATCAATGTGCAGAAGCTCAAGTGGTTCAGATATTGGAGAGCCAATCACCATGAGGTGACTTGCTTTGGAATGCTTACCACATTCACATGCATGACAGAGAATGTCATTGTTGAACTTGAGAATAGGGAGTCCTCTGACCAGCTCTCCAGTGACCAGAGTGTTGATGAATCTGAAGTTGAGATGAGCGAGCTTGCGGTGCCATAGCCAGCTGACTTCAGATACTGCTTTTGATAGAAACCATAGTGGCGGTTTCCCAATAACCAAAGAGATGTCCAGGGATGATCAGAGAGACATCCAGAGGATATATGGTACCCTCGTATTGAGACTTTATCAAACAGGTTATCCTATCACTTGTCATTACATAATAGAATTGATCATCAAATTCAACTCAATGGCATGCCTTACATAGTTGGTCAACACTGCTGAGATTGTGTTTAAGGCTTTCTACATAAGCAAACTTTTGAATTGAGAAGATCCCCGTAGTGAGTACACCATAACCTTGGATGATTCCATTTGCATTGTTGCCGAATGTAACATTTCCACTGTTGCAAATTCGCCTGAAATCCCGAAGGTATTCTAACCTTCTGGTCATGTGCAAGGAGCAGGAACTGTCGATTAACCATTCATCTTCTTGTCCCTCCTTGCACAAAGCCTGAGAACTACACGGTTAGTTTAGGCATCCGAACTAGTTTGGAGCCTGGAACAACATATGAGTTTCTGAGTGATACATGGACCGAGGTTCCAAGGACTGGTTCCGTGTCAACCTTTAAGCCTTGTCCTGGGTGTTTGTGTAGTTTTGGAGTGTTGTGTGTTTTTGCAAAGTTACGAGGTTTCTGAATTTGGCAACTACACTGACATTCACAGGTTGAGGTTTTGTCTTTTGTTCTGACACCACGTTTGGTCAACGGTCTAAAGGATGAGTTGTTGAGCTTGTGACTAGTCTGAGATTGAAAAGATCTGACCTGAGTGTTGTTTGGTTTCTGAAAAGTTTGTTTTGAAAAAGGTTTAGCACGTGTAGATCTTTGAGTCCTTTTTGTTGGGTTTGGTAGAATACCCTTTCACTTGTTAAAACTTTGATGTGACTTTAAAAGTGTTGGAGTGGGTAAGATACCTTTCCATTTCAGATCATCTGAGGAATAGATTCGAAAACCATTGTTTCGAAAATACTTTACACCCTTTTGGGTTGTATCAGATAAATTAGGAATGACTATTGAAACTGTACATTCCTTTTTGGATGTTTTCTTGATGGTAGAGTTTTTAGAAAAATAGTGAGACAAAACAAATTTTTCTGTATTTTGGATTTTTTAAATTTGACATGCTTCTTGTTTTCTGAAAAAATTTGTCTATTTGTGCCTCATGAGCGAATTTCCTCTTTGAAGGCCTTTTTAGCTAAGGATTTTGGTGAACTGCAGTCTCTGTTGTTCAACTGCGGTTTCCTAGAATCCTTCGAAATATTGTGAAAACGTGGCTTTCTTCATCCGAACTTGAGGACTCAGGGATTTGAGAACATTGACTCACCTCAAAGTTTTCTATAGGTAATTCATGATGAATTGTTTGAAAAGTGGCAGAACTTTTGTTGGAAGACTACGGTAGAGAAGACTTGACTACTGCAGAGTATGTCTTAGTTGGGACTTCAGTGGGACTTTTGACTACAGTGTGGGACACTGCGGTCTGAGGACAGAGATGGAAAGTCTTTCGAGACTTCAGTGTCCTCAATGACAATTTCTTCATCAACTACGAATGATTTTTGAGAATTTGGGTAAGTAGTGTCATAGATGGAAATTTGATCACATGTGTGACCCGAAACCTCAGGCACAATTTCCTCAATGACACAATTGTTGCTTAGATTATGCAGTCTACCGAAGTGAGTTTTGATGTCTTCGGGAAAGGTCTTGTCATTGACTGGGAAATGAAATTCTTGGTATGGAGGGACATACAGTCTGTCTTTGTTGAACCGGGGTGAGGAATCCATTGCAGTAGGATATCCATTTGACCAACCCCAATTATATGTGTTGTCCACAGTTCCATTATTTACCAAATTTTCAATAGCTTCACTTTCATTGAACAAGTTTTCGATTAAAAGATTTAAGCGTATAATTTCACTCTGAGCTAAATCTCTCTGATTCAAAGCTATCTATAACTGGGTTTCACTCAACATTCTTGCATCTTTTTCTAACTCTAAATCTCTTTCTAACATAGCCATTTTGAGTCTTTTGTTATCCAGTCGTCCTCTTAGAGTTCCATCCTTTGCCATGTAGCAATAGTTTTTGTCCATCTTTGTAGACCCATCATCATCCGCAGTCGCCAACACGCAGATCTTCCCTTTTCCTTTGACATTGCTAATGGCTTCATCTTCGTCTCCGGATGACCAAACTTGATGGTCTCTTTTGACATGGGCTACGTATTCCCTTTCTTTTTCCTTTCTTCCAACTCTTGAGCCATTCTAAGGTAGAATGTTGTGTCTTTTACTACATTAGCCTTACAATCTCTTGCAAAGTGATTCTCTTTGTTGCATTTGTGGCAAACTACAACATCAGTCTTGTCTTCTGAGGGAGTACTGGAGTCAGTGGTTTGAGTAGACTGTGGTGCTTCCTTTGGTTGAGTATTGTGAGATTGTGGTGGTGGATGAGAACTTTTAGTATAATGAGAGTGATTGTTTTGTGGGTTGAAGTTACGATTGAAGGGTGGTTTGTTGAATTGTTGATTTTTGCGAAAAGAATGAGGTGGTAGTCGGTTGAATTGTTTGCTAACTAGAGCAATTGCCTTTTGAAATTATTCTTCATCATCATACTCTTAATCAGCTTCGTATGACTGCGATGAAGTGTCATACGAAGGAGAGTAAGATTGATTATGTGGAGTTTGTGCTAATAGAGCAAGAGGTCCTCTGAAGTTAGCATAGTCTTTGAGTCCGGTGGATTCCTGTGCTTGCAGTTCTCCATAGAGTTTGTAGAGTGACAAGGAATGAATCTTGCTATCGCCTTGGACTATCATCTTAGCCATAGTCCAATGTCTTCCCAACCCATTAAGAAACTGAAAATTTGTTTCATGGTTACTGCGGATGGTGCCCGCATTGGATAACTTGGTGACAATCAGGTTGAACCTTTTAAAGGATTCTTCCAAACTTTCGCTAGTATGAGCTTTGAAGTTCTTTACTCATTGAGTGCAGTTGTAAGCTTCTTGTCTTGTGCTTGTTTTGAGCCTTCATACAGATTCTTGAGAGCATCCCAGATCTCTTTTGCTGATTTGCAATTTATGATAATATCGAAGTTGTCATGAGCAACTCCACAGGAGATTTCATAAAAATCAACAACATCATTTTCCATTTTATCGAGATCATCCTTGGTGGGACGGTTCATAGTTGGTTGACCTCCTCTTAGTCTGGTTGTAGCTCCATCAGTTTGGACTGGTGTAAGGACAGGGACATGTGGTCCTTCTTCTACGGATCTCCATACGTCTCTACCAAGTCTCCTTAAGCATCTTTCCATTCTTTGTGACCAGTGATGATATTCATTTGCAACCAGTATTAGAGCTCGATTAGAGTCACCAACATTGTTGGAAACATTTAGAGATACCGATTGTGCCATTTTTGTTTTAAAAGTGAGCTTTAGTGGTATAGAAGGCTCTCCGAAAAATCAGAGTTCTGATTTTCAAAAAGCAACCACTATGGCTCTGATACCAATTGTTTGAGAGAAGAACTTTGAGACACACTTGAACAAACGTTAGAACAAGTATATTGCGGAATAGTTAATCTCGAAGGATCTAGAAGCTCAACAATAATATTTAGATTTAGATGGTTAGAGAGTTAGTTGCGGAAAAGTAAAGAAATGGAAATGACAACAATTGTTATATCAAGTATACACATAAGCTGATTCATAACGAGGAATGCATTCAAGCCAAGTTAATAAGTGAGATCAAACTTAGTGATTAAGTCACAAAAGACTTGCTTCGAAGAGAATTATGATTATGTGAGAGTAAGAAGTGTGAGTAAGAGAGATAGAAAAGATAATTTCAGAGATGTGTATTGAGAATAGATGCATAAGTTTTTTTTAAAATACAAGAGAATAAGCTCTATTTATAGAGACTCACGAAGTACACTAGATTACATCTCTAAGACTAGCCATGGAAGGCATACTAGACAATAGAGAGTATTACAATAAACGACAAGTAAAGTAATCTAGTTAAGAGACTACGGTAAGTAGAGACTGCGGATGCGATTGCTGATAAAGAAATTTGACTGTGGCGGCTTGATGATTGTGGTAGCTGAAGTTCAAGAGGGTCACTTTTTATTATTCAACATATGAAATACTAACATCTAAGGAATATATAACCGTATATACTCATAGGTGAGATAGACACCCGGACAGGTGATCCTACTCTAAAGCCACAACCAAACAAGGAATAACCCAAAAAGCCTAGATAAAGAGTTCTCGGTCTATCCTACATTAGAATATATAGTCCCTATGGCATCCCTCTACTAAAAGATAACCAAAACTAGTATGCCAACATTGGTGCCTTCGACCCATGGTACAATGAGGCAAAACTCACCTGAATCGAAGAACTCTGAAACACTGCGATATGATCCTTTTCCAGCACTGCTTGCACCTGTGGATCCACTAACACCATAACCATATATAATCTTGATCAACAAAACAAATTCCTCAAGTTTGACCTAATGTCAAACTTGGTGAACAAAATTCAACAGTCAATGAAAGTCAACATTCAACTGACCTTCACGACGTGGCCATCTATGGCTCAAGTTGTGATGCACTGTAGGACAAAATAATCGGGTCTCATAATCCTAGCAGCATGGCAGGCATATCCTCACGGTGTGAGATTAGTCTAAATGTCATTTTGATCCTAAAACTTCTTAATCCATTAAGACATTAATCCAACTTTTCTAGGAGGCTTCCTAACACTCCTAGGATCATAAAAATCGATGTTTTAAGGTCTTATATTTCCAATACAAGACTTGCGCTCATGCTAGGTCATTCATGAAGAAAAAGGAGATAAATTATCATGCATGAACGCAAACATCCTCCAAAACTCAGATCCGTTACATACAAGCACCAAGGAACCCTAAGGACCCATAAAGTTGACAACTTTATGGAGTCTCAACACTCTAACTCTTAAAGGCGTGGATAAATATGCATAAAACCTTAGATCTAGCAACAAGGAAACATAATGATTGGATCTTGGTTACTCACAATGATCCAGAGGTGTTGCTAGAGGTTGCAAATGGAAGTTCTAATCTGAATCTATGCTTCCATGATGATCTCTTTTTCTCCAAACCACCAAAACTTCACCAAAATCTCAAGAATCACAAGGAGAGGCTAAGGGTAGGGTTTTAGTGATCTTAGGGACGAAGGGCGCTATTTTGGAACTCTAAAATGATGTTTATAGGTTTTAAAAACGAAGGTGTGACAATAGTCAAATTCGGGTCAAGTCTAAGCCGGACAAGGTCAACGAGTCAAACCGGTCAACTCAATTAAAACCTTGTATAATAGGGTTTGTATTATGTAATTTCTGTATAACTCACTATCTTAATGAGAAAACATCACTTGGAAAGTTCGTGTGTTTAAATTTCTTTAACTTTAGTGCTGAAAAATAAACAAGAACAATAAAACAATGTTGCATACTCATAGGTAGTGTGTAAGATCCTAAAACATGGCATAACGGGGTCTACGGACCTTGCATTGCGAAGCCGGACACTCACATTCATCACACACGAAACCGTTCTCAATCGTTTTCACTCTATCTCTTCTTATCGAGAATCTCTCCCAAATCTCTCTAAGTATGTGAAATCTCTCCGAAATATCTCTTTGTATGTGAAATCTCTCCAAGTATGTCAAATCTCTCCCAAATCTCTCTAAGTATGTGAAATCTCTCCCAAATATCTCTTTGTATGTGAAATCTCTCCAAGAATGTCAAATCTCTCCCAAATCTCTCTAAGTATGTGAAATCTCTCCCAACTATCTCTTTGTATGTGAAATCTCTCCAAGTATGTCAAATCTCTCCCAAATCTCTCTAAGTATGTGAAATCTCTCCCAAATATCTCTCTGTATGTGAAATCTCTCCAAGAATGTCAAATCTCTCCCAAATCTCTCTAAGTATGTGAAATCTCTCCCAAATATCCCTTTGTATGTGAAATCTCTCCAAGCATGTCAAATCTCTCCCAAATCTCTCTAAGTATGTGAAATCTCTCTCAAATCTCTCTCGAAATCTCTCCCAACTTTCTATAATCACTCGGGGCATCCCGACCCTCGAATTTGGCGAAAACAGCCCAAAAACGGAAGTCTACACGAAAAACGGACCTAAGGAACCGAAATCCCTCTTAGGAACTGAAACCCCTCTTAGGACCCGAAAGTCCTCTTAGGAACCGAAAGTCCCCTTAGGAACCGAACCCTCCTGATGAAGAAGGCTGCTGAACCGAACCGAACCTCGCTTAAAAGGAAGAACCGAACCCGAAGGTACTGTTCACTACTGTTCATTCGGTTCTGACTTCTCGCCTTTTATCTCCGAACCGAACCTCGCTTAAAAGGAAGAACCGAACCCGAAGGTACTGTTCACTACTGTTCATTCGGTTCTGACTTCTCGCCTTTTATCTCCGGATCGAACCCTCACCTTCGCTTCTCGCTTCTGGCTCGCGCCTTTCGCTTCCGACTCAGCACCAGCAAGGACCGAGAGGTCTCGCTAGGAACGCTTTTTCTCCCGGTTTTCGACTAAATTCGCATTTTAGACCCGTTTTTAATTGTTTTAACATGGGATTTTCACCCAAAACTTTATTTTAAAATATAAGACCCCTATATTAATGATTTAATCACATTTTAAGGATAAAACCTTATCCAAAAGAGAGTAGGTAAAATACAAAGGTAGAGTGTTGACTTTACCTTATTTCATGACACAAGCAACCCCATACCCACTCCATGATTAACCCACACTCCTCCCCACCATACCTTGTCACTTCCTTGTACTTTTACCCCTCTCATAAGCCATCCCCACGTTTTTAGGGCTGGTCACTCAACCTCTCTCCTCATTTTCTTTCAATCACTCTCATTCCACCAAAGATCCAACTCCAACTTTTTCTCTCCAACTTTTCTCTCTAATTCAAGATCCCAAGGTTGATCATCAAGTGTTCTTCCACTCTTGATAAGTGTAAATCATCCTCCTTGTGATTTTTACACTTTATTCTACTCAAATCATTGATAGCTTATACAACTCCATAACTATGATGCTAGATTCTCAAAAATCTTCAAGGCATCTCCAAGTGTTCTTGAGTTAAACACCTCCATTCTCCAACAATCATGTACTAAAAACACTTAAGGTGAGTTCATACCCCTATATTTTCATGTTTTCTCAAGTTTTTAGGGGGGGAATACAAGTTAAAACACCAAGAACATAACTACACTTTTCTAACAGCCTTCATCAGAAAAGTTCAACTCCATTCACGGACTGTTTTGGACAACTTAAACATTTTAGTTTTCAAAACTGTTTTAGGTGTAAGTAGTTCCAGTTCTTAGCTTTAAAATGACTACTTGCACATCTCCATGCGATTTGTCTACAATTTATGATGATTTTTACAAAACTGCCTATCATTTCAAACACCAATCCGGACCAGTCTGTGATTATGGACTTTTTCACCCAAGTTGGAGGTCATTAAAAATCATGATAAAAATTATGAGTAAAGTAGACACATTTTGGGAACTCTCAGAATTTACGGATTTAGTTTTCAACTTCGTATGATTTTTCTATGAATTTTCAAAAACAGTGTAGAAAGGTTGAAAATTTGTTAACAGCTTATAACTTTCATAACACTTCGTATTATGTTGAGCAAAGTGTATAACGATAAGTTCCAAATATTGAATGTGTTTCCTTGTTCGTTTATCATCATAAACTGAAATATAGTCATTCATGATAAGATTATTCATTCATTTAGAACACGTATATTAAACTATAATGAGCATAGTTTATGGATTCATAGCATTAAAGCATTCATAAAAGAATTCTTATACAATACAAACGTTTTGGATAAACTATAATTGGTATAGTTTATGTATCATTTACTTCTCAAACTTATTTACCAAAGGTTTTCAGTTTAGTTCACGTAAATCTGTTAATGAATAAATTGTGAGTCATTCCCTTCGGGTTACTTCCAAAGTAACAAAGTCGAAAAGTCCTGTAAATTGTAACCAGAGTCTCTTGTAGGGAGAACGTGATAGTTGTGTATAGATCTATATTGGGTTTGACAAACCCACACCAGAGCTGCTTGCAACAGCTAGACCGGCAGGTCTGTAGTGACAAGTGTCATTTAACGGCGACGCCTGAAGGACGTCGCATTACGAGGCCGTCTATGTCAAGTATGGTTATAATAACTCACGGAAAGTATTAATAAACTTAAGGATTTACGAGAATTTCACTAATATCATACACGTTTATATCGAAATAAACTCACGTTAACTTCTGTAAATAAGGAAGATTACTCATACGTTTCAGTCTTTGGGTACAAGACTACAGCATTCATTTTAAGGAAAATATCGGATTTTTCTAGAACGGCTATACAATTACGAGACAAACTATTTCATAATTATATACAAAAACTTATGAACTCACCAACCATTGTGTTGACACTTTTTCAAACTATTTGTATTCTTAGGAAATCGCTAAACAGGTAACAAAGTACTTTTGAGGATGAGACGTTGAGGCGTCAAACTTATCATATTTTGTCAACATATTGTAATTGATTTTGAAACATGTAATTCATACAATGATGTAACTCTTTCAATTATATATATGTTGGTTGTGTTTACTTTCATCACTATTACCATTGTTGTTATGATACTACACATGAAGTCCTCCACCCTCGGACGTTTCCGCCATCCTTGGTTTGGGGGTGTGACAGATTGGTATCAGAGCACGGTTTATAGTGAATTAAGTGTATCAAACAACATAGGATATACAAACTATAAACACATTTGGGACTAAGAGTCTCTGATTTTAAAACATTCTAACCAGTTATACTTTTAGAAAACGAATAGTTCTTGTTTAAAAGTATACCTACATGCATTGCATACTCGCGTAGTGTCATAACTAGAAGAACATAAACTAAAAGAAGAGGAGTTGAACGCTACGAGTATGCCTTGGTATGAGTAATCAGTTTTGGGAAGGATATAGCCTGATCAACTATATCAGTCCGGGAAGTGACTTACTCATATCGGGGGATACTCGTAGGAGGGCAACAAGTCTAATAACCTAACTTCACCCTACAAAGAGTGTTATAAGAACCAAATCTAAACATTTAAAATACTATAGGAGTATTTGTATGTTGCTATATCGCAATATTATTAATATCTACCGCTATCTGCTTCTTACCCCTCTATTCTCGCGCAGACGACATGGCAGGATTTCACCTACCAGGAGACCCATACTATCCCAACCAGGGAAATGCCGGCTGGATTGAGGAAGAGCCCGAAGAGCTGATTGAAGAGGATCCCGAAGAGGATCCCAAAGAAGAACCCGAAGAAGAAGAAGAGGAGGTAGACGAAGAAGAAGAAGAAGAAGAGGAAGACGACGAGGTGGACATGGATGAGGATGAAGGTGAAGAAGAGCCAAAGGAGGAAGTCTTCAACCCTCCTTACATTGCGAGGGTACCTGCAAACCGCTGGGGGCACAACGGGCTTGAGCCCCGTTGGGCAACCATGATCGAGAAGTGGAGTCGGCAACGACGCCAGAGGTCACCCTATGACGACCAACGAGGTTACTATGACCTCAGTCACGGGGGACCGGCTGACAGAGCTCTCCCCTTTATGACCCAGCACATCACGAACTTGGGGAACCAGAGTAGGGAAATGGCAGACCAGGTTCAAAGTCTCAGCGCTATTACGGCAGCCACCGATGCATGCACCCGGGATTTGGAGAGGGACTTCTATCCATTGGACCAAATCATCGAGGACCTTACCGCTGCTCGAGCAGAGGTAAGGGAGTACCAGGAGAGGCACGCAGCTCTCGAGGAGAGAGTGATCGCGGCCGAACGCCGGATTGTGGAGCTTCAGGGAGCCACGACCTCATCCCAGGGCCACCATGGACCAGATGCTACCCGCCACGAGTAGTGTTCGCGCTACTTATATTTTGTTATAAATCTAGGATTTCGAGTATGCGTTGGTGCTACTCTTTATTGCGAATAGGTTGACCTCGCGACTAAGTGATCACACTAGTCAAAGGGGCTTTTGTACTGCCAAAACTTTATCTTTTATTATGATGTAATGTAGACCCTTATGAGGTCAAATTCCTCAAAACAATATGTACTAACAAATTATCAATGAATGTGGCATGTATTTTACTTCCTTGGATGATGACACGAACCAAGCACCTGACTCTGCTCGGGCTAACACTATTTAATTCATAAGTTTAATTGCATAAACTTTACGATGAATTACCTTCTAAATTAATAAACTCGGACAAAATACAATTGAGATGAAACAAGTAACGCTCGACTCGTTATCACCATTGAAGTTTTACCGATAAGTCTTTCTTTTTATTTTTTTTTATGTCAGAACCATGCCACCAAGGAAAAGACCAAGACCTTCCGGAAACTCAGCACCACCCCCTCCGCCACCACCTCCGGAGTTTGATCCTGTGATGTTTCAGGCTGCAGTAACAACAGCCGTGGCGGCAACAATGTCGCAAATGGGTACAAATGGTTCTGGCGGTTCCGGATCCGGGAATACTAACTCGAATCAGGGGGACAGCACGGGGCGCACTAAGGAGTGTTCGTACAAAGACTTCACTAATGGCAAACCCGATCCTTTCAACGGAAGCGGGGGCGTCATAGCGCTGATGCAATGGTTCAAAAGGACCGAAGCAGTCTTCGAAATCTGTGCTTGTCCCGAAGCGAGCAAGGTGAAGTATGCGGCATTCACTTTCACAAGAAAAGCTCTTACTTGGTGGAATGGCCGAGTTAAGTCACTTACTCCTGCAGTGGCTAACTCCATAGGCTGGGAAAACTTAAAAGCGTTGATGTTAAAGGAGTATTGCCCGAGGGGAGAAATACAAAAACTCGAAAAGGAACTCTGGAATCTCAAGATGTCGGGGACGGATCTCGAAGCTTATACCGCCCGATTCAATGACCTAGCACTCCTCTGTCCTGCAATGGTCACTCCGGAGGAGAAAAAGGTAGACGATACCTATGGGGGCTATCATCCCAGATCCATGATAGTGTTTTGGCCTCGAAACCTACTACCTTTGAAAGTGCCAAGGAATTGGCACAACAACTTATCGATCATAGGGACAGCCGTGGCATCATGGTCGCCACCACTGACCAAAAAAAAGGAGGGAACAATAAGAGGAAGTTCTGGAATAGTAAAAAGAAACAACCGATGCAGGACCCCACAAAGAAGCAACAGACTGTTGCTATCCGTGCAGCCACTACTGCTACCGCTCCAGCGCCACCAAAGCAATATGCAGGAACTCTTCCCAAGCGCAGCAAGTGCAACTTCCACCATACCGGTGCTTGTCGGGAAATGCACTGCAGAAATTGCAACCGGAAGGGGCACACTGCTCGATTTTGTAAAGTGCCAGCCCAATCCGCCCCTCAAGTCGCCCCAGCCGCTAACACCGGAGCAAGTCAAACCTGTTACGGATGTGGAGAGGCAGGGCACTTCAAAAGAAACTGCCCAAAAGCACGAAACACCAATGTTGGAGGTGTAGGGAAAGTCCTGACGATAGGACACGGAGAAGCAGTCAAGGATCCCTCGATGGTTTCTGGTACGTTTCTCCTCAATAACACATATGCATGCGTACTATTTGATAGTGGAGCAGAGAGGAGTTTTGTGAGCCATGAATTCAAACAATTACTAAAACAAACCCCTCATTCATTAAAAGATACATACGTAGTAGAAATGGCTAATGGGAAAGAAGAGCACACTAATGATATATACTCAGGGTGTACCCTCACTCTAGACAACCATTCGTTTAAAGTAGACCTGATGCCGGTCACAATAAAATGCTTTGACATAATCATCGGTATGGATTGGTTAAGTTCCCATCGTGCCGACATTCTATGTTACGAAAGGTCCGTTCGCCTTAATCTGCCGAATGGCGAAACCCTCTTCATCTATGGCGACAAACCCAGTTCAAATTTGCAAGTCATCTCTTGCGTCAAGGCCCAAAAGTATCTCCGAAAGGAGTACCACGCATTTCTAGCCCACGTAGTAGATACGAAACAAGAGGTGAAGGATATCAACGACATTCCCGAGGTGTGCAACTATCCCGATGTATTCCCCGAAGATCTTCCAGGTGTACCCTTCGCACGACAAGTCGAATTCCGGATCGACTTAATCCCAAGAGCTACCCCCGTCACCAAGGCTCCATACCGCTTAGCACCGGCAGAAATGCAAGAACTTTCCAGCCAGTTAAATGAACTGTTGAGCAAAGGATTTATCAGGCCAAGCTTCTCACCCTGGGGAGCACCGGTCCTGTTTGTAAAGAAGAAGGACGGATCTTTTTGCATGTGCATAGACTATCGGGAGCTAAACAAACTCACTATCAAGAACCGATATCCCTTACCCCGAATCGATGACCTCTTCGACCAACTCCAAGGAGCAAGCTACTTTTCAAAAATCGACCTGAGGTCGGGTTATCATCAACTACGAGTTCAAGAAGAGGATATTCCCAAGACTGCGTTCAGAACTCGCTACGGGCACTATGAGTTTGTGGTAATGCCCTTCGGATTAACGAACGCACCGGCAGTATTTATGGACCTGATGAATCGAGTGTGTCGACCCTACTTAGACAAATTCGTGATTGTATTCATCGACGATATTTTGATCTACTCCCGAAGCGAGGAAGAGCACCGTCAACATCTCCGGCTAATCTTGGAAACACTGAGGGCTGAGAAGCTTTATGCCAAATTCTCTAAGTGCGAATTCTGGATCAGAGAAGTGAATTTTCTTGGCCATGTGGTTAGCGAGAAGGGGATACACGTGGATCCCTCTAAAATCAAGGCCTTCAAAAACTGGTCAGCACCTACAACGCCGACGGAAATTCGACAATTTTTAGGGCTCGCCGGCTACTACCGAAGATTCATACAAAACTTCTCCAAGATCGCCAAACCACTCACCACCCTGACTCAGAAAGGCGTGATGTTTAACTGGGAAGATAAACAAGAAGCCGCCTTCCAGACACTAAAGCAAGCTCTATGCAATGCGCCAATCTTGTCTCTTCCGGAAGGAACTGATGACTTCGTGGTATATTGCGATGCTTCAAATCAAGGCCTCGGATGCGTGCTCATGCAGAGAGGGAAAGTCATCGCCTACGCGTCAAGGCAACTTAAAACACACGAAGTTAATTACACTACCCATGACCTTGAATTGGGAGCGGTAGTGTTCGCTTTAAAGATCTGGAGGCACTACCTCTACGGCACAAAATGTACCATCTTCACCGGTCACAAAAGTCTTCAACATATCCTCAATCAGAAAGAGCTCAACATGCGGCAACGGAGATGGGTTGAACTGCTAAACGACTACGAGTGCGAAATTCGCTACCACCCGGGCAAGGCCAATGTAGTGGCTGATGCCCTAAGCAGGAAGGAATATTCGGGCCGCCGAGTAAGATCCTTAACCATGACCATCCATTCCCACCTGACCACGCAAATCAGGGAAGCCTAACTAGAAGCCTTGAAACCAGAGAATGTGGCAGGTGAGGCATTAAGGGGAATGGATAAGAACTTAGAAGTCAAGGATGATGGAACTCGTTATCTCAATAACCGAATCTGGACACCGAAGTTCGGTGGGATTCGAGACGTGGTCATGAATGAAGCACACAAGACTCGATACTCCATCCATCCAGGGTCAGACAAGATGTATCTAGACCTCAAAAAGTTATACTGGTGGCCGAATATGAAAGCCGAGATTGCTACTTATGTGGGCAAGTGTCTGACCTGCGCCAAGGTCAAGGTGGAATACCAGAAACCCTCGGGACTACTACAACAGCCTGATATACCGGAATGGAAGTGGGAACGGATAACCATGGACTTCATAACCAAGCTGCCTAAGACTTCGGGCGGGTTTGACACTATATGGGTAATCGTAGACAGATTGACCAAGTCTGCGCACTTCCTGCCAATAAAGGAAACCAACAAGATGGAGAAGTTAACCAGGATATACATCAAGGAGGTTGTGAGACTGCATGGTGTACCAATATCTATTATCTCCGACCGAGATAGTAGATTCATTTCGCGATTTTGACAGTCCCTGCAGAAATCCTTGGGAACTAGGCTAGACATGAGTACAGCCTACCATCCACAAACCGACGGGCAAAGCGAGCGCACTATACAAACATTAGAAGACATGTTGAGAGCCTGTGTGATAGACTTTGGTAAAGCATGGGATACCCATTTGTCGCTGATTGAATTCTCCTACAATAACAGCTATCACACTAGCATTAAGGTTGCTCCATTCGAGGCTCTTTACGGTCGCAAGTGCAGATCACCCCTATGTTGGGCTGAAGTGGGGGATACTCAGATAGCTAGGGGGCAAGTCCCTAATAGCACCCTCACTAGTCCTGAAATCATAAGGGAGACCACAGAAAAGATTGTTCAAATCCGAGAAAGGCTGAAGGCCTCCCGAGATCGGAAAAAGAGTTACGCGGATAAGCGACGCAAACCTTTGGAATTCCAGGTTGGTGATCGAGTGTTACTAAAAGTTTCCCCTTGGAAAGGAATGATACGTTTTGGTAAACGTGGGAAACTAAACCCGAGGTACATTGGACCGTTCGAAATCCTCGCCAAGATTGGTCCTGTGGCGTACAAACTTCGATTACCTCAAGAACTCGATAAGGTACACCCCACCTTTCACGTATCGAACCTGAAGAAGTGTCTGTCCGACGAGACACTTGTAATACCTCTCGACGAGATCGAAGTTAATGAAAATCTCCACTTCGTAGAGGAGCAAGTTGAGATTATGGATCGGGAGGTCAAAAGAACGAAACAAAGTCGTATTCCCATCGTGAAGGTTCGATGGAACGCTAAACGAGGACCTGAGTTCACCTGGGAGCGCGAAGACCAAATGAAACAAAAGTACCCGCATCTTTTCCTAAACTCTTAAAGTCCCGGCCAAAGCGTAAATTTCGGGATGAAATTCCCTCTAACGGGGGGATGATGTGACAATAGTCAAATTCGGGCCAAGTCTAAGCCGGACAAGGTCAACGAGTCAAACCGGTCAACTCAATTAAAACCTTGTATAATAGGGTTTGTATTATGTAATTTCTGTATAACTCACTATCTTAATGAGAAAACATCACTTGGAAAGTTCGTGTGTTTAAATTTCTTTAACTTTAGTGCTAAAAAATAAACAAGAACAATAAAACAATGTTGCATACTCATAGGTAGTGTGTAAGATCCTAAAACATGGCATAACGGGGTCTATGGACCTTGCATTGCGAAGCCGGACACACACATTCATCACACACGAAACCGCTCTCAATCGTTTTCACTCTATCTCTTCTTATCGAGAATCTCTCCCAAATCTCTCTAAGTATGTGAAATCTCTCCCAAATATCTCTTTGTATGTGAAATCTCTCCAAGTATGTCAAATCTCTCCCAAATCTCTCTAAGTATGTGAAATCTCTCCCAAATATCTCTCTGTATGTGAAAACTCTCCAAGAATGTCAAATCTCTCCCAAATCTCTCTAAGTATGTGAAATCTCTCCCAAATATCTCTTTGTATGTGAAATCTCTCCAAGTATGTCAAATCTCTCCCAAATCTCTCTAAGTATGTGAAATCTCTCCCAAATATCTCTCTGTATGTGAAATCTCTCCAAGAATGTCAAATCTCTCCCAAATCTCTCTAAGTATGTGAAATCTCTCCCAAATATCCCTTTGTATGTGAAATCTCTCCAAGCATGTCAAATCTCTCCCAAATCTCTCTAAGTATGTGAAATCTCTCTCAAATCTCTCTCGAAATCTCTCCCAACTTTCTATAATCACTCGGGGCATCCCGACCCTCGAATTTGGCGAAAACAGCCCAAAAACGGAAGTCTACGCGAAAAACGGACCTAAGGAACCGAAACCCCTCTTAGGAACTGAAACCCCTCTTAGGAACCGAAACCCCTCTTAGGACCCGAAAGTCCTCTTAGGAACCGAAAGTCCCCTTAGGAACCGAACCCTCCTGATGAAGAAGGCTGCTGAACCGAACCGAACCTCGCTTAAAAGGAAGAACCGAACCTGAAGGTACTGTTCACTACTGTTCATTCGGTTCTGACTTCTCGCCTTTTATCTCCGGATCGAACCCTCACCTTCGCTTCTCGCTTCTGGCTCGCGCCTTTCGCTTCCGACTCAGCACCAGCAAGGACCGAACCTCGGCCTAGGACCGAGAGGTCTCGCTGGGAACGCTTTTTCTCCCGGTTTTCGACTAAATTCGCATTTTAGGCCCGTTTTTAATTGTTTTAACATGGGATTTTCACCCAAAACTTTATTTTAAAATATAAGACCCCTATATTAATGATTTAATCACATTTTAAGGATAAAACCTTATCCAAAAGAGAGTAGGTAAAGTACAAAGGTAGAGTGTTGACTTTACCTTATTTTATGACACAAGCAACCCCATACCCACTCCATGATTAACCCACACTCCTCCCCACCATACCTTGTCACTTCCTTGTACTTTTACCCCTCTCACAAGCCATCCCCACGTTTTTAGGGCTGGTCACTCAACCTCTCTCCTCATTTTCTTTCAATCACTCTCATTCCACCAAAGATCCAACTCCAACTTTTTCTCTCCAACTTTTCTCTCTAATTCAAGATCCCAAGGTTGATCATCAAGTGTTCTTCCACTCTTGGTAAGTGTAAATCATCCTCCTTGTGATTTTTACACTTTATTCTACTCAAATCATTGATAGCTTATACAACTCCATAACTATGATGCTAGATTCTCAAAAATCTTCAAGGCATCTCCAAGTGTTCTTGAGTTAAACACCTCCATTCTCCAACAATCATCTACTGAAAACACTTAAGGTGAGTTCATACCCCTATATTTTCATGTTTTCTCAAGTTTTTTGGGGGGGAATACAAGTTAAAACACCAAGAACATAACTACACTTTTCTAACAGCCTTCATCAGAAAAGTTCAACTCCATTCACGGACTGTTTTGGACAACTTAAACATTTTAGTTTTCAAAACTGTTTTAGGTGTAAGTAGTTCCGGTTCTTAGCTTTAAAATGACTACTTGCACATCTCCATGCGATTTTTCTACAATTTATGATGATTTTTACAAAACTGCCTATCATTTCAAACACCAATCCGGACCAGTCTGTGATTATGGACTTTTTCACCCAAGTTGGAGGTCATTAAAAATCATGATAAAAATTATGAGTAAAGTAGACACATTTTGGGAACTCTCAGAATTTACGGATTTAGTTTTCAACTTCGTATGATTTTTCTATGAATTTTCAAAAACAGTGTAGAAAGGTTGAAAATTTGTTAACAGCTTATAACTTTCATAACACTTTGTATTATGTTGAGCAAAGTGTATAACGATAAGTTCCAAATATTGAATGTGTTTCCTTGTTCGTTTATCATCATAAACTGAAATATAGTCATTCATGATAAGATTATTCATTCATTTAGAACACGTATATTAAACTATAATGAGCATAGTTTATGGATTCATAGCATTAAAGCATTCATAAAAGAATTCTTATACAATACAAACGTTTTGGATAAACTATAATTGGTATAGTTTATGTATCATTTACTTCTCAAACTTATTTACCAAAGGTTTTCAGTTTAGTTCACGTAAATCTGTTAATGAATAAATTGTGAGTCATTCCCTTCGGGTTACTTCCAAAGTAACAAAGTCGAAAAGTCCTGTAAATTGTAACCAGAGTCTCTTGTAGGGAGAACGTGATAGTTGTGTATAGATCTATATTGGGTTTGACAAACCCACACCAGAGCTGCTTGCAACAGCTAGACCGGCAGGTCTGTAGTGACAAGTGTCATTTAACGGCGACGCCTGAAGGACGTCGCATTACGAGGCCGTCTATGTCAAGTATGGTTATAATAACTCACGGAAAGTATTAATAAACTTAAGGATTTACGAGAATTTCACTAATATCATACACGTTTATATCGAAATAAACTCACGTTAACTTCTGTAAATAAGGAAGATTACTCATACGTTTCAGTCTTTGGGTACAAGACTACAGCATTCATTTTAAGGAAAATATCGGATTTTTCTAGAACGGCTATACAATTACGAGACAAACTATTTCATAATTATATACAAAAACTTATGAACTCACCAACCATTGTGTTGACACTTTTTCAAACTATTTGTATTCTCAGGAAATCGCTAAATAGGTAACAAAGTACTTTTGAGGATGGGACGTTGAGGCGTCAAACTTATCATATTTTGTCAACATATTATAATTGATTTTGAAACATGTAATTCATACAATGATGTAACTCTTTCAATTATATATATGTTGGTTGTGTTTACTTTCATCACTATTACCATTGTTGTTATGATACTACACATGAAGTCCTCCACCCTCGGACGTTTCCGTCATCATTGGTTTGGGGGTGTGACAGAAGGTAACCTTAAAAGATCATGGAGTTGGGTTGTAGCACATCTCACGTCGTGAGCTCTTATTGCTCACGCCGTGAGCTCAACATAATTCAGCATCTTCATTTAATCACTCCTCACATCGTGACCCTTCTATGGTCATGTCGTGAGCCTTGGTTTTACCCAAAACTATGCCTTAGACTCTTTGAAGCCCTGAATCGATCTGATCTGGAAACCAGGTGTCACAGTTGACCCCCATTTAAATTTGATTTCGTCCTCGAAATCACTTTTTAATCCTAGTCCTAGAAGTAACCTTTGAGGTCCTTCAAGCCCGACTCCTCTAACACAGTCTAAGATCGCTTGAATGTCATGGCCCACACCGATCATACTCAAGATCCAAATCCAGGCTCATAAGCTAACTTTAGTAGAAACTCCAGTGATCTGAGGCACAACTACTGCAACACCTCATCACGATCGATTACCTCCCTACACCTCTATACACCTCAAAAGAAACAAGCAACCTGATGATAGACAATTCCTCACAACATCGATAATCCACAAGAGAATAATTGACTTTTTAGTCCAGGACATTCAAGTCCTGAAATGATGGACAACCTTCATGAAACTGAACCACCCCATTGACACTCATGCTACCCAAGACTTCCTACCTAACACGACCAATGTCTCCTAGCCTTACATCGCTCATCAACATCCGAATGAGGAATTGTATCCCACATCACAGTTTCCAACCTCACACACTCACGCATCAATGAGAAATCCTTACAAAACCCAACAGACATGGCTAAACCATCCTTTCTTGTCAATTATGCTGACCGAAATCCATAGATTTGATCGGTCCTATATCTACTCGGCCAACTGCCGTTATACTAACCCCGCATGAAAAACCACCGACATAAGGAATTTTAACGATCTCATGCACAACTAGACCACACTCCTACTTGGTTCGGACAACTTTGCTTAACTTTCTACTGGCAACACTCAGGCTCACCAATGATCCACTAATCGACAACAACACTCGGCTTAACAAGATTTAACTGATCCTACCCGGTCTTCGGGTCGTGACTAAGACCTCCAAGCCTCAAACAAACAAGAATAGATAAGAAAGCCCTCATCACACCCCTCAACCCTGGCTCCTAAAACCCTAGAGTCTAAAGCAAAAGCACACTCTACATATGATGCTATCACAACTAAAACCAATACAACTAGAAGGGAAATCTGATAGCCAACGATGATCTTGACGTGAAATTAGAAGATTCATTAGTTTTACGGAAGTCTTGAACTTTGAGAAGTTCGACTGAGAACCGAACCATGGCATAAGTGTTGGATTTGGTGTCTATGCCCATAACTATAATCGGGATGTACTTGACCCGATTTTAGCATGGTCCTTTTGGGTTGCCTTCACCAATACAATTTGATAGGATGTACTTTTGAGAATAAGGTTATTTATGATTTATTAATATATTACAAGTATAATATATTAATATGAAATCAGATTATTTAATTAGTATTGATCAAGAATTAATTTGGAATTAATTTTGTGGTCAAAAGAGACTAATTAAATATATGGGGATTGATTATGTAAATCAATTATTCTTATTATGTGGGCCAATGATCCATGATTATGTAGATGGGCTAAACCAATGAGATAATCCATGGAGGTTAAACCCATGGAGCATAAGAATGTGAAAGGTCATTAGGGTTTACAAAGTGTAACCCTAGCATTTGTTACACTATAAATAAAACCCCCTAGAAGCAAAATCGGTTGACCCCATTCATTCTAAGAGAGTGAAGTTGATTTTGTGTTAAGTATCCTATTCTCTGAAGCATCCTCTTGCATATTGGTGTTTGTGAACCACTAGAGGCATCACACTTGAGGTGCTCAAGGTTTCAAGGGTCATGAACTACAAGTCCTTATAAGAGGTAAGTCATCTGACTAGTTGTATCATTCAATTGTTCAAATGTAAGCTAGTTAGTATAATGCTTTGAAAAATGAAAATATGCATGTATAATTAGAGAAAAGATAAATCCAACGCATTTAGGGTGCATGTACACCATAGGAAAGTTATAGTGCACAAAACACAACAGTGGTATCAGAGTCTAGGATTGTTTTCCATTATACTTTATGCTTATTGGTTTTGAAAGTTGAAAACATCGATTTTCTGCCTTCTGACTGGTGAAATCGTCGAGTCCACTGGCTGACTCGACGAGTCCACCCAGTAATAGACCAACTCGAAGAGTCCAATTCATGTAGTCGCTGAGTTAGTGCTCCTGTGTGCAGAATTTCGAGTTTTTGGCTTGAATTGGATTAGGATCATTACCCCCAAACTATTTTTTGAACCATGCAATATGTTTTTGATATGGTAATGATCATGCTTATCCAATTAAAAAGATAATTGTCATAATTTCAAGATTTGTATTAGTTTATATGATTATCCTAATTTCTTGAAGATTGTTGATATGAATTATCTTGTTCTTATGAGTCTAACCAGATTAAGGATGAATTATTTGATTATTGTGTTAATTAAAATAATGATCTAAATGCCTTAATGGACTCCATAACTTGTCCTCAAGCTATGGAAAATGAAAAGTCTCATCTTAAAAAATGCATTAAAGTTATGGAAATGAAAGGACAATTGTCAAATATTAAGATAATAGGTTCATTATTCATATTATTTGATATGAATTGTCTGTTGGATTAATGTCTAAGTCCATAACTATAATTGATAACACTTGACCCGACCCGGCATGGTCCATTTGGGTTGTATGGCATCATGCATTTGGATAGACTATAATGAGAGAAATAACACTTAAGGTTTGTTAATATATTATAAGTTCTAATATATTAATAAGATTATTTCATTAGTATTGATCAAGAATTAATCTAGGATTAATCAAGTGATCAAAAGAAGACTAATTAAATATATGGGTTGATTGTGTAAATCATCCATACTTGTATAGTGGGCTAATGCTTCATGGATTGTCAAGTTGGGCTAAAACCCATAAGATGCTCCATTGATGCTCCATGGTGTATTTGAACCCATGGATCCAAGGAAATGGAAAGCCATGACAATTAGGGCTTACCCTAATTGTGTCACTAACTATATAAGCATCTTATTGTTGACAAAATTGGCGACTAGAGTATATGTGAAAGGGCTAGACGATTTTCATGAAGTGTGGATTTCTCTCTAATCTATTCCAAGTGTATTTGGTGTTGTGTGAACCATTTGAGGTGTCACACTAGGGGCACTAGGCACTCAAGCTTCATGAAGACATTCTACATCAAAGAGGTATGTAATTCTAACTTGATACATTCATATGAATCAATGTTATTATGCTAGTTAGGATGAATACCTTAGAAAGTTCATATTTGCATGTGTAATAGAGAAAACATAGATCCATGGTATTTAGGGTTACATGTACACTTAGGAGTGTTAGAATGCTCAAAACCCAACAGTGGTATCAGAGCCTAGGCTTGCTTTCACTTATACTTGATGCAATTGTGTTTTTTCAAAGTTGAATCTTTCCAGACCATAAAACTTGACGAGTTCATTATTTTGGGCATGAACTCGACGAGTTTCTTAAGGAACTCGACGAGTTTTGGGTGCTGACAGCTTGTTGTTTGCTGTTTTGGCTGGAATTGGACTAGGAACATTACCCTAAGCTGTTTTTGACCTTATAAACTTGTTTTTCATGTGGTAATGTTCATGCTAATCGAATTTCAAAGATAATTGTCAATAGATTCATGTTTTGTATTAGTTTAAAAGTTATGCTAATTACATGAAAAATTTTGATGAGAATTATCTTTGTTCATATCAGTTGCTTAGATTAACAGATAAGTTAATTGATTATGTTTTTTCAATCCATTTTAATCTAAGAGATGATTCTAAAATGTGTTTGTGTAACTTGTCCTCAAGAAAAACTCATATGAGTTGGCAATGGTTACAAAAAATGAAGAGTCTTGTCCTCAAGTTATGGAGGTTCAAGAGTCACTTCATTAAGTAATAAAATGTGTAACCTTAATTAATTCTAAAAGTTACAAAATAAAGAAAAGTTACATTCTTTTTTTAGTTTAAAGTCTTCCATAACTTGTCCTCAAGTTATGGAACTTGAAGAGTTTTTTTAATTAAAACTACTTTAAACACATAAGTTATGGAATTAATTAGTTTTGAATAGTTTCAAAACTTGCCCTTAAGTTTTATAATTTGAAAAGTTTTTCACTTATGAATACTTTAATTCCAAGTTAGCCCTTAGAATTTTAAAAGTTAAAATTCAACCCTTATACTTTATAATATTATAAGTTAATAATATTTATATATATGTATAAGAGTAAAGTCATTCTTACCGTTAGTAGGCTTCATTCACGAAGCCGGTCTATAAGGGGGTATAAGGTTACTGCCTATAAAATGGCAGTTTAATATGTGTCCACTCTCACCCACCGCTTCCTTGACTGGTGGAGGGTCGTTAGCCGAACGGGTAGGACAAGGACTATAATTCTCCCTTCATTAAAAGTATTAATGATAAATAATAAGTAACTAAACCTTTTATAAATACCCAATCTTAGTTACTTAGGAAAAAGTGAATGAGGTGCTAATCCATGAAATTACACTTTGCACTCTGTTTAAGCCGTTAGTGGAGTGTGTGTGGTTAACCGGCACACTAACCTGGACTTAACAAGGTAGGCAAAGGGTAACTTAATATTTATCATAGTATCGATGGAGCGTGTGTGGTTAACCAACACATTGATTAAGGGGTAAATATTAAGGGTACCAAGTATATTTGCATGGTTCTTCACACCTTGTTTTGTGATCGTCGGCATCCCAGTCACAAAACCTGAAGGGCACACTCAAGGTTGAAACATGCCATTGAACAGTTCTATGAATCTCAAAAGATCTAGGAGTTTCAAAACCACTTAAAACCTAATAATACATTTCGTTTATCTTGATGGAAATTGGTGAATCGTCATTCACCTACCTTCAAATATTTTATATCTTGGATTACAGCATCCCTCTTCCAAGTTATAAAAGTATTGTGTTGGGTCCTAGCCTTAATATTTCATATTGGGTGTTATATTAGGGACTTTAAATCAACTATCTTGAATATCTCCCAAAAAGATGTTTGGTTTAGACATTTATGATCTTCCCAAATCTCTTGAAACAAGCTTTCCTAAATGAAGATGATGTCCCATGGATATCATACTTGTTTCACCTCTTCCAATTATTCTCCCTAAGCCACAAGTTCTTGAAAAGTTTAAGGTCACTCAAGCCCTATTGGCAAGCAAAGGTCTATGTGTGGTCACATCTTGGAGATCTAGTCACATATTGACAAGCCAGGAGAGTTGGGTGTCAAAGTCTTGAGAAAGTTGGTGGTTCAATCACTTTCTTAGTCACATAGTGAGTTCCTTTGGGACTCCTATGAAACAGACCATGACAAGACCCTTAATAATCTTATCTATTTGCTAAGATCAACTTTCTAAAATTTATGGACATTGACAAGGATGACATTGGATATCTAGTAAAGCTCTTTCTCCCCAATGGAAAGGGATCAGCCATTGTCAACTCGGTTGACAAAATTGTAAAGAGAGAGGCTAAGTCTGAGATAGTCCCATTATCAAGGGTCCATTGCCAAAGGAAGGGGCATTGGTTGCGAAGCTGTCAAATTTACCTAAGGATGTTAAAGTCAATAAGTTTGACTCTACTTCAGGTAAAGTAAACTACCTAACTCCGCTAAGTTTCTATTCTGAGATTCTTGATACATGATGTGACTGGGTCACATGTTGATGCTTTAAGAATCAAAGAAAAGTGAAGAAACTTAAAGAAAGAATATGTTGAATCTGATCGCGTAGATGGATTTCTATCGCATAGTTGGAAAATCGGATTCTTGATCTACTTCTTAGGAGTTATGATATATTGCTTAGGAATAGATAACAGCAAAGTTTTCATGTGCTTTTGAACTATAAGGATAGTTTTTCCGAAAAGTTTTTAAAATAAAAGGAAAAATATTTTATTTTATTTATTTTAAAATATCCTTACAATGGCATTTGTGAAAATTTTTGTTGCTTATAAGATTCTATTAAGAGCAAGAGTGGAAATATGAATTTGATTCTTTCATTTGTGGTAGCGTCTAAATTTACCAAATAAGGAAAGATTCTCATCACCCAAGTTTCAGTTGGAAAAAAACTTGGAATCATGCAAGTTGTATAGCTTGATGAATGAGAACTTTCAAGCATTGGAAAAATTAAGACTAACTACTTGTTCACATGGATGTATGAATCAAGTAAAGGACAAAGGGATCGAGTACACATTCTTGTGCACTGGTTAAGTCCACCACAAAAGATCGATAAGACTATTCGTCATGATTTACTTAAGTTCAGTAAATATGGTTATACTTACAAGTTTAAGTATAATTCTAAAACATTGGAAAAGTTTCAATGTAAGGCAGAACGAATAAGAAGAGTCAAATTAGGCAGAAAGATAAAAGTTTCTCAAATCTGAAAAGATGGGAGAGTACTTTAGTATCATGTTTTGTGATCATCTTGATGATTGAGAAACCATATCACAATTGCTCTTCTAAGGACATCTTAGTGCATTCTTATGGCTAAGAAGAGGAGTCATGAATTGTATTAGTGGTTAAATCACGAAGATGATTCATACTTCGTTCCAAAAACAACTCTTAGAGTTATACTCTAAGATTGTAACTTGAGTGACATGTCTTAAAGAAGGTTTAGAACACTTGTCAAATGTAAGAGTAAAAGTTTTCTACTCTTGTACATTTGAAACTGGTAAGTTGTGATGTTTTGGATAAAACAAAGACCAACTAAGGCCAATTGTGTGAAGTGTTTGTCTTAATTAGAATCCACACTATCTCTTGAATATTTGACAAGAGAGTCTTATATTTCAAGAGGACAGTGGGAGTCTTAAAGGTCTTGAAAGTCTCAAGAACTAATCAAGAATAAAACCTGAAGTTCTTCACAAGCACACGACTTGAGGTTTATAACCTATCGTGTTGACATATTTTGTGCCCATTCCAATTAAAGCTGGGTTTGCATATGAGTTCTTAGAGTTCTCAATTGGTTGCACAACAACTTGGAAGCAATGGCAGGCCCTTGAGCTACCAGGTGGCAAGAATTTAAGATTGCACAAGTTCAGTCCATATGAATTTGGAATTGTCACTAATCTTGTCTTGTGAGTATGGTTTCGACAAAAAATTCACATGGAAAGGAACGCATTTACCATAAAATCTAAGAGTCATAAGGTTTCTCTCTGATTCATGAAAATGATGGTGAGGAAACACTTTCACTAAGTAGATTTTAGCTAGATAGCAATTGTGATATTTGCATTCTTAAAGTCGTTAGTGGAGCGTGTGTGGTTAACTGGCACACTAACATGGACTTGTGAGAAGTGGCAAAGGTCTAAACAATCGAGACTATGGTTACGGCATCCCTTTTCATAGTTCTTAAAATTGTTGAGACACACCTGTGAGCTATCTAAGATAAGGTGAATGATATTGATAAAGTTTTATCAAAGCAATCTAGTATCAGAAATCTGAACTTTGGTAAGAAAGTCAATAAAGTATTGATTTCTAGAAGTCCAACTGATTTCTGAGTACATGTCAAAGCTAGTGGGATCATAAGTGTTATGCTAATAATAATCATGTTAGTGGGAGCATGATAATTATGATAAAGGTTGCAAGTTAGCAATGTTAATTATAGAAAAAAAAAGGTCTCAATCGGGAAAAAGTTGTTTTGCTACAATTAAGGGAGAGGAAATTATACTTCATCTCAAATCTAAAAGCTTAGATTGAGGTTTTAATCGTATTTGGTCAATGATATATATATATATATATATATATATATATATATATATATATATATATATATATATATATGAATTTCTGTCACACCCCAAAACCGAGAACGGCGGAAACGTTCTGGGGCGGAGGACGTCATGTATAATATCAACAACAATGTAAAGTAGTAAACAAGCAACAACATCATCCATTGCATTAATAAAATAATTATTATACAATTGTATTCTGTCAAATTTTGATAAACACTAAAGCATAAATCAAAATGAAAGATAAGTCTTGAACAAGCTCCATCTTCCTTTCTCCTTGCATCCGTACCTGTCTATGATGACCTGAGGATACAAGTAATTTTGAAAGCGAGTATCAGCTTTGAAGCTGGTGAGATCATAAGAATTTAGTGTCTTAATTTGTATGTAAGAATTTGTAAGTCTATGTATTGTAAGAATTTGAAAAAGTTTGAATCTCTCAGAAAAACCTATATTTTCTATTAAAGTAGCCTTCTACCAAGGCTTAACTGTTTTGTATGCTCGTTTGATGTAAAAGTGTGTAATTTCCTAAGTGTAACTATCTTTTAACAAAATATAGTTTGTACATTAAAGTTTAAGTGAGGTTATCACTAAAAATGTAATGGATAAATCATTGTAGTACTGTAATTATGTATTATAGGAACTACTGTTGTACTAACTACCTTAAACCGGATTTATATTAAGGTATAATGTGATAATTGCACCATACTATCGACTGATAACAACGACATAAAGAACGGTCGTAATAACGGAATGACGTTTGGCATCCGCAGACCTGCAGGTCCGGCTGTAGCTAGCAGCAAGGTGTAGGATTGTCAATCCAGTATAGATCTATACGCAAACTCAATGCTCTCCCTCCAAGAGAATTATGGCTACAACTCGGGCCATGACATTTAAGGCATGCTCCGATACAGTGGATCACAATTGTTAACGTATTAATGTAAGGGTCATGTTTCTCGTTCTAGTATAGTTGTATATGTTCTCTTCCTAGTATAGTTGTATATGTAATGTTCTAGAAAGTATGGACTCATGAATGAACTGACTCATTGTATGATATCGCGTTCTAGTAACGGTTCTAGTATCTTCCTAAACTACCCATATGGTAGTTTACTAGCAGTCTAACTGGTACGTATGGTCATGGAGGTATACCCTTACTAACTAAGGGCATGGGATGAACTGGAAAGACCTTTTATGACTATATATGTACACAAGATATATAACTAATATTTAAATGACTTTCGGACGAATACCCAATATCCCACCAGACCACATCTCAAGGCGCGAAAAGGAAATAGGGTGGATAGCCTTCCTAAGTCTTTTAAACATTTCTTATATAACTATACATATAGAGGCATGCAATTTATAATATAAAAGCATAAATAAATTTTGTAAGACATTTGAAACATAAATATTATTTGAAGAAAATATCGACTTGATGTCGATCTATAAAACAATTTGAAGGCATAAGTATGATAAAACAGTTTTGAGTATAAGGAAACATTTGATTGAAACACAGTTGTAAATAAGTTTGAAAGGTAATGTACCAAGTAAGATGTACAGTGTAATAAGTAGTTTAAAACATATAAAATGTTTATAAAAATCATTTGAAGGAAACTATTTGGTAAAATGGCTAATGAGTAGCCAAATCTTTTGAATGTTGTATATTAATCACATGTGATTGAGGTAATAACTAGCGTAATTCTACTTATTAATCGCATGTGATTGATATAATCCTAGCATGATTCTACTTGTATTCCCCCCCCCCCCCATAAAACATTTAAAAGTAGTTTAAAACATTAGTTAAGGGGTATGAACTCACATGATTGAAGTGGTTGATTTGAAATAGTCTAGAGAAGAATCGAGCAGAACTTCGACAGGAAGAGTTGAAAACACGGGAAAATCTCGGGATTCTCGGGAATCTCGATAACACAAAACCTTCCTTCGGGATTTGAAGGTGAAAACCGGGGCTTTGGGAGGGTCTCGGGGGCTTAAACGCAGAGTTTCGGCGCGAGAAAGAAGGGAACTGAGCAATGGAACTCGGAGCCCTTGAAATCTACTTATAGGGGCATTTTTGGGGTGAGCCACGTCGTGGCAAGTGATGGCCACGTCGTGGGGAGTCAAACCTATCCTCTTCCATTGATTGGACGCACTCAGTCACTTGCCGGGTCGCGGCAAGCTTGTGCCACGTCGTGGGGGCCTGACAGCCTCGGATTTTGGACCCCGAACTTGTAAAATCCATAACTTTCGCGTACGAGCTCCGTTTTTGACGTGCTTTATATGCACGCGTAGCTAAAAACGTGATCTACAACTCTCGTTTAGACTTCATCGGCAAATTCTGACTTTATTTTTAATTATTTATTTTTAACGGGCCGGGACACTATAATTCCGTTAAAAATCCATAACTTCTTCATCCGATGTCCGTTTT
The DNA here is from genome assembly GCF_051521515.1 of Lactuca serriola. Classification (NCBI taxonomy): domain Eukaryota; kingdom Viridiplantae; phylum Streptophyta; class Magnoliopsida; order Asterales; family Asteraceae; genus Lactuca; species Lactuca serriola. The sequence goes on along the minus strand of NC_136411.1, from coordinate 164,587,681 downwards.
CGTCAGACTTTTCGCCGTTGCGCTACTAATGTTGAGACCTTAGATTCTCATTTAGGTTGTTTTGGTCAAAAGTATCTCGAGCTCTATTTCGAGTTTTTAGTTGTCTACTGCTATACCCGAATCTTTGAAAAATCATAACTTTCTCATACGAAGTCAGATTTGGACGTTCTTTTTATGTACGCTCACGGTTTGAGGTTATCTATAACTTTCATTTAGATACTTAAGGCTAAAAACTATTGTATTGAAACTTCGCATTTTTCGTTTATTCGGTGATGCCGGTTTTGCCGAGAATCTTCGGTTGGTCATAACTTCTTCGTTATAACTCAGATTTTAGGGTTCTTTATATGTACGAAAACGTTGATACGATTCCTACTACTTTATATAACCCAAATAAGATTTTAGGAAAGTTATATTTTCACCTAAATTTGATTGGTTTTACATTACATTGTCTCGAAATATCGGGTTGTCACAATTTCATGTTGAAATGGCTCAACATAAGGAAATTTTGTATATGGGTCCATTATTTGCGTTCTCAAATTCAATTATGATTACTGCATCCCTTTTCGTAATTTGAAATTATGAGAACTTGGAAAATAGAAATATTGTAGCGAAAGGACTGGTCTAGTATCATGTCTTTATGTGAGACATCATGAATCCTGTCCCATATGCTTCAGATATAGGATCGATTACATGTGCTATATTCATCCTTTCTAAAACTTTCCAAATGCCTGGGGCATTAAGAAGGGAAACGGTCTAGAACTGGATATGACTAAAAGGATTAAACAATTGTTGAGGACAATCTAAGGTTTACCAAAGATTGGTTGCTCAAGAATAGTTGTAAGTATAGTGTTAATTTTTGGAAGGACCATATTGACATATTCTGAAAAAAGGCAACTCTTGTTCAGAAGTGATAATCAAAAGGGGAATATGGAAATGATCCCATAGGTGGAAGTTGTTCAATAAATCTGTGTAAGATTAGGAAACTTAATGCAAGAAGGATGTTTCCAAGGAGCTGATCTCCTTTGGAATGCTCTGTAATGGTTGTTGTCAAGTCTTTCTGACTTTGTGTATAATCATTACAAGAGGATCAATGCATATAAGTTTAGAATCTAACAGATTTCAGTAAATGGCATGAATTTGGAATTCTTGCATTTGTAGTAAGGATTTGGGACTGTGAAATAAGAATCATTGGAATTATGTTCAATCGATCTCTTTCACAAAGTAAAGATCATAGACAAACATAGTATGCATACTTGGTGTATGGCATGACTAGTGTTTAGAAAACATAGTGTACATGCTTGGAGCATGAAATTCAAGAATAAAGTTGATAGCTAAAACAGTATACAATGAATAATGTGTAATCCTATGGTGATAAATAAAAGGTGTTTTATTTATATCCATAAGTTCTGAGACTATATTGGATTCGATCATTATTGTGTTTCATTTTGCATGTTTTGACTTCCAGAATAACTAGGTTGTTCTTCCTGAATGACTAAGTTATTCAAACCATCCACAGTCGGTCATATGTTGGAAGTAGATATGAATCAAGACTGTCATGGGTTGGCTTGTAGAGGTCTAAGATGGTGGACAAAGGGGCTACAACACTCATGAGTGCTCATAACTTCTGAGTATTTGATTCAACCCACGCTCATTGGAACCACTTCATGGATTTTATCACGAGTGATCATGAGACGATAATATCTTATATTCTTCAAACCTAGAGATATGAGTTGTTACTATGAGTTGGTTATACATTGATTGCACGAAAACGCATTGGTAACTCGATGTTATAAAACATGTCTTTGTGTATGATTCAACAAGTAGTAGAACAGGCCATATGAGTCGAAGTTTATCCATTCCATTTACCTTCAGGATAAAAGCGATATCTGTAGGCCCCTATATGATTTGGTGATGATAAATGTAAGTGCTCGGTCGGGCCTGGACTGATTTGATTTGTCCAATTAGTCAGTCGTCATAAATCGGAAATCGGGAAACAACAAATGGATAGAGAGAATGATTATAATCCATGTCTCAGTCCATATGATATCTAGAATGGAGGAATATATGATCCCTTATCTAATGGACAAGTCGTTGACAAAGGTCAGAGATCATCGACAAGGTCAGTGTTCGATAGAACCTTTTGAGAGCTACGATTGCTGATCGGTTCCTGAAGTCATACGCAATAATAGTTTTAGACTTATCCAAGTGGGAGACTGTTGGATTAATGTCTAAGTCCATAACTATAATTATATTGGTAGGACTTGACCCGACCCGGCATGGTCCATTTGGGTTGCATGGCATCATGCATTTGGATAGACTATAATGAGAGAAATAACACTTAAGGTTTGTTAATATATTATAAGTTCTAATATATTAATAAAATTATTTAATTAGCATTGATCAAGAATTAATCTAGGATTAATCAAGTGATCAAAAGAAGACTAATTAAATATATGGGTTGATTGTGTAAATCATCCATACGTGTATAGTGGGCTAATGTTTCATGGATTGTCAAGTTGGGCTAAAACCCATAAGATGCTCCATGGATGCTCCATGGTGTATTTGAACCCATGGATCCAAGCAAATGGAAAGCCATGACAATTAGGGTTTACCCTAATTATGTCACTAACTATATAAGCATCTTATTGTTGACAAAATCGACGACTAGAGTATATGTGAAAGGGATAGCCGATTTTCATGAAGTGTGGATTTCTCTCTAATCTATTCCAAGTGTATTTGGTGTTGTGTGAACCATTTGAGGTGTCACACTAGGGGCACTAGGCACTCAAGCTTCATGAAGACATTCTACATCAAAGAGGTATGTAATTCTAACTTGATACATTCATATGAATCAATGTTATTATGCTAGTTAGGATGAATACCTTAGAAAGTTCATATTTGCATGTGTAATAGAGAAAACATAGATCCAAGGTATTTAGGGTTGCATGTACACTTAGGAGTGCTAGAATGCTCAAAACTCAACATTGCCTTGCTATATGAGTTAGATTAAATCAATAGAATATTATATGATAATTTTCCTTTTTAGAATTTATCTAAATGTTATTTAATGGATTTCATAACTTGTCCTCAAGTTATGGAACATGAAATGTCTTATCATAAATGTTTTAATGAACTCCATAACTTGTCCTCAAGTTATGGAAAATTAAGAGTCTTTTCATAAAACCATCATTAACTCATAAGTTATAGAATTGAAGAGTTTTGACAAGTTTGAAAACTTGCCCTCAATTTTTGGAATTTGTAAAAGCTCACTAATGAAACTTTAATTCCAAACCCTAGAGTTTTAAAAGTTAAAATTCAACCCTTACACTTTGTTATATTAAAAGTTAATATATATATATATATATATATATATATATATATATATATATATATATATATATATATGTGTGTGTGTGTGTGTGTGTGTGTATAAGATAAGTCGGTCTTACCGTTAGTAGGCCTCATTCACGAAGCCAGTCTATAAGGGGGTATAAGGTTACTGCCTATAAAATGGTGGTTTAATGGGTGTCCACTCTTACCCACCACTTCCTTCACTGGTGGACGGTTGTTAGCCGAACGGGTAGGATAGGACATTTACTCTCCCTCATCAAAAGTATAATGATAAAAATAAAGTAACTAAACTTTTATTAAATTCCCAATCTTAGTTACTTTAGGAAAATGTGAAAATGGTGCTAATAAATGAAATTACACTTTGAGCCTTGTTAAGTCATTAGTGGAGCGTGTGTAGTTAACCGACACACTAATCTGGGATAAACAATGTGTAACAAAGGGTACCTTGATGTTAATCATAGAAAAATGGAGTGTGTGTGGTTAACAGGCACACTAACTAGGTGATTGGTAACATTTGGTGTGCCAAGCTAATTTGCATGGTCATTCACACCTTGTTTGTGATCATCATGATCCTAGTCACAAACATGAATGACACAATCGAGATTTAAACCTGTCGTTGAAAATTTTAATGAATCTCAAAGGATCTAGGAATTTCAATCCAATTAAAACTTAATAATCTATTTTTTTTCATGGTGGAAATTGGTAAACTATCATTTACCTACCTTCAAATATTTTACAATTGGATTACGACATCCCTTTTTGTAATTGTAAAATACTGTGTTGGGTCCTAGCCTTAATCTTTCGTTTTGGGTGTTATATTAAGGACTTAAATCAACTAGCTTGAATTTCTCCCTTTATAGATATATATAGGTCAGACAATTATGGTCTTCCCGAATCTGTTGGAAAAGGACTTCCACATGAAGATGATATCCATAATATCATACTTCACTTCCTCCACCTCCTCCAATTATTCTCCCTAACCCACAAGTTCAAAGATTTGAAATGTTCAAAGATTTGAAAAGTTCAAAGTCACTCATACCCTATTGGCTAGCAAACATGAAGATGGAAGATTTGTGTGTGCACATGTCTTGGAGAAAAAGTCACACATTGACAGGTTGGGAATGTTATGAGTCGATGTATCAAGGAAGTTGGCTATTGACTTGGTTCTTCAGTAACTTCCCGAGTCATATAGTAAATTTGTTAGGAATACTATATTACAGACCGCGATGTGACCCTTATTGATCTTACCTATTTGCTTATTTCTGCTAAGTCTGCAATGATTTGGCGCACTCATAAAGAAAATTTGATTGGAAGATCTACTTCCCAAACTTCCATGGACATTGACAATGGAAACATTGGAAGTCTAGAAAATATTTCTCTTTCCAAGGGAAAGGGAAAGGCTGAGTATGAGATTATCCTATGTACCGTTCCCAAAGGGTCTATATGTTTCTATTGCCAAAAGAAGGGGCATTGGTAGCGAAGCTGCCGTATCTACCTGAAGGATCATAAGAATGGTAAGGTCAATAAGTTTGACTCTGCTTCTGGTAAGTCCACTATCTAACTCTATTAAGTTCCTATCTGTAGATTCTTAATACATGATGTGATAAGATTACATTTTGATGTTTTGTAGGATCAAAGGAAGCTTAAAGGAAAGGCATGCAGAGTCTAATCGCGAAGAGATGGATTTCGATCGCATGGTTCGATGATCAGATTTTTGAGCTGTTGCTTAAGAGTTATGATAGATTGCTTAGAAATTTGTAATAACATATTTTAAATTTGTAATTGCATTGTAAGGAAAAGTTTTTCCGCAATTATATAAATAAGGAAAAAATTATCTTATTTTATATTTCCTTGCAACGGCATATGTGAAAATTGATGTTTGTATTTTTAGCAATATGGATTTGATTATTTCGTTTGTGGTAGTGTCTAAATTTACCAAATAAGGAAAGATACTCATCACCCAAGTTTCAATTGGACATAAACTTGGAATCATGCAACTTGTATTGTATCATGATTGAAAATTTTCATCTTTGGGAAATTAAGACTAGTTCCTTGTAAATGTGAGTCAAGTGAAGGACTAGGGGATCAGGTACACTTGGTTGTGTACTGGTCAGGTCCACCATAAAGAACGATAAGACTATTCGTTTTGATTTACTAAAGTTTAGTAAATATGGTTATGCTTATAAGATTAAGTATAATTCTGAGTCATTGAAAAGTCTCAATGTATAGCAGAACGTAAAAAAAGAATCAAAGTAGGCAGAAAGATAAAAGTTTCCCCAATCTGAAAAGATGGGAGAGTACTTGAGTATCGTGTTTTATGATCATCTTAATGATTATGAAAACCATATCACAATTAGATCCTCTAAGGACGCCTTAGTGAATTTGTTTGGATAAGAAGAAGAATCATGAATTGTTGAAATGGTTAAATCAATTAAGATGAATCATACTTCGTTCCAAAATCAAATCTTAGAGTCATCCTCCAATATTGTATATTGAGTGACATATCAACAAATGTAGAGTAACATGTTTTCTACACTTGTTCATTTGAAATTTGTAAGTTGTAATGTTTTGGATAAAAAAATCAACTAAGACCGATTGACAGTCTTGATAAGAGTCTGCACTAACTCTTGCATACTTGCTTGTCTAAGAATGTATCTTGACAGAGAGAAACTTATATGTCAAGAGGTCAGTGGGAGTCATAAAGATCTTGAAAAGTTTTAAGAACAAATCAAGAGTAAACCTATTGTTAATCACTAGCACACGACTTGAGGTTTGTAACCTATCATGTTGACATATTCTTATTTTTTGCACCCATTCCAGTTAAAGTTGACTATGCACATGAGTTTTCTGAGTTCTCAATTTTTTGCATAAGGCAAAGCACCGTGGTCAGTGAAAGTTCATTCATCAGTAAGGGTGATATGCTGAAAAACTTGGAAGACATGGTAGGCCCTTGTGCTACCGAGTGGCAAATAATTAGGATTGAATAAGTTCAGTCCATATGAGTTTGGATTTGTCACTAACCTTGTCTTAAGATTATGGTTATGACAAATTCACATGGATAGGAACACATATGCCATAAAAGTATCTAAGTGTCATAAGGTTTCTCTCCAATTCATGAAAATGATAGTGACATTTGCATTTTCACTAAGTAGAGTTTAAAGTGTTAGCAATTGTGATATTTTCATTCTCAAATTCGATTATAACTACGACATCCTTCTTCATAGTTCGAATTGCGATAAATGGCCAAAGGTATAAACATTTGAGACTTATTGTTGTATGTTCTAAAATTGTTTAGACACATATATGAGCTTTCCAATAAAAAGTGTGTGAGCTTATATTAAGGGTTATCGAAGCATCTTGTGTCAGAAATCTGAACTTTGGTCAAGAAGTCAATAAAGTATTGATTTCTAGAAGTCCAACTGATTTCTAGATTTATGTCACAGCTAGTAGGAGCATAAATGTTATGCAAGGAACAAAATAATTGTTATGCTAGTGGGAGAATAATTATTATGGTAATTAACAATGTAAATTATAGAAAACAAAGTTTTCAATTCGCAAAGTTGCAGGGTTGAAAAGTTGTTTTGCAATAATTAAGGTAGAGAAACTTATACTTAATTTCAATTTTAAAAGTTTAGATTGAGATTTTAATCAAATTTAGGCAAGGATTTATATCAATACCATGTTGAAATGCTTCAACATTGGAAATTCTATATATGGAAACATTATAGCAAAAGACTGGTCAAGTATCATGTCTTTATGTAAGACATTATGAATCGTATCACATACGCTTCGGGTATATGATCGATTGCATATGCTATAATATTCATGTGTTCTAATTTTCCAAATGCCTAAGGAATTATGAGGGAAAAAGGACTTGAACTAGATATGACTAAAGTGATTAAACAACTGCTAAGAACAATCCAAGGTTCGCTAAAGATTGGTTGCTTATGGATAGTTGGAAGTATAGTAATGGATGGACCATATTGACATTATTATGAATAAACAAGATTCTATTAACATTGAGTTGTCATACGGAAAATATGGAATTGTCCCATAATCGGAGTTGGGTATCAAGAATCTATGAGAAATTTAGAAACTTTTATGCAAGAAGGATGTTTAAAGGAATGTACTTTGAATATGAGACTTCGGATCTATGGAATTGTCATGTAACAATCTCCAATGGAAATCTTTGTGATAGACGAAGTCTCTTTGACTTGTGTACATAGTCATTACAAAAGGATCACTGCATATAAGTTTAGAATCTAACAAATTATAGTAAGTGGCAAGAACTTGGTGTTCTTACACTTACGATAAGGATTTGGAATTGTGAAATGCGTATCGTTGGAAATGTTTACAATTGATTTATTTCACAAAGAAATTGCCATAGGTAAACATAGTATGCATGCTTGGAGCATGGGATAACTATTGTTTTAATTCAAGTATTAGTTGATAAATCAAAACAATATACAATGAATAATGTGTACTCAATATGGTGATTAACTAAAAGGTGTTTTATTTACACTCAAAAATTTTGGCGCCATATAGAATTAGTATTATCCTTATGTTTCACTTTGCATGTTTTGACTTCCCGAATAATAAGATTATTCAAACTATCCATAGTCGATCATATGTTGGAAGTAAGTATGAAAGAAGACTGGCATGAATTGGCTCGTAGATTGTCTTAAGCGTTAGGCATAGCAACAGTTTGCTACACCATTCATGAGTACTTCTAAAATAAGATTTGAGTATTCGATCAACCTGCACTCACTTGAATCACTTCATGGAATTTATCACGAGTGATCGTGAGATGATAATATCATATAAGTCTTCAAACCTAGATATATGAGTTGTTGACTATGAATTAGTTGTTCATTGATGATACGAAAATGCATTAGTAACTTGACATTATAAAACGTATCGTTGTGCATGATTTAATAAGTAGTTAGTACAAGCATATAATGTCGAATTTTATATGTTCCCTTTTATCCTAAGAGGAATAAAAGCGATATATTGGGCCCCTCGATGATTATGTTTTGACTTATGTACCAGACCCGGTTAGAACTAAATTGATGTGTTTAGTTATGTTCTTTGTCAGACAAATCGGAAATCAGGAAACAAACTGCCAGACAATAAGTATGACATTGTTCCATGTATTTGTCCAACTGATATCTTGAGAATAGAGGATTATATGATCCCTTATCTAAAGGATGCTTCACTGACTGGGTCAGAGTTGACAGCGGCTTTTGAAAGCTTACGATTCCTAAGTCGGATCCTGAAGGTGCATTGGCAGTAATAGTTATTAGACTTATTTAAGTAGGACTTTCGGATTTGGTGTCTAAGCCCATAACAATAATTGGGATGTACTTGACCCAATTGTAGCATGGTCCTTTTGGGTTGCCTTCACCAGTGCAATTTGATAGGATGCACTTTTGAGAATAAGGTTCTTTATGATTTATTGATATATTACAACTATAATATATTAATATGATATCATATTATTTAATTAGTTTTGATCAAGAATAAATTTGGAATTAATTTTGTGGTCAAAAGAGACTAATTAAATATATGGGGATTGATTATGTAAATTAATGATTCTTATATTGTGGGCCAATGATCCATGTTTATGTAGATGAGCTAAACCAATGAGATAATCCATGGATAGTCCATGGAGGTTAAACCCATGGAGCATAAGAATGTGAAAGGTCATTTCAGTTTACAAAGTGTAACCCTATCATTTGCTACGCTATAAATAAAACCCCCTAGAGCCATGTAACACCGTAAATTTTCATATAAATTTTTCGTTTTAAATTCACTTAAATCACATAATACATTACACAAAAATCCCCAATTATCAAACTAACAAAACACAAATCCATAACTGTTTATTAATAATCCAGGATCCTGCAAAACATAACTCTTCATCTCGTGTGTACAATCGAGCCGTCGCCTTCCCGTGATCCTGAAACACATAACACATAACACCGTAAGCACGAAGCTTAGTGAGTTACCCAATATACCACATACAACATATATCAGCTACTCGAGGCTATAACTTTGTGGACCCTCTGGTCCTAAATCTATGGACCCTCCGGTCCTAACTCTGTGGACCCTCTGGCCCTAACTTTGTGGACCCTCTGGTCCTAAGCTCGTTGGACCCTCCGGTCCAGTCTGCTTAAGCCTTCTGGCCTCATAAATCATTGGACCCTTCGGTCCGGTCTATAAACTCCACATAGCATAAATCACAAAGACATAATGCATAGCATGTCACATACAACAAGATAACATAATACTCAATGTGTGCACATAAGACCTTTCGGTCACACATAACTACCACTCAAGGTAATGTATCGTGAGAAGACTCACCTTGGATGGCGAACAGGTCCTATAAATGCTGCGGGTAGACTCCGGCTTCTATCACTAAGCCAAACCCACAAAAAACCCCATTAGGATATAAGACAAACCTTCACATTATTAGGTCTAAATATGGTCCACTAATCCGGTCCATAATAATCCAAGCCCAATGGGCCCACCAAGGCCCAATACCAAATGGGTTCACAATAAGTCCTCTAATGGCCCAACTACGGCCCAATTTTCGAAATTGGGTCCAAACCCTCACACGGGCCTTACCCTAATGCCCATCTAAATATTGTAGTCCACATGACTATCTTGGATGGCTCATTAATGGCCCACTCACCACATCCCAATAAAAAGGCTCAACGCACGGCCCAAGTAGAAATTAGGGTTTCCACATAAAATGATGATTAGGGTTAAGTGTTTCTCACTTAACCCGTTAAGACCTTAACCCATTAAGTCCATGATTCCACCAAGCCATCATACAATAAGATCGTCATGAATTATAACTTTAGTCCATTGGTCCAAATGCGGGTCCCAATAGGCCCAAACCAACAAACCCAAAATTAGGGTTTTCTAAACCCTAATTAGGGTTTAGGACCAATCACGAGCCGACCCATCAGAAGGTTAAGTGTCTAGGTTCATTAGGTTTCCACTAGGCCGGGCACCACCCATTGCCACCTCGGGCAGTGGTGATTGGCGGTAGCTCATGGCGGCCGGTGGCGGCAGCTACCATTTCCAATAGTGGTGGTGATAGTTCCTGTCCAAAAATACATAAACAACCTCACACATAGAATACACACATCCACAGCCACCACCCACAGTGGCTGGTTGTGGCCAAAGGGTGGCAGAAAAACGAAATGGGTGGCAGCCAGCACCTCACAGTGGTGGCTGTGGGGTTTCGGCCACAATTACACACAATCTACACCACAAATACTTAAAACGACCGCTACATTCGAGCATACTCACGCACAACCACCACTTGGCGGCAGGCATCGCCGGAAAACGCAACAATGGCACAATCAGCCACCTCTTAGGTGATAGTGACGAATCCAGCGTCACACCCACAAAAGAACGAGAGGGGGAGCAAGGAGGGGTTACAGGAGGACTTACCGCTCAGCCCCGGCAGCTCACAGCTTGCAGAACCGACGACACAGATCCATCTTCGTCATCGGCGAAATCCTCGGCGGCTCGCGATGTTGCTGCAAGCAGTTTGTGAGGGCAGCACGTCAATGGCATGGCAGCTACTGGCGGCCTCATCTGATCGGAGATGCGAGCAAGAGATATGGCGGCTGAGGAGTTCGAAGTGGCATCTGCAATCGATGCTTAGGGTTTGGGTTAGTCGCGCATACGGGAGGGAAATAAGACCCCCCCCCCCCCCCCCGCTCCCTTCCAAACTTCCATACGATTTTGTCACATCTACCCCTTCTTACCATATCTTCTTCAAACTAAGTCCAAAAGTTACCTAATAGCCCCTGCCCTCAGAAATATTTACAATTAAATCCGGAATTTACCATTTAGTCCTTGCTTTCCAAAATCCATTCAAATTAAGCCCCAATATTTCACCAAATAGCCCCTGCCTTCATAAATATTTACAAACCATTCTGAAACTTACACTTTTAACCCCCAACTTCTAAAATTTAAAAATTAACCCCCAGGACCAACACCTTGCTATATAAATTGTTGATTTTAGCGCTACTATACACTCATCAATTTATTCATTTATTTATTTAATAAATGGGGAGTTACAACTCTCCCCCGGTTAGATTAGATTTCGTCCTCGAAATCATTTCTTACCCTTCCTTACACGCCAAACTACTCAAGTAAGATCATGCGTATTGTGGTCCTTCTCCAGCCAAACAAACCGACCCTCCCAGGTCTAGAACATCAAATAGAAATCCATCCACGATCCAAGATCTCAAATCATCTATCCTCTACACAGATAGGGCCAACTCAAACTCGAGAGTCCGATCCAACAGCAGAAGTTGGAACCACTCATCTCCAATACGATACTCAACTCACGACCCGTGAATCCGTGTATTTATTTGTACATTACTTCCCAAATTCCTTCCGATTTATAACAAGCTCTCCCTAATTCGAGATTTAACAAATCCCAACCATCATGGAGACCCTTGTATCGCCCTTGGCCCGACCACCAGGTTCCCAAAGACTCCATCGTTAAGGCTACCAAGGCCTAGGAACTCCTATGTGTCATGCCCTGACTAGTGAATATCACGGCTCCCCGCAGTGTTATAGCACTCTTACTGACTAACCAGTGAATATTACGGCTCCCCGCAGTATCACGACACCCTCTCGCTGACTAGTGAGTACTACGGCTCCCCGTAGCATCACGACACCCTCTCCCTGACTAGTGAGTACTACGACTCCCCGCAGTATCACAACACCCTCTCCCTAACTAGTGAGTACTACGGCTCCCCACAGTATCACGACACCCTTTACCTGACTAGTGAGTACTATGGCTCCTCGCAGTATCACGACACCCTCTCCCTGACTAGTGAGTACTACGGCTCCCTGCAGTATCACGACACCCTCTCCGTGACTAGTGAGTACTACGGCTCCCCGTAGTATCACAACACCCTCTCCCTGACTAGTGAGTATTACGGCTCCCCGCAGTATCATGACACCCTCTCATCGACTCATTCGTGAATGTTGCGGCTCCCCGCAGGCTTACATCACTTACTTGCTCACTCGACATGGGCTATCCCCACGGTTTTTCCCTGATATTACAAAGTGATTACTCTCACCTGGATCCTTCCAGTCTCTTACCACCCCCACAATCTCACTATTAATCCATCACCATATATCATTAATTGAACTCATGCTCCGTGACCCATCAGGGACAGGTGCACCCACACATTCCTGACGACAGCTGTCGCAACAATGCACTTTCTCTCGATACAAATCACATTCTCAGATAAATCTATTTGGTGTCAATTACCTGAAGGGCCCCCACCGGAACCATAGACACATGATACACCACTCGCCATCTCATAACTCAAGTCTCGAAATAAACCGAAATTTAGGACATCATACCCGGATGTCTCGGCACACCATCATAGAATCTCATGATGTCTTGCCCCCACCACTGATCTCCTACTCACGACATCATACTCAGATACCGTAATGTACTCTGTCGGAATATCGCAACTGATCTTCCTCTCACACATCTTATAACTTCGAAAATCCCAATCCTCAACTTGAAACACAGGGAAATCGTCGATGACTCAGAACACGATGTCGACAATCCTAAACTCCCTCCTCTGTCACTCAAACCTCTGCAAGGATATTCATACCGACTCTAAAGTTGGTTACATGATCATCTCTTACCCTTTCCAAAGAGCATAGAACAATCCATTCATCGAACCAACCACCTCGAAAAATTCTCACCTACTACAAGGCCTCTGCCTAACGGCCACCTGTCGTACAGACACTCATCCTTTCTTGAACACGTACCACATGCGCTATCTCGCTCTACACTTCGCCTTGACCATCAATAATCTTGGTCTCAGGAATCCGCACTGCAGGTCTCTATATCCAGTTCTCTAACCGCTCTTTAATAGATCTCTGATCTCCTCAAAATCACCCGGCCCTCCCCCACTCAGGGTTCGAACCATCATCAATTGGTTCACCAACAATCTATCCCACGGACTTTTTTTTCCGGTAACATCGCACCTACTCTTGGAAGGTGATACACAATGCTCAATGATCTCCCCGATGGAGATCAAGCAACTCCAATTACCCGAATCTCAGATGAAATCCTCAGAAACTTCTCATCATGACTACCCCTAGTCATTTAGAATCTCGTATCATCCCACTACCGGACATCTCAACTGTCCAGTAGTAACTCTGACTCTTAATCTGAAATAATGAACTATTACACTCCTCATCCTCGACTCTTCAATCAACGTTCCGTCATGTGGATTGTAATAAGAGCGGAGCCCTCATTACCATACCCAATACTCCTCATAGACAATAAGAGCCACCGCCCAGTATCCTCTTCTTGATCACCTGCAGCTGCAGCTAATACATGCCCTACTATGCTCAAATAGGGTGTATCCTTGTCCTTAACCATCTCAGCCCCCACTGACAACCTGTTCATGCTGTAACATTACCTCTCGGCAGACATACTATCCAAATACTCTGATGGAAGGTCGCCATCAATGCTAACCCGCAGGGTTTTACCCCCAAGCTCAGAAACCGAAATCTCAACACCACTTATGTTCCCCACATGAAACGGAAATAGGCCCGCTCAGGCCATGGAAAAATACATCTCCACTATCGACCGGTTGCTCAGCCCAGACCGTATTCTCCCATAACGCACCATCCCTACTCATCCCTGAGTCTTGCGACTCCAACTGACATCTCACCAACAGTCCCTTGGAGTTAACTCGGTTTCCCTTTCAATGGATACTTCACAAAAACTCGTTCATCATGGCCCTCTATCCCCATACTCTTTCACATCTGATCTCAGTCTAGACGATCACCACAGAATAACCGGTAAAACCAAGAGCACTAGCCGCCACGCATCCTGGTACTCAACCCATGTGACCACCTCTCGATCTGCTATGAATCATGGTACCCAAACCATGTTACCTCCTCTTAATATGCCACAAATCATGGTACACGAACCATGTTCTCTCTTCTCAATCCACCTCAAATCATGGTACTCGAACCATGACATCACCTCTTGATCTGCTACTTAGATTCTCCGGAATACTCCCTACATCGAGTATGGGTCCTCTGCTTTCAGCAGTACGGGCCCATACTACCTTCAACATCTACCCATACTTTCTGCACAGACCATCCTAGAGTCCCTAAGTAGTTGCCCAAGTTTCTCAATCACCAATCTCGACACACATGCTCGCTTCCCAGCGAAATGTTCTACCCTGTCAGCGTACTCATCCGACTAAAGTCACTTCCTAGGCTCTTCCTAGGTTCTCACACTTCTCCGCCATCAGTTGTTGAGAAACTCCTTATGATGCTAGTCATCTACCTCCTGAATATCGTCACATTCACTTGGTAGCTGACTCCCATCATCGGGAGTTCCACAAAGCACGAAGCAAGCAACATTCGGGCATCAAATAAACACGTAAAACCCACTCCAAGTGATAACTCCACTTGCTCTACTCACTCAAGAGATATCACCGAACTCAGCAACTCCACCCCTCGTGGGTATCTAACTACTCTCTCAATAGGCTCCGCAAATGCTCATCTAGGTATCTTTCCTAGATTACTCCTCTACTCAAATCCCTCTCTAAAAGGATCCCTGCTGGATACTATTACTCAGTACATGCTCGAAAGCACGTCACAGATAAATGCAACTCCTAGGCTAAGGCATCACAAATCAGGCCACTCTAGTCCTAACATATGAAATACCTAGCCTATCTCTAGCATGCATAATATCTCATAGCATATCTCATAAATATCTCACAATACAAACGTAAGGGTATTTTGGGAAATCACCGTTCGGGCATTGGCTGATTGTACACACTGCTCCAAGTTGTTTTCTCTTAAACTTTTTCTCATTTTTAGAAAAATTTATCCTTTTTGAAAATCTTTCTCAATTCCCCAGTTTGAGTTCTAACACACCCGAAGGTGCATCCGAATCCCTCAAACCAAGGCTCTGATACCAACTTCTAACACCGTAAATTTTCATATAAATTTTTCGCTTTAAATTCACATAAATCACATAATACATTACACAAAAATCCCCAATTATCAAATTAACAAAAAACAAATCCATAACTGTTTAATTAATAATCCAAGATCCTCCAAAACATAACTCTTCATCTCGTGTGTACAATCGAGCCGTCGCCTTCTCGTGATCCTGAAAAGTACCTGAAACACATAAAACATAACACGGTAAGCACGAAGCTTAGTGAGTTCCCCCAATATACCACATACAACATATATCAGCTACTCGAGGCTATAACTCTGTGGACCCTCTGGTCCTAACTCTATGGACCCTCTGGTCCTAACTCTATGGATCCTCTGGCCCTAACTCTATGGACCCCCTGGTCCTAAGCTCGTTGGACCCTCCGGTCCAGTCTGCTTAAGCCTTCCGACCTCATAAATCATTGGACCCTTCGGTCCGATCTATAAACTCCGCATAGCATAAATCACAAAGACATAATGCATAGCATATCACATACAACAAGATAACATAATACTCAATTTCTGCACATAAGACCTTCAGGTCACACACAACTACCACTCAAAGGTAAAGTATCGTGAGAAGACTCACCTCGGATGGCGAACAGGTCCTATAAATGTTGCGGGTACACTCCGGCTTATATCACTAAGCCAAACCCACAAATAACCCCATTAGGATATAAGACAAACCTTCACATTATTAGGTCTAAATATGTTCCACCAATCCGGTTCATAATAATCCAAGCCTAATGGGCCCACCAAGGCCCAATACCAAATGGGTTCACAATAAATCCTCTAATGGCCCAACTATGGCCCAATTTTCGAAATTGGGCCCAAACCCTCACACGAGCCTTACCCTAATGCCCATCTAAATATTCTAGTCCACATGACTACTCTTGGATGGCTCATCAATGGCCCACTCACCAAAGCCCAATTAAAAGGCTCAACACATGGCCCAAGTAGAAATTAGCGTTTCCACATAAAATGATGATTAGGGTTAAGTGTTTCTCACTTAACTCATTAAGGGCTTAACCCATTAAATCCATGATTCCACCAAGCCATCATACAATGAGATCGTCATGAGTTATAACTTCAGTCCATTGGTCCAAATGCGGGTCGTAATAGGCCCAAACCAACAAACCCAAAATTAGGGTTTTCTAAACCCTAATTAGGGTTTGTGGCCCAATCATGAGCCGACCCATCAGAAGGTTAAGTGTCTAGGTCCATTAGGTTTCCACTAGGCCGGGCACCACCCACTATCACGTCGGGCAGTGGTGATCGGCGGCGGCGCATGGCGGCCGGTGGCGGCAGCCACCATTTCCAATGGTGTTAATGATAGTTCCTGTCCAAAAATACATAAACAACCTCACACATAGAATACACACATCCACAGCCACCACCCATGGTGACTGGTTGCGGCCAAAGGGTGGCAGAAAAACGAAATGAGTGGCAGCCAGCACCTCACAATGGTGGTTGTGGGGTTTCGGCCACAATTACCCACAATCTACACCACAAGTACTTAAAACGACCACTACATTCGAGCATACTCACACACAACCACCACTTGGCGGCAGGCATCGCCGGAAAACGCAACAATGGCACAATCAGCCACCTCTTAGGTGACAGTGATGAATCCGGCGTCACACCCACAAAAGAACGAGAGGGGGAGCAAGGAGGGGTTACAGGAGGACTTACCGCTCAGCTCCGGCAGCTCACAGCTTGCAGAACCGAGGACACAGATCCATCTTCGTCATCAGCGAAATCCTCGGCGGCTCGCGATGTTGCTACAAGCAGTTTGTGAGGGCGGCACGTCAATGGCATGGCAGCTAGTGGCGGCCTCATCTGATCGGAGAAGCGAGCAAGCGAGACGGCAGCTGAGGAGTTCAAAGTGGCGGCTGCAATCGATGCTTAGGGTTTGGGTTAGTCGCGCATACGGGAGGGAAATAAGACACCCCCGCTCCCTTCCAAACTTCCATACGACTTTGTCACATCTACCCCCTACTTACCATATCTTCTTCAAACTAAGTCCAAAAGTTACCTAATAGCCCCTGCCCTCGGAAATATTTATAATTAAATCCTGAATTTACCATTTAGTCCTTGCTTTCCAAAATCTATTCAAATTAAGCCCCAATAATTCACCAAATAGCCCCTGCCTTCATAAATATTTACAAACCACTCTGGAACTTACACTTTTAACCCCCAACTTCTAAAATTGAAACATATAACCCCCATGACCAACACCTCGCTATATAAATTGTTGATTTTAGGGCTACTATACACTCATCAATTTATTCATTTATTTATTTAATAAATGGGGTGTTATAAGCCAAAATCGGTTGACCCCATTCATTTTAAGAGAATGAAGTTGATTTTTTGTTAAGTAACCTATTCTTTGAAGCCTCCTCTTGCATATTGGTGTTTGTGAACCACTCGAGGCATCACACTTGAGGTGCTCAAGCTTTCAAGGGTCATGAACTACAAGTCCTTATAAGAGGTAAGTCATCTAACTAGTTGTATCATTCAATTGTTCAAATGTATGCTAGTTAGGATAATGCTTTGGAAAATGAAAATTTGCATATATAATTAGAGAAAACATAGATCCAAAGCATTTAGGGTTGCATGTGCACCATAGGAGTGTTATAGTGCTCAAAACCCAACAATAAGGTCTTCATGCTAAGAGGTTCTACTCTCCCCCACATGATATATGCTACATTCTGACAACTTCACAATCCTTCGATATCCAGACTAACTTGACCTCCACCACTTGATTCCAACCATTGATACCCTGAAACATAGAAGAATTTGAATCCTCACAACATTCATCAAATTCAATACGTATACAAGTGAGGAAAAAGATGATCAATCCTTTCATAACAAGAAATCAATTTAAACATGGATAAATAAGATAATTCCTTTCAACTGATCATACAAGATTACAACAGAATTTTGAAACACAACAAGAAGTACAGAGGAATAAAATATTGCAACAATTTCTAGATAGAAGAAATGCCAACTCAAATCTCGGTCCCTGAGACTCCGGTTGTCCCATGATGACTGTCGGGTAACTGCGAAGCTAGCGGTGTAGGATCCAACACCACACTGAAAACGAGAAAAGGAAAACGAGCTCTGATGTAGCCTTCTTGGATACAGTGGAAACAACCTCACGCACTCCTTCTACAATCTCTACCAAAATGGTCATCCTCGCCACACCTGTAACATAAAAAGGATCTCCACCTCCCCTTAACTGATCCCAAACACCTGTCGGCGGACATGAACCGCTTCGCTGCAGGCTGGGAATGAACCGGAGCGAGATTCTGCTCCCTCTCCAGGGTCTCTATCTCAATCTCTTGCGTCCTCGCGACATCATGAAGTTCATCGAGGGTACTATATCGTTAGGTAGACACAAACTGTCGAATATCCGTGTTGAGCATGTTGAAGTACCGAGTCATCTAATCATGTTCTGAAGCGACGAACTCATGACTACACAAATCCCTCTTAGTGAGCATATTGGTGATCTCTGTTACCGACTCGATTATCTGTCTCACATCCAGGTTCTTCTGAGCCAATTGCTCCTGCTCCACAAGAGGAATATACTCTGCTCAAAACTTGTCTAGAAACTGCTCCCAAATTACTACAACTTGCGAAAAGCCCTGGGTCACAAACTCCCACCAATCCTTCGTACCCCAATGAAGAAGATTCAGTGCAAACTTCACTTTCTAGCCCTCGAGACACAAAATGTGAAGAAACATCCCTCCAAATCATAAATCCACCTTGAAGCGATGATCGGGTACCTGTCACCTCTGAACTCCGGAGGCTTTATATAACTGAACTCCAGGTATAGTATCTCCTCGCCTTTCTGAGATCATGCAATGGTGACGGCTGTTGTGGCTGCAGTTGTGGCTACCAACATGATAGAGGCATAGAACCGATCAAACTCCTCGGTCAACGTGGTATTGACCAACCCAAAAAACTCTGAACTCGCCTCCCTGATCGCGTCGGCCACTCTGGTAGCAATGATCCCACGGATCTCCTCCTCACTTGGACCTACTCTCCCAGTGCTGCCACCTCCTAATCCTGAACCTTCAATAGCATCCATACTAAAATACACCAAGGAAAGAGCAGACATCAAAACACAACGCTCAACACGCCAGGCCACACTCCTATTAGCTCCTTGGTAACCTCGAAACTCCTCCTAAATCTCATACAGATCTTGTTCTTTTAGTAGTATAGGGCCATACTACCTTCCACCCCTATTTCTAGTCGATTTAGAATTCATCCCAAGGTCCTAAGTCACTGTACTAGACTACCCCTACGTGTGCTAACACCTACTTTTGCTACGAGCTACAACTAACATCATAGGCACTTTTCCTAGGATCACACTAACTCCCACACCATTGGTTGCTTTTATGTACGCTTGTTGTACACAATACGGGGTCAGATAGACTATCAAATAATCAACTCTGCCCTAAATCCACAACTATACAATGAACAGGAAGTAAGACCAAGTCGATCATTCTAAGGCTATTTAATCCCGACCATATATAACTAATCAAGATACACATAGCAATCACACAGTCAAGTAACATATAACAAGCAATTCCCTATACCAGAAGGCATCACAAAATCAGGCACCTCTATCCACCGGTTCCTATAAGAACCCTAGATTATTACTATCATGCGTTCTAACAATTAACAAATCCACAAAAATCAAGATCTCAGAATATATAACAAGTATGGGTGTTTTGGTTCGGGCTTTGGCTGACTGTACACATCGCATCTTCCTGAAAAATCAAAGTTAAGTCAAGGTCCACATTCCCAATCCCAAAGCGAACAATCAAACAAGAACATGACAAGAGACTGATTCCATGTCCCTAACCCAACCCTTTTATTATAAATTCTCTTTTTTCATAAAAAAAACATTTTCCAAAAATTCTCGGATCCTAGTTTGAGACTGGATTCACACAAGTGTTCCTCCAATTCGCTCAAACCAGAGCTCTGATACCAATTTATAACGTCCCATTTTCACAACCAAAAATTATCATTTTTATTGAAGTAAAAATTCCCAATTATAAATCCATATTAAGAAAACCATTTATTCCAAAATACATTTATTAAAATCAAATTAATATTAAAGCGCGGCATCTTCATTGCACCTAATGAATGTGTACAGTCACGCCTTCGCCTTCACATGATAACCGATGATACCAGAAACAATAAACAATTGGATAAGCACAAAGCTTAGTGAGTTTCACCCTAAGATATCCCATACGATAAACATACAAGCATGCATAACGGCCCATAATCAACGGATTGGAATGCCAAGGTTTTGTTGACCTACTGCCTCACCCAATAGCTCGTCCCGAGTCTCTGTGCCTATGGATTATATCTGACCCGCATCGGGTATCATGGCCTACAGAACACACCAAGACCACCTCAACCCACTACCACCATATGTAGACATAAAAAAAAACAAGGGTCAAGTAGTCACATAATACAGGATAATAGCAATCATAAAGCTCACCAGCGCCTACTAGTCCTCACACTGTACACTGTCCGTTACCAGCTAACCTCCATGAAGTGTGTAACCATAAGTAACCAGAGGTGAGATAGCCACCCGAACAGATGATCAAACTCTAGAGCCACAACCAAACAAGGAACGGGAAAGAAAACCTAGATCAAGCGTTCTCAGGTTATCCTACATGATACATACAATCCCTAGGGCACTGCACTAGATGATAACCAGAAAGTACAGGTAAATATACAGATCTACGATTGCTACCGCATAGATACATCCTATATACCAGGATACAGATCTAACATTTCACTATAGCATAGAAACATCTTATATACCAGGATACATATCTAACAGATCACTATAGCATAGAAATATCGTATATACCAGCATACAGATCTAATAGATCCCTACAGCATAACAGCATATAAAATACCAAAAACCATGGAATACATAACCGTATATACTCAGAGATGAGATAGACACCCGGATAGGCGATCCTACTCTAAAGCCGCAACCAAACAAGGAACAGGCAAGAAACACTAGATCAAGAGTCCTCAGTCTATCCTACATGACTATATACATTCCCTATGGCATCCTCTACTAAAAGATAACCAAAACTAGTGGGTCGGCATTAGTTCCTTCAACCAACGGTACAATGAGGTGATACTCACCTGAATCGAAGAATTATGAAATGTTGCGATGCGATCCCTTTTCATCACTGCTTGCACCCGTGAATCCACGAAAACTATAGCCAGATAGAATCTTAATCAACAGCCCAAAATCCTCAAGTTTAACCCAAATTCAAACTTGGTCAAAAAGCCAACGGTCAACGGTTAAGGAAACTCAACAATCAACAGACCCTCACGACATGACCATCTATGGCTCACGTCGTGAGCCACTACAGGACAAAATAATTGGGTCCCATAATCCTCACGACATGACGTGAATATCCTCACATCATGAGATCAGTCTAAATGCCATTTTTGATCCAAAAACTTCTTAATCTATTAAGCCACTAATCCATTTTTTCTAGGAAGCTTTCTAACACTCCTAGGATCATAAAAATCGATGTTTTAAGGTCTTGTATGTCGAATACAACACTTAAGCTCAAGCTAGGTCATTCATGAAGAAAAAGGAGATAAATTCTCATGCATGAACTCAAACATCCTCCAAAACATAGATTCGTTACATACAAGCACCAAGAAAACCTAAGGACCCATAAAGTTTCCAACTTTATGCAGTCCCAACACTCTAACTCTTAAAGGCATGGATAAATATGCATAAAACCTTAGATCTAGCAACAAGGAAACATAAAGCTTGGATCTTTGTTAATTACAATGGTCCAGAGGTGTTGCTAGAGGTTGCAAATGGAAGTTCCAATCTGAATCTACGCTTCCATGGTGATCGGTTTTTCTCCAAACCACCAAAACTCCACCAAAAACTCAAGAATCCCAATGAGAGGCTAAGGTTAGGGTTTTAGTGATCTTAGGGATGTAGGAGGCTATTTTCGAACCCTAAAATGAAGTTTATTGGTTTTAAATACGAAGGAAACCCTAAAAGATCATGGGCTTGGGTTGTAGCACATCTCACGTCGTGAACTCTTATTGCTCACGCCGTGAGCTCAACATAATTTATAACATACAAGAACCAAAGGACCCATAAAGTTGCCAACTTTATGGAGTCCTAACACTCTAACTCTTAAAGTCATAGATAAATATGCATAAAACCTTAGATCTAGCAATAAGGATATATAAAGCGTGGATCTTGGTTACTAACAATGGTCCAAAGGTGTTGCTAGAGATTGTAAATGGATCTTCCAAGCTGAATCTATGCTTCCACGGTGATCTCTTCTTCTCCAAACCACCAAAACAACACCAAAAACTCAAGAATCACAAGGAGAGGCTAGAGTTAGGGTTTTACATAGCTTAGGAACAAAAGAGGTTGTTTTAGAACCCTAAAATGAATTTTATGAGGTTTAAATACGAAGGAAACCCTAAAAGATCATGGTCTTGGGCCGTAGCACATCTCACGTTGTGAGCACTTATTGCTCACCTCGTGAGCTCAACATAATTAAACATCTTTATTTGATCACTCCTCACATCTTGACCCTTCTATGGTCACGTCGCGATCCTTGGTTTTACCCAAAAACATTTCCTTTGACTCCTTGAAGCTCTAAATCGATCGGATCTAGAAATCGGGTGTTACACAACTAGTATAACTCAAAGACTTGATTATGTGGGATAAATACTACACCCTCCAGCCTCTAGAAAAGAATGAATGAATGGAATATAATAAGAACTCTAACTACAGAAGAAAAAACCAAAAGTAGAAAATACATGTTAAACATAGTATAAGTATAAACGCCGCCACTAGACTATACTAGGAAATTGACGAATGAAAAAGCACAAAAAAAGATAGAAACCCAAGGGCATGAACACCCTTTAGGATTAAGAAGGCCCTAAACCATATAATTTAGAACACCCCATTCTAGGGAAAGATAGATTGTAACCCTCGAGAAACTCCCACCCCCATGAAACCATGCCAACACAACCATAAAAAGAGGATAGAAAAAAACCAAAAACCTATGACATAAAGGGCCATAGGAATCATAGGAACGGGACTCTCATGATAGACAAACTACTACCCATAGACTTGGTCAGGAAATATATTAGGCTCAGTCATTCAAGATAATGCAAAACTATGAGGTTCATGACCAACTGCTAGGTTAAGTAGATCCCCAACATCTCAAAAGAAGCCATACCAGTTAGTTAGGAGTAAAACCTTTAGCAAACTCTACAAGATCCAACTAAGACATGCCGACTATTCGAAAGTAACATTAGCATAAGAGAAACTGATAGGGAGAACCACCACGTCTAGCATAAAACAAACCGAATAACATAACTAAAAGTAAAAAAAACATAAACACTCCTAAGATAGAAACGACAAGATCGCGAAACGAAAAAGTAGAGGTCCAAGGGAACCTTAACATGAATGATTGGTAGAAACCTTAGATTTCTTCTTAGTGTAAAAACAAATAGGAATGGATTTCCTCTTAGTGTAAAACAAATAGGAATAGATTTCCTCTTAGTGTAAAACAAAATAGTAATGGATTTCCTCTTAGTGTAAAACCAAGTAGGACTGGATTTTGTCTTAGTGTAAAACAAAATAGGAATGGATATCCACTTAATGTGAAACAAAATAGATTGCCTCTTATTGTAAAATAGTGGTAGGAATACATTTCAACCTACTTCGCAACCCTTCACTAATCAATAAATGCCTGACAAAACTCAAAATGGATCCCAACCTCATTGTAAAATCAACCCTTAAGAAGAGAATACTTCTCTAACGCTACACCCTAGGAATAATTTCCAAAAGATAAAATGGAGATATAGTTTTTAGAGCACTAGATTTAAAAACTCGTTAAAAAATAAAAACCGAGAAAAGCTAAGGAACACACGTTGTTAAATATTAGGAGGATACATAGATTACATGATTATAGAATTAGATAGTTTTAAAAAAATGTACCTTAGCTATGTTGTGCAGCTGTCGTCTGAGTCAAACCGTAATAGGTGTTGAAGCATAAAAGTGACCCTCTTAAACTTGACAAATCTAAGTCATCTCAGATCTGCATTCAATATCTCAACCGCAATCAAGAACCGCATCCGCATCCATAGTCGACATCTTCAATCTTTAATCTTAGTTTTAGTTTTATCTGTTCTTATGTCTTTACATTTTTTTACCCAGTGTGCCTTCCATGGCCACCTTAGACAAATTTAACTTTGTAATCTTTGAGACTCTATAAATAGAGCTCTCATTTTCTGAATGAATACACCTTTCTTAATTATCTCTATCTTGAATATCGTATTCTACTTATTTTTTCTTAATTTCTCATCTTCAAAGATCCTCATAAACTAAACTGATATACAAAGATTATAATATCTCTTCGGAGCAAGTCAGTCTTGTCTCAATCACTAAATCTGATCTCACTTACTAACTTGGTTTGATTGCAATCCTCATTAAGAATCAGCCTAAGTGTCTTCTTGATATAATACTTGTTGACATTTATATTTCCGCACCTAACTATCTAACTATCTAATTCTAACTTATTATTGTAGAGCTTTATGATCCTCTTAGTTAAACTCAATTCCGCATTATTACTTGTCCGAGCGTTTTTTCAAGTGTGTTACTCAAGCTTTTCTCTCAATAATTGGTATTACAGCCAAAGTGGTTGCTTTTTAACAAGAACTCTGATTTTAAAAGGCCTTCTATACCACTAGAGCTCATCTCTTAAAACAACAAAAAAACAAATATTTTCAAAACAAGGAAATATGGCACAAGCATTATTTCTCAATGTTTCCAATAGTGTTGGAGGTTCGAATAGAGCTCCAATACTGGTGGCAAACGAATATCATCATTGGTCTCAAAGAATGGAGAGGTATCTATGAAGCCTTGGAAGAGACGTATGGACATCTGTAGAAGAAGGACCTCATGTCCTTGTTCTAACTCTAGTTCAAACCGACGGTGCTTAAAACAAACTGGGAGGAGGTCAACCAGCTATGAATCGTCCCACCAAAGATGATCTGGATAAAATGGAAAATGATGCTATTGCTTTTTATGAGATATCCTGCGGAGTTGCTCCTGACAACTTTGATATCATCATAAATTGCAAGTCAACCAAAGAAATTTGGGAGGTCCTCAAGAACCTGTATGAAGGTACAGAACAAGCTCAAGATAAGGAACTTACAACTGCACTCAGCGAGTTCAACAACTTCAAAGCTCATGCTGGTGAAAGTCTGGAAGACTCCTTCAAAAATTTAATTGTCACAAAGTTATCAAATGTTGGCACCATCCGAAGTAACCATGAGACAAATATTCAGTTTCTCAATGGTTTGGGTAGACATTGGACTACGACTAAGATGATAGCCAAAAAATTCAGTCTTTATCTCTTTACAAGCTTTATGGTGATCTACAAGCACAAGAATCAACTGTACTCAAAGATTATGCTGATTTCAGAGGACCAATCACTCTCGCAGCACAAGCACCACACACTCAATCTTACTCTCCCTCGTATGAAAAGCCTCCATAGTCATACGAAGTTGACTCTAAATAAGATGATGAAGAGAAATTCCAAAATGCCATTGCTCTAGTTAGCAAACAATTCAACAGGCTACCACCTCATCTTTCTGCAAAAATCAGCAATTTAATAAACCTCCTTTCAACTGCAACTTCAATCCTCAGAATAATCACTCTTGATATCCCAAAATTCCTCACCCTTCACCACAACCTCAAAACACTCAATCCAAAGAGGTATCACAGCCTGTCAAGCCAACTGACTCTAGTACCTCAACAGAAGACAAGACTGATGTTGTAATTTGTAACAAGTGTAGCAAGGAAAACCACTTTGCAAATGATTGTAAAGCCAATATAGTGAAAGACTGAGCATTCTACCTTAGAATGGCTCAAGAGATGGAGGAAAAAGAAAAAGCAAGGGCATACGTAGACCAAGTCAAGAGAGACCATCACGTGTGGTCATCCAGAGACGAGGAGGAAGATATCAACAACATCAAGGGTGAAGGCAAAATTTACATGATGGAAACTACGGATGAGGATGGGTAAACCAGGCTAGAACGGAACTACTACTACATGACAAAGGATGGAACTCTGAGCATTGTTGAGCAGGTAAAACTCATGATCCAAACTCTTAATTATATCATGCATGATTTTCAACCATTCATAGACGACCTTAATGACACTTGTGCTGCCATCCTTTAATACTATAACAAAGCCCTAGATGAGAAGAACATTGCGTCCCAAGAAATGTTCCATGTTAGAGGACATCTAGAAGACAAAAGACTCAAAGTTACCATGCTAGAAAGAGACTTAGGATTAGAGAATGATGCAAGAATGTTATGTGAAACCTAATTAGGCATAGCATTAAATCAAAGAGATTTAGCTCAAAATGAAATTGTATGATTAAATCTTCTAATAGAAAAGTTGTTCAATGAAAGTGAATCTATTGAGAATCTTGTGAATAATGCAACCATAAATAACACATTTAATTGGGGTTGGTGCAATGGGTACTCCACCACAAAGGATTCATGACCCCAATTTAACAAAGACCGTCCCTATGTCCCTCCGAACCAAGAGTTCCATTTCCCAGTCAAACACAAAACCTTTCCCGAAGACATCAAAGCTCATTTTGGTCGACTTCATAATCTGAGTAATAATCGTGTTATTGAGGAAATTCTTCCTGAATTTTCGAGTCACTCAAGTGATCAAATTCCTATCTCTGGCACAATTTATCCCAACTCTCAGACTTCATTAGTTGTCGAAAAACTAAAGGCAAGTCAAATTTTCAAAACCCAAGAGTCCAGAAAAGCTTATTTTCTCAAACTATTTTTCTAAAAACACGACAGTCAAGAAATCGATCAAAAAGGGAAGTACAGATCCTAAAATTTTTTCAAAGTCTTTTGACAAAACCCTACAGAAAGAAAAGTCTTTTCGAAGTAATGGTTTTCAGATCTATTCCTCAGATGATCCAAAATGGAAGGGGATTTTACTAACTCCAACACTTTTATAGTCACCTCAACTTTTTAAGAAATCACATCCTAGGAAATCTAAACGTGCTTACACACTCTCCGATCATACTTTTTCAAATTCCAAGAGCACCAATGTCAGATCTCACTCTTCTCAGACTGGTCACAAGACTAATCTCTCACCCTTCGGACCGCTGACCAAGCATGATGTCCAGATGAATGATAAAAGTCTATCATCTAGATTTCATCATCAAAAGGTATCTTCTCAAGCCCCATCTCACTCCTCTCAAACAACTCACACTTTCCAAAAAACTTGAACTTGTCAAAAACCTCATACTTTTCAAAAACCTCGTATTTTCAAAAAATCTCATAACTTTTCAAAATCTCACAACACTCCATAAATCCCAAACACTCAGGTCTAGGTCTCAAGATTGACATAAAACCTGTCCCTACAGCCTTGGTTCATGCATCTTTGAAAAACTCACCAGTCGCCTCGAGCTCCAAACTTGTTTGGGTGCCCAAACTAACCATGTAGTTTTCACGCAATGTGCAAGGAGGATCAAGAAGAGGAGTGGTTAATAGACAGTGCCTGCTCCTTGCACATGACCAGAAGATTCGAATACCTTCGGGACTTCAGGCCTATATGCAACGGTGGAAACGTTACATTCGGGAACAATGTGAATGGAATAATATGAGGTTACGGTGTGCTTACTACTGGAAACTTCTCCATCCAAAAGGTTGCTTACGTGGAAGGTCTCAAACACAATCTCATCAGTGTAGGCCAACTATATAAAGCAGAGTATCGGGTTGAATTTGAAAACAACTACTGCTACATAATGACAAGTGATAGAAGCACGTGTTTGATCAAATCTAAGTCTGAAGGAACTATGCATCCATTGGATGTCTCTCTGATCATTGTAAAACTACAACTGTGCTTTCTTTCCAAAGCAGTATCTGAGGTCAGATGGTTATGGCATCGCAAACTAGCTCATCTGAACTTTCGATATATCAACAACCTTTTCACCGAAGAACTCGTCCGAGGTCTTCCCTTTTTGAAGTACAACAACGACACTCTTTGCTCTGTCTGTGAACATGGCAAACAATCCAAAGAAAGCCATTCTATAGTGACTGATTGTTTAATTTTTGAACCACTAGAACTTTTACATATTGATCTCTGTGGTCCATCTACCGTAGCTAGTCTCCATCACAAGAAATACATATTAGTTGTAGTTGATGATTTCACTCGTTTAACATGGGTCTTTTTCTTGAGACTCAAGTCTGAAACACTGCAGGTTCTGATCAATTTCATCAAAGAAATTGCACTTCAAATCAAATTACCAATGCGCCACATCCGAAGTGATAATGGAACTGAGTTTACTAACCATCTTCTGAACAATTTCTTGGTTTCAAAAGGTATTAGTCACAATTTCTCAGCTCCTTACACACCGCAACAGAATAGAGTAGTAGAGCAAAGAAACTGAACTCTAGTATAAGCAGCCAGATCTATGCTCAACTCCGCAAACCTTCCTCTCTGCTTATGGGCCAAAGCAGTGGCGACAGCATGCTTTTTCCAAAACCGAAGCATTGTCTGTAAGCGTCTCAACAAAACTCTATATGAGGGCCTTAACAACCAAAAACCAAATGTCAGATTCTTTCACATCTTTGGGTGTAGATGTTTTGTGATCAACAACAAGGATCATCTTAACAAGTTTGCACCAAATTCAGATGAAGGCTTTTTCATTGGCTATTCGACTAACAAAGTAGCCTATAGGGTTCTCATCAGACGCACGAGACTAGTAGTTGAAAGCTTCGATGTCAAATTCTATGAATATTACGTCTGCAACACTGCTCAGTTAAAAGAAACTAAAGCCATTCTAGAAAGTTATATCCCAGCCTCTTTGGGTCCCCTAAACTTAGTTGAAATAAACTATGATGATCTTTTCAACCCTGTAGAGACTGCTTAACTATCTGAAGTTCTCGTGTCTCTAGAAGCTCAACAGCAGCATGTCGAAGTCTCTGGTCCTACTCTATCCGATGACAGGTCACTCAATACTTCCACCTTGCCGGTTGAGGGGGAAAACTCCACTCTGGATCAGGTGACAACCATCGAGGTTCCAGTTCTTGAGGAAGCAGCTCAGGTTCCTACCCGCAGAGTCACTCTTCCGTCAACTGTTTCCTCATACTCATACGATGATGGTATAGAAAACATTGACACCAGAACCAATCCAAGGATTATCACTCTCTCTACAATCCAGGGGGAACCTTCTCAGGTTCAAGGGGAACTCCCATCCGCAATCCAAGGGGAACCTATCTCAATTGATCAAGTAAATGCTAATCCTACTTCCCCGATCCAATACAATTATGCGGGCTGCTCACAAGTCCATGGGGAACTACACTCTTCTGCTGAAACCTCTTCAGATATTGAAGACATTCCCTCCACCGCAGCTTTTGATCATCTGCAACCTCGTCTTCATGTATGGACGAAGGACCACCGACCGGGTCAAATCATCAGAAATCCATCTGCAGGTATTTAAACTTGTTCCTCTAAATATTTAATTGATCATTGTCACTATGCAGCGTTTATGTCCTCAGTCAAACCCAGAACCATCAAAGAAGCCTTAATGGAGTCCGACTGGATATCCGCAATGCAAGAGGAACTGGTAGAATTTGAAAGAAACAAAGTGTGGTAACTCGTTCCAAAGCCAAAAGGTCACACGATTGTTGGAACAATATGGGTATACAAGAATAAATTAGATGAATCCGGTGTGGTCATCAGAAACAAAGCGAGACTAGTCGCCAAGGGGTAT
Organism: Lactuca serriola; assembly: GCF_051521515.1. Lineage (NCBI taxonomy): Eukaryota > Viridiplantae > Streptophyta > Magnoliopsida > Asterales > Asteraceae > Lactuca > Lactuca serriola. The sequence continues at coordinate 164,557,448 of NC_136411.1, read as the reverse complement.
AGTCAACTTAAAGGTGTTGATTATGATGAAACAAACGCCCCCGTAGCCAGGATGGAGGCCATACACATCTTCTTAGCGTATGCTGCTCATAAGAACATCAAAGTACATCAAATGGATGTAAAGACTGCCTTCCTGAATAGTGAATTGAAAGAGGAGGTTTATCTTCAACAACCTCCGGACTTCGAAAGTCATGAATTCCTAGATCTCTGTTACAAGCTTGAGAAAGCAGTTTATGGTAAAGCAAGCACCAAGAGTGTGGGATGAGACTCTCTCCGAATTTCTTGTCTCATCCGGTTACAAAAGAGGAGTGATTGACCCCACTTTATTTAGAAAGGCAAACGGTAATCACCTTATGCTTGTACAGATATATGTGGATGATATCATCTTCGGATCAACTGATCAAGGGATGGTGGATGAATTTGCAAAGCTTATGACCAACAAGTTCCAAATGAGCATGAATAGAGAGATTAATTTCTTTTTAATCAACTAAAATAGGTCCCTCAAAGGATATTCATCCATCAGGAGAAATACAGCTCTGAACTGCTGAAGAAATACTCAACGGACAATTGTTCCTCTGCCAAGGTCCCTATGGCCTTCGGATATAATATTTCTACTAATTCTTCCGAAGAATCGGTAGACCACAAAACTTATAGAGGAATGATTGGCTCGTTGATGTACCTCACCGCAAGCAGACCAGAAATTATCTTCGCAACAGCTTTATGCGCAAGATACCAGGCCGATCCGAAAGTATCACATATGACTGTAGTTAAGCAAATTCTCACATGCTTGAAGGGAAGCAAAGCTCTAGGCCTCTAGTATCCCACAGGGAACGACTTCAGTCTTCAAGCATTCACAAATGCGGATCATGTCGGATGCAGATTGGACAGAAAAAGCTGTCAATTTCTCAGTGGAAGACTCATCAGCTGATCATCAAGGAAACAAAATTGTGTCTCATTGTCTACCATAGAAGCTGAATATGTGGCCCCAGCCAGCTGTCGTTCAAAAGTCTTGTAGATGAAAACTCAACTTATGGACTACGGATACAGGATGTTGCGGATACCAATTTAATGCGACTCTGAGAGTGCTATAGCGATTTCCGACAATCCTATTCATCACTCTAAGAAGAATCATATTGAACTACGGTATCACTTTATCAACGACCACATCTTGAAAGGTAACATTGAATTAATTTTTGTTAACACTCATGAAGAGATTACTAATGTGTTTACTAAGGCACTTGACTCTACAAAACACAACAGTTTCTTCCAAATGTTAGGAATGATGAATCCGGACCCACAATTCTTTTTGAGTTGATATGTACCGCAGACCACTTCTGGACTCTGTTGTGGTCCTAGCTAAATATATCTATCATACATGGTTTCAGTATACTTTGTGTACCGCAGTATACATTGTGTACCGCAACCATATATCATACCTATATTTCTAAGATCCCTATTGTTTGTTATTTTTTATTTTGTTCAAGTGTTTCTCTCAGTTCCTTCTACTACAGTCTTTACCATTCACCGCAATGACAAATCTCTCCGCATTGATGTATCAATCCGCAATGACTATTAAATCCTCAGTTGCATTGAAGGAACCTTCAACTACTTCATAAATTCCAAAGAACTTTGTGTGCTATTTAATGATCCTTCATTAAATAAAAAAACATTCTAAAAAACGTTCGTTGTGTAGCACATCACCGTTTCAGTTCTTTTTTTTCAAATAATCCTTTTGTCAAACCTATTTTGGGCTTGATACCAAATAAAATAGTTTCCCAATAAAAGAAATCTTTTAGAAATCTTTTTCCTTAACTGTCTAATCCCCCTTGCCCCAAGATGTCAAATCCGTTACAAATTCCACCTTTATTCAACAGATTTTTGCCCTTCACCACACGATCTTCTGACGTGTGATATTGGGCCTAACACTTCATTAATAGCTACATTTTTCGAAAATCAAAACATTAAAAGTTTACTTTTCTTTAATCTTATTTGTGGTTGTTCTTCACTTTTCTTTAAATATAAAAACTCAAGGGTTTTAATCTTTAACAGCCACATATAAGGTAAAAACAATAAACTTGTAACACCCATAATCAGAAAGACCAAGAAAGGAAAGGAAACCCTAAGTCAAAAGGGGTCAACTCGTCGAGTCTACGGAAGAACTCGATGATTTGGAGCGGGGTCCATGAGCAAGATTAAGTGACCAACTCGACGCATCGGCAAGTGGACTCGGCGAGTCAGGTCTGGGTTAGGAAGCCCTAATTTCGGGGCTTGGTACCCTACTTAAGCATCTTATTCTCTTCCCTAGGGTTCATTTGCAGCCTCTCTCGTCCAGAACCCAAAACCCTATCCACCCAACTCCATTGTTTGAGCTTTTGAGAAGATTAAGGGCCTTAAGAGTGCGTTTTGGAAGCTTGGAGAGAAACCTTAAGAGTGCGTTTTGGAAGCTTGGAGAGAAAGGAGCAAGGAAGGAGGAGTAGATCCAACCTCCATATCGACTAGGAAACTGTTGTGAGGTAAAAAGTTTGAACCTTGAGCTTTCAATTGATAGATCCCCTTTCAAGCTTGCCTTTTGTCACAATCGGATCATTTCCAAGTAGAATCCGAGTATTAAGCCTTTGAGGATGGATTGGACAACAGATCTGGACACTCTAGAGCTTTAGAAGCTCAAAGTTGTTGGCTTTATCCAGCTAAGGTCCCATTTCATGACCTAGGCCTTCTTTGAAGCTCGGATTAAGTTTTTTGGCCTCATAACACCTTGCATGCACATAAAGTTAGCAACTTTATGTGCAATGCTGACATTAGAAGTCCAGATCTACGGATTGAAGCTATTGGAATCGACTGTAATCGACAGAGTAGAGAGGTCATAAGATGGCTCGGCGAGTCAGTTCATGGACTCGGCGAGTCGGGTCGCAAACCCAAACCCTTCTGTTTATGACTCGGATAAGTGGGTGGAGTTAGTAAAGGATTCAGCCAGATTGGGTATGTAATGGACATGAAGATCATAGTACTCGACGAGTTTGAAAAGGAACTCGGCGAGTCCAACACAATCTCCATAGTTATGAAGATGGACTCAACGAGTTGTTCATATAACTCGGGGAGTCATGGTCTAGACATTCATGCGATGATAATGAACTCGACGAGTTCAAGGGTGAACTCGGCGAGTCAGTTGAAGATAGTCCCAAGGTGTTAGATAAAGGAAAACTCATCGAGTTCTCGCTACACTCGACGAGTGGAGTCGGGGTTTTTTTGGGATTTGAGGAGCATGGACTCGGCGAGTTGGTAGAACAACTCAGCGAGTCGAGTCAACTGGAAGGTTGACTTTGACCGGGATTTTGACCTTGAGAAGGACATGACCAGAGTTGACCTAGTTGACTTCTGGAGGACAGTTAGGCTAAGTGTTATTATTGGTATTGGTAGCTCGGGGAGCTAGAGGAGCAGCGGTTCGGAGAGTTGTCGGATAGCAGCCAGAGAGGTATCAGCAGTGTTCAACAGTTCAAGTGAGTTTCCTTTTGTGTGAATGGGTTTACGGCCACAATGCTAGCCCATGTAGTTATGAGTAGGAAGACCCGGGGTTAGCCCTAGGCATGGTATGCTAGTATGATATTCCGGACCAAGGTCCGATGTCGGGCTGGATCCCAAGGAATGTTTGCATGATTAGATTATACTTATTGTCTGTGTGATACTTGTATGTGCCTGGTAGGGAGGTGAGTGTGGGCGAGGTCCCGTATCTCACCACTAGTAGAGTAGACGGAGTTCCGTATCTCATTAGTAGCAGAGCAGCGGCGAGGCCCGAGATAGGAGAGGAGTGAGTGTGGGCAGGGCCCGTATCTCACTTACAGCAGGAGCTTGTACTGGGTTCCATCACTCACTAGTAGCAGGACAGGGGTGAGGCCCAATATAGGCGAGGCCTTAGAACAAGAATACAATAGGGTATGTTCAGTTTATGTGTTAGGTGTTATGGTTATATGTAGTATGTGTTTAATGGGCGGGGCCCATAGACAGGCGGGGTCTAAGAGAAACAGATATGTATACTGAGCGGGGCTTGAAGCCAGGCGGGGCATGGGGTCGGCGGGGCCGATGTAGCGGGCGAGGCCCGAATTAGTGGTGAGGCCTGATGTAGCGGGCGTGGCCCAGTGCAAGCAGTATGTGATTATTCATGGTATGTGGTAGATTGGGGAACTCACTAAGCTTCGTGCTTACGATTTTCAGTTTTGGTTTCAGGTACTTCCAGTAGCGGAGGGAAGAGCTCGGGGTGATCTCATGGCACACACCATTGTTTAGTCATCCTTGGATGTTTTACTCTGATAATAAGGATATGTTTTGAATTAATAATCTGATTTTATGTTATGATTTATGTTATGGATTGACAAATGTGGTTTAAGTAACGTTTTAAAAATAAAATTTTTAGTCATGATATTTGGGTAGTTACAAAACTTTTGAGATCCACTCCTATATAAACCTTTTTACCCTCCCCAAGAAAGTTTTACGCTTTCTAAACTTTCTTAGACGATCTTCATCTTCTTCACCCTCTTGCACTCAAGTTTTTCTGCAAGTTCTTCAAACTTTTTCTCAAAATGGTGAACTCGGACATTTCAAAGAAGCAATCCAAGGCTTCTGGCTCCGCACAACCCGTTGGTTCAGATTCTGCTACTAGAAATTGTTGGATTAGTGTCTAAGTCCATAACTATTTTGGTATGTACTTGACCCGATGGTGCATCGTTCTTTTGGGTTGCCTTCACCAAAGCAACTTGATTGGAGAAATAAATAAAGAGAGAGAGAGGATATTATGATTTATTAATATGTTATAAGAATAATATATTAAAGGAGAAATCATATTTGTTTAATTAATATTGGTCAATAATTAATTAAGAATTAATTTTGTGATCAAGTGTAATTAATTAAACTAGAGGGGTTGAATTGTAATTATGTGATAGTTACAAAATAAGGTAAGGATTATCTTATATATATGGTGAACGAATTTGAGGTGTAAATCCCTTAGAATTCGACTAGGATAAGGGTTTCTAGGACTTATCTTATAGTTGCTTGGTGGACAAGCAACTAGATAAGGATAAGGACTAAAACCTTAATCTTTACACCTATATAAACCCTCTAGGGCTTAGGAATTCGTCTAACCCTTCCCAAGAGGTCCTAAGGACGAATTCCTACCTCCCTCCTCTCTCTTTATACCTTCTCCACTTGCTTATGGTGTTTGTAAGCCATTAGAGGAGTGACACTTGTGACTCTCAGCTTTCCAAGGTCAATTCAAGGAGGAATTGGATTGTTATTGCTATATAACAATCAATGTATGTTCTTAAACCTAATTACATGTGAATTCTGATTTCCATATGCTAGAATTAGGGTTCATAGTCTTGGATTCAAAGTATGTACAATAGAGAAACCTAGATCCAAGCTTTAGGGTTTGTATGAGCACATAGGATGTCTTATGACCATAACCCATCAGTGGTATCAGAGCCATGATTGGTTTCTATTGTATTGATGCTTGATGTAACTGAAAATCGTGTTTTGGCCTCACTGTTCGACCTGACTCGGCGAGTCACTCTTGGACTCGGCGAGTCAGCCCTACTCGGCGAGTTCCAGAGGGTGACTCGGCGAGTCGGTGCGTCAAATAGTGCTTATCTCGGGATTTCTTGCTGTTTTTGCATTGGGATAATTACCTTATCATGTTAGATTCATATTAATCCGGTTATATGATATATTTGACTATATTTTTAATCTAATTGAAGATATTTATCAATTAATAAGATAATTGTTTCCTTATAAGATAATTGATTAATTATTTTAAGTAAATTGATAAATTATTTTGCAAGAAATCATCAAATATGGATAATTATGTGATTAAATGTTAATTTGAATTATTTGTTATTTGATCCTTGTTGTTGTGAAAAGTTTCATATTTGGCCCTTTAGGTTTTATAGTTTAAATTTGACCCCCAAAAGTTTTGTCGTTTTGAAATTTAAATAGTTAAAACCCTAATGTTTTGAAAAAGGTTTCAAAACTTGTCTCAAGTTTTGGAATTTAAATTTGATTAAATAGTTTAATTTTGATGCATATTTAAATTCTAAACCCTAATGTGTTGAAATGTTTCAAAACTTGCCCTCAAGTTTTGGAATTTAAAAGTTGATTAAAAGTTGATTAAAAGTTTAATTAGGAATGTTAAATTCTAAAACTCTAGTATTGTTTTGAAAAAGTTCACATCACACCCTTATGGTTTTATTAATTAATTAAGGTGTATAATTAAAAGAGGTTTAGTAAATCCATAAAAGTTTAGGTTTACAATTTAATTGAATTAAAAGTATAATTGTTAAATTAGACCACCTAGTATTTTGAAAGTATAAAATACACCTTATACTATATATAACATTAAAAGTCTAACATTATATATATGTATGAGTAAAAGTCAGTCTTACCGTTAGTAGGCCTCATTCTCGAAGCTGGTCTATAAGGGGTGTTTAAGGAAATTGCCTATAAAATGGCGATTGAATGGGCATCCACCCTTACCCACCGCACTCTTGATTAGTGGAGGGTCGTTAGCCGAACGGGTAGGATAGGACGAAACCTTCCATTATAAGTATAATGAATTATTAAAGTAACTAAATGTTTCATAAAATTCCCAATCTTAGTTACTTAGGCAAAAGTGAATTGATGCAATTCCATGAAATTACACTTTGTGCCCTTGCGAAGACGTTAGTGGAGCGTGTGTGGTTTACCGGCACACTAAATGGTTCTACGCAATGGTAGAAAAGGGTGACTCAATGTTTTTCATAGTTCGGTGGAGTGTGTGTGGTTTACCGGCACATCGAATAGGTGACTATAACATGTGAGGGCACCATGTAAGTTTGCATGGTTATTCACACCCGCTTTGTGATCCTCGGCATCCCAGTCACAAACTAGAGGGGCATATCGAGATTTAAACATGCCATTGAAAGTTCAATGAATCTCAAAGGATCTAGGAGTTTTCATAGATTTAAAACGTAAATTTCTTTTCGTTTTTCATGGTGGAAATTAGTGAATCGTCATTCACTTACCTTCAAATGTTCTGCAATTTGGGTTACGGCATCCCTCTCCCGAGTTGTAGAATATTGTGTTGGGTCCTAGCCTTAGTATCTTATTTGGGTGATTTACTAAGGACTCAATCTATCAACTAACTTGAATTCGTTTTTCTCCGGTTTTGTAGATGTCAAAGTTCAACAACTATGGTCTTCCCAAATCCCGTGGAACAAGCTTTCCACATGAAGATGATATTCCACGATTCGATCGAGGAACAAGAAATCATGCTTCGCTTCCTCCTCCTCCTCCAATTATTCTCCCTAACCCACAAGTTCAAAGGCTTGAAAAGTTCAAAATCACTTAAGCCCTTTTGGCAAGTGAACATAAAGAAGGAAAGTCCGTGTGTGCATACATCCTAGGGATGAAGTCACACATTGATAGGTTAAGAATGTTGGGATCCGTTGTCTGTGAGGAAATGGCTGTTGATTGGGTTCTTCAGTCACTTCCCAACTCATATAGTGAGTTCGTAAGAGAGTACTATATGATGAACCACGACGTGATCCTTATAGATCTCACCTATATGCTTATTGCTGCTGAATCAGCAATGATTTGGCGCAAAAGAAAAGGAAAGTTGATTCGTGAATCTGCCTTAAAGAGCTTAATGGATGTAGACAATGGCAACGAAAGACATGCAGTGATCGAAAAGTTTGATCATAAGAGAAAGGCGATGTTTGAAGTAGTTCCATGTCCTGTTCCAAAAGAGTCGATTTGCTTTTATTGCCAAGAGAAGGGGCATTGGAGACGAAGCTGCCCTATTTACCTAAGAGATCTAAGAGATGGGAGAGTCAAAACGTATGGCTCTAATTTAGGTAAAATCCATTGACTAACTCTTTTAAGCTTCTATTCTAGATTCTTAATACATAATGTGATAAGATTACAATTGATGTTTTGTAGGATCGAAGAAAAGAAAGGAGCTTAAGGGAAGAAGTGAGCAGAATCTAACCGTGAAGGAATGGATTTCGATCGCGTTTCTCGAAGATTAGATTCTTGAGCTACTACTTAGATTTAGAATTAGATAGCTAAGAAAGATGTATTAGCATAAGTTTTTCAATGAGTTGCATTGTAAGGACAAATTTTTCCGCAATAAAATAAATTTTGACTTTAAATTTTATTTATTTATCCTTGCAATGGCGTGTATGAAAAACTGATGTTAAAATGTTTCTATTATTAGCAATAATGGATTTGGTTCTTATTATGTTACTTATGGAAAGTCGAGAATTTACCAAATAGGGAGAGTTTCTCATCGCCCAAGTTTCAATTGGACAGAAACTTGGAATCATGCAACGTGGATGCACGATGAATGAGAAATTTTGTATTTGGAAATTAGACTAATTCATTGACAAAGTGTCAAGTGAAGGACTAGGAGATCGAGTACACAAAGTTGTGTGTTGATCAAAGTCCACCATAAGAGTAACGAGGTATTCGTCATGATTTACTAAAGGTTTAGTAAATATGATTATACTTATAAGTCTAAGTGTAATACTGAATTGATTGAAAAAGTTTAAATCAATAGTAGAACGAATTACAAGAATCAAGTAGGCAGAGAGATAAAAGTTTCTCCATTCTAAGAAGAAGGGAGAGTACCTTTTATGCTTTATGATAGGTCTTAATGATTAAGAACCATATCTCAATTGATCCTCTAAGTGAGTCTTAGTACAATTGTATGTCTAAGAAGAGGAATCAAGAATTGAAGAAATGGTTAAATCAAGAAGATAATCATACTTCGTTCCAAAACAAGTCTTAAAGTTAAGATTGTGACAATGAGTGAAAAGTATTAAAGGTTTATAACATTCATTAAATGTGGTAAGTTGTGATGTCTTGGATAAGACAAAGACCAACTAGTACCAATTTATGAAGTGTTTTGATTAAAAGCTACACTAACTCTTGAATATTTGTATGTCAAGAAATGTTTTGACAAGAGAATCGTAGATGTCAATGAGTCAGTGGGAGTTTTTATATTCTTGAAAAGTTTCAAGAACAAATCAAATAAACCTTATCGACCATCACTAGCACACGAGTTGAGGTTTACAACCTATCGTGTTGACATTATTTTGATTATGTGCCAATCCAATCGAGTTAATTATGCATGTGAGTTCTATGAGTTCTCATTTTGAACGCATAAAAGGCAAAGCATCTTAATCAATGAAAGGTACATTGATAGGAAAGGGTGAGCTGCTTAACTACTTGGAAGACATGGTGGGCAGCTGTGCTACCATAAAGGCAAGAAATCGAGATCAAGAAAGTTCGATCCATAAGAGTTTGAATTTGTCGTAGACTTTGGTTTTTGACAAATTCACATGGATAGGAACACATACACCGCTCAAATCTAAGTGTCATAAGATTTCCTCCTTCATGAAAATGATTGTGAAGAAATGCTTTCACTAAGAGAGATTTTAAGAAGATAGTGATTATAAAATTGCATTCTCAAATTCGATTATGGTTACGGTATCCCTTTCCATAATTTGAATTGTGAGGTTTGGCAATTAGTCTTAAGTGTTTAGACACACATATGAAGTATCAAAGGCAAAGGTGTATAAGTTCAAAAATCCTTAATAAAAGATTATCAAAGCATTAAGTATTAGAAACATGAACTTAAAAAATTCAATAAGTATTGATTTTTGAAAGTTAAGATGTTTATGAATACATGTCGAAGCTAGTGGGAGCATAAGTGTTATGTTTTATAATAATCATCATGATAGTGGGAGCATAAATGTTATGATTGTATGATTATTAAGGCACGTATTGCAAAGTTGGCAATATTAATTATAAAAAACAAGAGTCATACTTCGCAAAGTTGTAAGAGTTGAAAGGTTGTTTTGCTATAATTAAGGGAGATAATATTACGCTTCTTTTCAAGTCTAAAGGATTAGGTTGAGAAATGTTAATAAACTTAGTCAAGGGTACATAGTGTGTTCTTAAAATTTCGATTATGATTACGCCATTCCTCTTCACAATTCGAATTTTGAGAACATAGCAAATAAAACATTATGCATCGTGTCCCATACGCTTCGGGTATAGGATCGATTGCAAATGCTTTAATGTTTGACCATTCTAAAATTTTCCAAATGTCCAGCGCATTTAGAGGGAAAAGGGACTAGAATCGGTTTTGACTAAAATAATTAAACAACTATCAAAGGACAATCCAAAGTTCGACGAGGATTGGTCGCTTGTGAGTAGTTGGAAGTATAGTATTGGAAGATATGGAAATGTTCTCATATTGGATGGACCATATCGACATTATTAGGAATAGATAAGATTCTATTAAAAAAATAAGTTGTCATATGGAAAATATGGAAATGTATCTATATTGGGAATTGAATATTGAAAATCTATGTCTAGATTAGAAACTTTTATGCAAAAGGATGTTCAAAGGAATGTACTTTGAGTGAGAGACATCACGTCTATGGAATTGTCTTGTAACAATCTCCGATAGAGGACTTTGTAATATCATTGGCAATAGTCTTTGTGACTTTGGTGCAGTGAAATTACGAAAGGATAAGTTGCATAGAATGTTAGAATCTAGCATATTCTATAAGTAGCAAGAATTTGATATTCTTTAACTTATGGAAAAAGGATTTGGAGTTGAGAAATGAGAATGATTGGAAATGTGTTCAATATGATCTATTTCACAAAGTAAGAACCATAGGTAAACATTGTGTGCATGCTAGGAGCATGGGACAAGTGTTGTAATTCAAGTAAGAAGTTGATTACCCGGAACTACAAATAATGAGTAATCAATATGGAGATAAATAAAAGGTGTTTTATTTATGCTCAAAGGGTTGAGGCCATATGGGATTAGTATTATTCTTGTGTTTCACATTTGCATGTTTTGACTTCCAGAATAATTGAGTTTATTAAGAATAATCGAATTATTCAAACGGGCCACAGTCGTTCATATGTTGGAAGTAGATATGAATGAAGACTGTCGTGAATTGGTGTGTGGATTGTCTAGAAAAATATTGGACATAAGAAAATGTTTGCTGCAACGTTCATGAGTGCTTACGAATATGATTTGAGCATTGAATTAAACCCACGCTCACTTGGATCACTCCATGAATCGTATCACGAGTGATTGGTGAGACGATAACATCTTATATTCTTGAAACCGAGATGTGTGAGTTGTATCTTGCGAATCAGTTGCACATTGATAATATGTAAACGCACTAGTAACTTGGTGTTATAAAACATATTGTTGTGTGTGATCCGGTGCGTGAGTGCAAGCGAGCATTGTATCAAAGTTTATCCGTTCCTTTTATTCAAAGTAGGATAAAGGCGATATCTTTGGGCCCCTCGATGGTTTAGTGATGACAAACATAAATGCTCGGCCGGGCTAGGGCTAATTTGATGTGTTCAATTAGTCAGTCTTCATAAATCGGAAATCGAGATATAGTACAAAGAGAATGATTTGAAATCATATCTCATACGATATCTAGAATGGAGGAATATATGATCACTTATCTAAGGACACGCGTATCTGATAGGATCAGAGTTGACAGCGGCTTTGGAAAGCTATGATTGCAGATCGGGATCCGAAGTCATACGCATAATAGTTGTTAGACTTATCCAAGTGGGAGACTGTTGGATTAGTGTCTAAGTCCATAACTATTTTGGTATGTACTTGACCCGATGGTGCATGGTCCTTTTGGGTTGCCTTCACCAAAGCAACTTGATTGGAGAAATAAATAAAGAGAGAGAAGATATTATGATTTATTAATATGTTATAAGAATAATATATTAAAGGAGAAATCATATTTGTTTAATTAATATTGGTCAATAATTAATTAAGAATTAATTTTGTGATCAAGTGTAATTAATTAAACTAGAGGGGTTGAATTGTAATTATGTGATAGTTACAAAATAAGGTAAGGATTATCTTATATATATGGTGAACGAATTTGAGGTGTAAATCCCTTAGAATTCGACTAGGATAAGGGTTTCTAGGACTTATCTTATGGTTGCTTGGTGAACAAGCAACTAGATAAGGATAAGGACTAAAACCTTAATCTTTACACCTATATAAACCCTCTAGGGCTTAGGAATTCGTCTAACCCTTCCCAAGAGGTCCTAAGGACGAATTCCTACCTCCCTCCTCTCTCTTTATACCTTCTCCACTTGCTTATGGTGTTTGTATGCCATTAAAGGAGTGATACTTGTGACTCTCAGCTTTCCAAGGTCAATTCAAGGAGGAATTGGATTGTTATTGCTATATAACAATCAATGTATGTTCTTAAACCTAATTACATGTGAATTCTGATTTCCATATGCTAGAATTAGGGTTCATAGTCTTGGATTCAAAGTATGTACAATAGAGAAACCTAGATCCAAGCTTTAGGGTTTGTATGAGCACATAGGATGTCTTATGACCATAACCCATCAGAAATCAATCTCCATCCATTCCATCAAGCAATTTTAGGGCTATCTTTTAAGATCACTTATCCTGCAATGAGTCCATTCATCTCATGATCAATTTCATCTCAAATCACCTTTTGTCTGGACCCTTTGAATTATTCACCGATATAGTACCAATTTCGATTATGTTCAAGTATGCCTTCTCGGCATTTCACCCCTTCAACAATCTGCAAGAAGTTCATCTAAACTTAGCTGATGATTCTTTGGTCATCTTGACCAAAGATAAATTTCTGAATGCCATCAACCTTCTGGTGCATCCTTCTACAAAGTTATTCTCTCCTAGTGTGATGGACATCATCACTTCACTCTACCAGATGGGGTACCAGAAAAAGCTCTACGGAATAGGAGAATTCAAGAAAAATCAACTCCCTGTGGTCTGGCAGTTTGTTTGCCACTTTTTCATCCGCGGTCTATCAAGAATAACCGAAGGTACAGATAACGTGGGCCTCAAACTACTCGAATTGGTATGGAGCATTTTCACAGGTCATGATGTCAACTATGGTCAGATCATATGGGATGATTTCCTTCAGTACATTCCCAAGGAGAATCTGAAATCAAACCCTATAGAGCTCACTTTTGCAGGATTTTGGTTCATATGCATTTCAGACCTTCACCGTGAAGCAAAGATCGGCATGGGCAGCGACATCAACTACTTTGTCACTCGTGATCTCAAAAGGTGTTCTCCCTCTAAAGATCAATCTATCTTTGGACCTCTAAGACGCTTACATGTACACATATTGACCATTGTTAGACAGGACACTCAAGAAGTCACCAATCACATAGAGGCTACAGAAGGTATTGACCCCATACCTTTCTACCCCGCCTCTGCCTAGTCAGCCTATATTAGCCTCGACAGACCCTCATGGCCCATTAAGCATCGCAGCCCCAACTGTTACCACACACTCTTCAAGGCTCAACAAGCTTTCTTCAAGAAAAACTTCCCGTGGCAAACCCAAGAAAGGTGCAACATCCAAGACCAAATAACCCTCCAAGAAACGCAAACTCAGACATGTTGTATCTTTCGATGAAGATATTGATCCAATTCATACCCCCACAGTCAATGTTGAACATGAGTCTGATGATGACTTAGTCCCTATTCTTCTTCTCAAGAAACGAAGATCAAACCCTAGTCCTAGCCAAATGCGCAACCAGACTGATACCTTAGCCTCTCAAAAGGCTTCGGTAGACCTTGGGGTCCCCGCAAGCCCATTTGCAACTACCCTCTCTAGCCACTCGGGCACAGTAAGTGTGCCCGTTTCACCTGTTCGTGAAGACTCACCCCCAACTAAATCCCAAGAGGATTTAATTGGTTCTCACCCTAAAGTCTCCAGGGCTTCCGACTTCATTTCTTTCAGGAACAGGAGTTGTGCTCCATACTTGATTTTGTAATCTAAACACTTGATACACCTTCCTAACCGCAGGGCAATTCTTCATCCCATGCCAGAACTGAGCCAAGGCCAAACTTGACTACGGGTCAAGGAGACCGAGGAAGCTCAGGAAATCCTACTCTGCTTACCTTACAAATAGGTGGTTTAGGCACTGTGAGCACCAACGTTCAAGGATCCGTGAACCTGAGGGACACCTCTGTGCGACATCAAGGAATTGACGAATATAATTTTGATGACTCTTAGATTCAGTATCAACCATCTACTGAATCCGAAGTCAAAAAGTATGCAGCTTTTCATAGGGCATTTCAAGCAAGGAAGGATCAGCAAACTAAACAACTTCAACAAAAGGAGAATGAAATACAAGTTGTCGCTAAGTACTGGGCAAACGCAATTAATAACGCCAACACAGTAGCCAACATTCTCAAGATCCAAGATTGGATGATTGTAATGGTTGAGACCATACGCAACGCTCAGTCCATTCTGGATGGTGCAGGTCCCTCCAAGCCCCCTCAAATAAAACTTGTTAAGAATCCCAAGAGGACGAAACCGCAATCGAAGTCAGTTCTGGACCTACTTTTGGCTTTGATGACATTGACATGAATGAAGTCAATCAACTCGAGCCATCAGACGACATGATGATGATCTTCGATGAAGAAGATGAATCAAGTGGATCCCAGCACTCTACTTCAAAGCCTAAGGAAAAAAAAGAAAAAGAAAGTGGCCATATCAAGGAAGGAATTTCTAATTCTCCAAGACAAGGTCGATCAGATTCTGGCTGCAATGAAATCTAGCCAACCACAACTAGACGATGCACCTGGTCTGCAGAACGCTTGGAAGCAAGGGAGAGACTCGCTACTGAGAGGATCTCTCTCAAGGTCAAAATGGGTATTCGAGCCCTGGACACAAACCGCAAAGTTGATCACCAACAATTCCTTGGCATTGCGGAGCGACTAATCACTGAAGTATCCACAATCAAGACTGAACTCCTATCCACCATTGCAGATCAATCTACTCAGTCAAAGAAACTTGTCGAGGAAACTCACAATGCTTATGAGTCCACAATCTTCATATTGCAATCAACCATCAACAGCCTTCTCCGCTCCTTCTCTTTAAATTTTCATGGCCAGGAAATCTTACAACTTACCAAGGAGATCCACAAACTACTCTTCAACCCTACAATCCCCAACAATCAACAGCTTTTTGATGCACTCAAAGCCCAATTTAATGACGTCTGTGCAACGATACATAGTCTTAAACATTGGCTTGAGGAGGCACCAGGTGTTCCTTCCTCAAGAGGGGGAAGTGAAGACCGTGATTCAGATCGCATCTCACATCAGCATTCACATACACATCAACACTTCCAAACTCTCATCCAACTTGGTCCTACTCATCCACAACCCTCCCCGCAACCATTTCCCAAAAAGAAGACTCCTGTGCCTTCTCCTCAATACAATCAAATTCATTCCACTCATCAGTCTCCACCGCAACCAGAAAATGTTCAACAAGTCAAAGATGTTCAACATCCTTCTTCCCCGCATCTGGAGACTCCTCCTCACCTCAAAAATCTATCCCTAAACATGTCATCCAAAAACACCAATGACTCTACCAAAACCAAGCAAATGAAAGTTGACTGGAAAGCAGCTAAGTTTGCAGAGTTGATATGGAAGGATCATGGATTCAACATTTCTATGCATCAATCCCTCATCAATTCCTGGATTAACCCCACCATAAGATTACATGATGATGGATATATGCCCTATTTCACTTATGCGGAACCCCCATCTGATGGATATTGGGACATTCCCATCTCTCCCAACGCAAAATTCTTCATTGTCTTCGAATCGTTTGACTGCAACCTGTAACATCCCGAGGTTCAGGTACACCCGTTTAACCCTTCCTTTTTCTAAGTTGTTTTGTTTAGCTCTTAAAAGTGAACCAAGGCAAGTAAGTACGTTGGCCGTACTAAAGAGTACGCTGCACGTACTCAAGGGCGTGTTTTGTACGCGAACTCCACCCGGTACGCTGGTGGTACCTTGGGTTACACTGGGCGTAGCGGGTCCAGACTCAAACCCCTAATTTAGACTTGAGCCCTATATAAAGAAGGCTATGGCCTTATCCGCAGACACCATTTGAGAGAGTGAAACCCTAAAGGAGAGCCAACCTTCGTTCTAAGCTTGTGTGAGTGTTTTGGAGCTAAAAGTGCCTTTATGTCTTAGTAAAGAAGAAGAGGAGATTCTTGTGAAGGCTAGAAGTTGGAGTGCAAGTTTGGATCTGAGTTCTACAGAGGGAGAAGCTTCATATGGAGGTAAAAAGCTCGAAACTTTCCTTGTTGTTATTGGTGTGTGCTTCTTGGACCAATTTTTAGGGTTTTTGGTCCCAAGGTGGAGACTTTATGAGCAAAAGGTCTCCATATGCTTAGATCTTCTATATTTCAGAGTATTATGAGTTGTGGATTCATAAAAATCCAAACTTGGACGTGGATCTTAAGTCATGCATGAGATCTAAGCTTTATAAGGAAAGAGGAGAGGTGTTAGAGTGATTAGTGACCTTTACATCCATGCAAAGGCTTAAAGGTTCCGACTTTATGGAATAAGAGGCTTAGGGGAAGTCTGATCTGAATGTTGGATGAGTGTCTTAACCGTTTAAGACCTAAAGATCAAAAGAGCATAAAACTAGGAGTTACGCGGGGCATAATCCCAGTACGCGCAACATAGGGGGCCACGTAACCCGATTCTGTGAGTGGCCGGGTACGCCCAGCGTACAGTTTTGGTATGTGCAACGTAATCCGGAGGGTTGACTTTTGGTTGACTTTTAGGGTTTAGTCAATGGTTGGATCTTTGAGTCATAAGAGGGGTAAAATGGTCTTTTACCCTTTTGGTTGAACTTATAGGGGGTTTAGTCTAGCCTTGGGATTTGTATTTATTAGAGTAATTGTTCCATGTGATTAGGCGGAGGCTATACCAAAATTACCAAGTTTGAGATTTACCGAGTTACCCGAGGTGAGTCTTCTCACTATACTTTACCTAGAGTAGTAATTAGATTTATGTGACAGAGTATGTTGTATGTTATTATATGATGTGATATTTATGTGATTATGTGCTATGTGTGATTCTGAGTTTACAGAGTTAGGACCGAAGGGTCCACAGAGTTAGGACCAGAGGGTCCACAGAGTTATGGGACTGGAGGGTCCCACTGAGACACCTCGACCAGAGGGTCATACAGAGTTATAGCCTTGAGTGGCTAATATGTGTTGTATGTAGTATTTTGGGGAACTCACTAAGCATTTATGCTTACGGTGTTATGTGTTATGTGTTTCAGGTACTAGTGACGATCGCGGGAAGGCGCCGCCATGATTCGTACACACAGTCAGAGGATTTTAGTTGTGATCTTGGGAAATGTTTTATTTGATGACAATTGTTTAACAAGAGATTTGAAAATGTTAAATGATATTTATGTTAATCGAAAATGAAAAATTGTGTGAAATTTTATGTTGTTACAAGTTGGTATCAGAACCTTGGTTTGAGGGATTCGGATGCCCCTTTGGGCGTGTCTGAACTCAAACTGAGGATTTGAGGTAGTTTTTCATAAAATAAATAATTTTTCTAAAGAAGTAAAAGAGTTTGAGAAAAGCAGAAGGAAGCAGTGTGAACGATCAGCCAGCGCCCGAACGGTGATTTCCCAAAATACCCTTACATTATGTGTTATGAGATATGTTATGATATGTTATGCATGCTAAGAGTAGGCTAGGTATTCCTATTAGGACTAGAGTGGCCAGATTTGTGATGCCTTAGCCTAGGAAGATTCTGCTGCTATGAGATGCTTGAGAGTGAGTAGGTAGCAGTGAGGAGCTTATGAAGGGTCTAGCGAAGGGTAGCCTATGCTAGCGAGATGTAGAGTACTTGTAATCTGGGATCCAAGGGGGAGGACTTGGGTTGAATACTGATGCGGTGTGGATGGTAGTATAGGGCCCGTACTACTGAAGACACCGGATCAGTGCGCAGTCCAAGTAAGAATCCTTAGGGTACTAAGGAACAAGTAGGGTTGAGTTATCGAGTGCGAGTATGCTCGAGGGGATCTATGATATTTTATGTTGTACTTCAGAGAGACATCATGGTTGGGACACACCACACACCTGCGAGTAGTGGTGTTAGTGATGAGGAGATCCGCAGATTGATTCATGAGGAGGTGACTACGGCCATCCGAGCCGAGATTTCGGAGATGTTTGGGTCCATCAAGACCACTCTGATCAAGACTTTTGACGAGCTGTACGCTACATCTGAGAGTATGGTTTGTACTGAACTAGCTGCGCCTGGGAGCGCAGGACTGGTGGAAGTTCGTGACAGCGCACTTCACTTCTACAGAGCTGGTCACGGTGACCTAGCAGAGGTTCATCGCTATGTTCCGAGATGAGTACGTTCCCTTAGTGGAGAGGGAACGGTTGACCCAGGAGTTTTTGACCCTCAAGCAGGTTACTGAGTCTGTTACTACGATCACCAGGATGTTTCATGAGAGGGTGATGTTTCTCCCTGAGCATGTGTCTACGGAGCAGGCACGCATGAGTCGATATCTGAGTATTCTAAGGAGAGTCATTTGGGAGTTCGTGGAGAACTCGACGTACCAGACATTTGTCGAGCTTCAGGCAAATGCCCAGAAGAGGGAGATTAAGCTCGAGACTCGGGCCAGGGAGGAGGCGGAGTCTCAGGGGAGGTATCGGCGACCGGAACAGTCCCAGCCGGTAGCCAAGCGGGCAAAGCCCGCCAATTCGAAATCAGGGAACCAGAAGGGCTGCACTTGTGGAAAGTGCGGCAAGAACCATGAGGGGATTTATTAAGCGGGGTCTTGCTACAAGTGTGGCAAGGAGGGGCATATGGATAAGGATTTCCCCAAGGAATTTTCAGTGTGCTTCCACTGCAACCAGACCGGCCACCGGAAGGCCGAGTTTCCATAGCTGCGGGGGTTGGCACAGGGAGCACCATAGGGATCTGCCCCTGCTGCTGTACAAGCTACTAAGAGTCGGCTAGTGAAGGCCGAGGCACCAAAGGCTCGCAGGAGAGCCTTCCAATTGACAGCGGAGGAAGTCCGTGCAGCGCCCGATGTTGTGGTTGGTATGTATTCTTTCATCTATTTATTTTGAGTTTGAGATATTGTGATTATATTATGATATGCGTAGGTACATTTCTTGTGAGTTCTGTACCTACTTTGGTGTTATTTGACTCGGGTGCGAGTCGATCTTTTGTGTCATTAGCCTTTAGACGGCACATCAGTATCTGTCGAGAGGCGTTGAGTCGACCTCTTCGACTTTCCATAGTTGACGAGCGAGTGGTATATGTTACTGAGGTGATTCTAGGATGTGTACTCAAGATCTTCGATGTTGAGTTCCCGATAGATCTGGTCCCGATTGCAATGGAGAATGTCTGTTTCATTGTGGGCATGGAATGGTTGAGTAGATTGGGAGCGGGTATCGACTGCGAGCGACAGCTGGTGACCATACGAGATCCTAATGCGGGAGTGCTTATAGTGTACGGCGTGGGTACCCGTTCTGAGTCAGCATTTTGTTCGGCTGCTAGAGCGAGACAAAGTCTACAGCGGGGCCGTAGTGGGTTTGTGGCCTATATGATGGACACACGAGTGGTCGTAGGGAGGCCGAGTTTGGTTAGTGACGTACCGATACTGAGAGATTTCCCAGATGTTTTCCCCGAGGAACTGCCAGGTGTGCCTCCTGAGAGGCAGGTATAGTTTCGCATTGATTTAGTTCCGGGAGCGGTGCCTATTGCCAAGGCACCCTATCGCCTTGCGCCTCCAGAGATGCAGGAGTTATCCTCGCAGCTTCAGGAGCTGCTGGGGAAGGGTTTTATTCGACCGAGTAGCTCACCGTGGGCAGCGCCGATCCTTTTTGTCAAGAAAAAGGATGGTTCACACCGGATGTGCATTGATTACCGGGAGTTGAACAAGATGATGGTCAAGAACTGTTACCCCTTACCGAGGATTGATGATATGTTCGATCAGTTTCAGGGAGCGTCAAGGTTCTCCAAGATTGATTTGAGGTCTGGATATCATCAGATGAGGGTGCGGGATGAGGATATCCAGAAGACGGCGTTCAGGACTCGTTATGGGCATTACGAGTTCGTAGTGATGCCTTTTGGGCTCACCAATGCACCGGCAGCGTTCATGGATTCTCATGAGCCAGGTGTGCAGGCCGATGTTGTATCGTTTGGTGATCATGTTCATCAACGATATATTGGTTTACCCGAGATCCAGAGAGCAACATGAGGATCATTTGAGAGAGATTCTTGGAGTTGTGAGATCGGAGAGGCTTTACGCCAAATTCTCCAAGTGTGATTTCTGGTTATGAGAGGTCCAGATCTTGGGGCATCTCGTTAATCAGAACGGTGTATTGGTCGACCGGCCAAGATTGAGGCGGTGATGAATTAGGAGGTGCCGAGATCCCCCACCGAGATCAGGAGTTTTATGGGGTTGGCTGGCTATTATCGGAGATTTATTAGGGATTTCTCCAAGATTGCCGTTCCTCTCACCAGTTTGACCCGGAAGGGCGTGACATTCAGATGGGGTCCAGAGCAGCAGGCCTCATTTGAGACTCTTCGCCAGAGATTATCCGAGGCCCCAATGTTATCCCTTCTAGAGCGGATGGAGGATTTGTGGTATATTATCACGCATCGATATCGGGATCGGGTGCGGGGCTTATGCAGAGAGGGGATGTGATAGCGTACACATCGAGGCAGCTGAAGCCTCACGAGGTGAGATATCCCAACCACGATTTGGAGTTGGTGGTCGTGGTGTTCGTCCTCAAGATATGGCGTCACTATTTATATGGGGTTCGGTGTACTATATACACGGATCACAAGAGCTTGAAGTATTTGATGGATCAGCCCAACCTAAAGATGCACCAGATGAGATGGTTGGATGTGGTAAAGGATTATGATTGTGAGATCCTGTATCACCCAGGCAAGGCTAACATGGTAGCCGATGCCCTGAGTCGTAAGGCGGAGAGTGCCCCGATATGAGATGTTTGTTTAAGATTGACAGTGATGACTCCGGTGTTGGATACCATTCGAGAGGCCCAGGGAGAAGCTGTGAGGCCGAAGAACCGCAAGAGATAATGGGTGATCGGGAAGATATTTGAGTTCGTTACTAACAGCCGAGGGCCTATGACCTTTCTGTTGGATTAGTGTCTAAGTCCATAACTATTTTGGTATGTACTTGACCCGATTATGAGCAAGGTCCTTTTGGGTTGCCTTCACCATAGCAATATGTGGGATGATTTAAAGATAGAAAGGTTTAAATATGATTTATTAATATGTTATGAGAATAATATATTAAAGGAGAAATCATATTTTTTAATTAATATTAGTCAAGAATTAATTGATAATTAATTTTGTTGCTAAAAGAGATTAATTAAATTTAGGGGACTGGACGGCAATTATTGGATAATTGAGTTATTGGGCTAAGGAATGCTAAAGGAATAAGGGGTGAACGAAATTATGATGGGAGCCCATCATATTTTCATCCATAGCCTTATCCAAAAGGTTCCATGAGCTGCTTAGAGTTTAAGCTGTCCATTAGTGTTTAGACTGAAACCCTAGCAGCCCACACAAGTATATAAAGGACCCCTTAGGCTCCAAAAACGTGGACAACTGATTCTCTAGGGTTTTCTACTCGTTTTTGGACAGCCTCTCTTCTTCTCCTTTTCGTCCAAGTTGCATAAGGTGTTTGTGACTCCATTAGAGGTGCAGCACTTGAGGCACTAAGCTTTTGAAGCCAATCCAAGCAAGGAATTGATTGTTATTGCTATATAACAATCAAAGGTAATTCTACAAACCCTAATTCAGTTTATAATATGTTAGATTTAAGTTTATTAGTCTTGGATTCAAAGCATGTACAATAGAAAAACCTAGATCCAAGCATTAGGGTTTGTATGAGCACATAGGATTGTTCTTATGCCTAAAACCCATCAGTGGTATCAGAGCCTTGATTGGTTTCAGTTGTATGTGATGCTTAACTGTTTTGTTTGCTGAAAAATGAGTTTTTTGCCTCTGCCCGACTCAACTCGGCGAGTCAGTATCTGGACTCGGCGAGGCAGGGTCTGACTCGGCGAGTCAGTGCGTCAGGCAGAGGGTATTTCGGGATTTAGCTGCTGTTTTGACTTGGATTTGATGCTTAAATTGTTTTATGAAGTTAAAATCTGAATTTTATCTTAATTATATGTTTATCCTTGCCAAAACAATAGATAATTTCAAATCTTTTAAATATTGGTTGTTTATGTGATAAATATGGATTATTTAAAGTTATTTGGTAATTATCTAATGACTAAAATAAGATTAGGTCAAATATAGATAATTATGAAATTAATTTTATAATTTAAATTATTTGTTGTTTGAACCCTAATGTTTTGAAATGTTTCAAAACTTGCCCTCAAGTTTTGGAATTTAAAAGTTGATTAAAAGTTTAATTTTGAAATGTTAAATTCTAAAACCCTAGTAATTTGAAAAGTTCAAATCACACCCTTATGGTTTTATTAATTAATTAAAGTGTATAATTAAAATTGATTTAACAAACCCATAAAGTTTTGGTTTACATTTAATTAAATTAAAAGTATAATTTTACTAAATTAAACCACCTAGTATTTTAAAAGTGTAAAATACACCCTATACTATATATAACATTAAAAGTCTAATATTATATATGTATGAGTAAACAGTCAATCTTACCGTTAGTAGGCCTCATTCACGAAGCTGGTCTATAAGGGGTGTTTAGGGAAATTGCCTATAAAATGGCGATTGAATGGGTATCCACTCTTACCCGCCGCACTCTTGACTAGTGGAGGGTCATTAGCCGAATGGGTAGGATAGGACAGAAACCTTCCATTATAAGTATAATGAAGTACAAAGTAACTAAATGCTTTTTCAAATTCCCAAATCATAGTTACTTTAGGGAAAATGTGAAATTGTATGCTAATCCATAGAATTACACTTCGTATCCTTGTCAAACGTTAGTGGAGCGTGTGTGGTTAACCGGCACACTAATTTGGGGATGACATTGGTGGCGAAGGGTGGCTCGATGCTTATCATAGATCAATGGAGCGTATGTGGCTAACCGGCACATTGATTAGGTGATAGTAGCATTGGGTGCACCACGTGATTCGTATGGTTATTCACACCTTGTTTGTGATCCTCGGCATCCCAGTCACAAATAGTAGGGCATAATCGAGATTAAACATGCCATTTAAAAGTTCAATGAATCTCAAAAGATCTAGGAGTTTCAATTCATTTAAAACTTAAACTTCTTTTTCGTTTTTCATGGTGGAAATTGGTAAATCGTCATTTACCTACCTTCAAATATTCTGCAACTAGATTACGGCATCCCTCTTCTAGGTTGTAGAGTATTGTGTTGGATCCTAGCTTGATGTTTCATTTGGGTGTTGCATCAAGAATTCTAATCAACTTAACTTGAATTTTCTCCCGTTTTGTAGATGTTTGCATCTTACAATGGTCTTCCCAAATTCTTTGGAACAAGCTTTCCAAATGAAGATGACGTTCCGAGATACGATCAAGGAAATGAGAGTCACGCTTCACTTCCTCCACCTCCTCCAATTGTTCTCCCTGACCCACAAGTTCAAAGGCTTGAAAAGTTCAAGCTCACTCAAGCCCTTTTGGCAAGTAAACACGAAGATGGGAAACTTGTGTGTGCGCACGTCTTAGAGATGAAGTCACACATTGATAGGTTAAACATGTTGGGTGTTGATATTTCAAGTGAGTTGGCTGTTGACTGGGTTCTTCAGTCACTTCCTGAATCATATAGTAAGTTCGTTAGAGAGTACTATATGATGGACCACGACGTGACCCTAATTGATCTCACATATTTGCTTATAGTAGCTGAATCAGCAATGATTTGGCGTGCTGGTCAAGCAAATTTTTCTGGTGAATCAAACTTCAATGGACACTGGCAACATTGGAAGTCCAGAAAGAACTAAGTCTGTGATTGTCCGATGTGTTGTGCCAAAGGAGTCCATTTGCTTTTATTGCCAAGAGAAGGGGCATTGGAGACGAAGTTGCCCTAACTACCTGAGAGATCTAAGAGATGGGAGAGTCAAGACGTATGGCTCTACTTCAGGTAAAATCCATTATCTAACTCTTTTGAGTTCCTATTCTAGATTCTTAATACATGATGTGATAAGATTACATTTTGTAGGATCGAAGAAAAGAGAGGAAGCTTGAGGGAAGAAGTGAGCTGAATCTAATCATGAAGAAATGGATTTCGATCGCATTACTTGAAGAATGGATTCTTGAGCTACTACTTGGAGTTAGAATAGATTGTTAAGAAATATGTAATAACATAGTTTTTTCAATTGAATTGCATTGTAAGGACAAATTTTTTCCGCAATAAAATGAATTTTGATTTTATCTTATTTATTTATCCTTGCGATGGCATGTATGAAAAAAAATTGAAGTTTGAATGTTTTTATTATTAGCAATAATGGATTTGATTCTTAATTAGGTTACTTGTGGAAATGTCAAAAGTTTACCAAATAGGGAGAGTTTCTCATCGCCCAAGTTTCAATTGGACAGAAACTTGGAATCATGCAATGTGTATTGTATGATGAATGAAAAACTTTCACATTTGGGAAACTTAGACTAATTCTTTGACAAAGTGTCAATTGAAGGACTAGGAGATCAAGTACACTAGGTTGTGCGTTGATCAAGTCCACCACAAGAGTGACAAAGATATTCGTCATGATTTACTAAAGTTTAGTAAATATGATTATACTTATAAGATTAAGTGTAATTCTGAGTTAATTGAAAGAGTTTCAATGAATAGTAGAACGAATAAAGAAGAATCAAGTAGGTAGAAAGATAAAAGTTTCTCTATTCTAAGAAGAAGGGAGAGTACCTTTTATTGTGTTTTATGATAAGTCTTAATGATTAAGAACCATGTCTCAATTGATCCTCTAAGTGAGTCTTAGTGCAATTGCATGTCTAAGAAGAGGAATCAAGTATTGTAGAAATGGTTAAATCAATAATTCAATCATACTTCGTTCCAATATCAAGTCTTAGAGTCAAGATTGTGACATTGAGTGAAAAGTTTTAAGTAGGTTTATAACACTCACCAAATGTGGAACTTGGAAAAGTTTTCTTATTCTTACACATTTGAAATTGGTAAGTTGTGTTGTCTTCGGTAAGACAAAGACCAACTAAGACCAATTATATGAAGTGTTTTTTCTTGATAAGAACTACACTAACTCTTGAGTATTTGCTTTGTTAAGAAATGTTTCTTGACAAGAGAATCTTATATGTCAAGGAGTCAGTGGCAGTCTTAATGGTCTTGAAAGGTTTCAAGAACAAATCAAGAATAAACCTTATAGATCATCACTAGCACGCGACTTGAGTTTTACAACCTATCATGCTGATATTATTTTGTTTTTGTGCCATTCCAATTGAGTTAATTGTGTATGTGAGTTCAATGAGTTCTCATTTGAATGCATACTAGAGCCTTAGTCGATGGAAAGTACATTGATATGTAAGGACAAGTTACTAAACTACTTGGAAGACATGGTGGGCACTCGTGTTACCATAAGGCAATAAATCAATATTAAGAAAGTTCAGTCCATATGAGTTTGGATATGTCGCAAGCTTTGGTTTTGGCAAATTCACATGGATAGGAACTCATACGCCATAAAATCTAAGTGTCATAAGATTCCCTCCTTCATGAAAATGACTGTGAGGAAATGCTTTCACTAAGAGAGATCTTAAGAAGATAGCAATTGTGAAAATTGTATTCTCAAATTCGATTATGGTTACGGAATACCTTTCCATGGTTTGAATTGTGAGATTTGGCAATTAGTTTGAACATTTGGAACTTAGTAACATAAGTTCTAAATTGTTTAAGCACACATATGAGCTATCTAAGGCAAAGGTGTATAAGTTTAAGAAGCTTAGATAAAGGCTTATCAAAGCATCTGGTATTAGAAATATGAATTTCAGAAATTCAATAGGCATTGTTTTCTACAAGTTCAGTTGTTTTCTAAATACATATCAAAGCTAGTGGGAGCATAAGTGTTACGCTTATACGATAGTCATGATAGTGGGAGCATAAGTGTTATGCTTGTATGATTATTATGGCGAGTATTGCAAGTTAGCAATATTAATTATAGAAAAACAAAGATTCCATTTGCAAAGTTGCATGGGTTAAAAAGTTGTTTTGCTATAATTAAGGGAGAGAATATTATACTTCGTTTCAAAATCTAAAGCTTAGATTGAGAAATTTTAATGTTTTCAGTCAAAGGATACATTGTGTGTTCTCAAATTTCGATTATGATTACGACATCCCTCTTCATAGTTCGAATTGTGAGAACATGACACATAAAATATTATGGCAAAAGATTGGTAAAGTATCATATCTTTATGTAAGACATTATGCATCATGTCCCATACACTTCGGGTATAGGATCGATTGAAAATGCTATAATATTTCACCATTTTAAAATTTTCCAAATGTCTAGCGCATTAAGAGGAAAAAAGGACTAGAATTGGTTTTGACTAAAATAATTAAACAACTATCAAAGGACGATCCAAAGTTCGATGAGGATTGGTCGCTTGTGAGTAGTTGGAAGTATGGTATTGGATGGACCATATCGACATTATTATGAATAGATAAGATTCTATTAAGAATGAGTTGTCATATGGCAAATGTGGAAATTTTTCCATATTGGGAGTTGGATATTAATCCATGTCTAGATTAGAAACTTTTATGCAAGAAGGATGTTCAAAGGAATGCACTTTGAATGTGAGACTTCACGTCTATAGAATTCTCTTGTAACAATTTCCGATAGAGTACTTTGTAATTTCATTGGCTAAGTCTTGGTGACTTTTGTGCTATGATTTTGAAAAGGGATCGTTGCATAAAATGTTAGAATCTAGCATATTCTAGTAGTGGCAAGAACCTTGTGTTCTTACACTAACAATGGGGATTAAGGAATTGTGAAATGAGCATCATTGAAAAAGTTTTTCAATTGATCTATTTCACAAAGCATGGACCATAGGAAACAAGGTGTGCATGCTTAGAGCATGGGACAATTGTTGTTGTAATTCAAGTAATGAGTTGATTATCCGAAACATTAAATGATAAACAATGAGTAATCAATATGGTGGATAAATAGAAGGGTTTTATTTACTCTCACAAGATGGGGCCATATAGGATTAAGTATTATTATTATGTTTCAGTTTGCATGTTTTGACATCCAGAATAACTAGGTTATTCAAACATCCACAGTCGGTCATACGTTGGGAGTAGGTATGAAGAAAGACTGTCATGAATCTGTCTGTAGATTGTCTAAAGTGTTTAGACATGGCACAAGTTTGCTGCAGAGTTCATGAGTGCTTTGATAAGATTAGAGTATTGGATTAAACCCACGCTCACTTGGATCACTTCATGGATTTATCATGAGTGATTAGTGAGACGATAATATTGTATATTCTTGAAACCGAGACGTGTGAGTTGTAATTTGTTGGTCGGTTACACATTGATAATAAGTAAACGCACCAGTAACTTGGTGTTATAAAACTTATTGTTGTGTGTGATTCGATCAATAAATGCAAGCGAGCATTTGAGTCGAAGTTTATCCATTCCTGTTATCCAAAGTGGGATAAAAGCGATATATGTGGGCCTCTCGACGATTTAGTGATGACACCTAAGCGCTTGGCCAAGTCGGGACTAAGTTGATGTGTTCAATTGTAGTCTGTTATCAGTCGTCATAAATCGGAAGTCGGGAAATAGTATAGAGAGAATGATTGAAATTCATGTCTTTTGTCTATACGATATCTTGAGAATGGAGGAATATATAATCCCTTATCTAAAGGACACGCTATCTGATAAGATCAGAGTTGACAGTGGCTGTTGAAAGCTACGATTGCTGATCAGGTTCTGAAGTCATACGGAAAATAGTTATTAGACTTATCCAAGTGGGAGACTGTTGGATTAGTGTCTAAGTCCATAACTATTTTGGTATGTACTTGACCCGATTATGAGCAAGGTCCTTTTGGGTTGCCTTCACCATAGCAATATGTGGGATGATTTATGGAGAGAAAGGTTTAAATATGATTTATTAATATGTTATAAGAATAATATATTAAAGAAGAAATCATATTGTTTAATTAATATTAGTCAAGAATTAATTGATAATTAATTTTGTGGCTAAAAGAGATTAATTAAATTTAGGGGACTGGACTGCAATTATTGGATAATTGAGTTATTAGGCTAAGGAATGCTAAAGGAATAAGGGGTGAACGAAATTATGATGGGAGCCCATCATATTTTCGTCCATAGCCTTATCCAGAAGGTTCCATGGGCTGCTTAGAGTTTAAACTGTCCATTAGGGTTTTGACTGAAACCCTAGCAGCCCACACAAGTATATAAAGGACCCCTTAGGCTCCAAAAACGTGGACAACTGATTCTCTAGGGTTTTTTAGTCGTTTTTGGGCAGCCACTCTTCTTCTCCTCTTCATCCAAGTTGCATAAGGTGTTTGTGACTCCATTAGAGGTGCAGCACTTGAGGCACTAAGCTTTTGAAGCCAATCCAAGCAAGGAATTGATTGTTATTGCTATATAACAATCAAAGGTAATTCTATAAACCCTAATTCAGTTGATAATATGTTTGATCTAAGTTTATTAATCTTGGATTCAAAGCATGTACAATAGAGAAACCTAGATCCAAGCATTAGGGTTTGTATGAGCACATAGGATTATTCTTATGCCTAAAACCCATCACTTTCAGGGTCGTATTTGGGTGCCGTTCGTGGGCGGGGCACGTACCATATTGATAGAAGAAGTGCATAGATCGAGGTTCTCAATCCATCCCGGGGCCACTAAGATGTATTTGGATCTGAAGAGAGACTATTGGTGGCCCTGTATGAAGAGGGATCTCGTGTGGTTCGTTGAGAGGTGCTTGACTTGTTGCAGGGTTAAGGCCAAGCACCAGTGTCTGCATGGCAAGTTGCAGCCACTTGAGGTTCCCCAGTGGAAGTGGGAACAGATTTCTATAGATTTCATCACCAAAATGCCGAGGACCGCGAGGGGTGTTGATGCAATTTGGGCAATCGTCGACCGGCTGACGAAGAGCGCTCAGTTTTTTGCTATCATTGAGAGCTCTTCCGCTGAGAGGCTAGCAGAGTTCTATGTGAGGGAGGTGGTATCGCGTCATGGAGTGTCGATCTCGATTGTGTCAGATCGAGATGTACGTTTCACTTCCAGATTCTGGAACAAGTTCCATAAGGACTTGGGCACGAGGCTGCATTTCAGTACCGCTTACCACCCGCATACGGATGGACAGAGTGAGCGGACGATTCAGACTCTCGAGGATATGCTATGAGCCTGTGAGTTGGACTTCGGAGGGAGTTGGGACGCATACCTACCCTTGGCTGAGTTCTCCTATAACAACAGCCACCATTCGAGCATTGGTATGCCTCCTTTCGAGTTGTTGTATGGGAGGAGGTGTCGGACTCCCATCTATTGGGGAGAGGTAGGGCAGCACTGAGATAGTGCTTTAGACGACAAAGCAGATTCAGCAGGTTAGAAAGAGATTGTTGACAGCTCAGAGTCGCCAGAAGAGTTACGCGGATAGACGACGATCAGAGCTCGAGTTTCAGGATGGAGATTTTGTGCTCCTGAAGGTATCTCCTTGGAAAGGAGTGATCCGATTCAGGAAGAGGGGCAAGCTGGGGCCCCGGTACGTTGGTCCTTTCAGGGTGACCGCTAGGGTGGGCAGGGTAGCCTACCGTTTGGAGCTACCTGCAGAGTTGAGCCAGATTCATGATACCTTCTACGTGTCTCAGTTAAGGAAGTCTATTGCCGACGAGACAACAGTTGTACCACTTGAGGACATTCAGGTGGATGCGAGCCTGAATTATATTGAGAGGTCGATCGCGATTGTGGATCAGAAGATCAAGGTTCTGAGGAACAAGGAGGTGCCTCTGGTTCAGATCTAGTGGCAACATCGGAGAGGGTCCGAGCTGACTTGGGAGCCAAAGTTAGAGATGTGGAAGCAGCATCCGGAGTTGTTTGCGGCATGAGACTTCAAGGGCGATATCTGGTTCTAGTGGGGGAGAATTGTAACATCCCGAGGTTCAGGTATACCCGTTTAACCCTTCCTTTTTCTAAGTTCTTTTGTTTAGCCCTTAAAAGTGAACCAAGGCAAGTGAGTATGCTGGGTGTACTAAAGAGTATGTTGTGCATACTCAAGGGCGTGTTTTGGACGCGTACTCCACCGGATACGCTGGGCGTACCTTGGGCTACGCTGGGCGTAGCAGGTCCAGACTCAAAACCCTAATTTAGACTTGATCCCTATATAAAGAAGGTTATGGCCTTATCCTCATCCACCATTTGAGAGAGTGAAACCCTAAAGGAGAGCCAACCTTCGTTCTAAGCTTGTGTGAGTTTTTTGGAGCTAAAACTGCCTTGGTATGTTAGTAAAGAAGAAGAGGAGATTCTTGTGAAGGCTAGAAGTTAGAGTGCAAGTTTGGATCTGAGTTCTAGAGAGGGAGAACCTTCACTTGGAGGTAAAAAGCTCATAACTTTCCTTGTTGTTATTGTTGTGTGCTTCTTGGACCAATTATTAGGGTTTTTGGTCCCAAGGTGGAGACTTTATGAGCAAAAGGTCTCCATAGGCTTAGATCTTCTATATTTCAGAGTATTATGAGTTGTGGATTCATAAAAATCCAAACTTGGATGTGGATCTTAAGTCATGCATGAGATCTAAGCTTTATAAGGAAAGAGGAGAGTTGTTAGAGTGATTAGTGACCTTTACATCCATGTAAAGGCTTAAAGGTTCTGACTTTATGGAATAAGAGGCTTAGGTGAAGTCTGATCTGAATGTTGGATGAGTGTCTTAACCGTTTAAGACCTAAAGATCAAAAGAGCATAAAACTAGGAGTTACGCGGGGCGTAATCCCAGTACGCGCAGTGTAGGGGGCCACGTACCCCGATTCTGTGAGTGGCCGGGTACGCCCAGCGTACAGTTTTGGTACGCGCAGCGTAACCCGGAGGGTTGACTTTTGGTTGACTTTTAAGGTTTAGTCAATGGTTGGATCTTTGAGTCATAAGACGGGTAAAATGGTATTTTACCCTTTTGAGAGAACCTAGAGAGGGTTTAGTCTAGCCTTGGGATTTGTATTTATTAGAGTAATTGTTCCATGTGATTAGGCGGAGGCTAGACCAAAATTACCGAGTTCGAGATTTACCGAGTTACCCGAGGTGAGTCTTCTCACTATACTTTACCTAGAGTAGTAATTAGATTTATGTGACAGAGTATGTTGTATGCTATTATATGATGTGATATTTATGTGATTCTGTGCTATGTGTGATTTTGAGTTTACAGAGTTAGAACCGAAGGGTCCACAGAGTTAGGACCAGAGGGTCCACAGAGTTATGGGACTGGAGGGTCCCACTGAGACACCTCGACCAGAGGGTCATACAGAGTTATAGCCTCGAGTGGCTAATATGTGTTGTATGTAGTATTTTGGGGAACTCACTAAGCATTTATGCTTACGGTGTTATGTGTTATGTGTTTCAGGTACTAGTGACGATCGCGGGAAGGCGCCGACATGATACACACAATCAGAGGATTTTAGTTGTGATCTTGGGAAATGTTTTATTTGATGACAATTGTTTAAAAAGAGACTTGAAAATGTTAAATGTTATTTATGTTAATCGAAAAATGAAAAATTGCTTGAAATTTTATGTTGTTACATAACCTCCCCGAGGATCAGAGGTTGCCACTAGAATTTGAAAGACTCAACAGATTTTATGCCAAGGATGGATCTTTAATTGAAAATATATGGTCTAGCGACAAGCCCACCGCAGTCAAAAACTTCAAGCCCAGAAAATTCATGAAAGCATACTTCATTCAGTACACTCTCACTAGAAGAAATTCAGACTATGTCTGAACCCAAGCTGACTTCTCTTGCATGAACCGGGAAGAAATTTTTCTGATTGCTAAGGTGTTTCAAAACAAGTGTGAGAAGAATCCTACCATAAAGATTGCATACAAAAGGGCCTGTACGTTTCTAAAAGAAACGGTTTGTGTCTTTTCCTACATTGATGCAGATATCCACCTTGCTCTTGCTTAGAAGTTCAACCTCCCTCCTCTTGAACCAGCTTCAGTGCTGACCGAAGGTTTTCAAGAAAGATCCCTTGGAGCAACTAACTTCCCGAATCTTGGAGTCATTTTCAAACGCAAAAATGATGAAACACAATATTTCATCCCAATGACTACCATGAACCACTTGACCCAGAAGCAATTAGAGATCACTCAAACTGCAGTCAACAAGTCAAAACACACAACTACTGAAGTAAAGTTTGAAATCTCCAGGAGAATTGTTTGGCTCAGAGAAGTCAGGAAATTCTGGTGGATTCTCATCAAATTCATGAAGCTCGACAAATGAAAGGAAAGTTGAAGAGGTCAATTAGTGGGAAATTGTTGAAGCATAAAAGTGACCCTCTTAAACTTGACAAATCCGAATCAATCTCTGATCCGAAGTAGGTATCTCAACCGCAATCAAGAACCTCATCCGCAGTTGACGTCATCAATCTTTAATGTTGGTTTTATTTTTATCTGGTATCTTATGTCTTTACATTTCTTTACCCAGTGTGCCTTGCATGGCCACCTTAGACAGATTTAACTTTGTAATCTTCGAGACTCTATAAATTGAGCTCTCATTTTCTGAATGAATACACCTCTCTTAATTATCTCTAACTTGAATATCGTATTCTACTTATTCTCTCTTACTTTCTCATCTTCAAAGATCCTCATAAACTAAACTGATATATGAAGATTATAATATCTCTTCAGAGCAAGTCAGTCTTGGCTTAATCACTAAGCCTGATCTCACTTACTAACTTGGTTTGATTACAATCCTCGTTAAGAATCAGCTTAAGTGTCTTCTTGATATAATACTTGTTGTCATTTATATTTCCTTATATTTCCACACCTAACTTGTTGGATTAGTGTCTAAGTCCATAACTATTTTGGTATGTACTTGACCCGATGGTGCATGGTCCTTTTGGGTTTGCCTTCACTAAAGCAACTTGATGGGATGAATTATGGAGAGAAAGGATTAATTATGATTTATTAATATATTATGAGAATAATATATTAAAGGAGAAATCATATTGTTTAATTAATATTAGTCAAGAATTAATAAGAATTAAGTTTGTGGCTAAAAGACATTAATTAAACTTAAGGGACTAGAATTGTCAATTGTATGATAGTTGAATATCGAGCTAATGGACTCCATATTAAAGGGGTGTACGAAATCTATGGGGAAACCCATTAGAAATCGTCCTAGGCCTTTAAGAAAGGAGTTCATGGGTTGCTTAGGGCTTAAGCATCCAAATTAGGGTTTCCTTATTAGATAACCCTAATAGCCTCACTATTTAAAGGACCCTTAAGGCTCAAAAACGTGGTGAACTTGTTGATTAGGGTTTCCACACGTTTTGGGCAGCCTCCACTCTCCTTATTCTTCATCCTCTTGCTCTTGGTGTTTGTAAGCCATTAGAGGAGTGACACTTGTGACTCTAAGCTTTCTAAAGTCATTACAAGGAGGATTTGAGATTGTTATTACTACATAACAATCAAGGTAAGATCTAAAAACCCTTTCACATGTTAATATGATTAATTGTATGCTAGAACTAGGGTTTAAAGTCTTAGATGAATAGCATGTATAATAGAGAAACCTAGATCCAAGCATTAGGGTTTGCATGAGCACATAGGATGTTCTTATGGCTAAAACCCATCATAACTATCTAACTATCTAATTCTAACTTATTATTGTTGAGCTTTATGATCCTCCGAGTTAAACTTACCTCCGCATTATTACTTGTTCTAACGTTTGTTCAAGTGTGTTACTCAATCTTTTCTCTCAACAATAGGGATAAATCACATGGTCGAAAAATTGTTTCATGTTAGCAGCATGTAACAATATTCCCTATATTACTAGGTAACATTAAGTAGAACTCGTAGTAACATTATGAATCCCTCAGGAATTCTATAATGAATCGTTTCAGAAACCCATAGAAATATCATAAGGATTCAATATCTTTTGACTCTATGTTCTAATAAGTACTTAACTGATGTCACTACCACTCAATGTTATAGTAAGTACTTCACTGATGTCACTACCACTCTATGTTCCAGTAAGTACTTCAATGATTTCACTACCACTCAATATTCCAATAAGTACTTGACTGATGTCACTACCACTTTATGTTCCAGTAAGTACTTAACTGATTTCACTACCACTCTATGTTCTGGTAAGTACTTGATTGATGTCACTACCACTCTATGTTCTAGTAAATACTTGATTGATATCACTACCACTCTATATTCCAGTAAGTACTTGACTGACGTCACTACCACTCTATGTTCCGGTAAGTACTTGTCTGATGACACGCTCACTATCACTCATAGCAAAAATCAAATTGGTTCTAAACTTCACTTTGAAGGTGAACCCTAAGGAGTCGATTACTCTGTATAAAACTAAATTATAAACATAAAGCATAATACTTAGTTATTACTCTAAAGAAACACTGTGTAATTATATATATATATATATATATATATATATATAATTATGATATAATTACAAGAGATATAAATCCAAATTCAATCAAATTCTCCCAAATAGTGCATCCACATCAAGTACAACGAGTTGAATTTTGGGGACAAAATTTCCTTCAACGGGGGGAGGATGTGACATCCATGGAAATACGCCCCACCCACCATTTATAACCAATGTCATAAAGAAGATAATACAATCTTGTAAACGCCAAAAATTTCAACCATCACTCGTATTAACATCAAACCATAGGCTCAAAAATAAGTGTGTAAAAAGTCGCGTTGCTTTGCGAGCAAACTAACATA
The DNA here is from genome assembly GCF_051521515.1 of Lactuca serriola. Taxonomy (NCBI): domain Eukaryota; kingdom Viridiplantae; phylum Streptophyta; class Magnoliopsida; order Asterales; family Asteraceae; genus Lactuca; species Lactuca serriola. Next base: position 164,522,658 of record NC_136411.1, on the reverse strand, counting down.
TTTAGATTCTACACGCTATCGCAATTCCAGAAATGTAACTTTCGCAAGAATCTGCCACAGTATGAGTAAGATATGACATTTATAATAAATAAATGTTTGTGTTACTTAGAAAATTACAACGACGGAAACTACAGAGAGATCGGTCGACTTTTGGAGAAATTCGCCAACTAGACAAACGTAGTACTACTTAAAGTAGAAATTATGGAGCAAAGAATGCTTAAAACAAAAACCATATGAAGGAGATATGATTTTTAATGATAATAAAAACTAGTCGAAAAACCAGAGTCAAAACTAGACAAAGAGACCAAAAGGAAAGTTGTAGAGATCGATGAGATCTACAAGGATATATAAAATTCATAGGAAATGGAGTTCGTACGTGAGAGTTACGAAATTTTGAAATTTAACATTCTCATCACACGCACAGTGCGTCGCACACACTGACACTTGATACATTGAGATATAGGATGGCATGGCACGTTATCGTACAGTTCATGTGAATGTGTGCGGTGTGCAGCTCAAAACCCCTATAAATAGCAAGTCTCGGTTGATCCTTTCTCACACCTCAACAGACACCTCTCTCTCTCTCTCTCTCTCTTTCTCTCTTGAAATATGTGCCAATGACTCCCGAATGTCTCTCTAGTGCCAAACTTGTGGATCTCCTACTCTAAATCATTGTTTCATAACTCGCAGGTGAGTTTCACGACCCCATTTTCAACTCTTTTTCGGGGGGAATACTTGTCTAAATTTCTACATTATATAGTTATCAATAATTATAGTTAGATAATTATACCCATAGCATTAAGATTATATTAGGCCCGGTGGTTACTCTGTCCAAATTCTTTAGCAATATTATGCCTAGTTGTTATTCTGAACTGCTATTATAGATAATATAATACCTAGTTGTCACACTGGCCAATTGCCAGAAAACGCTGAAATTCGTTATTATAGCCACTCTTTGGATAAGATTAGTACCTAGTGTTACCCTGCCTATATAATTATACCCCCATGATGTCACACCCCGCTAAAGCAGAAATACGGGGCGTGGCAGTACAAAGGGTTTCATAGCAAAAGTTAAAAGACAACACCAACCATAGTACTAAAAATCATTACAAATTTACAATGAATTTGAACAAATTTTTAAAAGAAATTACAATGTACACCGAAATACAACACATCTGAATGCTCCTAAAGTAAATTGTCTCTACGTGCCTCTTACTAGATGATTCCTGAAAAATCATGTAAAACGAGCGTCGACTATGAAAATAATTGGTGAGTACTCACAAGTTTATAACATAATATAGTTTGAAATCATGATAATCAGAATATTGATAACAGTTTCCATAAACAAATGTTCATTACTAAAATACGTAATTAAGTTTTCATGAATAGAAGTTCGTTGCTAAAGCGAGTAATAAAGTTTCCATAAATAGAAATATATTGCAAAAATGAGTAATAAGTTTGCATAAACAAAGTTCGTTGTCATCATAAGAGATAAAGTATGTTGCCCAAATGAGATGCAACGTTCATATTCTCATGGGAAATAAAGTTCGTTACTAAAATGAGTAAACAAGTTCCATTGCTATAATGAGCAACCAAGTTCGTTGCTAAGACAAGTAAATAAGTTTCCAATAATAAAAAAAATTTGTTGCTCTAATAGGTGAGCTAGTTTCGTATGTATATGAGCAAACAATGAGTTCACAACCAAGCCTACGACTGATGCCCTATCGAGATCTATGCTTATCGTTCCATAGATAAATATGGTATCATGCACTCAAGCAATTGGGCGAGTGAGGAGTTGCCAATTCCTAATAGCGCTATCCATAATGACCATTGGCTCAAGGAGTTAATGGTTAGAGTAAAGTGTAAGGGAAGGGACTTAAAATGATAAGGCCTCATGTTTCGTGTTACATAGACATACGTAGCAAAATATAGCAATCAAGTTTGATACAAATCAATTTAAATACAACGAATAATGAACAGTTTTCCGGACATATTTTCCACCCCAAAACATAAAAACCGAAAATAGGGGAATGTGTGAATATTCATAATGCATTGAGATGATGCAAATGGTTCCTTAAACTACATTCCACTTGTACCACTACCGATTCCTATAATAATGGTGTTGGATTAGTGTCTAAGTCCATAACTATTTTGGTATGTACTTGACCCGATGGTGCATGGTCCTTTTGGGTTGCCTTCACCAAAGCAACTTGATAGGATGAATTATGGAGAGAAAGGATTAAATATGATTTATTAATATATTATGAGAATAATATATAAAAGGAGAAATCATATTGTTTAATTAATATTAGTCAATAATTGGTAATTAGTTTTGTGACTAAAAGAGATTAATTAAACTTAAGGGACTGGAATTGTAATTATAAGATAATTGCAATTTGGGCCATGGATTGCCTTATATTATAAGGTGGACGAATTCTATGGGGGAAGCCCATATGAAATCGTCCAAGGCCTTAAGGAAAGGGCTCCATGGGTTGCTTAGGGATTAAGCATCCAAATTAGGGTTTCCTTGTTAGATAACCCTAATTGCCTCCTATATATATGGATCCCTTATGACCCAAAAATGTGGCTAAGACTTCTCTAGGGTTTGTGGACGTTTTTGGGCAGCCTCTATCCTCTCTCCTCTTCATCCTCTTGCTTATGGTGTTTGTGAACCATTAGAGGAGTGACACTTGTGACTCTAAGCCTTCCAAAGTCAATACAAGGAGATTTGGGATTGTTATTGCTACATAACAATCAAGGTAACATTATAAACTTATTCTCATGTTAATATGATTACTTGAATGCTAGAATTAGGGTTTATAATCTTGGATAACTTGCATGTACAATAGAGAAACCTAGATCCAAGCATTAGGGTTTGTATAAGCACATAGTATGTTCTTAGGACCAAAACCCATCAGTGGTATCAGAGCCTAGACTGGTTTCAATTGTATTGATGCATTACATGTTCAAAAAATTCATTTTTTAATGTTCTGGAGGCAGGACTCGCCGAGTCCATGCAGACTCGACGAGTCCAAGCTTGACTCGACGAGTCAACTCGTCAGATGGAGTATATCTCGGGATTTCTTGTTGTTTTTGCTTTGGGATAGTTACCTTATCATATTAGATCAATATAAATCCGATTTTATGATATATTTGACTATATTCTTGATCTAATTGAATATATTTATCAATTAATAAGATAATTGTTTCCTTATATGATAATTGATTAATTATTTTGACTAAATTGATAAATTATTTTGCAAGAAATCATTAAATAAATCAAATATGGATAATTATGTGTTTAATTGTAAATTAGATTATTTGTTATTTGATCCTTGTTGTTATGAAAAGTTTCATTTTTTCCCCTTAGGTTTTATAGTTTAAATTTGAACCCAAAATTTTTGTTGTTTTGAAATTTAAATAGTTAAAACCCTAATGTTTTGAAGAAGGTTTCAAAACTTGCCCTCAAGTTTTGGAATTTAAATTTTGATTAATTGTTTAATTTTGATGTATATTTAAATTCTAAACCCTAACGTTTTGAAATGTTTCAAAACTTGCCCTCAAGTTTTGGAATTTAAAAGTTGATTAAAAGTTTAATTAGGAATGTTAAATTCTAAAACCCTAGTATTGTTTTGAAAAGATTCAAATCACACCCTTATGGTTTTATTAATTAATTAAGGTGTATAATTAAAAGAGGTTTAATAAATCCATAAATGTTTTGGTTAAAAATTTAATTGAATTAAAGGTATAATTATTAAATTTGACCACCTGATATTTTAAAAGTGTAAAATACACCCTATACTATATATAACATTAAAAGTCCAACACTATATATATGTATGAGTAAAAGTCAGTCTTACCGTTAGTAGGCCTCATTCACGAAGCTAGTCTATAAGGGGTGTTTAAGGAAATTGCCTATAAAATGGCGATTGAATGGGTATCCACTCTTACCCACCGCACTCTTGACTAGTGGAGGGTCGTTAGCCGAACGGGTAGGATAGGACGAAACCTTCCATTATAAGTATAATGAAATATAAAAGTAACTAAATGTTTTACAAATCCCCAATCTTAGTTACTTAGGCAAAGTGAATTGATGCAATTTCATGAAATTACACTTTGTGCCCTTGCGAAGACATTAGTGGAGCGTGTGTGGTTTACCGGCACACTAAATGGTTCTAAGCAAAGGTAGCAAAGGGTGACTCAATGTTTGTCATAGTTCGGTGGAGCGTGTGTGGTTTACCGGCACATCAAATAGGTGACTGTAACATGTGAGGGCACCATGTAAGTTTGCATGGTTATTCACACCCGCTTTATGATCCTCGGCATCCCAGTCACAGACTAGAGGGGCATATCGAGATTTAAACATGCCATTGAAAGTTCAATGAATCTCAAAGGATCTAGGAGTTTTCATAGATTTAAAACTTAAATTTCTTTTTCGTTTTTCGTGGTGGAAATTAGTGAATCGTGATTCACTTACCTTCAAATATTCTGCAATTAAGGTTACGGCATCCCTCTCCCGAGTTGTGGAATATTGTGTTGGGTCCTAGCCTTAGTATCTCATTTGGGGGATTTACTAAGGACTCAATCAATCAACTAACTTGAATTCGTTTTCTCCCGTTTTGTAGATGTCAAAGTTTGACAACTATGGTCTTCTCAAATCCCATGGAACAAGCATTCCACATGAAGATGATATTCCACGATTCGATCGAGGAACAAGAGATCATGCTTCACTTCCTCCACCTCCTCCAATTATTCTCCCTAACCCATAAGTTCAAAGGCTTAAAAAAAATTCAAGATCACTCAAGCCCTTTTGGCAAGTAGACATAAAGAAGGAAAGCTGGTGTGCACACGTCCTAGGGATGAAGTCACACATTGATAGGTTAAGAATGTTGGGATCCGTTGTCTGTGAGGAAATGGTTGTTGATTGGGTTCTTCAGTCACTTCCTAACTCATATAGTAAGTTCGTAAGAGAGTACTATATGATGAACCGCGATGTGACCCTTATAGATCTCACCTATATGCTTATTGCTGCCGAATCAACAATGGTTTGGCGCAATAGAAAAACAAAGTTGATTGGTGAATCTGCCTTCAAGACCTCTATGGATATAGACAATGGCAACAAAAGACATGATATGATCGAAAAGTTTGATCATAAGTGAATGGCAATGTCTGAAGTAGTTCCTTGTCATGTTCCAAAAGAGTCAATTTGCTTTTATTGCCAAGAGAAGGGGCTTTGGAGACGAAGTTGCCCTATTTACCTAAGAGATCTAAGAGATGGGAGAGTCAAAACGTATGGCTTTGCTTAAGGTAAAATCCATTGACTAACTCTTTTAAGCTTCTATCCTAGATTCTTAATACATAATGTGATAAGATTACAATTGATGTTATGTAGGATCGAAGAAAAGATAGGAACCTTAAGGGAAGAAGTAAGGAGAATCTAACCGTGAAGAAATGGATTTCGATCGCATTACTTGAAGATTAGATTCTTAAGCTACTACTTAGAGTTAGAATTAGATTGCTAAGAAAGATGTATTAGCATAGTTTTTCAATGAATTGCATTGTAAGGACAAATTTTTTCCACAATAAAATAAATTTTGATTTTATATTATTTAGTTATCCTTGCAATGGCGTATATGAAAAATTGATGTTTGAATGTTCTATTATTAGCAATAATGGATTTGGTTCTTATTATGTTATTTATGGAAGTCGAGAGTTTACCAAATAGGGAGAGTTTCTCATCGCCCAAGTTTCAATTGGACAGAAACTTGGAATCATGCAACTTGGCTGCACGATCAATGAGAAATTTCATATTTGGAAATTAGACTAATTCGTTGACAAAGTGTCAAGTGAAGGACTAGGAGATCGAGTACACAAAGTTGCGTATTGATCAAGTCCACCATAAGAGTAACAAGATATTCGTCATGATTTACTAAAGGTTTAGTAAATATGATTATACTTATAAGATAAAGTGTAATTCTGATTTGATTGAAAAGGTTTAAATCAATAGCAGAACGAATAAGAAGAATCAAGTATACAGAAAGATAAAAGTTTATCCATTCTAAGAAGAAGGGAGAGTACGTTTTATGCTTTATGATAGGTCTTAATGATTAAGAACCATATGTCAATCGATCCTCTAAGTGAGTCTTAGTACAATTGCATGTCTAAGAAGAGGAATCAAGAATTGAAGAAATGGTTAAATCAAGAAGTCAATCATACTTCGTTCCAAAACAAGTCTTAGAGTTAAGATTGTGACATTGAGTGGAAAAGTATTAACAAGGTTTATAGCATTCATCAAATGTTGAAAGTTGTGATGTCTTGGATAAGACAAAGACCAATTAGGACCAATTTATGAAGTGTTTTGATAAAAGCTACACTAACTCTTGAATATTTCTTTGTCAAGAAATGGGTATTGACAAGAGAATCTTATATGTCAAGGAGTCAGTGGGAGTCTTAATGGTCTTGAAAGGTTTCAAGAACAAATCAAATAAACCTTATCGATCTTCACTAGCACACGAGTTGAGGTTTACAACCTATCGTGTTGACATTATTTTGTTTTTGTGTTGTTCCAATTGAGTTAATTATGCATGTGAGTTCTATGAGTTCTCATTTTGAACGTATAAAAGGCAAAGCACCTTAATCAATGAAAGGTACATTGATAGGAAAAGGTGAGCTGCTTAACTACTTGGAAGACATGGTGGGCAGCTGTGCTACCATAAGGCAAGAAATCAAGATTAAGAAAGTTCGATCCATATGAGTTTGAATTTGTCGTAAACTTTGGTTTTAACAAATTCACATGGATAGGAACACATACACCATTTTAAATCTAAGTGTCATAAGATTTCCTCCTTCATGAAAATGATTGTGAGGAAATACTTTCACTAAGAAAGATTTTAAGAAGATAGTGATTGTAAAATTGCATTCTCGAATTCGATTATGGTTACAGTATCCCTTTGCATAATTTGAATTGTGAGGTTTGGCAATTAGTTTTAAGTGTTTAGACACGCATATGAACTATCGAAGGCAAAGGTGTATAAGTTCAAGAAGCCTTGATAAAAGATTATCAAAGCACTAAGTATTAGAAACATGAACTTAAGAAATTCAATAAGCATTGTTTTTCTGAAAGTTAAGATGTTTATGAATACATGTCGAAGCTAGTGGGAGCATAAGTGTTATGTTTTATAATAATCATCATGATAGTGGGAGCATAAATGTTATAATTGTATGATTATAAAGGCACGTATTGCAAGTTGGCAATATTAATTATAGAAAACAAGAGTTATACCTTGCAAAGTAGTAAGGGTTGTAAAGTTGTTTTGCTATAATTAAGGGAGAGAATATTATGCTTCATTTCAAATCTAAAGGCTTAGGTTGTGGAATGTTAATAAATTTAGTCAAAGGTACATAGTGTGTTCTTCAAATTTCGATTATGATTACGACATTCCTCTTCACAATTCGAATTTTGAGAACATAGCAAATAAAATATTATGGCAGAAGATTGATAAAGTATCAAATCTTTGTGTAAGACATTATGCATCGTGTCCCATACGCTTCGGGTATAGGATTGATTGCGAATGCTATAATATTTGACCATTCTAAAATTTTCCAAATGTCTAGCGCATTTAGAGGGAAAAAGGACTAGAATCGGTTTTGACTAAAATAATTAAACAACTATCAAAGGACAATCCAAAGTTCGATGAGGATTGGTTGATTGTGAGTAGTTAGAAGTATAATATTGGAAAATATGGAAATGTTTCCATATTGGATGGACCATATCGACATTATTATGAATAGATAAGATTCTATTAAGAATGAGTTGTCATATGGAGAATATGGAAGCGTGTCCATATTTGGGAATTGAATATTGAAAAATCTATGTCTAGATTAGAAACTTTTATGCAAAAGGATGTTCAAAGGAATGTACTTTGAGTGAGAGACATCATATCTAAGGAATTGTCATGTAACAATCTCCGATAGAAAGCTTTGTAATATCATTAGCAATAGTCTTTGTGACTTTGGTGCAGTGACATTACGAAAGGATAGTTGCATAGAATGTTAGAATCTAGCATATTCTATAAGTAGCAAGAATTTGATATTCTTTCACTTATGAAAAAGGATTTGGGGTTGTGAAATGAGAATGATTGGAAATGTGCTCAATTTGGTCTATTTCACAAAGTAAGAACCATAGGTAAACATTGTGTGCATGCTAAGAGCATCGGACAAGTGTAATAATTCAAGTAAGAAGTTGATTACCCGAAACGACAAATAATGAGTAATCGATATGGTGATAAATAAAAGGTGTTTTATTTATACTCAAAGGTTTGAGGCCATATGGGATTAGTATTATTCTTGTGTTTCACATTTGCATGTTTTGACTTCCTGAATAATTCAATTGGTTAAGAACAATTAAACTATTCGAATGGGCCACAGTCGTTCATATGTTGGAAGTAGGTATGAATGAAGACTGTCGTGAATTGGCGTGTGGATTGTCTAAAGAGCATTAGACATAAGCAAATGTTTGCTGCAACATTCATGAGTGCTTATGAATATGATTTGAGCATTGGATTAAACCCACGCTCACTTGGATCACTCCATGAATTGTATCACAAGTGATTGGTGAGACGATAATATCTTATATTCTTGAAACCGAGATGTGTGAGTTGTATCTTGCAAATCGGTTGCACATTGATAATATGTAAACGCACCAGTAACTTTGTGTCATAAAACATATTATTGTGTGTGATTCGATGAGTGAGTGCAAGCGAGCATTGAATCAAAGTTTATCCGTTCCTTTTATCCATAGAAGGATAAAAGCGATATCTTTGGGCCCCTCGATGATTTAGTGATGACAAACGTAAATGCTCGGCCGGGCTAGGGCTAATTTGATTTGTTTAATTTGTCAGTCGTCATAAATCAGAAATTGAGATATAGTACAAAGAGAATGATTTGAAATCATATCTCATATGATATCTAGAATGGAGGAATATATGATCCCTTATCTAAGGACACGCGTATCTGATAGGATCAGAGTTGACAGCGGCTTTGGAAAGCTACGATTACAGATCAGGATCTGAAGTCATACGCATAATAGTTATTAGACTTATCCAAGTGGGAGACTATTGGATTAGTGTCTAAGTCCATAACTATTTTGGTATGTACTTGACCCGATGGTGCATGGTCCTTTTGGGTTGCCTTCACCAAAGCAACTTGATAGGATGAATTATGGAGAGAAAGGATTAAATATGACTTATTAATATATTATGAGAATAATATATTAAAGGAGAAATATATTGTTTAATTAATATTAGTCAATAATTAATTGGTAATTAGTTTTGTGACTAAAAGAGATTAATTAAACTTAAGGGACTGGAATTGTAATTATAAGATAATTGCAATTTGGGCCATGGATTGCCTTATATTATAAGGTGGACGAATTCTATGGGGGAAGCCCATATGAAATCGTCCAAGGCCTTAAGGAAAGGGCTCCATGGGTTGCTTAGGGATTAAGCATCCAAATTAGGGTTTCCTTGTTAGATAACCCTAATTGCCTCCTATATATATGGATCCCTTATGACCCAAAAATGTGGCTAAGACTTCTCTAGGGTTTGTGGACGTTTTTGGGCAGCCTCTATCCTCTCTCCTCTTCATCCTCTTGCTTATGGTGTTTGTGAACCATTAGAGGAGTGACACTTGTGACTCTAAGCCTTCCAAAGTCAATACAAGGAGATTTGGGATTGTTATTGCTACATAACAATCAAGGTAACATTATAAACTTATTCTCATGTTAATATGATTACTTGAATGCTAGAATTAGGGTTTATAATCTTGGATAACTTGCATGTACAATAGAGAAACCTAGATCCAAGCATTAGGGTTTGTATGAGCACATAGGATGTTCTTAGGACCAAAACCCATCAAGTGGTACATACTAGTGAGTCTCTAATCGAAATCTAACACTACTATACTTACTACTACAATAGAATTATGCCAATATTGAGTCAAAATTTAATATTGATAAGTTACAAACATTTTTCTGTGAAATTTAGATTTCTATGAATCAATTGTTATATAACAATTTAAGTGGAGAATACTCATTATTGAAATGTTACATTTTAAGAGGTGTTCCAATGATTAAATATTCAAAAACTGAATTAATTTAGTTCTAAACTTTCCCAAACTTTGTATTTTAGTTTCAAATGAAGTCAAAGATGTTAAGATAAAATTTTTAAAATTTTTGATTTGTCTACCTATTTTTCACCATTTTAATTCCTTGAATAATCATAAAATCTTGGAAAAATAGTAAATTATCATGAAAAATTCTTGTAGTTTTTGTGTAACTATTTTACAGATTACATAATCTGGGAAAAATAATAAAATGTATTTTCAAATAGTTTAACATGATTTTTCTGATTTTTGTGTATTTATTCTATCAAAATAGAGATAAATAAAATATAGTTTCAAAAATTCCCCAAACTTATTGTACTAGTGTTATTATATATATATAAGCTGGAAAAAGTAAAAAAGTTGGTTTCCAAATAATTTAGATATTTTCTTTGTTTTATTCACTTAAATAAGCATTAATTCATGAATAATTAGTAAACAGTTAAGGAAAAATTACCAAAATTTTTGTAAATTTAATATATAGTGTACATAATCTGCAAAGATTATTGAAAGTCATTTTTTTGAACAGAACATCCGTATTTTTGGAATTTAAGTGTGTTTAATACCAAGAAAATAGAAATAAATAGTAAACAGTTAAGATAAATTCCCAAAGTTTTTATTCTTGGTTATAATGTAGTAAACAATTTCCTAGTAAGTTTTTGTGAATTTTGGGCAAGTTTAACTATTTTTCACTTATTTAATTCTTTTAATATACATTAAATCTTGGAAAAATAGTAAAAGGTTACGAAAAATCCATCAATTTTTTATGTGAAGCTTATATAATATATAAAAGCTTCAAAAAATAATAAATATGATTTTTATAACTCGGAACCCGACTTTTGATATTTATTTGTGGTTAATAACAATAAAATAAAAACTAATAGTAAATAGTAATAAAAATTACTCAAACTTCATTGGGGATGTTTTTTATAGTATAGGTCATTCATGAATCTTTCCAGAGTTTATTTACTAGCGTAAGTATTTTATATGCTTTAACACTCTATTTTCTTATTATTTTCATGTAAAAATAAAGAAAATATATATTGAGCTTAAAATTTCCAGAATGGATCTGCATGCAATTTCATAACAATGAAAAATCGTTTTCTTATTTGTGATATCAAAAAACATGCCTAAAGGCTCAATAAATTATAGAGAAAACTTGGTTCTTGTGATTTTGGTAAAGATTATTGATGTTACTTTGAGAATTTTTGCAACATGTTCCAAAGACTTTTGAATCAATATCTTTTTTCCCTCTTAATACATGATGCTAAATGCTAAAATTATTTTTTCCTAGAATTTTAGTAAGGAATAAGACCTTTGAATATGCAATACAAAACTAGTATTCACAAAAAGGTGTTGTTTGAGTAACAGTTTTGTAAAAATTGCTAAAAATCAAAATATTTGAATTTTCCAGTGAGGTCAGATGGGTTTGAAATCTAACTCACAATATTATATTTCAGAAAAAGAATCTAGAATTTTGGTTAAGAAATGAGTGAGATATGGAAGTTTAAAGTCAGGTAAAGAAATCTGGCAGATTGCATGCATGATGATTGGTTAGAAAAGTGAGTTTTCATCATTTCTTTGAGTAAATGTTTTGAAATATTTTATGAAATCATGATCCATGCATATTATGGTCTTGTTTCCAGAGACCAAATATATTTAAAAATTATAATTTACATACATGCATTAAAATACAAAAATCTTATTTCTCAAGAACTCTTAAAAATGAGTTTTATGTTCTTAACATGAAAACCTATTTTTGTGCTAAGATCATGAACATGCAACCATATTTGTCTACACGCATGGTGTTAAAACACATCCATGATGTTATAAAAGCCACTTAAACCAAAAGGAAACAAATTTGAAGAAGATGAAGAAGTAGAAGTTGGTTTTTGAAGTAATATGCACATAAAATCATTAAAAAAATATAGTAGAAACTTCATGCATGATTTAGTTATGTGAATTTATCTTGATGAGCCCTTATGGATGATGGATATTTTTATGCAAAATGTTGGTTTTTAATGGAAATTTTTGTGGGTAAAAGGAAGAGAAGGAATGGGGGTTTTATAGAGAAAAAAAGAGAGAAAAGAGAGATTCTATCTCTCTGGATAGCTCATCTCTCTCGTCATCTCTTTGGGGTTATACTCCACCAAAATCGTCCACCAAAATATTGAGATACATTTTGACTCTTGAATTATAAACTGGAAAAATCTCTCCTACTGATTTTGCATCTATGTTCGTCAGTTTTAGAGAGAAGTTTTTAGAGAGAGAAAGAAGAGATGTGTGTGTGTGTGTGTTGGAGAATGAGAGTGAAATGAGGAGAGGGGCGATTTTTGAGGTGTAATACCCCTTTCTCATTCATTTTCTTTTATAAAATTTAAATTCTTTTATAAAATATCTCAATTTTTATACAAAATGTGCACTAAAATCAAGTTTTTATTCATAAAACCTTTATTTTTTATTTATAAATTAAGGGTAAATGTTAATGAGTTCAATTTTATTTTCCTTGAATGCATTTTCATAATTTTAATTATTATAAGATCATATTATAAGGTCCATAACTATTTTTATAGAATTTTTAAGGTTAAATTTCATAAATTTAGGTTTTTAGGGCATTTAGGGTTTTTGAGAGTTTGTAAATCTTTGGATATCAAAATCAATAGAATCTTTGAGACTTCAATTTATTTTATGGTATTATAACTCTTTTATAGCTATAAATAATGTTTGTAACTTATTTTATTGATTTATTGGCATTTTATGTAGTGGTTTCAAGATTCAAGTGAAATTGAGGAATCAAGTATACTAGTCCTAGCTTTCAGCTTTGACTTAAGTTCCAACGAGACTCAGACCTAATTTCTACTACTAGGTCAAATGCATGATGTGTGTATATGATTCATGAAAAGGTGTTCAAGTCAAGGAATGAACCGAATATGTATAGTCACTACAGTTAAGTAGTTGTAGAATTCACATACCAATGTGAAATCCACGTACACTATCCTTCGATTCTACTTGTTTCCAAGTTTCTAGTAGGTTATAACTTAGCTTCTAGTTACTAAGTCTAGTATGTGTCATGCCTACATGTGCAACTAAGTTTATCAATTCTAGAACTGACTCGAATTTTGACGGTTGTCACACATGACAAGAGTTTGATGAGACACAATTCATTAACACACTGCTATATTTTCAGTTAGCACCCGACCTATAATCGTTAATTCTTAAGTGAGCAAGAGAGATATGTATAGATCTATAAGGGATTGACACTCCCACCTGTGGTTTCTAGCTACAACCCGACGATAAGTTGAAGCATGCATAACTTTCTAAACACACCGATGTCCAATGAAGCGTCGTGGAATTTTAGGATCAACAGTCATACCTCGATTATAGGAATTCATCTTAACATTGTCAAACAAAAACTAGCTAATATAAACTACTAATAAGAAGTAATTAAGTAGTGATATTACACACAAACTCGGGGAAGTGAGTTTAGATCAAACTAGAACTAAACTATCATATGTACTGATAGTTCACATAAACTCGAGGAAAACGAGTTCGAATACAACATCCACTATTCTCGATGAATGCCTTGAGAAGCAGTGCCTACAATACGATATAAAGAAAATATTAGGAGAATATTATCAACACACTAACCTTGGTAAAAGGTAACAAGTAAAATATACATTTTCTACCCAAATCATGATTCAAAATTAGTCACTAACCTATCTGAATCCTACTACCAGAGCACTAGAAAGTATGCTAACATACTAACCTATGTTGAGGGTACAACGAGTGCTAACTTAAGAACATCAATAAAGTATTTTCACACTTACCAAACCTATGAACTCACCAGCATTATGTTGACCTTCTTAAAATCACATGTATTCCTAGGTCAACCTACAGAGATAAATGACTAATCACAAAGTAGAAACAAATATCAGACTATCAAAGGAGATGGAAAACTCAATACGAAGGTCTCCCCATAAAGCCAACAGTTCTGAAAGTCGCATCGCTCAATGATTTTGCCACCAGACCGAGGGTGTACGCATAGTTCCCAAAAGTAATAACCGCGAATCTGAGTATCCCAAAATCAAATATCATAAAATCATAAGGATGTGCACAATCACGTCTTGGCTTTTCCCTCACCATCTAAAGTACATGAAACATAAAAGTTAAACGGTAAGCCAAAGCTTAGTTATTTCCCTAATGTACCCCACACAGCAGAACATACACAATCATCCATGTTGGGTCTACAACCATTGGGTTGGATTACCCACAGCCAAATCAGTCATCAAACTGTAATGCATCGTCCCAATTAGTCATCATACTAGAATGCCAATATAAAACGGGTCCAATCAGTCATCGGACTGGAATACCCTCGGGTCCACAACCATCGGGCTGGATTATCCCGATTTGTTGGCTCACACGCATAGCAGTAAAGCCTCAACCCAAAACCGTACTATGTCAACATATGTAATAGATAAATATATAACCAGACAATAGGCAGATCTACAGATCACTATTGCATAGCAACATCCAATATACCAAGATTCAGATCTAATAAATCACCACAACAAAACAATTTCATATATATCATAATACAAATCTAACAGATCACTACACCATCACAACATTCTATATACTAGGATATATATAACCTAGTGGGAAGGAATTAGTGCCTTCGACCCACAAGTACAGCAACGAAAAGTCACATCACATTCTGATAAAATAGTTGAACAACATGCTGCTCTGAATACCAACTCTACAGATCAGCTATACATCAAACAGTTTCCAAATCTTAGACTACTGCTCAAAATAACTAAAATAGCCCTAGGTCAAACTTGGTCAAAAGTAAAAAAAAAAAAAAGTCAACTCCAGACTGAGTACGCATTGTGTACTCAGCATGTACGCATGGCGTACTCATTATCCAAAAATAGGGCCTCAAAGGAGTACGTGTTGCATACTCAGAAGTATGCCCAACGTACTCGACCAAGATTCAATCTTTCTTGTTAAGTGCCTAATCCCTAAATTCCTTTCATCCAAAACTTAGTTCTAGTCCCAAATAACATCCTAAGTCATAAAGTTTCCAACTTTATGACTTTGCATGGCTAAAAAGTGTCCAAATATTAAAACTCAAACTTATTAATCCATTAAGACATCATAATCTTTGCATGGAAGGAAAAGAAGGAAAAAGGTCCCATTTTTATAACTCTAAACACTCCAAAAAAGTCTAGAAGGACAACTTAGTTGATCTAAAATAGTCCATACTCACGTGGACCAAGAATATGGGACTAGAAGCACATAACTTCTAAAACTAGCAAAATCTAGAGAGATAATCATCAAGTTCAAAACTTTATACCTCCTAGGGGTTGCTCAAGAAGTGTAAAACTCATATCTACAAAGCATGGAGCTCCTTCCTTGCTTTCCAATGACTTCCTTCCTTCCAAAGTGGACACCAAACACCAAAACGACCTCAAAACACCATAAATGGAGATTAGGGTTTGATTAGGACAAAAATAGGGATAAAGGTTGATGAATGAAGGGGTCTCAATGAGTTAATGGTGCTTAAATAGGCTCCAAACCCTAAAAATTAGGGTTTGGATTTTTCCCACATACACCCTGCGTACAAAAGTGTACGCCCAACATACTTAACCACCAACACGTTTTTAGTTTGAGAGCCAAGTGACCAATTTTGCAAACAACTTTCATATTAAGGGGAAAAATGGAAAATACCTAGATCGAGGTGTTACATTGACTTAGCATTATTTATAGAAGTATCTTCGGATGAAAACGTTGTTGATCCATTCACCAAGTCGTTGGCTGTCATGAAGCATGAGTCTCACTCTAGGGCTATAGGAATTAGTCATGTAAGTAGCCTAGTTTAAATTATTAGTTGATTTGGTGTTTGAAAATGATGTAATATGAAATAACAAATGATGTAAGCATTATTTAGTGATGATCTTAATATATGATAGTGAGAAACTGTTATCATTGATTCATCTAACTGTTCTAATTAGCATGTTTTATACTCCTTGAATGAAAATTTAGAATTTCTACAACATTTATACTTTAAGAAAGAAAGCAATGAATTAAGATTGATATGGGATATTAATTGATTATTCGAGGTGAATGATATGGCATAGCAATGCAAATAACATCCACATGTACTTGTTAGTGATTAAATATTGGAGTAACCTCAACTTAGATTATTACTTCCTGGAATATTCGTCACAAGTAATTCTAAGATGGTAGTATCTTCTGTCCCTGAAATAGAGATACATGAGACATAACATTAGTTTGTTATTTCTTGACGTCATTCAACATTATCCGTAACCGGATATCGTATAGCGTACGCTCATTATCTGTAGGCGGATGTTGTATAGAGTACGCTCAGGTATCATACGATTTAAGGTGTAATGGTCTATGTAATCAAAGTTTATTTAATCTTTATTACCATTGTAAGGATGAGCATTCGACCCAGTGGAACATGACTAGAAAATCCCGAACTGAAACTGAAGTATTCAGTCCGGTTCTCAATTCTTCATTCCCCATTAAATCGGTTATCAATTGTTTGGTTCTCGGTCCGGATCGAGTAGGGTCCGGAACAGAACACATCCTAAAGAACACACTTACTTGTAGAACCAAACTGGAACCGGAACCGGGGTATTCGGTCCGGTTTGCATATCTACATTTCCCATTAAATTGGTTTCCGGTTTTTCGGTTCTTGGTCCGGTTTGGTTCGGGTCTAAACCGATACTCTTCCCCAAATAGAAGTGGTCATTTAATTAGAGGTTAAAATTACTTGAATGGTCATATAATAATATTTTTGAGACATAGTATCTATTGACCATTGAATATGCCTACGATCAAAGTTGAAATTTTACTACAGATTTTGTTTGAATCAAATACGGATTTACATGTAATAACATTGCGGTTGATTGAAGACACTCATGAGGGAAATGGTTATTGGGTGGAATTAAAAACCTTTAGCCCGTTCTTTGCTACTTTTTCTTTTAATAGAATATATGTGTTTGCCATTTAGCTCCCTTTAAAAAGGAGTGTGAAACTAAAGTAAATTGCTTTAAAATAGCAAAAAGTAAAGAATGATAAGATCGATGTTACCTTCATTTCCTTGTATTGATCCAATGTGTTTGATGCAAGATATGTAGTCTTATTTTGTTTGGTATTTAATATTAGAATTTTTTTTTCTTTCAAAGGTTACCATACTTCATGTATGTTTATCCACAAATCCATTATAGTTTCTGATAAGAAACGTAAAAGTAATTTAAAAATAAAAAAAAATAAAAAAAAAAGTTTATGGGGATTATGAAATAACATGGTAATAAGTGGAATGCGAAGATAATCAAAGATAAATGTATCTCCGCTCATATGTTAAACCATAATCCAAGATCAAAATGATTGACTTGGCAGTACGATATGGACGTAGCTATTTTCTTCACCGAACCACATAAATGCTCTTATTTTACAAAAGCGCGGTAATCCAAAACATTGACTATCAGTAACAAACGATTATATATATATATATATATATATATATATATATATATATATATATATATATATATATATATATATATATATATATATATATATATATATATATATATATATATATATATATATATATATAGGGAGGGTTCAATTGAGGAAAAAAAAAGGTTGAGAATGGGGGAATCATTCTCAGTCAATCATTTATTTTTGCCGCAAAAGCCTCCAACGTACCGACGAAAATGGGAAACGAATGCACATGTATTTTCCAACATAACATATTTCCTTAAACTATGTTAATCATTACCTTAATATATACAAAAACATAGTTTTTTTTCGTTTTTTTTAATTTTTATAAGCTATTTTTATCAAAAAATGGTTTTAAATATACCAAAATTCATGATTTTTTATTCTCTACAAATAGACATCCATATTGATATAGTTTTAAGATAAAACAAAAAATTTACTTTTTTTATATTTTCAGCTATCGTTATTCATAAATGAATAACAATGCATCAGGTTTTATTACAATACATTCGTTATTCACTTATGAATAAAAAATATGATTTTTTTTTACAATTTAAGTATCATTTATATAATAATATAGCATATAATAAACATAGTATATTCATATTTTAATATTGAATGATGAATTCACTTGTGAATATTAACATAGTATATTCACTTGTGAATATTAGATGATATATTCACTTATGAGTATTAAATAATATTTCATATGTGAATATTACATAGTATTACATGGTATATCACATGTGAATATTACAGAGTATAATCACTTGTGAATATTAGATGATATATTTACTTATGAATATTACACAGTATATTCACATATGAATATTACAAGGTATATTCACTTATGAATATTGAAGGTATTTTGACAAATATATATAATTTTTATATGTTATTCACATATGAATAACATACAGACTTGTATATTTGTTTTGTGTTTTTAATAATCATATACTGATTCAGGTGAGAAAACATATTCATATGTGAATATAACGTGGTAATTTAGTTTATGCATTTCATCAAATAGTTGGAATGCAAACAAGTTAACTATTTTAAAAATGTTAAAAACATCAAGTTATCAATTCCAATTCATCATATACTTCCGATTTCGACTTCAGATGCGACATCCTATCTCTGATCGATTTCTCAATTTAATTTTGATTTCCGAAAATCCGATTGGGAACCTGTGATTACCGATTCTAAGTCCCTCAAATGTCGACTGTGACTGCTAGTCCAGAACTCCGATTCCAATTTCATGAACAGCGAAGAAATTTCGGTTTAGTTGAAGAAATCTTGATGATTATTGAAGGTTGGAGGAAAGTTTTTGATGATGAACGCACAGTTATCGAATTCTCTATAGTTACGTATTTGAGATTGAAGGTTATTACGATATTTACAAGTTTGCCACCGTGTTTTTTATGTTTAAATTAAATGAGTGGCTGAGAATGATTCCCCCATCCTCAACCTTTTTTATTTTCTCAATTGAACCCACCTCTCTTTCTCTCTCTCTCTCTCTCTCTCTCTCTCTCTCTCTCTCTCTCTATATATATATATATATATATATATATATATATATATATATATATATATATATATATATATATATATATATTAAAGTTAGGAATAGTAAACTTCCTAAGTGTTTGACAAGATTGGTCCCTAAGGTTATGTATGTTTGCTTCTTTTTTTTTGTTAATTTTTTTGTCACTTTTGGTCCTCCAACTTATGTTGGTTTTAAAAAACTACTTACAATATTGACCCTTCACCGTTATGCTTTTGTTCACAAACAACCATTTCACTTTCGTTTTAATTTTTCATAACTCTCGCCTTTTATTACATATTATTAGTAGTATTTAGTCTTTTGGCAGAAATGGTCCCTCATTATTATTATTATTATTGTTACACAAAATTACACGATTGGTCCCTGTGGTTTACCAGATTTAACACATTGAGGACAACGATGGAAACCGAAATCACTCTTTTACTCCTAATCCGATTTTTTTTATTAATTTATATTTCTCTTTTTGGTTTTAAATTAATGTTTCATTTATTAGAAAATAGTCACTCAATACTATAAAGCCACCCACCAACTGTCATCACCATCACCACCACCACCGCCAAAATTACATAAATTGTCCATATGATTTACCCGTCGTCACAAATCAGTCTCTACTATCTTAAAAGACCAAATTACCCTCACATTAACGGACAAAAAACAACGGTTTATATTTTCCGAGTTGGTTTTCCGGACGCTACCATACGTCGCAATAAAGTTCAATTTGTGAGACCATGTCTTTATTTTCCTCATTTATTACAAAAAATAATGATTTAGATTTCTTTACTTAGATGACATTGTTTATCTTCCTTTACTAGATTATCTCAATGCAATTAAACATGATACTTTACTTTACAAAGCAATATCTTCTAACCCGGCAACGCTGGAGAATCTTTTCTAATTTATATTCAAAAAACTAGTGAAAGACCGAATAAATTAAAAATTGTTCCTAACCTTGTGTGCTATATTGATCCGTTGCTAATTTTGACACATTTCGTAATGGATGCAATATTTGGCTTAATTTTCTGTTCTTAATAATGCGTATACATGTATATATGGCAAAAAAAAAAAAAAAACCATCTAAATACAAATATGAAATATATAATATTATATATAAACAACTAGGTGATAAACTATGGAATCTACGATTAACAAAGTAAAACAATATCTATACTTAAAAGAACGTAATCATTAATCATATATTTACAAACATTGATAGTTTTATAAATTTATATGTTTTTCTATAAATTTATTAATTTATAATGATTAATTCAAATTAATATGTAAAATAGTTTGAAGATACAAACAATATTTTATACAAACATAATTTTGTCACCGGTGTTAAATACATTTGAAGTAGAAATATCCAAATATTGGATAGAAACTATTTAATATTGTCATCATGTTACAGTCTATAGTATCCATGTTAATGTCTGAAGCTGAAAAAAAAATTGTATGCCCATGGACGTAGTATATGTGGTTATTTGAGTCTACATTAAAATAGACATATCTTTCTTTATTTTTGTGGATTAAATTTTGACGAGAAGTAAATTCTTTTGTGAAATATATAATTAAAAAAAAAGTCAAGAAAGAAATATGTCGTTGTCACTAGTGCTAAAAACATTTGTAGTAGTCGAACGATCGACAAAGTTGACAAATGTATAGTTTTTCTATTATGTAAGGGTTAATGAATTAGGAGGATAATAAGGTTTTAACTAACATATTACACCAATATGATTGTACATAAACTTTTAAAAAAGATAATAAGGTTTTAATGTTGTCAACATTTGGTTCCTAAGGTCTTTTTTTATACATATTACACCAACATATTGTTATAACCGTTTAAATAGGGGTAATAAGGTCCCTATTTTTAATATTTTTAACATTTCATCCAACTCTTTTACAATTTATATTAGTATCTAGTTAGATGGCTTCATCATTTCATCTTCTTATTTTAGTCGTTTGTAACGCCCGGTGCCTGGTATATATTTAATTTAAAATTTTATTCACTTTTATATAGAAACTCGACGAGTTGGATGCCCCAAACTCGTCCTGTAGGAATGGAATTGGACGCGGGTTATAAAGTCTACTCGACGAGTTGAGAGCTCCAACTCGACGAGTAGGACCGGCAAAATGAAACCCTAATTTTCAGGGTTTTGCACCCTATTTAAACACCTTAACCTTTATAGCCTGGCCTTATTTCCAGCCTCCATTGTCCCAAACCCTAGCCACGAAACCCTAATTCACTTTTGAGAGTTTTGAGCTATTCTTGGTGCATTTTTTGTGGTTTTGAAGAAGAAGATACTTGAAGAAGGAGCAAGGAAGTGTTGGAGAAGAATAGATCCAGAAGTCTAGCTTCATTTATGGTTCATCAGAGGTATAAAGCTCCTATCTTGTCTATAGTATGCTTAGATCTAGTTTTAGGGCATTTTCTCCATATTTTGGTCCAAGAATGTTAGTTTTTGGGAAATGGACGTCCCAAGTGAGCATACTTCCAGATCTAGGACCTTGGAGGGCTTTCATGGCATAAATGTGCAAACTTTATGGCCATTGAAGCCTCATGCAAGCTTTAGGATGTCATTTTGGCCTTTTAAGCTTCAAAAGGCCATGCATGGAGAGAAAGTCAGGGACTTTACGTGTTCATG
The DNA here is from genome assembly GCF_051521515.1 of Lactuca serriola. Classification (NCBI taxonomy): domain Eukaryota; kingdom Viridiplantae; phylum Streptophyta; class Magnoliopsida; order Asterales; family Asteraceae; genus Lactuca; species Lactuca serriola. The sequence goes on along the minus strand of NC_136411.1, from coordinate 164,500,767 downwards.
TAGTGTCTAGGGTCAAGATCTTAGTTTGCATGCCTTAGCTTGAAATATTAATGGCTCTTGGATCAAGATCTAGATCTTTTAGAGTTATGGTTTGAGCTAAATATCTTGGGGAAGGGTATTAATGGGAAAAGTTGGAAACTTTACCCTTTTAAGGAAATTTCCAGTCTATATCTGAAGGATGGAGCTTAGATCTGAAGATTAGTGACTTAACCCATTAAAAAAGCTTAACAGACTGAAGAACTCGACGAGTTCATATAGGAACTCGATGAGTTCGAAGTGTCCTGATTCTGTAAAAGGAAGGACTCGACGAGTTCAAGATGGACTCGGCGAGCTGGGTGGGAAAGTCTCGATTCTGTTGATAGGAGGAACTCAACGAGTTATGAAAGAACTCGACAAGTTGGATCGCGATTTCATGGTTTTTTTATTTATGGAACTCAGCTAGTTGATGGACCAACTCGGCGAGTTGAGTCAACCCAAAATGTTCACTTTGACCAGAATGTTGACTTTGACTTTGACCTTAACCAAAGTTGACCCTTAAGGGGGTATGAGTATGAAAAGGTAATTAAAGGAAATCTTATATGTGTAGGAGTTTGAGTGAGACTGAATTTAGAGCCCGGGACAGTTCGGCTACTTCACAACATTTAGGTAAGTTACCTTCTAGTAGGAGTGGGTCAAAGGCACCAATGTCGACCCACTAGTAGTTGATTATAGTTTAGATGATTGTCTTTGTGATAATTGTCTGGTATGCCACTACATGTTATGCTTTATGTGATATTATGCTATGATATTATGTGATAGTGGTAGGAGGGGTAGGTTAGACCCCGTAGCCGATTAAGATAAACCGGATGGTAGGACTGGCATCTAGATACGCCTGACAGTATTTTTATGCTATGTATTATGTGGTAGTGGTATGGGTGAAATAGTCCCCATAGCCGGTTGAGATAAACCGGAAGGTAGGTCGGGCACCTAGATATGCCTAGCAGGGTAGGTCGAGCACCCAGATATGCTTGGCAAGGTAGGTCGAGCACCCAGATATGCTTGACAGGGTAGGTCAGGCACCCAGATATGCCTGACATGGTAGGTCGGGCACCCAAATATGTCTGGCAGTATGTGATTATGTGGTATGATAGGGGAACTCACTATTTGGTTTCAGGTGCTTCCTCTTCAAAGGGAAAGCAGTCGGCATGATCGCAGCGCATCACACTACATTTTCCGCACAAGGGATCTTTGGGATTTATAGTCTTATATTGTTTTATCATGACATGTTTTAACTATGGATACATTGGTTTTGATATGAGTTGATTCTATGATGTTTTCAGACAAAATGGTTTTATAATTATTAAATTAAAATTGAAATTTTGGTCGTAAATTTTGGGATGTTACAAGTTGGTATCAGAGCCTTGGTTTGAGGGATTTGGACACACCTTCGGGGGTGTCTGGACTCAAATTGAGGGTTTGGAAACTTTTTACAAAGAAAACAATTTTTCAAAAATTAAAATTAAGGGTTTTGAGAAAGAACAAGGAGTGTGATGCGTGCAATCGGCCGAGCTCAATTAAGTTTTCCCCTAGATACACATACATGTTACTATGATATATGATATGATTATGAGAACTGCGTGCTAGATTAGGGCTAAGGATCTAGGAAGGATGTCATGTATGCCTACTATATGTGTATGAGAACTGCATGCTAGATTAGGGCTGAGGATCTAGGAAGATGCCTTATGTGCTTGTTGTATGTGCTTATTGAATTGCACGATAGTACTGACTAGTCAGTGATATGATAACCTGATTAGGATATGCTTGGTTTTGGTTACTCAAATCCCGAATGATGCTTCCTTTGTGCTTTTAGGAGTCCTGGTTACCTCTATTTAACTAGTGAACAGATACGTTAAGTTACATATTATGAGGGCTAAATAATTTCAGAAGGTTAGGTCTAGCCCTATTTCGCAGCTCTTGTCTGAGTCCAACCATTGTAAGGTAGGACCTCTCATTCGAAGAATTATCTAGTCTTAGTAATAATATGTAATGGTATTCACGAGCTAGTTAGGGAGAATTAGCAGGGACTTCTGTAACGCCGATAGATCCAGGCTAGTCAATTTAGAGTCAATGGACGTCAAAAATGAGTTTTTTATGAAATATTATTTAGAATAAATAATCTTAACCAAATTTTAGAATACGTATCAAGGGTTCCGTACATATAAAGAACGCCGAAATCCGAGTTACAACGAAGAAGTTATGGCCCGTCGAAGTTTTACGGCAAAACCGGCACGACATCGGGAGACGTAAATAGTGAATTTACGATGGAGGACTTTTTAGCCTTAGAAATATAAACAAAAGTTTTAGTATACGTTAAACTAAGAACATACAAAAAAAAGAACGCCCAAATCTGACTTCTTATGAGGAAGTTATGAATTTTCTAAGATTTGGATTAACAGTGCACAACCCGAAACTCGAATTTTAGATCGAGCGGTTTTTGGCCTACGCAACCTAAATGAGAATTAAAGATCTCATTAATAGGAACTCAACGGTAAAAAGACAGACGCAAACAGAGTTCGTATGTAGAAGTTATGAATTTTACGCGGATATTAAACATTATAATCTTCTCGTACTGTTAAATTTAAGATCGGTCGAGAATTAGCCGACATAGTCAAAATGAAAGTTGTAGTTCTTATTTTTACCTACGCGTAGATATAAAGAACGTCAAAAACGAAGCTCGTATGTGAAAGTTACAGATTTTAGAAGTCGGAAGTGTGCTATGCGAAAATGGGTGATGTGGCACAATCTTGGCCATTACTTTCTCCCCAAGTCTTGCCACCAAATGGTGACATGTGGCACCAAGTTCAGCCGTATTTCACCCTATAAATAGAACCTCTCCCACCCTCATTTTCTTCACACCTTTCCCAGTCTTTCTTCTCTTTACTCTCTCTCTAGAACCTCTCTCTAGCCCCGAAACCCCCCGAAAAGCCTAAGGAACCTCCCTAGCACGAGGCGGAAGCCCCAGAGTGCTCGACGGATCCGAGAAGAAGAGCTTTTCGGCTCGGGAACGCTTCTCCAAGCAAAGCCCGGCTTTCTATAAAACCCGTTGTAAGTGAGTCACGCCTACGCTATTTTTAATATAACTTTTATTTAATTATAGTAACGTTATTAGGAACTTATAATAAGTACTTTGGCTATTATTATGTGTTATATAAGTATTGTTTAACGTTTATATAATAGTAATAATAGCTAGACTATTAATTAGTCTCGGAGAATAATAGACTAAACTCTAGTGGTAATAATACTAGGTTTCGTCGAAGGAAATTATTTTTAAGAAGCAAAGCGCTGACTGAGTTCGGAATCACCACCTTTTCAAGTGAGTGCATAGTTACTTTCATCTTACACGTTGATATGAAGTATTTTATATAAATTACGTGCCATATGTGCATATGATCTGGATACTTGCTGTCTATGTTGGATGAATGATTTTATACATGTTTTAAATGATTTAAACTATATATTTATTTTATATCTACAAATATGTCGGGATGAAACATGGGTAGATGAAATAGTTGATGTGTGATGAAATAAAATGATGAGAGATAGGTGATGATAATTAGGTGAGGATAGATAGGTGATGATGAATCGGTGATGTAGGATGAAAGATACTATAACCTTGTCCGGCAATTTGGAGATGTAGTCATCTACTAGAGTATAGATGGCGACCACGACTATTATAGACAACCCCGTGGAAACACCAACTGGCTCATAACCTGTAGGTGATGAATTACGAGTTTATGCGATATTGTAACTACGTATTCATGCGATGATACTCTAACCCCTTACTATGAATTACGAGTTCAGGCGATGTTGTAACTACGTATTCATGCGATGATACCCTAACCCTTGTTGGGCACGTATTGAGGGAGTAATCCCTGAATCAATATTGTCTATGCGATGTAGGCGATAATCCTTAGGGAGAGTCCTTAGTAACAAACATATAAGGAAATGCGATGTAAGGAGATGAGTGGTAAATATGATGTAGGAGACGACCCTTAGGATAAATCCTTAGGGAAGGTACTTAGGAATAAAGAAGATAATGGGGATGGGTAATTGGGTTAATCGTTTGATGATTAAACATAATAATTATATTATTGTGGGTTGAAAACCCTATGTACTCACCAGGTTTCCCAACCTGACCCACTCAGTTTACTTGTATCACAGGTGACGATGTGAAGTAACATTACACTGAGAGATTAAGGAGATATAGATCACTGGTGTAAATGAATATAAGTTCTGTTTATGCTTATGTTTCTGTATTGACGATGACATCCCAAATGTTTTAAAAGGAATAAAAATACATTTCTTTGGAAATGCTTTGATAATGAAATTATCATGTTTTTTTGGGAACAAATTACGCAACGTTTTTATTTAAAGAGATACTCTGATTTTTATAAATCATAAACAAAATCGGTTTTTTCTGGCTGTGAAAATGGGGATGTCACAACTTCTTATGCAGCTGATGGTGGAGAGTGGGTCGAAGATTACCCTAGGGTAAGCCTAGGATGAGATTAGTGCTGCAAGCAGTAGTAGTGAAAGGGACTTGGTGGAGTCAAGGCAATTCTTGAAGAAAGTACGAATAGATGTGGAAGGTAGTATGGGCCCGTACTACTGACAACAGAGGATCCGTACTCGAATCAAGGAGAGCCGAGATAAAACCAGGGAACTTGTAGTAAGTATAAGGTCTCTCTATATTATGTATAACTCTGATGATTGTGTGGTTTGTTTTAGAATGGTGATGACACGTCATGGAGCAGGAGGTTCAGGGTCTGGGTCAGGTTCAGGTACAGGTTCTGAGCCAGTTGATAACAAATTATGCGAGTTCATTGCATCCGAGATTACGAAAGGCACCCTTGAGGCGACCCCGATGATTTTCAGGTCGATCAAGGAATGGATCATTGAGCTAATGGAGGATCGCCTTGGGGCATTCAGGAGTGACATGGCACCTGGCCAGTCAGGGACTCGTACGCTCTCCTTTAAGGATTTCAGGGGATACGGAGCGCCATACTTCAGCGAGGTGAAGGACCCCATTATGGAGAGATGATGGATCGCAGACATTAAGTCTGCGTAGGTGACGAGCTTCTACCCTGAGGGGTTGAAGGTCAGATTTGCTGTCGGTTGCTTGAGAGAGAGGGCCAAAGACTGGTGAGAGGAAGTCATTGACACGTTGGGAGCCCCCGCCATTGTGGCTATGACCTGGTCAGACTTTGTGACTAGATTTCGAGTTGAGTTTGCGCCAGCTGTGGAAAATCAGCACCTAGCCAGGGAGTTTCTGGATATGAGACAGACGACTAAGTCAGTGGAGGAGATCACTGCCAAGTTTAGGGAGAGGGCCATACTGGTGTGTGACAACCCGAAATTTCCATTCTGTACAAACTATATCACTTCAATAGAAGTTATAGCAGTCACAGTTAATTTTCAGACTTTTTCGTGTAAGTTTAAGTAATTCAAGGTTTACACTTCAGGAAATATCAAGAGAGTGGGTGCACTAGGGTTTTGTGCAACACTGTTATTCCAACACTCTATTATATTAGAGATCATTTCGGGAATAAAAATATTTTCTGCCAAAAATATCTCAGGACTATAAATAGAATTCTGAACCAAATTTATTCATTATTCGCATTTCCAACTAGAGAAAAGCCATTTTCTCTCTCACGGATCTTCGGGTTTTCATCCCAAATCATGAGTACCCCTCTCTAGTAGTGTTATATAGCTTTAAATGTGTTCATAACATAGATTAAATAGCTAAATCACTAGATTTAGGAGTTTACTCCCAAGGTGTTCTTGGGCGGTAAACTCCCGAAAGCAATGCCTAGCCTTTCCCCCGAGATATACTACTGCCTTGGACTTGTATAGGAGTGTATTAGGGACAAGAAAACATCAAAGAACCACCCAAGTTTGGGAGTTCACGGCCCAAGATGATCTTGGACCGTGAACTCCAAAATCATGCACAAAAGGGTGCTTTTAAGGCACCTAAAGCCTTAGACAATTTCTAAGAATTGTTCCCACATAAATCAAGGACATTAAACCATCAAAAACACCTTCCAAAGTGATTTTATGGCCATGAAATGGTTCTTGGGCCATAAACATGATTAAAGGGCACCAAAGTGTGTCAAAGGCCTTCATATGCTTGGAATAAAAGTCTAGAACCTATACCACTTGTGCAAGAGACTTGAAAGCATCAAAAACACCCATCCTTAAGAGTTTACGACCACAAACTCTAAGGGAAATGGCCTTAGGGCCGTAAAATCCTCAAAGGGGTGTTTTTATGCCTTAAACCCTTCCAAGAATTTAACCACCAAGTTGGAATAATTCTAGGGATCATTTGGGACTTCAAAACACAAAATATCACCAAGATGGTGAGTTCACGGCCGTAAACTCAAGAGTTTACAACCATGAACTCCATGTGTGATGGTATATGGAGAGTACACTCATATATGGGGTCCTTTGGAACCCTAAACACAAGTGCCTTGTCCCACAATAGCTTAGATGCAATCCTTAGGGCTTAAAACACTTATATAAAGTGTTTATTATGTCTAGGATGTCTTAACATTATCAATTAGTAATTTAAGACTAATTGAGTGCATATATGTGTGATTATATGTTCATTGGGATCGTAGTGTGTGTACAAGTCCTCACTTGACGCCTAACAATCCTACACCGTCCAGTTCATCCAAATCACCATCTATAGGTGAGTCCATACCCCTAATCAATGTTTTAAATGATTTTAAATGCTTTAATGGGGGGAATACAAGTAGAAAACAACATGTTATTAAATCATTTATATGTATTTTATAACTGTGTTTTCATTCAACATATTTCACATACTACAAAATGTGATGCATGAAATGGTTTTTCTATCTTAAAAATACTTTGTTATCAAATGTATTACTTTTGAAATACTTATTAAAATGACATCAAGTCATTGTTAATTATTGTTCAAAACTCTTAGATGTCGTACAAAACCATTTTTACCTTCTTGAATCAAACTATACTTATACGCATATGTTCATATATATGTTAGAGATTATAGTTTCCATCCTTCATTTAGTTTCCCACACTCTTGTGTAGCAAGGGTGTATAAACCTACTTAAACAACCAATTACCTTTCATTTAACCATCATAGGGATAGTTAGAAGATATCAAACATTATTCCTATTATAAGGAATCACACAAGAGTCAGTTCATTCATGAGTCTTTACTAGTACATTACCTGATACATGAGTACCTTTACATATGCTTACATGATACATGAACACGCTTACATGAACACATTACATGAATACCTTTACGTAGATATATCAACCTGTGTATACTTACATGAATACTTGAACCTCGGTTCATTAGGATGAATTATTAGTACCTTTAGTAAATCGTCCTGCCTATCCCCGGTCAACGGGAGTCAGTTACGGGGCTAATCATTCCTGGAACCTACTGTTCGCTACAAAGGTTAATTGGACAATCTTCGGATGTTCATTAGGTTATCTATTTCGCTTATCGCGATGTAGAGTCAGTTACGGGACTAACCATTCCTGGAACCTACTGTTCGCTACAGAGGTTAATTGGACAATCTTCGGATGTTCATTAGGTTGTTATTACTTATATTAGGATTCATTTACGGGATTAACCATTCCTGGAACCTACTGTTCGCTACAGAGGTTAATTGGACAATCTTCGGATGTTCATTAGGTTATCTATTTCGCTTATCGCGATGTAGAGTCGGTTACGGGACTAACCATTCCTGGAACCTACTGTTCGCTACAGAGGTTAATTGGACAATCTTCGGATGTTCATTAGGTTGTTATTACTTATATTAGGAGTCAATTACGGGATTAACCATTCCTGGAACCTACTGTTCGCTACAGAGGTTAATTGGACAATCTTCGGATGTTCATTAGGTTATCTATTTCTCTTACAGCGATGTAGAGCCTGTTACGGGACTAACCATTCCTGGAACCTTCTGTTCGCTACAGGGGTTAATTGAACAATCTTCGGATGTTCATTAGGTTATACCCTTTCGCTTTGGCGATGTCGTGTTAATCCTGGTAATCCAGGGATAACACTTATATGATCATACTTTTCCTGTTTACTTTATTTTGTGATACTTTCACATAAACGATGAGTTAGACTAAGTACTTTAGTACTAGTCAATAGAAGGAAAAACTATCATTTTACTTACAAAACATTCGGGTCTTGGTAGAAGACTACATCTCACACTGGTAGAAAATAAGGGATTTTCTAGGGCTTTTCATACTTTCATCAAACATTTTCATTTAAAGGTTTACATGACTTTTAAAAAAGCTTTTAGTAAGCAAGACAATGACACTTAAATACTTATGACTTCACCAGCTTTAAAGTTGGTACTCTCTTTCAAAATAACTTGTATTCTTAGGTCATCAGTAGACAGGTACGGTGGCCAGGTTTTGAGAAGACGGAGCAGACAAGTCTCGTCTTTTATTTTGATTGTATATTTTTGGTGTCTTATTACAATGAAAGAACACACATGTATTAAAACTTTACTTATAATGCAATGGATGATGTTGTTGCTTGTTTACTATTTTACACTGTTGTGATACTGTACATGACGTCCTCCACCCCTGAACGTTTTCGCCGTTCGTGGTTTTAGGGTGTGACATGGTGCCTCAGTACGCGGGGGATGAGCAGACGAAGAAAACCCGGTACCATGACATGTTGAGAGCTGACATTCGGAAATATGTCAGCTACTCGACATGCCCGACTTTAGATGACATGATAAAAAGGGCGAGGGAGAGGGAGAGGGAGATTGATATAGAGCACATCAGGAAGAGGAAGGCTAAGACTAGGCAGACAACTGGGGTTTCTGGGAAGAAACCCAAGGGATTCCACTCAAGGTCGAAGGGGCAGCAGGGTCGGAGCTGCTGTGGGAAATATGATAGGCCACACGAGGGAGTTTGTGTTGGATTAGGTGTCTATGCCCATAACTATAATTGGTATGTACTTGACCCGAGAGTAACATGGTCCATTTTGGTTGCATTCACCAGAACAATCTAATAGGATTGACATTTGAGAAAGAGGTTAGTTATTATTTATTAATATATTATAAGTATAATATATTAATGGAGAAATCATATTATTTAATTATTATTGATCAGGAATTAATTTGGAATTGATTTAGTGATCAAAAGAGACTAATTAAATTAACGGGGACTAATTGTGCAAATTAGTGATACATATGGTTTGGGCTATTGATCCATGATTGACTAGGTTTATGTGAGAGTCCATGAAGAGTTAGTCCACATGATTTATGGATCACGAGCCTAAATGTAAGAATTAGGGTTTCATATGACTCTTGGAATTCTAACACTATATATGTAACCCCTTAGAACCCAAAATCGGATGCATGTGTGACATAGCAAGGGTATAGCCGATTTTAGGGTTTCCAACCTTTCTCCCAAGTCATCCAATTGTTGGTGGTGTTTTGTGAAGCATTTGAGGCATCACACTTGATGTGTTAAGCTCTTAAAGGCCAAGTAATACAAGCTACAACAAGAGGTAATCTTCTAACTAGTTTTTTATGATTCATATATCAAGTTGCATGCTAGTTAGGCTTCATGCTTTGGAAAAATGTTTATTGCATGTATAAGTAGAGAAAACTTAGATCTGAAGCATTAGGTTTGCATGTGCACCATAGGTATGTTATAGTGCTCAAAACCCTTCAGTTTGCAGAGCTGGGGGATTGGGCTGCTACAACTGCGGCAAGACTGGGCACTTTAGCAAGGATTGCACAGCCCTACCCCCACCATTCAGACATCATACCTTATTTGCTTTCATTGCAATCAAAGGGGCCATAAAAGGCCAACTGTCTGAGATTGACATCAAGAGCGCTAGTGGTGGCACCAGCTCCAACGATCCTGCGAATTACGGATGGCCGACAGGGCAAGATAGATGCTCCAGTGGTGAGGAGTCGAACCTTCCAGTTGACCACCGAGGAGGTGCGTGCCAGACCGGATGTGGTGACGGATATGTTTCTTCTCCCTAACTTTTATTATATGTCAATTTTGATATTTATATTATGTCTTTTTTTGTTTAGGATCGTTCCATGTGAATGGCATCCCAGTACAGGTGTTATTTTACTTGGGAGCTACCCGATCATTCGTATCTCATGCACTCAGCAAGAGGTTTGTTGAGTCTTTAGGCATGTTGGATTGTCCTTTAGAGGTCGAGATTGCGGACGACCGATCCGTCCGGGCATCAGAGGTTTACAAAGATTTTGTATTGAGGATGTATGACGAGCGTTACCTCGTGGATTTGGTTCCTATAACTTTGTGTGGGAACAAGGTCATCATACGCATGGATTGGTTGAGCCCTAATGGGGCGGTGATCGACTGCGAGCAACAGTTGGTTCGTGTCTGGTAAAAAGGTAATTTAAGGTGGCGATTAGTATATGAATAAATTAAGTTATAAATAGAACATTGCAATTACAAGGCTAAATGGTAGAAAGGTAATTAAACTTTCAAATGAAAATGCATTGAGAATATATCATATGGTATGTGGTAGAAAAAATTATTCTTTTATGACAAAATTGCAAAAATGGTCCCTGTGGTATGCATTTTTTTGGGGTTTCAGTCTAAACCTGGACTTTTTTGGATTCATGGTCCTTTTGGCATAGTTTGAACGTAGAATTGGTCCCCCGACTTAACTTCTGTTAAGTTGTTGCTGTTAACCCCTTCATGTGCCTCCCACATGAGGGTATATTTGTCTTTTTACTTATAAAGGACCATTTTTGCACCTAAAAAAATATATCCCCATTTTAAAAAAAAAATTAATAACTATTTATTTATTTTAATAATTAAAAAAATAAAAACTCTCTCTCTCTCTCTCTCTCTCTCTCTCTCTCTCCACACCATTGACCCAAGATTTTTGGGTTTTCAAGAACTCAAGAACAAACACTTATTTTCGTTGAAGCCGGTGGCAGAGATGAAATCCATTATTTCTTTTCAGAGCCACAAAGCCACATCACCACCATGATCGTTCATCAGAGGCTATAGATCTGCTTGACGGTCGACTGATGTTGCACCTTGTCTCTTCCGGTTTGCTACTGTCGGCGACGAGGAGTAGAACCACAAAGGGGTTCTCCAAAGATTGGTTGTCCCCTCCACCTTTGCCCGTCAACAACACAACAAAACACCCCCTGAAGTCGCCGATCTGCCTTGCCTCTTCCCCTTTTGTGTTTTCTGCTGATCGGACAAGAAAAGAACAACCAAAAGGCCGCTGGAGCAGATGGATTCACGTCTCCACCTTGATTCTTAAATCTTCTCCACTAGGAACATCATCTCCATTGTGTATATGAAATCGTCGTTGTTGTAGATTAGTATCATTTATTCTTAAATCATGTTTTATGCATCTGGAATCGGTTCAACCCATCATCACTATTATGTAATTAAAGTTGCAGGATCATCTCCCTGTTCGATTTCACCTTCTACCATCTATTCACAACAACATGTCTTGTAAGATTATGCTATTTAGTTGAAATAAAAGTGTGTGTGTGTGTGTGTGTTCATCGACTAAAGTCACCCTATGCTTCTTCTTTCTGGTTTTCCAGTCAACCAACAAAATCATAGCATCTGATATAAGGAATAACAATGGTGAATTGTTGGTTGGAGGCTCATGTTTGGGATTACGTGCAACAATGGCAACATCACCATTGTTAACTTTCAAAGATAGAGCTCACAGGTTCGATTTCCCCTGAGTTTTTTTGCTTTGAAATTGCTTCAAATACTCATCCTTGTTAACAAAAATCTCATTGGAATGATTCCAAAAGAGCTCACCATTCTTCCTGCTGTTATGGAATCAAATATCTCCTCAACAAGAAAAAAATGGAGTATGTATGTATATGTTCTTAAATGTGTTTTGGGTTGAGAGAGAGAGAGAGAGTGTTTTTTTATTTTTTAATTATTAAAATAAATAAATAGATATTAATTTTTTTTTAAAATAGGGATATATTTTTTTAGGTGCAAAAATGGTCCTTCATAAGTGAAAAGACAAATATACCCTCATGTGCGAGACACATGAGGGGGTTAACAGCAACAACTTAACGGAAGTTAAGTCGGGGGACCAATTCTACGTACAAATTAGGCCAAAAGGACCATGAATAAAAAAAAGTCCAGGTTTGGACTGAAACCCCAAAATAATGCATACCACAAGGACCACTTTTGCAATTTTGTCTGAAATATAAAACAAAACAAAAATGTAATTTTAGATGAATACAAACGTCTCAAGATCAAGTCCAATTAGAAATTTTGAGACATTAAGATGTTAAATGGATCAATTTTATGTTTCACTTAGTAAATGAAATTCTCTATCAACTTTATTTTAATAGAAAACATTATTATTTTCTTCTCAAAATTAATTTCATAGCTGTTTTTAACAGTTCAGTATAACTGTTTCAATTGGGGAGTTGATCCGTACACAACAATTTTTCTCCATACACAATAATTGGTTCTTTAAAATGTTGTATTATACAACTATATAATGCATTAATTGTTGTGTATGACAAAAAACTGTTGTGTACGAATCACTTCTTTTTCAATTGAGTTTATATAAAAAAATAGTCCATTCATTTCAATTTTTAAATAATCAAAAAGACTGGTTGAACCGTTATCTTTCGCAGATTCAACTGGCCACCCGATTTTTAAAACATTGATATTAACAAAAATAAATTTCACCATGGGAAATGGCATAAAGTTGTATTTATTTTAAAGTAAGAAAATAAGAGAGGAAATAGATGGACCCATATTTAAGTTTGGTTGTGCCACGTAGGTTAAGTGTGACCCGTCTCATTCGAGTATGGGTCGGAGTAGGTTTGACCGATTCAAACTAAACTTCTTGCATAAGAGAAAACAACATTTTTTTTTCACACTTTACATTATAATTTTATGATCAAATTAATTGCCAAAAAACCAGTAATTTAAAATTTCAAATAAATTACGCATCAATAAATGCAAAGATCATTTTAATGAATTTATGTTATGAAATTTTCAGAATTAATTATAGTAGTGTAGTTTTGAGTACTCTAAACTAGAATTAAGTGGAAGAGACGACGGAGAAAGAGGGCTTTGTTCTTCCGTTGCCTGAACCCTTTTTCTGCTCTCCAATTTGTCACGATCTCTACAACAAAACGAGCTGGCATTCTTTGATCTCATCGCCTTCAAATGGGTCTGGTTCCATTTTCGTTTTTCTTGATGAAATCTCATGCTTATCAGGTACACTTTTTAACCTTTATCTTTTACTGTATTTTGGTTTTCCTTTTTTGGGTGTTGGAATTTTTGTTTGAATTACTTCATAAGAACCAATGGATTCTGCTTGATTCATGTTTGGGCAATGCATATTCTTTTCTTCACTCTAGCTTTCGTTGAGCTGATTTGTCCTTTTCCACAATCAAGGTTCTTACAGTTTTGTAAATTCATCTTTCAATTTGACTAACATTCGTCTGTTACGCTGTAGGGGTAAGGGTTTTAATCTGATCTTCGTTTTTTTTTTTTTTTTTTTGTTATCCCAATTCGTATCATCACTGCTTAAAATCAAAACCACATGAGTATTGTTCCAATTCAGGTTCATGTACTGTTTTCTTGCTTTTGCGATAAACGATTACAGTTTGCCGCTCTACTATTTGACTAAATTCCAAAGCCAAATCTGCGACTCCTATGAGCATATTTAGGCACAAATTGCGCTTATTAACATCAATCTAATCTATTGAACATTTGCAGGAGGTAAATCCAGCATTCTTATAAGTTTATCGTGGCCAAATCAATAAAGTTACCCTGGTGTTCTAAATTCTGCTGAAATCTCATATAATGGCTCATGGAAGGATGCGAGCTAGGCTAAAAAGAAGCAGTCTCTACACATTTGGATGCATTCGACCACCTCGTGAATCAATCGATGAGCCTCATCAGTTTCAAGGGCCAGGATTTTCAAGACATGTTTGTTGTAATGAACCCGGATTCCATAGAAAAAAACCCCTCAAATATTCTTCAAATTACATATCAACCACAAAGTACAATGTCATAACCTTTCTACCCAAAGCCCTCTTTGAGCAATTCAGGCGAGTTGCAAACTTGTATTTCCTCCTAGCTGCAGCCCTATCTATCTCACCTGTTTCACCTTTCTCACCCTACAGTATGATTGCACCTTTGGTGTTTGTAATCGGGCTTAGTATGACAAAAGAAGCTGTGGAAAATTGGCACCGATTTATGCAGGACATGAAGGTAAATATGCGAAAAGTTTCAGTCCATATTGGAAATGGTGTATTTGTTAAAAAGCCATGGATGAAAGTTGAAGTTGGAGATGTGGTCAAAGTTGAAAAAGACCAGTTTTTTCCTGCAGATTTATTGTTTCTATCATCTAGTTATGAAGACGGAATTTGTTATGTGGAAACCATGAATTTAGATGGAGAGACAAATTTAAAAGTTAAAAGATCTCTAGAGGTAACTTTACCTTTAGATGATGATCAAAGCTTTCAAGATTTCAAAGCAACAATCAAATGTGAAGATCCAAACCCTAATTTGTACTCATTCGTGGGTAATTTCGAATATGATCGACAAATTTACCCTCTTGACACCACCCAAATTCTTCTAAGGGATTCCAAGCTTCGAAACACTTCTCATGTTTATGGGGTGGTGATATTCTCAGGTCATGATAGCAAAGTTATGCAAAATGCGACGAAATCGCCCTCGAAAAGAAGCACAATTGAGAAACAAATGGATAAAATCATCTATGTTCTTTTCACACTTCTTGTGTTGATCTCTTTGATAAGTTCAATAGGGTTTGCAATCAAGACAAGTAAACAAACGCCCTTTTGGTATCTTCCTCACGATGAAAAACGGTTATACGACCCGACCCGCCCGTTTACCTCGGGTTGTATTCATTTAATCACTGCTCTTATTCTTTACGGGTATTTGATACCCATTTCACTCTATGTTTCCATTGAGCTTGTGAAGGTATTACAAGCACTTTTCATAAATCAAGATATAAACATGTATGATGAGGACACATGTACACCTGCTCAAGCTAGAACATCGAATTTGAATGAAGAGTTAGGAATGGTGGACACGATTCTTTCTGATAAAACCGGGACATTGACATGTAATCAAATGGATTTTTTAAAATGCTCAATAGGTGGGACCCAGTATGGGATTCGTTCTAGTGAAGTGGAACTTGCTGCTGCAACTCAAATGGCTATGGAGGTTCATGATATGTCAAGAACCGGGACCCGACACGCGTCGGAAATTGAATTGGAGGTTTTACCGGGCCCCACAAGTGGAAGCTCTCAGAATCGAATCAAAGGGTTTAGTTTTGAAGATATTCGGTTGATGAATGGGAATTGGTATAAAGAGCCAAATGCAGATGTTGTTTTGATGTTTTTAAGGATTCTTGCTCTTTGTCACACTGCAATTCCTGAGGTAAATGAGTTGACTGGGGGTTTGACTTATGAAGCTGAGTCACCAGATGAAGGAGCTTTCCTTGTTGCAGCAAGAGAGTTTGGATTTGAATACTGCAAACGAACTCAATCGAGTATATTTGTTCGTGAAAAACACCCTTCATCTCATGAGCCAATTGAAAGGTATTAATATGATCTCAATTAAGTGGTTGCTTCTTTTTAATGTAATTGACTTAATACATTAAGCCCTTAATCTGGACAGATATATACAACTCTTTCTCTTTGACTTAACACATTAAGAATGACTATAGTTATTAATTAATGTTTTTATTCTTAAATATTATCATGGATCAGGGAATACAAACTTCTAAATCTTTTGGATTTCACAAGCAAACGAAAGAGGATGTCTGTCATCATTCAAGATGAAACTGGACAAATTTTCCTACTATGCAAAGGTGCAGACAGGTAGGACAATTTTTTTTTTTTTTTTTTTTTTTTTTTTTCTGAAGTACAATTTCCTAATAAGAAAATATATAAAAGTGCAATGCTATAATTATCATCATCTGATTCTCTTTGTAGCATCATCTTTGATCGTTTATCGAAAAATGGAAGATCATTTGAAGAAGCGACAAAAAGACATCTAAATGAATATGCAGAAGCTGGATTACGTACGCTTGCATTTGCTTACAAAATACTTGATCCATCAGAATATTTCACTTGGAATGATGAGTTTTTGAAAGCTAAAACTTCCATTAATGGTGATCGGGATGCTATGCTTGAACGTTTATCAGACATGATGGAAAAAGACTTGATCCTTGTTGGTGCTACTGCTGTTGAGGACAAATTACAGCAAGGCGTATGTATCTATGTATCTATTAGTAGAATGTTATTCAAGTTTTTTTTTTTTTTTTCGAGGGTAAAATCGTCTTTTTTTTATAGGTGCCTCAATGTATCGATAAACTTGCTCAAGCTGGCCTTAAAATTTGGGTTCTCACGGGGGACAAGATGGAAACTGCAATCAATATCGGGTATGATCCAAAATCCAAATTAGGGCATGAAATTTAGCAACAGAAAGTTAAGGGCTGTTTCTTTTTGACTTAATGAATTGAGCCACAAAACCTGGCTTAATGTATTAAGACACTGACCATTTACCTATTTTCCTTTCTACTTTTTTTTTCTCCCAACTCCTCTCATGTTAAAAATTGATGAATATTGTGAAATTCGTTTTTTGGAATGCAAGGGTAAAATGGTCTTTTAGTCTCATTTAAAGTTATCGTGGATTGTGCAGATTTGCTTGCAGTTTACTTCGGCATGGAATGAAGCAGATATGTATAACAACAAACATCGACGTTTTAAACCACAATTCCAACAAGGTATTTGTGCATATTTAAATGTCAATTCATGAAGAAAACAGTTTTCATTGTTTTTTTTTTTTTTTTTTTTTTTTTTTTTTTTTTTTTTTTTTGTGATCAGGGTGTTAAGGAGAATATTTTGATGCAAATTACCAATGCTTCTCAAATGGTTAAACTCGAAAAAGATCCTCATGCTGCATTTGCATTAATAATTGATGGGAAGACATTAACGTACGCTTTAGAGGACGATTTGAAGCTTCAATTCTTGAATTTAGCCGTTGATTGCGCATCTGTCATATGTTGTCGTGTCTCCCCTAAACAAAAGGCGTTGGTAATTTTTTTTTTTTGTCACAAATTGAATATATAAATATATATAGTTTCCTATAATTTACATATATAACTTGTAAATGTTTATATTAGGTTACGAGATTGGTAAAAGAAGGAACCGGGAAAACGACTTTAGCAATTGGAGATGGTGCAAACGACGTCGGAATGATTCAAGAAGCAGATATCGGAGTCGGAATCAGTGGTGTTGAAGGAATGCAGGTTTGTAATACGTGTTAAAACTTAAAACGCTCTTTCTGACATAAATTGTTACTTATTAAACTTTTTATTTTTATTTTTACTTTTTTGTAGGCCGTGATGGCTAGTGATTTTGCTATTGCACAATTTCAGTTTCTTGAAAGGCTTCTTGTTGTACATGGTCATTGGTGCTATAAAAGAATCGCTCAAATGGTACGAATTAATTAATCTCTCCTAATGTGGGCACTATGCTCTTATGTCAGCCATTAATTGATTGATTTTAAATTTGTTATATTGCAGATTTGCTATTTTTTCTACAAGAATATTGCTTTTGGGCTAACGCTATTCTACTTTGAGGCATTTACCGGGTTTTCGGGACAATCGGTTTATGATGATTGGTATATGTTATTATTCAATGTTGTTCTTACATCATTGCCAGTGATTTCACTCGGGGTTTTTGAGCAAGATGTTTCTTCTGAGATCTGCTTACAGGTTAGATTTTTCTTAAATTTTATTATATATATGATGGAATGAGAACTAACAATTCCATTCCTTCCGTAATTCTATTAACAAAATCCCACACAAGTGCAGTTTCCAGCGTTATATCAACAAGGCCCAAGAAACCTCTTCTTCGATTGGTACAGAATCTTCGGGTGGATGGGCAACGGTCTCTATTGCTCCCTCATCGTATTCTTCCTCAACATCATAATCTTCTACGACCAAGCTTTCCGGGCAGACGGGCAGACCGCTGACATGGCAGTCATGGGGACCGTAATGTTCACATGTGTCATCTACTCCGTGAATTCCCAAATCGCCCTCACAATGAGCCACTTCACATGGATCCAACACTTCCTAATCCTTTTCAGCATCGTTACATGGTACATCTTCCTCATACTATACGGCATGTTGTCTCCGGATCTTTCCGGAAACGTGTACAAGATCTTTCTAGAAGCTCTCGCACCCTCTCCCATTTATTGGCTTAGTATTTTGTTAGTAGCGGTTGCGTGTAATTTGCCTTATTTGGCTCATATTTCGTTTCAAAGATCTTATAATCCGATGGATCATCATGTGATTCAAGAAATCAAGTATTATAAAAAAGACGTTGAAGATCGACATATGTGGCGAAGGGAGAAATCGAAAGCGAGACAAGAAACAAAGATTGGGTTTTCGGCGAGAGTTGATGCTAAGATTAGACATTTGAGACAAAAGTTGCACAAGAAATCATCGGCGTCGACTCCTCGTGTGTCTTTGTGAAATGTATATTTCAGGGGTATGGTTTACTGTGTTTTTAGATGTATACCAATGGCTCTTTTTGTTTGGTTTCTTGGTTGTGTAATTATATAAGGAAAAATATAGCAAGTATATTTTGTGTAGGTTGTTGTATGTACAATACTAACAAGGGTTCATGTGCACCCGATATAGATAGTGTGATATCAATCGACATCGACATGTCTTTCTGTCACCTATCAGTATAAGTATCGAGAGTTTTGGTAAGATTAAGATTTAAGAATGGATTTAAGGAATGTTTGATTTATGCAATGGGTTTGTATTTCATTTTCACAAATGAAGTATAAACTAATTAACGAAATGCCAAGTCACCTAGTATAAAATCATAAAGTAAAGAATGTTGTTACTTATTATAATCAATTTCTTACGGAGTCCATGGGTTGTCTGGTTTTCACTATTATATGTTATAGTTATAGTTTTATAGTATTATTTTGAAAATTACATGAAAAATATTTGTCTCTTGTTTATTGACAAAACATTGATGAATCATTAGAATAGCTCATGTACCTAGATAAACTGGATCTTGTACTTCATTTTGTTTGACGAGGATACATATGATTTAAGTATATGAATATAGTTTAAATAAAATAAATGAACCTTATGGACATGTTTAGTTTATTTGCAATCATAAAAAAAATAAAAATGTTTTATGTTTAAGTTCTAAAACAAGGTGACGTGCATATTTAAGTCATATGCTTTACTTAGGCTATCCGGTATGGTATTCCAAACCACGCGTGCCATCCTATGTGGCTAGCCAAAAGACATGTGAACACCGTCTCAGGCAGCGGTGGTTGGTTGGTTGTGGACCGGTCATGAAGACGGACGAAGACATTTAATGAGAATGAAGAAGGTGCCAACGGTCACATATTTGACCGTTCTTTTCATTTTGTATCCGTCGACATCAATAAAAAAAGATTATTTGATTTTCAAATTTAAAAACATAACCTACAACTATAAATAACATCTATTTTCAATACATTTCACACTAAAAAAAAACTTTTTATTTTCTTATTTTTTTCTTCAACCTATGGATCTAAATCAAAATACTTCACACACTCCAAACACTTCAAATAATCCATATGCAAATCTTAGTTATATGCAATTGATAACATTCACAATTCAACAATAATCTCTATTCACCAATCTATTATACCACACAAACTACTACTAACAACAACGACCACAATAATTCAATTAACCACAACTTCAAATCTTTTAACAACTTTCTCAACAATTTCAGCCCCAATTTTCTCAACCTCAACAATTTCAGACACGACATTCACAACAATCTCTAAGTCTCATTATCTCAATCACAACTTATAAACCTTAACAATAACGACAAGAAACAAAACAACCATCTCGAAGAAGGCAACAAAATGGAAAATCTCAAAAAAGACTACGCAATGGAGTGAAGACGAGGAGGAAGCTTTAGCAAAAGCTTGGATTTTCATATTGCAAGACGGCAAGTCGGCAACGCACAATCTAGTCAAAGTTTTTGGAATCGTATTTTAAACAACTTTCATGCGTTATTAGGAAAGGAAACGGACTGGACGTACGGCACAGTCAATGCAAAATGACGTGGCTTGCACCAAATTTAACGTCATATTTGAAGATCTTAAATATATGCACAAAAGGGTAGCAACAATTTTAATATTTTATCAACCGCATGTTACCAGTAGAAAATTATTAATAATGGTAAGCCATTCGGCAACCAAAAAACGTGTAAAAATTGTCCTAAATGTCCAAAATGGATCCTTTATCCGAAGACGGCGCATTCAAATTCGATTACCGGCTCCAACAAAAGGCTAAAAACTTCCGAGTCGTACGTAGGATTTGGTCTCGACCTCAATGATGACTTGGATGGCACCAGGGAGGTCCACTGGAAATCCAACTTCGTCGACCACCAGGAAGGGACAAAACAAAAAGGCGGCGTCTTCAAGCAGAAAAGTGAGTAGCAAAGACGTACTTGAGGAAAAGTTAGACAAAACTCTAATTTTTCTAGAAAAAAAAATGAATCAACGGAGGAAGCTCGTCCCTGAAAAATAGCACTTACCGATATTCAAATCATAAATACAAAGCTCCAACCGGATCTTGACTCGGAAAATCTAGCGACATTTCTAAAAATCCAACAAGTCCGCGAAAAATATGGAAATTATGATCAAATGTCTTAATATTTATGTTTTATTTGGTATATTTTATGTTTTTTTTGTAGTAATTTAGATTTTAACTTTTATGTTTTTTAAAAGTAATTTAGAATTTATATTTGTGTGTTTTTAATTAATATAATGTGTTTTTTAATTAATGTAAAATATTTATTTATGTTTTAAATTATGTTTTTCATTTAAGCTAATGGCAAAAAAAAAGATAAATATTATGGAGTGATAACCATTTTCAAGGGTTAATAGGATAAATATTATAGAGAGTGGTAACCATTTTCAAAGGCTAGTGGTTTAGGCGTTTAGCAGTGAAACTTCCACTAACGTGACAACACTTTTCTAGTGGGTTGGTAGTAACCATACCCTTAACCTTACTATACATTGTGATTAACACCGTTTGTTTTGTCTTTTTAATCGGTAATTCAAATAAAAAATTCCCTTTCATAAAACTGTCATAACTTGTTAACAGAAAATAGCATTGGCAAGATCTGAAAATGTATGTACTAAAGAAAAAGTATACATTAAAAACAAAAAAACAATTTCCCCCCTAAATGGTCAATAAAATGAATCCAATACCAATATGTAAGCAATTCAGGTGAAACAGAAACTAGGAAGTACTTCAAAAAGTTAACAGAAAATGGTATTGGCAAGATCTGAATATGACCTCAACTGAAACAGAAACTAGGAAGTACTTCAAAAATAATCCAACACTCAACCAAATACTTTAAAAGATAAAACATTATAAGGGTACCCGATAAGCATGAGATTTAACAAAAAAAAAAAAAAAAAAAAAAAAAAGACTAACACCCACGAAAACTTACATCAACATGATTCAAAAGAAACCAATGATATAATTTACCAAGACTCAATTCCATGATATCGATTGACATGGACAACCAAAGCAAGAATCATATAAAAGAAGATTTTCTGTTAATGAATCAACACATGTCATCAAGTTCTAAAAACATACCCAATTACCATAAAAACATGATCTGAAATCACAACGTATATCAAAATGCAAACAAGTTTTCAGGATACCAAGTACCTTTCAACTCCTGTGAAAAATCAAGAAAACTGATTAAGAAAAAGAAGTTCACCAGGCAAAACAGGAATTGATGATTCCATTCCAGAGATCCCACAACACTACAAGAGAACAAGCCCAAGCTCTGAAGGTCTCAGTGGTTGATTTAACCGATAATTGTACAGATAATAGTGCAATTGCCCATCACCAGGTCCAAACTTCAGCTCCTTCAAAATACTTTCATTTTCCATAACATCTAAAGCATTAAAAACATCATAACCCTTCTTCTTAGCCACAATAAGAGCATCATTCATCAACTGAAGCATTGGAGTTTTAGTAGACACATTGTAGTATGAATACGCAGCTTTCAAAGTTGAGTAATTCTGGTTTCCAAGAATCGTTGAAGGAAGTGTATAAAAACTACAGAAATCAGTCACATCACGTGTGTCACTACTTTCCACCAAAAAACTATCCACTACATCCTCTTTAGGAAGCAACCAATGTTCCACATCATTTTCATCAAAGTCAGGAGCAACTATGAATTGCTTCAAATATTCCCTAAGCAAACGGGTAACTGCAGGAACATCATGGAGCTCCATTTTTCTAAACCCGGGTGTGATTGGTGAATCTGGTAACTTGTAAAGCTTAATGGTTCTACTCATGGTCATTCTAGCACCAAGTCTTGAAAACCCAACATCAATTAGCTTTTTAGGGTTCAAAGATCTGTGCCAGTATTGACAAGTGGAGATAGGTGTAGGTAAAATCACACCAGCAGTATAAGCAGCTTGCCATATGTTTTCCATGTGAACTCTTCTTGTGACTTCTTTAATCATCACTGGGGCGAGTCTTTTTGATCTAAGTTTCTTATGAACACAGAGGAAATTGATTTCTGCCATGTTAACAACACTGTCTTTAGCTCTGATTTTAGCAGGGACTCCAGTTATGAAAGCTACTAGCTTTTTTGATGATTTGACTCGAACCCCTATATGCCAACTTCTGTAATACCCTGGAGGACGAAGTGCCCATTGAAGGAAATCTTTTGAGTAGTTAAACCTGAACATGTTTTCATCATCTTCAACGTAGTTGTTAGCAAGGAGATTGTAAACTTCTGCACACATCTCTTTTGTATCCATGTCACAAGTGATCCATTCGTATGGACCTGGGAGATTATAGGGTTCTTGTTTAACTTCTGATAATGGTGTTGGAGGCTCAATTGCGCCTTCTGGTAGGGTTGAGTTTCCAACGTCTTTGAACTGTCCGACTGGTTGAGTTTCCCAAAACTTATGCCGCTTGGAAAGAGTCAGAGACTCCTGAACCTTTTGTGCTATTGCATCAATGGATGCATCGTTCTGGTTGGTTGTAGGGTTTATAGATTCATTAGAGATGTGGTTTTGGTTTTCAGCAGGTGAATTGGAATTCCCATTGTTATCCGCCATCTCAATTCTCACTAAACCACCAAATAACTGTAAATTTAACTCAAAATTAGGTCATTCAAGAACAGTAAGAGGATACCTTATAAAGATAATCCCGCATCCATTTCGCAGAATCTTTAGTATGTTAATAGAAGTAGAAAATAATCTTCGATTGAAAAAGGAAAACATAAACTACCATACAGAAACATAATCACGCAATTTAACAGCAATCGAGTAAAGAATATTTGTAAATCGAAACTAGCAACACGAATATTGAAATCTACGCAAATTCGGCCGGTAATTCATAGATGGATATGAGGCGAAGATTTACCTCCGATCTTGATTCGTAGATGGTGAAGAAGGATCGCCGGAGCAGCGAGTGAGAAAGATCTAGGTTGTTGGAATCATGTTACGATTGATATAGGGAAAATAGGGAAAGATATATCAGCATCGGACTACACAAAGCTATTGTTGAAGCCTTGAAGGGAAGAAAGAGTGAAAGTAGCAAAACCGTCTGCCTGGAAATAGTTTTTCCAATCACATATAAAAATTGAAAACAAAATCACACAAATAGTCTTAAACTTTATAAAAAGTCACAACTAGTTAAAATTTACATTTTCCTTATATGTTTTTCCTCAAGGTTCTATTTTGTTACAAGATTGATTCTTCCTATTACCAGAATTAGAAATTAGGAGTTAACTCCTTATAAGATAGACAAATTTATCGATGTTGAGTTTTTTGTCGTTTTTTTTTTCTTTCGTTTTATTACACCTTAAAAACACACTGTCATGTCAACCTCACCCACAAACCCCTTGCCTCCCATCTCCAAAGTTGGCAACCCTAACAACCGTCTCTCTTCATCCTAAAGTCACCATAAGAGACATCACCTAACACCACCTTATGTTGTTGGCACCACTCATACCATCTCTCGGTGTTATCTTGTCTCCATTCAACCACCATACACAACCATTTCATTTGTAGATTCAAGCTTCTATCTAGCCTAATATATATGTTTGTAGATTTGGTTGTCGATATCCTTTTGCGTAGTGGTTTGGATTTTGATTTTGTGCTAAAAATCGGGGAAATAATTTACCCATTAGAAATCATACTCTTACATTCTCTATGAATTTTTAGACTCCATAAATTCATGAGGTTCTTACCTCTACTTATCCTGCCTTATTCAAATATTAACTTACATTTTATTTGAATAGCGATCAAAACGGTTTGATTTTCCAATGTTGAGGTTTTAAGGGGGAAGATAACACACATTTATATTTTTTCCATTTTAATCCCGATCGGAATCCCCAAAGACCCTGTTGAGATGTTGGGTCTAAATGAAAAGTTTGAGGAGTTACTCTTTGAGCTCCGTATTGTGGAATGCAACGGAAAAGTTTTTTTTTTGTGTGGATGCCAAAGTTTTTGGGTACAGAAGGTTTTAGGAAATAGAAGAAATGTCGAAGGTAGAAAGGTTTGGAACTTAGCATGCAGAATATTTTCTTAGCAAAGATAAGTTTATTCAAAATGTTTGTAGTTATATTTACTCTTATCTTGGAGAACACATTGACATTGTAGTCGAATCTTCTGTCAGAAGGGTCTATTGGGTTGGATATGAATCCTATGTCATTTAGGTCAACTCCCCTATAAATATCTCATTTATTGTTACCCTAAGAGAGAGAGAGAGAGGAAGAGTGTATATAAGAATTATTATTAGTGTAGTGAAGACGCAACCATTGTATTAACATTCAAATCAATAAAAGAATCTCTCTAGCTTGCATGTATATGTAGCTTGATTAGCAAGTGAACCATGTAAATCCTTGTGTATTGTTTCTTGTGTTGCTCTTTGCATTTTATTGTCATGTTCCACTGTTCAGGAGCATCTTAGTCCTCATAATTAGTATAAGAGTTATGGCTGAAGAAGGAAAGCCATGATTTTGGTTTTGGGAGAATGCAAATTGAATATTACCTATACTAGAAAAAGTTACACCTCCTATTAATTGGTAGAAATTAGAGGCTATGAAGCGGGAAGATTCAGATAATTTAGATCGACAAGCCCTATGTGTCATTAGGTTTTCATTGGAAAAGAATGTTGCTTACAACATTATCAATGAGAAGACAACTTTCAGAATGATCATGACTTCTAACATGTACGAGAAACCTTCTGCAACCAATATTTTTCCTTGATTAGACAGCTTATGAATACGAAGATGAAGGAAGGATAGTCAATGACATACCACATCAACAAGTTCAATTCAATAATGACAGACCACATCAACGAGTTCAATTCAATAATATCAAGATTGATATTTGTTTACATTAGTTTTGATGATGAAGTCCATGCACTGTTGTTGTTATCTTCATTACCATATAGTTGGTATGGAACCGTCACGACTATTAGTAGTTCATCCAAAACTACAATGTTCACATTCTATGGCATTCAAGATTTAATTTTTACTGAAGAAAAGGGGAGAAAACCGAACATAAGAAGTAACGTTAGAGGAAGTCAAGGAAGAAATGGAAATCAAAAAGATGAAAGTATATTGTCTGCTAGAATTACAAAGAAAATAGTCACTTCAAGAATCAGTGTCCAAAACTTTTTGCAGACAAAGGCAAAAAAGGAAGTAAATTTGGCAACATATAGTCTCTAGATTTTCTCATAAAGTCTTGTTTATATGGTATCTATTATAACTTAACGTTAATGAAGACATAAATGGTGGAATCAACTTTAACTTCTTAAGTATGAACCTTAATTCTTATTGTTGCAAACCATAAAAATTAGGAAGAAAACATTTAAACAAAAAAAAAGCAAAATCATAGTGACCATGTAAAATTCAATGCATCATATCGTAATGGGAATATCATGTAACATCCCAATGATGATGTGTTTCCAATTTTAACCCTAAGTATGAAGATTAATTTTATTTTTGACCTTATGTATGAGAAATGTTGCAATTTGGCCCATAGTGGCATTTTTGTAGTTTTAGGGACGAGCTCACGTACGTTGGGCGTATGTAGTGTACGTTGTGCGTACATGCCTGGTCTACAAACCCCAAAAATTAGGGTTTTGACCCCATATAAACACCATTAAATCCCCAATGCTCACTCCCGCACCAACCTCCAACCTTCATTTCGTCCATTGCAACACTAATCTCTTGTGTATGTCCCTTTAAGCTTAAAAGTGTGTTTTTATGGTGCCTTTGAAGCAAGGAGAAGATAGAAGCACCAACTTGGAAGAGCAAGACCTCATAGATCTTGGAACACCTTACCTCCAATCTTCGTTTTGAGGTATAAAGTTCTGAAATTGTTGATCCGATCACTAGATCTTGTTATGTTAAATTTTATGCTTATTAGCTTCATATTCTTGGTTCTTTGGGTATAAGCTACCCTAGACCTAGTGAGTTGTCCTTGTGGACATTTTAGGGTAGTTTGAGTGATAAAAATATGATATTGGCTCTTAGTTCTTCCCCATGCATGAGTTTGGTTGTCTTAATGGCTTAAGATGTTGGGGTTTTTAGTGTTAAGCACTTAATGGTCATGCAAGACCATAAAGTTGGAAATTTTATGATTAAGGACAACATTTGGGACTTGGATCTGTAATTTAGAGGCAAGGGGTTACGTATTAAGCCCTTAATGAGTTGGGAAAGCATCCAACTGCATACATTGGGCGTACCAGATGGTACATAGCACATACACGGTTAAGCCCCGTTTTCTGGTTAGCAATTATGTATGCCCCACGTACGTGGCTTGGTCGACTCGGCTGGGTTAACTCGACCGGTTTATTGAGTTTTACCAATTTTGACCAAAGAGTATTTTGTCAGATTTGGTACTAATTTAAGTTGGGGAATATTTTGGATAATAAGTATCGGGTAAAGCCGATATTTGGAGCCGAGATTTATTTCAGATTTTGTTCAGACTGAGAGGTGAGTTCTCTCACTATGCCAATGGGTCTAAGGCACCAAGGTCGGCCCACTTATTAAATTCATATATATCCTAGGATGTAGGATTTCTATGATATTTCTATATGTGCTTTGTTTATGTATATGTCGACATATGGACGGTTGGGTTGAGGCCCCGTGCCAGCAAAACCGATATGGTTAGGTTAAGACTTGAAGTCAACATACCCGACATAGTGAGGTTGAGGCCACATGCCAACAAACCTGGATTGTTAGGTTGAGGCCATGTGCCAACAAACCTTGGACGGTTGGGTTGAGGTTTTACTAATCTATGTTGTAAACCAAAAAACCCAGTATGATTGGGTTGAGGTCAAGGACCAACAAACCTTGTATGCATGCTTGTATAGTATATGTATTTGTTTGTGTTGTAGTGTAACATCCCAAAAATAAGACTCAAAATTTCATTTTTAAATTAACAAAACCAGTATTCCAGAAACATCATCATAAAAATTCAGATAAAACAAATGTATCAATCATCACATCATATCAGAGTAAATCAAGAAAATGCGGAACGAGGTGGTGTGTGCTCTGCAATCATCCCGAGCTCTTCCATTTGAAAATCGAAGTACCTGAAACATAGACTGAAAACCGTAAGCATAAATCTTAGTGATTTCCCTAAAAATACCACATACCATACACACATAAATAAACACAAAGTGGGCCCGTCCTGTCATCGGGCCTCGCTCGGCATCGAGCCCCGCTCGGCATACAGATCTGTAAGTCATTGGGCCCCGCCTAATAAACATATAAAACATATAATCATATAAACATGCAAACACATGCGAAAATCAAAAAGATAATAGCATACCGTACAATCATCGAGCCCTGCCCACTAAGTATAACGGTCCCCATCCAAACCCGCCTAACGGGCCCGACCCGCATACAAATCATATACCATAACTAGATACTAGCATACAGAATAACCATCGGGTCCTGCCTAGTAAGCATGCAAGCACATACACATGCAAGAGTCACACAAACATCTAACACCCTACAAAAAAAAACCATGGGCCGACATTGGTGCCTTCGACTCGCTAAACACAGTGAGGAAACTCACCTTGCACTGCCAAATCTCACAGAAAGAATCTTTGGCTGCTGTCCCGCTAAGATCCCGTGTTATCAATCACTAAAATAATAATCCATCAATAATCGGATCCTGACCCACACTAAGTGTGCAAACTAGGGTAAAAGACATTTTTACCCTTTGCCCAACTTAGCCCAAAGCCTAGGCCCAAACCACCAATCTAAAGGCCCAAATTCCAAATAAACACCCAAGGCCCAAATATGACCCAAACCCTTTCATGGGCCTTAAACCAAGGTCCAAAAATATTATTAGCCCAAAAACACTTGAATTATGATTGCCCAACATGGCCCAAGACAGCCAAGCCCACCCTAGCCCAATACAAAAGAAACCCAACATGTTGAGTACGCAGGGCGTACTCAGCCTTTACGCTCATTGTACTGCTTATATGGCTTGTACGCACAACGTACATGCTTGTACGCCCCACATACTCACCAACTTGGCCAACTTTCCCATTTAAGCTCTTAATCGATTAAGACCACGACCCAAGCTCAAATTTGATTTCCTTAAGTGGTTAATCACATAAAGGTGCCAACTTTATGTGCATGTATGGCTTAATGAAGCTCTTAAAGATCCCTAACATAACTTGTTCCTTAAATCACAATCCATGGCCCAAAAGATAAACAATCCCATGGAGCCCAATATATGGTCCAATTTACAATTGGATCCAATCCTTTTGCATGGGCCTTAGCCCATGGCCCAATAATGTTTCTATAGCCTATTGGTCCAATTCCAGATGGTCCACCACGTCCCAAGTTACTAATCCATGAAAGTGACCCAAACTGAGGCCTAAACAATGCAAAGCCCAATTTAGTGAGTACGCCCATCTGTACGCTAAGCGTACAGGCTGCATGGATTGTACGTTGTGCGTACGAGCTTGTACGCCCAACATACTCTCCTTTTAATCCAAAATCCCAAAAAGCACTTAAACCCTAAAGATCTGAGGCTGCAAACACAGATCTGAGTCGAATGAAGTGTCTTAACCCATAAAGTCGACCACTTTGTGGCTTGCATGCCCCCAAATGAACACAAACTTGGAATATGACAACCTACTTCCTTAAAAATGACCAATACTCATGCATGGATGCTTCAAGACCTCTAAGATGGCAACTTTATGAATTAGGGACTCAAATAACACCAAGGGTGGCAGCCCTAAGCTTAAGAAACGACTTTGATTAATAAAGCTTCATCCATGGGACCAAAAGGTCCAAAAACTCAAACGCAAGAGATCTAAGTATTCATAAGGCAAGTTCTGAACTTTATACCTCAAATGAGTGCTAGATGACGATGATGATGTTTTGGATCTTCAAGCTCAAGCTTCATTAACTCTCCTTCACCAACTTCCCTCTTCTATTTTCCAAATCCCCAAGCTACCAAAAATGAACTCCACAAGGTCAAGAACACACAAGGATGATAAGGGTTAGATTTTAGGGTTTCTGAGGTAAGGAGGCCGGGGCAATGGACATAATGACATATTTATATGACTTGAACCCTAAAAATTAGGGTTTTGAGTCAGCACACATACGCTGCAAGTACTAATTAGTACGATGCACATACGTGCATGGCTCCACATTTTCCTTGATCTTATTACGCCCCGCGTACGCTAGGCTTATGCCCAGCGTACGGCTTCAGCTAGCCTAAACACGAAGAGGCCCAACCTCTAAGTCCAAACAACTTCATGGCCCGAAACAAATAAATGCAAGATTAAATAAATTAAAAATACCTTGAAATCACGGATGTTACACAACTGTTGGTCACACCAGAACAAATGCTATCACGATTAAGCTTTGACTTCAATGGAGAACTAACCAGCTAATCCATCCACGTACATTGGGTGTACGCAAGACTGGGACAAACCCTATTTTTTAGGGTTTGTGCCATATTTAAGCATCTTAAACTCACCTCCTGGACATTTTAGACCAGCCTCTATAACTTCTAAACCCTAATCTCACCTTTAGCCTTTGTTTTGGTGCTTTTGAGCTCTTGTGAAGAATTTTGGCGTGTTCTTGTGCATTTTGAAGTGGTAGAAGGAGCTTGAAGATTCATTCCTTAGAGTAGAGCTTAGAGATCTAGAGTTAGCATCATCATTTCGAGCCATTTGAGGTATAAAGATCTTAACTTGACAACTCTTTGTGTAGATCTAGTTTGGGTTTCTTTATGGATTATTTTGGTCCTTTTTGGTTGGTCCTTGTAAAGGTTGTTTCATAAGCTTAGCCCTTAGATATGGACGTTTTAAGGGTCCCTTATGCATAAAAATGCAAGCTTTATGGTGTATCTTGATCCATGCTGTGTTAAGACCTTTGTTAAGCTCTTTTTGAGCTCTTGAGCCCCATTAAGCCATGCATGCACATAAAGTTGCCAACTTTACGTGACAAGTCATCTTTAAGGACAAGATTTGGGAGTTTAGATGAAGGACTTACCGGGTTAAGTTCTTAATGGAGTGAATTGGCACATTGGAGAGAACGTAGGGCGTACCCAGCTGGTAAGATGAGCGTACTAGCCACATATGGAGTACGTTAAGCGTATGAGCTGAGTACGCCCCACATACTCAGCAAATGGACCTTTGGGCTTAGTGTCCTCGGTATTGGGCCATAGTGTGGATTTGGAAGTTTGGGCCTAGTTGGGCTATTAGACCCATGTTTTGGGCTTTGGACTAGCATGCTCGGTAGGTGTTCATTTGGATGGATCGGTTCAATCCGATCTAATTAAGTATATCCAAATGGATTTCGGTTCTCAAAATATGGATCCAAATAGTTCAAACTAAATTCAAATTCGATCCGATCTGATCCAATTACAATTTGTTGGATCGGTTTTTATAATTCGGTTTTCAAAAACCATAACATTTTAAAAGGACATAGATTTATAATATGATCTAATTTTACAGAAGAAGCAAAAAAAAATTAATTACTTGTGATTTAAAATTTATAAACAACCACTAAGAAGACATATTATAGTTTATTATTTAATAGATAAAAAACTTTTGACAGAAAGTACATATTAATATCTTTTATTAGGTAAAATCTTTTGATCTTATTTAAAAAAATTATAAAATTTATAAATAATTATAGATATATTGAAAATAGAAACATAACAAATTGTTATTCAGTTTTTTTGGACTATTCAGTTCTTATTTTATAAACCAAAACCAATCCGAAATCAAAATTAATAATTCGGTTTTGTTGAAAACCAATCCGAATATTTGAACCAAATAGTCCAATCCAAATTGTCAAATTAGACAATTCAGTTTTATCCAAATAGTGAACAACCCTAATGTTCGGCTTCCTTTGATTTTAGGCCCATGATGGGTTCGGGACCAATTTGGAAGATTGGGCTATATATATATATATATATATATATATATATATATATATATATATATATATATATATATATATATATATATATATATATTGCGCTTTAGGATTTGGGTCATTATATGGTTAAGTTGGGCCTTGGTTTTAGGCCAAGTTAGATAAAGGGTAAATTGGTCTTTTACCCTGATTATGATCAAAATAGCTTAAACTTTTGGTTATGAGTCGGAATCCAATTAATAATTGGATGTTATTGGTTATGATAGCATGGGGATTTTCCGGGCCAACAGTCAAAGATTCATTCGGGCGATTCAACAGTTTGAGGTGAGTTTCCTCACTGTGTTTTGCGGGTCGAAGGTACTAATGCTGACCCATGGTTTATTATGTTAGGAGGCTAGATGTCCGTGTGACTCTTGCATGTGTTATGTGTTGGTGTGCTTACCTGGCAAGACCCGATGTCGGGTGTGGATCGATGACTGTATTTTATGCTATTATCTTTGTGATTATCGCATTTGTTCGTATGATTATATGTTTTTATATATATATATATATATATATATATATATATATATATATATATACATATATACATATCGGGGCCTGATGACTGACAAATCTGTATACCGAGCGGGGCTCGATATCGGTCAGGGCCCGATGTCGGGCGAGGCCCTGTGAAGGGCGGTGCCCAATATGTGTTTATTATGTATGGTATGTGGTAGTTTGGAGAACTCACTAATCTTGTAATATTCCAAAATTCTAGACCAAAACTTTCATTTTTGATATAACGATTCATAAAACAATTTATAGAAAACATCATCAAGTTATTTCATTTCATAAAACCATAGATCAGATGTCTCAAAAGCATGTCATAAGGTAGTAACAATGTTAGAGTACAAATCCCAAGAATCTCATATGTGGAAAATCAGGTATGTGATGCGCTGCTACCGTATCGCCTCCTTTCCCTTCGAAGAAGAGGGATCTGAAACAAAAACTGAAAACCGTAAGCACAAAGCTTAGTGAGTTCCCCCATCATACCACATAGCATACAACATACATACCGTCTAACATATCCGGGTATTGGACTACCCCTTCGGTCTCTTTCAACCGGTAACTGCCTAACATATCAGGGTGCTGGCTTACCCCTTCGGTCCTGTCGACCAGTACCTAGCCTAGCATATCAGGGTGCTGGCATACCCCTTCAATCCTTTCGACCGGTACCTTGCCTAACATATCAGGGTGCTGGCCTACCCTTTCGTTCCTTTCGACCGATAATGGGGACTATTTTACCCCTTACTTCTACCACATAGCATCCTAGTGTACAAACATATAAGTCATATATTGCTTAGCTTATCCGGGTGCTGGCATACCCCTTCGGCCCTATCGACCGGTATTGGGGTCTATCCTACCCCTCCTACCACTATCACATAACATCATAGCATACTAGCACATAAAACATAACAGATAGTGACATACCAGATAATTATCACAAACACAATCATCTATACTATAACTCTTACTAGTGGGCCGACATTGGTGCCTTCGACCCACTTCTACTGGAAGGTAATGTTAGGTCCAGTATTGTGTTGCGTCTATTGGGCTCGTTAGCTAGTCCAATGTTTATCTCTGGTATGGGCCTGTCCATCCGTGAGTTTTGTAGGGTTTATTATAAATAGATGCTTGCATGCATCCTAGAACGTAATGATTAGAAACGATTAGATAAGCATTTTCAATCATATTCATCGTTCTTGTTTTGTAACCCTAGAATCCTCTACAGCGGAAGTTCTTAGTCGAGCTCTGCTGAGGATTGAGTAATTGAATCATTCGACTCATTGTGATCCATACTTGTGTTTTATTTCACTGCTTTTTATGTTCTTTATTTACCTGTTACAAAGATCTAATCGATCAAAAGAGTTTTTATAACTCATCAATTGGTATCAGAGCGGGAGGCTGTGTAATCGATACACATCTTTTCTGTGAAAGAATTTACGATTAGGGTTATTCCGCATTAACTGATATTTATTGAGCCGTCATTCCATAATTGACGTAACTCAGCATTTATTTGTTTTGCCCTAATATTACATATTACAATTTTGATCTTTCAAATAGGTTAAACGATCAAGCATGGACGAGTCTCAATCTAATCCTATCAACATCTCAAATAGCATTGGTTCAACAACGAAGATTCCTATTCTTTACACCCAAGATTATGAAGTCTGGGCGCATCATTTTGAAGATTATGTCATCGGATCTGAAGATAATGGATATCTTATTTGGGAAGCAATCGTGTCTGGACCATTCGCTCACTCAGGAACATCAAAGATCATCAAAACCCAGAAAGAATATAATGATTTGTTAAAAGATGTAAAAGACGTCGCTCAAGACGAAAAGGAAAAGTTTCAGTGCAATATCAAAGCATTGAGACTAATCCGATTCGCTCTTCAATCTGATACATTTAGGTTAGTGAGTTCCTGCAGTACCGCTAAAGAAATCTGGGATAGGTTGTGAGAGCTTTATTCCACAGATGAAGATTTGGAACATTCCATTCAGACGTTGCTTTTATCTGAGTTCGGTGAATTTAAGCAGAATACTGATGAAACTGCTACTCAGACGTTCGATCGCTTCAATCATCTTCTTAGCAAGATGATCAAACATGATATAGAAAGGAAGCTGATTGAACAGAAGGGTACCTTTTTGAATGGCCTAAGATCCGAGTGGAGAGCTGTCGTGTCCATAGTCAAAGCTCATGAGCAGTTCAAATCTTATTCGCTGGCAAAGCTGGTGGGAATCTTGAAATCTCAAGAAAAGATTGTCATGCAAGAGAAGAATGTTGTTTCAAGTTTGGGGTCCTTGGCCCTCCTGTCCAAAAGCAAAAATGTGGTAGAAGATGAAGATCTGAACCTAGAAGACTATGATCTTACTTCTGAAGATTATGCAATGATGGTGTCTAATCCAAAGAGGTTCATCAAGAAAAGGTTCCCTACCAATAAGAACCGAAATTGGAAGGGAAGCTATAGTTCTGAAAAGGTTAGGGAGGAGCCAAAGATAGAAGAACCAAAGAAAGAGGCGAAGGCTGAAGGAGATTATGGCGTCAACTGCTACTATTGTGGAGGAAAGAACCATTATGCCAAAGACTGCGTTCTGAAGAAAATGGCAGAAAAGGATGAGGAGAAAGATGAAGAGGCTATGTTGATGAAAAAGCTGGAAGAGATCAAGAGGAAGAAAGCTGCTACTAACCCTTCTATGAATGCTCTTATTGTACAGGGTTTGGCAGAGGATGACGAGTTCGGTGGCGTGCAGGTGTGGTCAACCGACTCAGAGGATGATGAAGTCAGGAAGCCATCTCATGGAAAGGCATATGTTGCGAGAGGTGACGAAAGCAGTGGGAAGTGTTTGATGGTGACTGATGTATCTCACATGAAGGGATACAATACAGACGGTGGGAATGAGGACACCAAGGAGCGAGAGGACTTATGCTTCACAGCAAAACCTCTCAGTGTGCAGATCAATGAGCTTTATGAATTGATCAAGAAGGTACAATCTCTTTTTATTTCATTTAAAGTCCCATAGAAATCATATTAAAGAGAATTAAATAGCTTAAATTCAAGAATCTCAAATCTGGATAGTTGTTTAACTCAAACATGAGTCACCAATTCTAACCTAACTGACCAAATAAGCAGGGTGTCATCCAAGAGTGAGGAACGAAGGATGTGGATAGAGCTGAAGGAGTCAGAGCTGATTAAGTCTAAGGACGAAAACATTTATTTACAAAGAGACAATTTAAAACTTTTGAAACAGAGAAATGTTTTTTGTTTAATTGCTAAACGTCTTTATACTAACATCACTCAACTGCATCTAAACTGTGAAATAGGGAAGAAAATTCATCGTATGATTTTACCCTTCCTTGAGTTTAAGGAGGATGAAATCGATGCTGAAGCATATAACTGCGAAAGTGTTGTATCGTCTGATGATGTGAATCCCACCTATA
The DNA here is from genome assembly GCF_051521515.1 of Lactuca serriola. NCBI lineage: Eukaryota > Viridiplantae > Streptophyta > Magnoliopsida > Asterales > Asteraceae > Lactuca > Lactuca serriola. The sequence continues at coordinate 164,465,239 of NC_136411.1, read as the reverse complement.
TGTATGGTCTGGACAAAATCGAATCTTTTATAAAGTCCAAGGACCATAAGGACATGCTGAAAAACCTTTTGGATGAAAACGATAAACTGAAACTAAGGACTGAAACCATACAAAAATTTGACTCACTGAATGCCAACTTGAGCTCAGAAAATAAAATTGATGTTGAAAACGTGTCTGAGCTTAATGAGGATGATGATATGAGCGTAATTTCTGTAGAGGATGAAGTCGACTATTCTGAGTTTGTCAAGAGCGAACCCGAAAACCACAAAAATCTTATTTCTGAAAATTTTGTGGAGTTTGCTCAATTATCCCAAAATAAGTCCCCGATTCTAGAAGAAAAGGTTGTTGTGTACCAAAAGGTGAGAACAACACCAAATCAGGTATATAAGGTCACAGGAGTAACCGAACATCAAACAGCCGAACTCACTGCCATAGTGAACGAAGATAATGCAGATCGCTATGATGAGTTTTTCTGGTCTGCTCCTATAGATAATGCCGACGAAACTGTTGGTCTGTCAGAGCGGACATCCTGGAAAACCAAAGGCAGATATGTGCCAGAGCCACTAAACAAGCCTGACAACTTCGATATGCCAAGCACTAGTGGTACAAAAGAAGTTCCTGTAGAAGAAGTCACTTCCACAAACGAAACATCATCAGTGAAAAGTGAACCGGCTGACAAGAAGCAGAAGCAAAAGGCTAACATTCACAAACAGCCAAAACAACTGAAGGATCAAAAGCAGTAAAGGAATCTGAGATACAAAAAGAATCTCTCAGAGCGAAAGCAGTTTTGGCGATCTCAAAACGCCCATTTCTGTTATCATAACAAAAATTCAAAGTCAGAGAAAAGTGCTGTCAGGCCGCAAGAGGGCAACAACAACTGAAAGGACAAGTTCGGTTCAGAGAGCACCAGCAACCGAAAGCATAGGTTTGGTTCCGAAAGCAAAAGCTACCAAAGTTCAAGGTTCGGTCCCTCTAATGATCAAAAACAAAAGGGTAACTTAGAACCTCACGTCAGGAAACATTCTCAGTCCAAATTCTCTCATTCTAATACTTCTCATTCTAAACCTAATTCTGTTCCTGCTCAAAGTTCAAATTCTTCAAAGGATTTGAAAGGAAAATCGAAGGTTTCCACAGTCAAGAATGACTGAAAGCAGTCCAAGGCCCAAACGCCAAAACCTGAAACCAAAACGACTGTAACTAATCCTAACAAAATCAAAGTATACACCATTAAGAAGAAAGATGAAACAACATTAATAAAAAGAACATATCTTGTTGATGTTTCTCTTACTATTCCTGTTCCTGTGAAAGGCTCATGTGGACCCAAGAAACTTTGGGTTCCTAAATCTGCTTAATTTTTGCAGGTTATTAGTGACGAGCAGTTCGACGAAGAATGGTATATTGACAGTGGCTGCTCACGTCACATGACAGGAAGGAAGGAAGACCTAAGGGAATTTCGATCTCTTCAGAATGGTGGGAATGTCAAGTTCGGGAACAACTCATATGGAACGATAAAGGGATATGGGATGATAACCAATGGAGATTTCACTATAAGAAAGGTGGCGTACGTTGAAGGGCTACAACATAACCTCATCAGTGTATCTCAGCTTGTTGGAGGTACCGGTCTTAAAGTTTCATTAGACGATGAGGGTTCGGAAATCATAGAGAAGAAAACAAAAGGGTGATTCTCAAATCAGAATGCAAAGGTGAAATGTTTCCTCTCAATCTCAAACCTATCAAAGGAAATCCAGCTATCTGTCTATTATCCAAAGCTCATTCTGATGAAAGCTAGTTGTGGCACCGAAGGCTCTCCCATCTCAACTTCAAGGATATCAACAATCTTGTCACTAGAGGTCATGTTTGGGGTCTTCCCTTGCTCAAGTTTGATCGAGAACATTTGTGTGCTGCATGTGAAATGGGGAAGCAGAGTCGTCAAAGTCACCCATCCATTATAAACACTAAAGTTGTCGAACCACTTGAGTTACTTCACATTGACTTATGTGGTCCATCATCTATCGAAAGCATTGGCGGTAGCAATTATATTCTTGTTATTGTTGATGACTTTTCACGTTTTACATGGGTGTTCTTTCTGAAGCACAAATTTGAGGCCACTCTCAAGCTAAAGATGTTTATTAAGCAGGTTAAAGTGCAACTGAGAAAAGTCGTTCGCAACATCAGGAGCGACAATGGACTGGAGTTCAAAAACAAAGAATTTGAAGACTTTTTGGCAGAAAAAGGAACCAATCACTACTTCTCAGCCCCCTACACCCCTCAACAGAACGGTATTGTCGAAAGACGAAACCGGTCCTTGTGTGAGGCGGCCCGAACAATGCTAAGTTTCGCTTCTCTACCCTTATATTTCTGGGCTGATGCTATTGCTGCAGCATGTTTTATGCAGAGCAGGTCCTATCTCAACAAGCATTTTACTCTTACTCCTTATGAGATCATCAACAATAGGAAGCCGAACGTTAAATTCTTCCATGTATTCGGCTCACGATGCTTCCTCTTCAACTCTAAAGAACATCGTAACAAGTTCGACGTTAAAGCTAATGAAGGAATTTTTCTAGGATACTCACTCACTTCAAAAGCGTACCGGGTTTTAAATAAGCGTTCGAGGAAGATCGAAGAAACGTATTATGTGACTTTCGATGACAGTTACGTCAAAAAGCTAAAGGCCACTGAAGAAGCAATTGGAGAGATCTTCACTCAAACAGGTCAAGTCACGGCCTCGATTGCTAATTTGTTTGAACAGTTTGTAGAACTATTCGATGAACCAGAGAAAGCTACTCTCTCGGAAGCCAAGGCAGCAGACAACAAAGTCGACCATCTGAAGCAAATCGTCGAAGATGCCTCCAAACGAATGGGTGAAGGAGAACATGTTCCAAACGAACCTCCAAAGCATGGTGCTTCAGTTGAGGGGGAGAATCCACCTTCTTCAAAACAACCGAGCTCACAAATTGAGGGGGAGATTTCCATTCCAGTTCCACCCGAAAGCTCAATACCACCCGAAAGCTCAACACCACCTGAAAGTCCTGTAGCACTAGAAAGTCTAGCTACACCTGAAAGCTCATCAGTCGAGGGGGAGAATGCTGATGTGTTTTACGACGATGATAATAAGGAGACAATTGCCGACCTTTTAAAGAGACAGGGTCGAGATAAAGATGCAGACATCAGTGCTCGTGTAGCTAGAGAGGCTGAAGAAGCCGAAAGAAGACAAAAAGAAGCTCACAACCTTCTCGAGAGCAGGAAAACTCTTTTTCCTCCTTGGACTCTTGAGAAGCTACTGAAAGAAGCCATTGAAACACCCAACATCTTGTGGCTAGAACCGGTGATCTCTTTAGATCGTTCTAACACTATCGATTCTCAGTTCGACATGCCACTAACCCGAAAGGCGTTTGTATTCCATGCCTTTGACAACACCGCTGAGTTCCCTCATCCTCATCCAAAGGTTGATCGGGACTTAGTCGATTTCTATCTGAGGGCCGCTCAACCACAGTACCAAACATGGAGCGCTCAGAATATTATCAATGTTCGGGTTCTGAAGCCGTACAGGGAAGGAAACTTCACCAACGTTCGGTTTAAGGTGCTAAGGGGGTCTGCTAAGACCGAACATGCCCTCTCGCTTGCTGATCTTCCCAACTTGAATCCACACGACTGGATCATCTTGCACAACATCCTTCTTACAAACGAAGCTGAATATGGTCCGATCATCGACCACTTCAAGAGGATGCTTGTCTGCTATATAATGGAAGTCGCAAAGATGGATCAGGAGGTAGCGAGCGTATTCAAGAAAAAGCCTACCATATCTCTTGTTGGCTCAGCAAGTGACCTAAACATGATGCAGATGAGAAAGATAGACCCGAAGAGAAACTCTGTTATGTTTACCAGAGATGAAGGCCAGAAATGTCTTTTCGCTTTGGCAGACAAACATCTCTATACCATTGCATGTCTGGAACATGTCTTAGGGATTATCCATTGGTGCAAGCAGAACACATCGGATGATAAAAAGTACTTCGACGACATGATTCAATGGTACATTCGCTTCAGACAGACTATCCTTGCGCTTATCTCGCGTCTGTTTGATACAACCAAGAAAGTTCCTGCTGCTGGTCCAAGCAAGAAGAAATGATAGTCTCGCTCCAAATTGACGCAAATGGGGAGATTGTTAGGTCCAATATTGTGTTGCGTCTATTGGGCTCGTTAGCTAGTCCAATGTTTATCTCCGGGATAGGCCTGTCCATCCGTGAGTTTTGTAGGGTTTATTATAAATAGATGCTTGCATGCATCCTAGAACGTAATGATTAGAAACGATTAGATAAGTATTTTCAATCATATTCATCGTTCTTGTTTTGTAACCCTAGAATCCTCTACAGCGGAAGTTCTTAGTCGAGCTCTGCTGAGGATTGAGTAATTGAATCATTCGACTCATTGTGATCCATACTTGTGCTTTATTTCACTGCTTTTTATGTTATTTATCTACCTGTTACAAAGATCTAATTGATCAAAAGAGTTTTTATAACTCATCAGGTAACTCACCTCAATGTTGTGAAGTGACTGAACTGTCCTCGGCTCTGGGATCGACTCCTCTCAAACTCCTACACATAACAATCTCCTTTAATTACTCGTTCATACTCATAACCCCTATAAGGGTCAACTCTGGTCAATGGTCAAAGTCAAAGTCAACCTCCTAGTCAAAGTCAACATCCTGGTTGACTCAACTCGCCGAGTTGGTCCGTTAACTCGTCGAGTTCCATAATCCATCAAACCCTGAAATCTTGATCCTACTCGTCGAGTCCTTTCATGAACTTGCCGAGTTCTATGATCTATACAACCCCTGGAATCTCGATACTACTTGTCGAGTCCTTTCATGAACTCGTCGAGTTTCTCTTCATAACATAGTCAGGACCTTTCACTCATAACTTTCTGAGTCCCTCCTTGAACTCGCCGAGTTCCTCAATCTTCATAACCCAAAACCATAGCCAACTCGCTGAGTCATCTCCTAGACTCAACGAGTTCACTCAATAATAGAAAAGGTTGGGGTACCATGAACCAACTCGCTGAGTTGTATGAACAACTCATCGAGTCGCCCATTGTCTAAACCCATTCATTCGTTCCCAGTCGGGTTCAAAGCTTCCAAACCATAGATCTGGTCCCATAGGACTAAGTTACCACATAAAGTTGCTAACTTTACGTGCATGCATGGTGCCATGAAGCTAATAATACCAAAAATCAACTCCTAAAGAGATCTGAGGCATGGAGAAGGGCCAAGACTCAATAAAGCTGGCAACTTTGAGTCTCATAAGGCCATGGACATCTAGATCTAAAATCATAACTCCAAAATATGCTTGCATCCATGAATGGTTCCAAAATAGGCTCCTTAAAGCCCTAAACTAATCCATGAAGGGATGTAGTAAATGAATAGTCAGGGTATAGACTTTATACCTCAATAAGGCTGCTTTGACAACGAAATCTCTAGATCCAAGGCTTCTTCCTTCAACCAAGCACTTCTAGCTTCCACTCCTTCAAGGAAGTACCAAAGAATCACTCTCTTTTCACTCACACACACTCAAAAGGCTCAAGATCACGAATTAGGATTTTGCTAGACTGAGGGAGGCGATGAGGGAGGCCACAATGGAGTATTAAGGTGCTTAAATAGGGGTGCAAACTCTGAAAATTAGGGTTTCCTTCTGGTAGCCCTACTCGTCGAGTTGAGGCTTCTCAACTCGTCGAGTAGACTTCAAGTCCTGCGTACAACATCCATTCCTATTCGACGAGTTTGGGGCCTCCAACTCGTCGAGTCCCTTTGCAAAAATGAATGATTTTAATTTAAAATACATACCAAGATCCGAGCGTTACAAGACTTGTGCTTACAATGTCCATTTTATGTTAAGGTACTTCTGGTTCGAAAGGGAAGGGCTCAGGATGATTGTAGAGCACACACCACATTATTCTGCATTTTGTGATATACTCTGATATTTTATGATGTATTAATACACTTTGTTCCACTTTGGTTTCATGATGATGTTTTGGATTACAGTTTTATTAATTTAAAAATGAATTTTTTTGTCTTAATTTTTGGGCGTTACACAGAATCAGCTACATGAACCTCCTAAACCAAGCTAAAACTCATATTAAAGCTCAACACCTCTCTAAGTTTGATCAAAACTCAAACCAGTAAAAAAGTCAATGGTCAATGGTCAAGTTCAAAGTCAACATCCAAAGTTAACACTCAACATCACTAACAGCTGGCTCTTACGTCGTGACCAGCCCATGGTCACATGGTGGCCAATAACTCATCTCCGATCTAAAACTCAAGATTCGAACAACTCAGTAACGATGAAAACCATTATCACGTCATGATGGTCATGCCCCCACGTCGTGAAAGAGTCCGTCCAAAACAATCTGGAAAACCCATCGTCGCATCGTGACCTCCACATGGGCATGTCATGACTACAACAATTTGGGACAACTTAATACATTCAGCCCTTAATCCTTTAACCCATCCATTCCAACTTTCCAGAGGGCCTTCTTACTCCAAAAACATTCTAAAAGTCGGTTTTTATAGACATGGACGTCCAATGCATGTCTTGATCTCTTATTAGGTCAAAATGATGAAAAAATGGAACCACAAACGCATGAATGTCTTCAAAATTTAGCCAAACTTCATATCCAACATAAATAACAGTTAAGGGACCTCAAGGACCATAAAGTTTCCAACTTTATGGAATCCTTCCATCCAAACTTCCAAAACGTGAAGAAAAAGGGACAAAGAGCTTAGATCTAGAAACATGCAACATAAAGCTTGGATCTTGAACTCTTACATTGGTCTAAAAATGGCTCAGTGGAAACTCCAAGCTTGCCAAAGGTTGTCTATACCACAATAGCCTTCTCCATCCTTCCAAATGCACCAAAACACCAAGGATAAGCTCACATTAGAAGAGAAGGGTATTAGAGTTTGCTTCAAGGTTCTAGAGGGTGATGGAGGTTAGAAATAAAGCCCTAAATCCAAGATTAGAGGTTTAAATATGGAGGAAACCCTAAGAGATCATAGGCTTGGATGCAACTATAGTCACATCGTGACCATACCTTTGTCACGTCGTGACATCCACTAGAACGCGTTATCAAATTTGGCACGTCACGTTGTGACCCCTCTATGGTCACGTTGTGACATATTGTTTTTCCCAAAAAACATGCCTTTGAATCCTTTATGCCTTACACTGATCTATTATGGGAGATGGATGTTACAATAAACTTGTTTAAAACCATTAGAATTCAAACAACTACCACTAACAAGCTTCTTTTGAATCTTGGGAACAAACAAAACATCAAAAATCTTAATAGTTTTTCCATAAGTAAAATTTAAACAAGCAAAACCGACACCACAAATAGGTTTAAACGAATCATCTTCCATGTGTAACACAGATCCATCTTCAAGCGGTGTTAATGTTTCAAACAACCGTTCATCCTTGCATCCATGGTTTGTTGCACCAGATCCGATCCACCAAGCAACATTATCATCATGTGCATAGAATGATTCTGGAATAAGTGAAACGTAATAAACATCATTTTGATTAGAATTATCAAAGTTAGTCAAAAAATGACCTCTTTTCACTTGGTCCTTAGACCCATTTCCACTTCCACTGGCTCTATTGTTTCCAGCACCATTGTTGCCATGATTCACACGAAAATCATGCTTGCAACGCCCTACTTTGAAGCACCTCCAACAAACTAATTCCTTTTTCTTTTTGTTGGAATTATTTGGGACATATTCTTGCTTGCGTTTTCCATGTCCTTTGTTGTTCTAATTTCTTGTTTTGTTTTCAACCACATGAACCGAGGGCTATCTAGATTCAACTTTTCCTTTATTTTTGTCACTTTGTTGAACACAAAGAAATTCTTTAATATGCAAATGACTACCAAGTTGAACTAAAGACGGTTCCTCCTTTTGATGCTTCAAGTTATGTTTGAAGTCTTTCCATGATGTTGGAAGTTTGTTAATCACACTTAACACAACAATGGTTTCATCCATATTCATTTTGTGTAGTTTGAATTGACCCAAAATGCGAAGGAGTTCGTTGTATTGTTCCTTGACATATCTTGAACCAACTATTTTGTAGTTATTAAAATCACCGACCATAAACTTCTTGCTAGAAGCATCCTTAGCCATGTATTATGATTCAAGAGTGTCCGACAACTCATTTGCTCTTTTAGCATCACTATGGGTATTGAATAAAGAATCAACCTTACCATTCAAAATATGACCTCTACAGATGTAGTCATTGTTGTCCCAATTGTTCCTCTTCCTAGTTTCTTCCAATGTCTCGTTCTCCACCACTTCTGACCTCGGAGTACTCAACACATACGCAACCTTCAGCGTGGTCAGCATGAACGACAGCTTCTTTTGCAAGCACCTGAAATCGTTGCCATCAAACTTGTCCACTTTTGTCAACTTTATGGTTAACTCGTAGATTGATTTTCCATCTCCATCGGACAATAATATCAGTTCGATTGTTGGGGGAATATAAGTAGGGTGTTGGTGGAGAACCTAATTCCTTATGGATCGTGTAAGTTCACTTTCCGAACTGATATTTCCACCCTATGTTTGGGTTATAGGAAATCCAATCTAGGATAATCCAAAAGGAAACTTGTGTATCTAGACACAGAAAGAGAATTTAAATCGCCACGGAGTTCTGAGTTTGTTGATGAAGAAGAACAATTGAGAAAATTTTGTATACGACTTAAAAGAGGAGTCGTATATATACATGACGGATTAGGGTTTAATCTGCTAAATTAGTTAGAGAAATCTCGAAATTAATGGCTTAGTAAATGGTTTCCAAAACTGACAAGATTTATCAATCTTACCATAATCAACCACTAGAATTCGGTTTTTCCAAAATGAAACTAATTCAAATTTCCGAAAACCTTTTGGGGCACTGCCTTTAGGACACTGCAATGGAGTGCGACCCTCTTGACCCCCGTTTTTCTATCGTACCTGCTTATAATTCAATCTTATATATGTATGCATTCCGTATTCACCAAACATATAATATATAGTACAATTGATAAACATATTGGCTCATATGTTAGTTTAAATCAATCAAAATGTCTGGTTGCACTAAAATCACAAACACCAAATTCTCCAATGATGTTTCAAACAAGTAAATGTTTTTAAAAGATAATAATATTTCTACTAACTCGTATGGGAGTCGTTTCAAGGTAGGATCAGACCAAGTTGATATCTTAAAATTCTAGTTGGGATCCAAAAATTTACATATAGATATTGTTTTAAATAGATCCTATAGCCATTAAGATCATTTTTCGTGTATAGGGTGTTAAGATCAAAATCAGTGGCGGACCTATATAGGGCATTTGGGGTCCCGGGTCACTGCTCAATTTCCGGCACGCAGTGTAAATTTTTTTTTTTTTTTTTTTTTTGGTTTTTTCTATTAGGTGCACCCGCTTGAAGTACGAGGGACACCCCTACTAAAACAGTCTGCGTCCGCCACTGATCAAAATCGTTATCAAGGTAATGACAATAGTAGTTATGATAATACTAATATCGATAATATAAGATAACATATAATAATAAAGAAAAAAGAAAACAGTATGCAATGTGATGGGGGTAGTTCTTGTCATTTTAGAGGTATCCATTTTTGAATAATTCTACTGCTCAATACAATTTCATCACGTTTTGACTCAAAGTGCCAAAAGTGGTTTGTCCATCTTGGCGGGCAAAGCTACGTGGGCATGAACGTTCCATAGCTTCAAATAGGGGCCTCCTACTACTCACACAAATAATTCACAATGTTATCTATATTTTTATTTATAATCCTTTATTTTACATTCAATGTACATCTTATATCCTTTTCTCTAATTTAAAAGGAATACATAATAAAATTTAAATACTATTTTTAATAAATTATCTCATTAAGAATATATGATATGCTCAAAATAAACTAATATTGAATATGTTTATATGATATTTAGGATAAAATTTACTTTTAGTTTCATTGTAAAAATCAATATAAATATCGTTTGTCAGAATACATACACAAAGATTAAAATTGTTTTGTTTTTAACTTGTCATATTATGATTTATATAAAACCTAAAAACTAACAGTTAAATATAAATATAAGTATTTAAGACCAATATAAAAACCTCTAAAATGGCTTACGGATAGTGAAAAAATACAATTTCTTTTTTAACAAAAAGTAGTCTTTTTTATATCGATGTAATGTTAGGAATTTTGAAGCTTTCTTTTTTGTTAAACAACCTCAAATTTCACTGTATTTAGGAAAATAACATATATGTTATTTTAAAATTTAAACACCTTAAAATATTACTAATTTCTACCACCCACCCCCAAAGAAAAGTTAATTGTTTATTCTCGACTTATTATAAAATAACACGACACCACCGGGTAATGTACACAATAGACACATCTTACTTGCACAAAAATGTCGAGTTTGATGCAAGAAACAATGGTTCCTTTGGTTTATGCTCCCCCCTTCTTACTCCTACTCTTTTTTCTCATCAAGTTCTATTACTTTAGTCGACCCTCCACCATGCTAAACCTACCACCTTCGCCACCAAAACTGCCGGTGATCGGCAACATCCACCAGCTAGGCCCAATCCTCCACCGCTCCCTTCTTGATTTATCCAAACGCTACGGTGGTCCACTGATGCTCATGCGCATGGGCTCTGTCCCAACCCTGGTAGTCTCATCAGCCGAAGCAGCACGTGAGATAATGAAAACCCAAGATCTCATATTTGCCACCAGACCCGAGTTGCGAAGGTGGCGTCAAATCCTCTACGATCAAAAAGAAGTCTCGGTGGCGCCTTATGGTGAGCACTGGAGGCAATTCAAGAGCATCATGGTTATCCATTTCTTGAGCAAGAACAAGGTCGAAGCTTATCGTGAAGTGAGGGAAGAAGAAACGGAGATTGCAATCGAGAAAATCAAGAAATCTTGTAACATGCAGGAGGTGGTGAATTTGACTGATCTGTTCCAAAAACTTACGAATGATGTGGTATGTAGGGTGACGTTTGGAATGAAGTATAGCGAAGGGGAAAGTGGGAGGAAGTTCAAGAACATGTTGAAGGAATATTTTGATGTATTGAGTGAGCTTAATTTTGAGGATATGATTCCATGGCTTTGGTGGGTGGATCGAGTGAGAGGGACTAGTGCTAGAGTCGAGAAAGTTGCTAAAGAGGTCGATGAGTTTTTGGATGGACTGGTGGAGGAGCGGCTGAGGAAACAGTCGACTAGTGGCGACGATGGTGATGTTGATAACAGTGAAGATTTCCTTGACATATTGATTAAGATCCAAAAGAAAGATGCTAATAGCCTTCTAGATAGAGATGGCATCAAAGGACTCCTCTTGGTAAGAAGACTCTTTTTTATTACAATACTGTTATTTTGCAAAAGTTTTTTTTAAGGTTCGAACGCTATACTTTATATAATTTGTTATGAAAACGATTTTCTGACATAGTTTGAATATCATAAACTAATAAGCAATTCAGTTATTATTAATATTGTATTTATATGGAAAATGACGATTCGATTGATAAACGTGTTCGATTTTTGACATTTAATAACTTTGAAATTACTTGTTTTACCTTCTTTACAGCATCACACCTCCATTTTCCACTTTGAAAATAACTTCGTCAAACCATAGCATTCAAATATTGAAAGTTAATTTGGAAGCTAGCTATTTACTACGTTATTTTATTATATGAATTTATAATTTTATAAATATATCTATATACTGAAAATATTTAAATTTATTAGTATGTAGTTTATTTATTAAATATTTTTTGACATGACCTTTGTTCATTTAACCAATTCCTTTCCCTACAGAATTTCCAATTTGTTAGTGTTTATATTTTTCCTTTGCATTTTGTTATTTTTATACGGTATAACATATTTATTTTACAAATCCGAAGATTTAGAAAACATATACAAACCTAATTAATATTATTTTCTTTATGATCCTCAAAATTTCAAAATATCATGTTGCAACTTTTGCCTAAACGCATAGTCAATATAAAATTATCATTATCATATGATGATATACAAAGTATTTGTGAAGTGAATTAATTAACCATATATATGACTCTTTTTATTGCCGAAAATATTTGCGAAACTGATAATGGCTAAACGATAGTATTTGTGTTCTTGACAAAAAACTTTTTGTTATTGTAGGATGTATATACAGCTGGAACAGACACAACAACAACAGTATTGGAATGGGCATTTGCAGAACTTCTAAAACATCCGAGGACTTTCAAGAAACTTCAGGATGAAGTGAGGATGGTTCTTCAGGACAAGAACCATATAAACCAACAAGATATCGACAACATGAAATACTTGAAAGCTGTGATAAAAGAAACTTTACGTCTTCATCCCCCTGCCCCAACCCTAATTCCTCGAGTCTCGAGAGAAGATGCAAAAGTCATGGGATACGACATCATGAAAGGAACTAGGGTTATTATTAATGGATGGGCCATTCAAAGAGACCCGAAAGTATGGGATGAACCCGACGAGTTTCAACCGGAGAGATTCTTGGATAATAGTATTGATTACAAAGGGCACGACTTTGAATTGATTCCTTTCGGTGCAGGAAGAAGGGGGTGTCCGGGGATGCAATTTGCACTGGTGATAGATGAACATGTGTTGGCTAATCTTTTGCATAAGTTCGATTGGGAGTTGCCGAATGGAGGTAAAGAAGCGGACCTGGATATGGAGGAAGAGCCTGGTATTACGGTTCACAAGAAGGTTCCTCTTTTGGTCATGGCAAAAGAATTCTCTTCCTAAATCATATATCATATGATTAAGCACTAGGTGTGAAACCTCTGTATTACATGAGTTTATTAAAAAAAAATTGGTAACCACAAAGATCATGTTTATAAAAAAGTTAGTAACGATTAAGTTTATGACCTTTTGGTAAACCGTATGGACTATTTATGTAATTTGGTTCTAATTAATCTATACTAATAAAATTAATTAATATGAGTTCACAAATGGAATGTTAATAAACATATACGTTAATTAATATATTAATAAAAAAAGAAATTCAAAAATAAAAAGTTATTATGTACATTAATTAATATATTAATAAAATTAATTAATATGAGATGACATTTAATATGTGAGATTTGAATAAAAAAGAAAAAAAAAACTATAACAATGACAAGTGGATATTAAATAATTTAAAAAAATCTTGAAAATGACAGGTGTCAAAATGAAGGAAAATATGACATGTGGCAAAATCATTCTTATTTATTAAGGTAGATTTTAATTTTGTCGTTGTGTAACCACATGTTAATGTTGTTTATTTCCACTTTATATGTCTTTGAGTGTTTTTTTTTAAAGCCACATATTAACACCTCCCCAACAAGAAGCTAGAGTGGAAAAAAGGGGGATGGTCCGGTTTAGGGATGAGCTCTTTAGAACCGGACCGGTTCGGAACCGGAACCGGTTTTTGTATATTATGAGAACTGGGAACCGGACTGCCTGTTCTAGCGTTCGTTTCGGTTCCGGTCCTGGTTTTTCGGTTATTTTTCAAACTAGAACCCGTTGAAATATTATAGATGATATGTTATCTTCCGGAGCTTGTTATAAATGATTCAATATTTAACAAAATTATAACATTTTACATTCTAAATTGAAATATAAACATTAAATTACATGATGAAAAAAGAATCAAGTAATTCTGACTTCATATGAGTGGGTTATGCGCATTTTAAAAGCGAGACAAATTCCAAAAAAAATGTTGAAACAGAAAATACGCAACATTGATATACTGTCTTCCGAGGTCTATAACTGATTCAATATCTAACCAAAATATGTGTTTTTATAGTCTAAAATGAAGTACAAATACCAAATTACATGCTAGGAAAAAAAATTAAATAATTCCGACGTCACATGAATGAGTTATGAACATTAAAAAAAATGTGACAGATTCTAAAAAACAAAAAAAAAAATATTGAAATAGAGAAAACGCAGCATCGATATTCTTTCTTTCGGGGCATGTATCAGATTCAATATATAACAAAAACATACGTTTGTACAGACAAAAATGAATTACAAACTCCAAATTACATGTTGGAAAAAAAAAATCAAATAATTCTGACTTTATATGAGCGAGTTATGCGTATTTTAAAAAACGAGAAATTTGTCAAACCGGTTTCGGTTTTTAGAACCGGGACCGGTTTTCATAAAAATGGAGAACCGGTAACCGGACCTTGTTACCAATTCCGGTTCCGGTTCCAGCGGTTCTAATGTTCATCCCTAGTCCGATTATAAGGTGCATTTACATGTTTAGGGGCTTTGACCCACTCAATCTAATTAATCCAAACACCTCTAATCCTATTCGAGAGCCACAAAGAAGAGTTAAAAACCTTTTTGCTCCTAAACGAAGAGGTAACTCTATTTAATACTCGAAACATTAAACACCTTTTTTGTTCCTAAACGACCAAATCACCTAAAGGCAACAACTTAACAAATACTATAATCAAACGCCTTCCTTGTTTCTTCCAATGTGGGCTTCCATCTCTTCATCCATCTTTCACCTTCATTTCAAAATGGGCTTCCATATCATTTCCCACCTTCGACAAGGCTTTAATATGGTCAAGCCCTTATTCTACTCATAAACTACACATTTCATCCCATGAGGGACATGAGCCATGTACCTATGGTTGAGGGCATCTTTCCAACAAGGCTTTTGGTACAAGTTTCGTACCTAAAAATTTAAAACCAACATATATACATACATACATACATATATATATATATATATATATATATATATATATATATATATATATATATATATATATAGTAAAGATGAGAACAAATTAATGAAATCATCTCTGTGGTTTACCAAAATTTCACGCTTGGTCTCTATCTTTTCTTTTGCACTTGAACCGTCCCTAGGTTTTGATTTTGTTATGGTGTAATTCTTACCTAATAGGAAATGACTATAATGCCCTTAATATTTTATTTTTCAATTACTTTTATTTTTTAAATTAAATGATTTAATTCATTTATTGAAAAGTGTGTCCCCACTTGAATTCTATCTCCCACTCGAACTCCTCCCTATTTACCCCTACCAAGGCTCTTGCTTCATATCTCTGATGACCACTGCCATTTCTCCGGCGTGAGACTTCATCTTACAGGTGACCAGGTGAGCTTCTGCTCTAATCGGGATCTCGGCTACGCAGTACCTTTGTAAATTTCATCAGATAGACGGAACACCAAGAACTTCTAGAAAACCCAGATTGAAAATGTAGATTCAAGTATAAGGAAGTAAAACAGAAAAGAGAAAGAGAAATGGGATCTCTGTTGAATCTAGAACTGATGAATGTGTACCCAGAAAATCTATCGACCTCCAAATCAGTCCCGATCTCCTCAATAACTGTATACTTACTCGTTGTAGCAGAAAATGATTAAACCAAACGGTATATATATATATATATATATATATATATATATATATATATATATATATATATATTGTAACGCCCGGTTCTTGGTATGTATTTTAATAAAGAATTATTCATTTTTGCAAAGGGACTCGACGAGTCGGAGGCGCCAGACTCGTCGAGTAGGAACGAATGAAAGGACGCGAGACTTGAAGTCTACTCGACGAGTTGAGAGGCATCGACTCGACGAGTAGGGCTGCCAGAGTGAAACTCTAATTTTCAGGGTTTTCACCCTATTTAAAGACCTTAACACCCCTATTGTGGCCTCCATCATCTCCTCTCGTAATCCAGAAAACCCTAATTCGTGATCTTGAGCTTTGTGGGTGTGTATGAGTGAAAAAGAAGTGATTTCTTGGTGTTTTCTTGAAGGAGGGAAAGCCATAAGTGCTTGGTTGAAGGAAGGAGCTTTGGATCCAGAAAAAGGACTCCATTTCCAGCTCATTTGAGGTATAAAGTCTATACCTTGTCTATTCATCTATTAGATCCCTTCATGGAGTAATTTAGGGCTTTAAGGAACCATTTTTGGAACCATTCATGGATGCAAGCATGTTTGGTGTCAAGACTTCAGATCCAGAGTCTTTGAGGGACTTCATGGCATAAATGTGCAAACTTTATGGCCATGGGAGTCCCATGCATCATAAGAACCACTTTTAGAGCCTTTTTGAGCTAAATAGCCCATGCATGAACATAAAGTTTGTAACTTTACGTGTTATATAGACCCTAGGATGCCAGATCTATGTTCTGGATGCTTTAAGCCCGACTAAAATCGACTGGATAAGCTTGGACTTTGGGGGACTCGACGAGTCGTTCATACGACTCGGCGAGTTGGGTCGTGGTTCCCCAACCTTTTTTGTTACTAAGCAAACTTTTTGAGTCTAGAAAAGGACTTGGTGAGTTGGACGTGTTTATGGACTTAAGGATTAAAGAACTAGATGAGTCCAAGGATGAACTCAGCGAGTTGAGAGCAAAATGTCCTAACTGATATAAAGAGGAACTCGACGAGTTCAAGGATAAACTCGGCGAGTTGTTAGGGAAATACCCCGACACTGTATGAAGGAGAACTTGACGAGTCCAAGGAAGGACTCGACGAGTTCAAATGGAAAGTCCTGATTGTGTCATGAGGAGAAACTCGACGAGTTAGAGGGTAACTCGATGAGTTAGATCGCGAGTTCAAGATTCCCTGAATCATGGAACTCGATGAGTTGACGGACCAACTCAGCGAGTTGAATCAACCAGGATGCTGACTTGGACCAACAGGTTGACTTTGCCCAGAGTGTTGACCATTGACCAGAGTTGACCCTTAAAGGGGTTATAAGTTTGAAAGAGTAATTAAAAGCGATGTTATGTGTAGGAGTTTGAGGAGAGTTGATCCCAGCACCGAGGATAGTTTAGCTACTTCACGACATTGAGGTGAGTTACCTTCCAGTAGAAGTGGGTCAATGGCACCAAGGCCGGCCCAATAGTAAGAGTTATAGTAGGGATGATTGTCTTTGTGATAATTATCTAGTATGTTGCTATCTGTTATGTTTATGTGAAAGTATGCTATGATGTTATGTGATATGTGATAGGAGGGGTAGGATAGACCCCAATACTGGTCGATAGGGCCTAAGGGGTATGCCAGTACCCTGATAAGCTAGGCAGTATATGATTATATGTTTATGCACTAGGATGCTATGTGGTAGAGTAGGGGTGAAATAGTCCCCGGTAGCGGTCGAAAGGACCGAAGGGGTAGGCCAGCACCCTGATATGTTAGGCAAGGTACCGGTCGAAAGGACCGAAGGGGTATGCCAACACCCTGATATGTTAGGGTAGGTGTCGGTCGATAGGACCGAAGGGGTAGGCCAACACCTTGATATGTTAGGCAGTTACCGGTTGAAAAAGACCGAAGGGGTAGTCCAGTACCCGGATATGTTAGACAGTATGTATGTTATATGGTACGTCGTATGATGGGGGAACTCACTAAGCTTTGTTCTTACGGTTTTCAGTTTTTGTTTCAGGTCCTTCTTCTTCGAAGGGAAAGGAGTTGGTATGGTAGCAGCACATCACACACATGATTTGTCGCATGTGAGATTCTTGGGAATTGGGATTTGTACTCTAAAATTATTACTATTTTATGAGATGGTTTTGAGACATATGATCTATGGTTTTTATGAAATGAATTAACTTGATGATGTTTTCTTATAACTTATTTATAAACTAATGTATCAAAAATGAAATTTTTGGTCTTGAATTTTGGGATGCTACATATATATATATATATATATATATATATATATATATATATATATATATATATATATATATATATATATATATATATATATATATATATATATATATATATATATATATATATATATATATAGAGAGAGAGAGAGAGAGAGAGAGAGAGAGAGAGTTAGGTTCAAATGTTTTCACTATCTATTGTGTGCATGTATGATTGATTCTGGACCAATCATTTTAGTTATTTTAAGAAAGTAATTAATACATATTAAATGCTGAAGATGTAATTAATATCCATTATATCTTCAACATTTAATATGCATTAATTAATTTCTTAAAATAACTAAAATGATTGGTCCAGAATCAATCATACATGCACACAATAGATAGTGAAAACAAAATAACCTAACCCTATATATATATATATATATATATATATATATATATATATATATATATATATATATATATATATATATATATATATGTTGGTGATTTTAGTGTTGCCATGTCATTTTATGTATCTGGAACTAACATGTGAGTTACAGGGCTTCATAATTTGTACTCTAAAATATGTACGGGTTGGTGCGGAGTGCACACATGTATAAGTTCAAATTAAAAGCCAGTTCGACGACAAGTTTGGGGTCCGGGGGCAGCGCCCCTAGATCCGGGGTTTCCAAAGCGGCGGCGCCCCTTTGGTTGGGTCTAAGGGCATCGCCCCTAGCGGGGTCTAAGGGGCAGAGCCCCAAAACGTCTCCGAATTTTACATATGGGAACATAGTGGGAAATTTAGATTCTTGAGGGTGATTATGGTAAAACTAACGAAACTCGTTAGTTTTGGTAACCCAAGATCCTCATTAAAATTCGGATTACCCTGACTTACTTCCAAAGAAACTAATGACGGCCCAACCCTAATGAAACCCTAATCTCGTTTATTATATAAACGGCTCTTCATTTTGAGAAGAGAGACCCGGATATAAGCTCTCGTTTTTCTTCAAACTTTCACAGAATCTTTCTAGCAATTTGGCTTACGATTTCTGTGCCTAGAATCGTAAGTGTCCACTTGGATTATCCTACGCTAAATTTCTTGCAACCTAGGCATAGGGTAAAAATATCAGTTCGAAGAGTGTTCTCATGATCCAAGTTGGTATCCAGATCTGCACCGCAAACCCTAATTTTTCTTACTATATATATATATATATATATATATATATATATATATATATATATATATATATATATATATATATATATATATATATATATATAAGCAATCCACCCATCTTCACATCGATTCAACTGGAATTCCCAACTGTCATCGATTCAAATACCGCAACAACTCCATCACCATTTGTTGTAGCTAATGCTCATGTCCAGGTTTTTGTTTCGTCGTCTCCAATAGTTGTAGTTATGCCAACAACTTTTTGCACTAAGCAGTAAGTGTTGTTTTTGTCTCTCTCCATATAGCTAGTTGTTCAAGTTCCTTTGTTCGATCGTAATACAACATAAGTTGTTTCTAAGCCTCCAACTTACAAGAATTATTCTCTTATGGTGTATGGGAATGATAATTTTCAAAAAATTATGTTATATTGGTCGAGGGGAGGTTTATCGGTGATATATGCCTTATTATTCAAGTAACCAAGGATATGGGTTATAACATAAGAGGATGTGAAATAGATCTAAAGTCAATAGTTAATGGGACAGGTGGAAAAAAATAGTTTCCAAAGGATGTATGTTCCATTAGTTTAAAGGTGTTGGGGTGGTTTGAAAAGTTAGTGGGTTATGTATTGAGAATGGGGTGAATTTTGTAGGAGTTCAAGAAACTATGATGCCTAGATTGGTTCTTTTTTATGTTTCGAGCATTATCAACTTTTCACTTCTACATTATGTATATTGTTGCACACTACAAGAAAAAACAGATATAGCTACGAAAAAAAATCCATAGCAAAAAGCTGAAATTTTGTAGCTTAACATGTATAGCTATAAAATTCAATAATCCAATTATGTGTGTTAAACAATAGGTTATTCGTACTGATTACTTCGTTGATGTTGAGGGGTTGTGGAATAATTTTGATGGTTATATTACGTTCATTACTCCCCAAGATACAAATAATATATTACTATTGATATCTTCATATCTTTTTTCATAAACAATCACAGCTTTGTGATATTTAGTGTTGGTTCGAGTGTGGTTGATGGTAAGTATCAACTAGCTCCGTTTTTTATAATGCACTCTGAAGGTAGCTATTTCCTTACATGTATAATTGCCTTCCGTGTCATGTACTCTGAAGGTAAGTAACGACTATCTTCCCTTTTTATTTTTTACACAATATTGAGATTTATAGTAAATGATTGTGTTTGTTATATTAGATGAACATATTGATTAGTCCCCTTTTGGGTTTTGTATATAGGAGTTAAATACTTACTAGTTTGTGACACTTGTTTTTCATCATGACATATATTATTACGAGAGATGTGACCCGTTGATGGGACAAGTGAGATGCTATGTGACGTATTTCTAAAGAGTATGGGTTGATAATTTGTTAAAAATACTCTAAGTGTGTGTGTGTGTGGGGGGGGGGGGGGGGTTAGATTAAGCCTTAAGGTGTCTAAGGTCATAACTAAATTGATATATACTTGAATTAGAAGCGAAGTATTTTTTTGGTTGCCCTCATAACTAGTAACTGAATAAAATGACATTTGGAGAGAGATGTTGATATATTGATTTATTATATGATTAATAAATTGTAATAATTTTTTTTGTTCATATATTATGTGATTAATATGTTAAATGGATATAGTATTAATTAATTAAGAATTAATCAGAAATTAATTAGAATTAATTTTGGTATTAATTAGATTAATTGTTAGTGCAAGGACTGAGCTTCGACTGTTCAATACTTGAACAAGAGGGAACTCCCGATGCTTCCATAGGCACAGAAGATTTTGAGAGGATCAAAAGAGGATCCAAAATATTTTTTCTGGATAATTAGGACGCTAGATAAATACCATATTTGAAATAATATTAATTTATTTCAAATTAGGGTTTGTAGGGGTTTTCCTATAAGCTATAAATAGGACCCCTTGGGTACCTTATTTTCCTCCACAACTACCCTAAGAGAATAGCTTATTTTCTCCTACTCCTCTCCTTTCTCCTATTATCTTTTGGTTGATAGGGTTTGGGTATAGAGCATTAAAGACACTAAACTTTTGGTGTTGGGATTTCTGAAGGAAGGATCTTTGATTTATATGTTATAATAAATCAAAAGGTATGTAACCCTACTCTTGAATTTCGATTTTAATAGGTATCTGTAACATCCAGTTCATGTGCTCATCTTTATAAGTTATTAAATAAAATTTTGGGCTTAAACCTAGGTTGCATCATGAGCACTTGTGTGTCACGATGTGACATGGCATCTCAAACTGTGCATCACCTTTGAGACTCACAACGTGAGCCCTTATAGGTCACGACATAAGACCTGGCTGCAAGGAAACCCCCAATTTTTGGGGTTTCCCCATATTTAAAGGAAGTGAGGGCTAGGATTAGCCCCCCCCCCCCACCTCCATCACCTCATAATACTCTTTTTTGAAACCATAGCACCTCATAGTTGATTTTGAGCTCATTTGTGGTGATTTCTAGAAAAGAAGATGAAGAAGAAGAGCGTTTAGTTCATCATCTTAGCATTCAAACCTCACCATCATTCATCTTCACAACTTCTGGACCTTTGTGAGTTTCCAAGTTCAATGCTTTATGAGTCAATAAGCTTAGATCTAGGTTTTTATGCATTATATTTCATGTATAGGATGATATAGTGTTTGGGATCCATAAAGTTGCCAACTTTATGGATCTCTAGTGTCCCTTTGACGAAATAAGTGTTGGATCTAAAGTATGGTTAGTTTTTTAGACTCTTACATGAGCTTCTAATGTCATTTCTTCCTTTTGCGCCCTAGTTTGTGTTTAGGGCATGCATTGGGCATGCATGTCCAAAAAGCCATGATTTTTATCATGTTTTGAGATAGATAAGACATTCTGGAACTTTTGGTTGCATATCTGATGGGATTAAGAACTTTATTCATTAATCTTTCCAGAGCATTTCGTATGTCATGAGCACTTGGGTGTCACGACGTGAGAATGTTGATCCATGATTATTTCGTCTTATTAGGTCACGATGTGACCAATAGATGGTCACAACGTGATGAGTGGTTGTGTGACTTTTTGAGTATGGATTTTGACCTCTGACCACTAACCAAGTTTGACTTTGGTTCAAATAAAGTGATTTGAGTATTAGATTGAGGCTTGGTCCTCGTTTGTTGCATATGTGACTTGTAGAGCTAGTATTTGAAGCAGCGTTCAGTTAGCTATCTTCCGGAAATTGAGGTGAGTTTTCCTCACTATACTCATGGGTGGAAGGCACCAATGCCGACCCACTAGGTTATGTATCTTGGTATTTAGGATGATGCTATGTTGGTTATATGCTAGACTGGTAGATCTGTATGATTACCTGTATTCATTGGTGATATGTTAGACTAGTAGATCTGTATGATTACTTGTATTCATTGGTGATATGTTAGACTGGTAGATCTGTATGATTACATGTATTTTTTTGGCTATAGGTTATAGTTGTATATGTCGACATATTTATTGTGTTGTGGGGTTGAGGCAGTCCTACTTTGTGTTGAAGGCCAAGATACCTGGGCGGTCCAGTTGATACTGTAGGTCGAAGGGAGCGGTCTAGCTTATGATGTAGGCTCGGAAGCGGTTCAGCTAGTAACTAAAGGCTCGATGGTGTTCCAACCTAGTACTGCAGGCATAGTTGTGTGTATTGTATGATGTTGTTGTGTGTGGAACTGTTGGGTGTGTGCGGCCGTACACATGTGTGCGGCTTCACACTTGTGTGCTGCTAATTGTGGTATAAATAGGCTGTGTCAGTGTGTCAGAAAAAGTGATGAATGTATGTGTGTGTTTCAAGGTGTACCTGACATTTGTACGTAATAGATGTGTGCATGCTTGATGTTATTCTCATTCTACTCCTTCTACACTCTGTTTGATTGCTTGCAATTCATTGATTACTGATTTGGATCTATAAATTGGGACTTACAATCCACAAGGCCAAGAATATGAATCCCAAGGGAAAGAAGGGAATGTCGGCCAAGAATCCCAATCCAAGAGATGCTCTAGTGAAACAAAGACCGGTTAGGTCAAAGTCATCTCAACGGCCAACATCAAGATCAAAAGCAAGTACTGATCCACCCATCGAATCGAAAAAGAAATGGGTTAAACCCAACTACAAATGGGTTCCAAAGGCTCACTCTCCCAAATCTCCTAATGCTTCTAATATTTCTTCATCTTCTGTTTGTGATAAATAGGATATGTCATGGGAGAGAGTTCCTTACGTTGATGACAAAGGTAAACCCAGTTTCAAAATGGACTGGGTTCCAAAGACCAACTAATCCCGCTCTGTGTCGGAGCAGCTATGAAGGCATATCATCAGACTTCGGTTTGTTGATAGTGGCTATTCCAGGCACATGATAGGATGCATCTCTCAACTATACAATACTCAGTACTTTGTTTGAGAGTATGTGTCCTTTGCGGGAAAGAAAGAAAGGAAGTGATCACTCATGGGGTTTGTGCTTAATGAAGTGAAGAATTTTTGGATCTGTTATGAGATTATGCGTGTTGTTCTCAGACCTTCTGGATGCAAATTCAATCGGTGAATTACGGTTTGCGTTTTATTCTCTATACTCCTGAGTTTATCTAATATTGTTTCGTTTTAAAGACAATTTTTCATTCTTTTATATTTTTCGTTAGTAAGTATTGTTTGGGAAGTGATATAAAGATAAAGTGATAACGGGCAGTCTAAAACATGTGTAAGGGACTGAATCTGAATTGTCTAGACTCTATGTTCAATGTGCTGGTAGGCACGGAGGATTTGACGGTGTGGATTTAGATAGGATTGTTTGGACTGACCATATGACGCTCGGGTAGATTGAGCAGTGAGATAAACACGGGAACCCAAAGGATACACTAAATTAATACGCATCTAGAACTGTGGCTTAACTTTTTCCTTGATGTACGTATTTATGTCCTTAATTCTGGTTCTGATAGGGCGACTGGGGGGTTCTGATAAAGTAGGTATGTAGGAAATTATTTTCTTGCTTTCTATCTATCAGTCATATGTTGCTTCCTCTGCGTGATTGGAAGAGATCCGACCTGGATTGCAACATATGCAACTCTAATTCAACACACCTCATTATCTATGAAATTCTTTCTATTTGTTAGTCATATGTTGTCTCCTCTACGTGATTGAAATGATCCGACCTGGAACACAGCATATGCAATATTATACCTCTCAATCCTTCTATCTCTATTAGTCATATGTTGTCCCCTCTACGTGATTGAAAGAGATCCGACCTGGGACACAACATATGCATCTATCTCTAAATCTTATTTTCTCCTTAATAATTGTTTACTCACCTAAAGTAAGGAGTAATCAAGAAGTTCTTGATAACCAGAGTATATCGGGAAGTGGGGAACACGTTCTAGTGCAACTAAAATTGAACCATTTAGAGGTTGTCTGTAGATCTCGTTGCTAAATTTAAGTGGACAACAATACCCATGGTCATTGTCAGCTAAATCGTTTATTTAGAAAAGTTTGTCAATATCCTTCGTGTTTAAGTGGACCACAATAACAACAATTGACCAGATCTATTCATAAAGGTGAAGGTACAGATAAACAAGTTAAGGCTGTCTCACAACTTTGATCCCAAATATTTTTCTTTTTGTTAAATTTGTTCATAGTTTTCCTCTATGCACAAATTTAAAGGGAGAATTAAAAAAATTCAAAAATCAAACAAAAATTAGAAAATTTCAAAAATCAAATAAAAATCAGAAAATTAAAAATCCAAAAATAGTGTTATTTCTATTTTGTTTCTGTTTTAAGTTTTCTTTTAGTTTTGTTTTGTCTTGAAAAGTGATTTCAGGTGTAGATGAAACTCGTGGAGACTGTATCGAGATTTCTGAGCCAAAGCTTCATCCATTATCATCGAAGAATTCTCATTTGAAGGAGCAATAAATGAAGATTATTCTTTCAAAATCAATCTTTCAACCCAGAAGCAAGGTGAAGCTGTTCTTGAATATTATTTGACGGATTGCATTGAAGTCTCCTCAATCAGTCTGCTGCTATCTTAAACCTGTTGAAGTGATCCAGAAGAATATTTCTCTCTGTTGTTCTCTCTAAAGTTTTCAAGCTGAAAGCGCTATCTTTCAAGAATCAGTACAAGAAGCCTCCTCACCCAATGTGCATTCAGAGTCAAATCTTGAAGAAATGCCCAACTACTCAAGATGAAGTCATTCATTGAAGATTCATCAAGTTCATCTTGAAGTTGTGAAGAATTTAAAGATTAATGTTGAAGCCAAGCTCTCGATAAAGATTAACAAGAAATGTCAGCTACTTTTTAAGGGGAGTTTGTTGGGCCAATTAGAAAAGAAAGCTATAAACCAAGGGGGAGATTGTTGGGTCAAAAATATGGTTTATACTTTGCTTTTCTAGGAAAATATATTTTTCTATAATGTAATATGTAATTTTGTGGCTATGTACGGCCGTACACAGGGTGTGCGGCTGTACACACGTGTACGGCTGGAGGTCCATATAAATAGATGTAATGGGTAGAGGAGTGTAAGGCTAGAAAAGAGAGAGAGAAAGGAGTGGAGCATATTGTAGAGAGAGAAAGTTAGAGAGAAGAATTGTGTGTGTGAGAGAATCTTATGTGTTGGAGCAGCATTCATATCATTGAATACGTCACAAGATTCATCATCTTCTTCTTCTCATTCTCTTCTATTTTGTGATCTCAAATCATCCAATTGATTGGGATTCCGCACTATCAATGAGATCTGATTGATAAACAAGCAGATCAGGGACTTACAGGAACTTTGGGGGAACTCACTAAGGTTTGGCTTACAGTTTGATTTTATGGTTTCAGCTACATCAGAGGACAGAAGAAAGGCGAAGACATGATTATGCACATAATCCTAGATTTTATTGACTTATGATTTTGAGATACTCTGATTCATGATTATGGTTATGGAAACTATGTTTTTGTGTAATTTATTGATTTTAGAATAGTTTAAAAAAAATTCTTGATTTTTGGGATATTACTGAATCTTTTAGGGTTCATAATATTTAAAGTATATTGCCTTATTTTGTGAAGACATAGATTCTTATAGGTTGCATGTACCCTTCTTAATTGTTAACTAATATTGTACATATTTTGTTATAACCTATAAAACCTATTAGTGCTATCGGAGCCATGGTCTCACAAATTGATAACACATGATTTGAAATGAATTTTTTTGAAAAATTGTCTTCATGACGTGACAGTACGTTTGTCATGACGTGAACTCAGATCAAATCCGAAAATTCAGGATTTTCTACCTAATCTGATTGGTATGGTTTTATTTGGTAATTATCTATTTTGTTTTCTGCTAAAATCTGATTTTTCTTGCCATAGATAATTAAAATAAAAACATTAAATATTAGGAGATAATCTTGAATGAGATAATGATTAATTACGATTATTCTTATGGATTTAATAAATAATTTATTTATAAGACTAACTAAAAGGTAATTATAAATCTATGATTAGTTTAAATGATTAATAAATTAATTGATAAAATAATTAATTTTAAATGGTTAGATGAATCATTAATAATCGATTAGTTTCGATAATAATTTTAAACCTTATATTAAAAAAAAATACATCTTTATATATATATATATATATATATATATATATATATATATATATATATATATATATATATATATATATATATATATATATATATCCAATAAGAAATGAAAAAATGGTGAGAAGGTAAGAAGGAATATTAGTGATTTAAATTGATGGGGGTTATATAAGTTGTCAATTTGCTTGTAGTCCAGCGGTATCCAGTGTTGTCCTCACTCCTTAAGGTTGAGGGTTCAAGTCCTGTCGTGGACATAGGTGGACTTAAACTGTAGTTTACGAGTAGGTTACATTGTCGTTTAAAAAATAATAATAATAATAACAAAAATAAAAAGACACATTAATTTTTGAATTTAATATGTCCGTCGGTTACAAAATAAAATAGATGGTTGTGGTTTTTTTTTTCTTTTCTCTGTGTTCTTTTTTTAGCAAAAAACTAAGAATGCATTTTAATGTGATAAAGACTGAGTAATTTTGGACGAACAAACAATAACTAATTTATAACTACTTTTAATTCTTTGTAAATTAAATAAAATACATCCATATGGACAGTGACTATTTCTTCATAATTATTACTAAGTAATTTGTATTTTGAATCATATTTTTAAAATTACATAAAAAATAAAGCATGGTTCAAGCTAGATAAAACTAATTTAGGGTTTTATAAACCATAGAGTTTTTACGAAAACGAATCATGATTCAAACCGTACAAAAATAAAATAATTTTTTATTAATGAATCATATAAAAACTGTATCATGATCCAAACGTAGTAAATTGAATCAGTTCATACTATACAAAAATGGATCGGTCTTTTTATTCATGATTCATATAAAAAGACTGACTCAAGTAAAAACTGAATCATGATCCGAATTGTAGTAACAAATTGAATAAATGATCCAAACTGATTTATATAAAAATAAAATAATTTTTTTATTAATGAATCATTATCCAAACTGTAAAAAACTAAACCAATTTAAACCCTATAAAATTAAATCAGTCTTCTTAGTTTTTTGCTAGAAAAAGAACCCAAAAAAAAAAAACATAAGCACCTTTTTTTGTAACCTATGAACATATTAAATTCGCAAATTAATATGTCTTTTTTCTATTTTATTAAATTCTACATATTATTTAAATCTAATAATAAATGCATATCGATTTCATTAATAGACTTTCCTTCTAATTTCAAAATTACTAAATTAAAGTTTGACAAATTTCATTTATTTATTTATCTAAATTATTTGTTTAAATTGAAAAGAGAAAAAAAACACTTTAATTTTTATAATTCAATATTTTTCTTATTTTTCTTATAAATTCAAACTTCTCAAATATTTTGAGTTTTATATTTAATTTTTTTAAATGGACCCATGTAATACATAGGTCTCACATCTAGTTTATTAAAATAGAAAACTCATGAAATGACATGTGGAAAATAAATTATCTCAAAACAACCATAAAATAACATTTGGCAAATTGAATGAGAGTGTGACATGTAGCAAAAAAAACATTCATTTATTAGAGTACTAGTTGTGAGACCCGTATGTTATACGGGTTGGATAAAACAAAAAAAAATAAATATAAAGGTTTAAACAAAAATTTATTTAGATTTAAAATTTAAAATTTGAATTTAAAATGAAATATATTCAATAATATGAGTTGTAATATTGTAATTTAATTACTATTTTCAAATAAGGCAATTAATAATTGAGGTTTAAATAAGATGTGTTAATTAAAAAAAGATAAACAATAAGATAATGACACATGGAAAAAACATTTATTCAAAAATACCAAAAAATGACATGTGTCCAAGTTAATGAGAGAGTGACATGTGGCAAAATTATTTTCATTTATTAGGGAGGATATATATATATATATATATATATATATATATATATATATATATATATATAAGGTTAGGTTATTGTGTTCTAACTATCTATTGTGTGCATTTAAGATTGATTCTGCACCAATTATTTTTATTATTTTAAGAAAGTAATTAATGCATATTATATGTTGAAGATATAATGGGTATTAATTAAATCTTCAGCATTTAATGTGCATTAATTACTTTTTTAAAATAACTAAAATGATTGGTCTAGAATCAATCCTACATGCACACAATAATATATATATATATATATATATATATATATATATATATATATATATATATATATATATATATATATATATATATATATAAGTTTAATTACTATCTATATGTATAAGAAAAGGCCAATCGAATCCATAATAGACATCATTCACGAAACCATTTTATAAGGTGGTATAAAGAAATGGCCTATAAAATGATCGTTGAATGAGTGTCATTTTCACCCACCACTCCCCTATGTGGTGGATGGTCGTTAGCCGAATGGGTTCGATATGACACAATTTCATTAAAAGTATAATGATATAAAATACTATAACCTTCTTTTAAAATCTCACCCTAGCTACTTTAGGAAAAATATGAAATATATATGCTAATCCATGAAAACGCACATCATTCTTTATTAGGCATTAGTGGAGCGTGTGTGGCTATCCGACACTCTAATTTGGGACTATAAAGTTGAGATGATGGAACAACTCGAAAATTATCATTATTGATGGAGCGTGTGTGATTTACCGACACATCAATTTGAGATGATAAATAACATCGAGGATGTCAAGCGGATTTGCATTGTTATTCACATCTTGTTTGTGATTCTCGGTATCTCAATCACAAAATTGTAGAGCATAATCTGAGATTAAATATGTCATTGATGTTTCAATGAATATCTCAAAAGATCTAGAAGTTTCATGTGATTGAAATTATTGAATCGTTCACCTACCTTAATAAATTCATAATTAGATTACGACATTGTCACAACTAGCAAACGAAGGGTTAAGATTTTTATCCTTGTACAAGATAGTTTCCTTGGGTAACTATGTAACACTGCGTGTACTATAAATCAACTTTAATATTATCTTAGTTTGTTCATCCCAAATTTTGATTTAGTCAAAAATCTCCATGTGTACGCTTAAAACCTAATCCGATAAGCTAAGTTATTCAACTTTGGGCCGTAGCCCAAGTTTTCTCGGCCCAAGCTCTTACTTGGGCCAAGACTCTCCTATTGGGCCCTAATGGGCCAATAACATCTCAACTTGGTCCTTTTGGGTTGAAACCCTCTTTTGGGCCCTATTGGGCCGAAAACCTTATTTATATATTATTTTTGGGCCAAAAACCACCGACATGGGCCTTAGGGGCCGAAAATTTATACTTCTTGGGCCAACGTTGGGCCAAGACCCCTCTTGGGCCAGTTATAATTTGTTTAAAAAAAAGAAAAGAAATAAGCATGGATTTTGAGTTTGACACCTCACAATAATCCTCCATACAATAACACTTTTTCCCTCCATACTTCTATGCATCTCACATCAAAGTCTCACAAGTCAACTCTCTCTCTCTCTCTCCATCTCTCTCTCTCTCTCCATCTCTCTACCTCTCGGCCACTCTCTCTATCCCTCTCCATCCTCATTCAAACTTCACTTAAAACTCTTCTTCCATCTCAATTTTTCTCTCAAGACCTCTAGTGCTCACTCAAGAATTTTTAAGTTCTTCACCATCAAAAATCGAATCAAGGCTCTTTGGTAAGTCCATGTGAAACTCAAGAGGTTTTATTTCAAGTTTGCACTAAGATAATCCTACTTACAACCTTATTTTCGTGTATATACTCTTAGAACACCATAACTTCAAGACTCTCTTCAAGAAAGCAAGCTAGAACCGAAAATCTCCTCTATCTTCTTCTTCATCTCGAAAATACTCAAGTGAGCTTCATACCCCACTATTTTTCATGTTTTCATACTCTTTGGGGGTGAGGGGGGGGAGGGGGGATACAAGTCAAAGTTCCGGTTAACTATTGGATAATTGCATGGACCATTGTGAACTTTTGGGTTTTTACTTGAACATGAAGTTTATCATATAGATCTTCATAAAAATCATGAGATAAGGGTTGTTAACACATATATTGTTTGAAAAAAGTATATATGGGGCTATACACTCCAAAAATAACATACACAAGTCTTGTGTGCAAACATGTATAACATAAACTTAATTTCCAGCCTTCCACAGAAAAGTTATATGTCATTCACGAACTGTTTTGACCACCGTAAATGTAATATTTTCAAAACTGTTTTACATGCAAAAAGCTCAGGTTTATACCTTTCAAATGACTACTCTCACGCATTCATACGATATTTCTACAATTTTCGGCGATTTTTAGAAAACTGTCTATCATTTCAGGGATAATCTCGGACCAGTCTGTGAAGATTAACAATTTCACACTGGTTTGAGGCTATTAAAAATTATGGGAAAATTTCTAAACAAAGTAGAATCAGTTTCCAAACTCCCAGAGTTTACGGATCCAAATTTTAACTTACGATAATTTTTCTAAAAACAAGGACAGAAAAGCCAAAAACCAGATAATTGTTTTAACTTACAAAAAGTGCTTAAACTTGTGTTTAGATGTCAGTTTTAATGGTTGTAACCTTTTGAAAACACCTAGACATGATAATTTCATGTACTTATATACTTGATTATATAAATATTTTCAATTACACTAGATACACTTAAGTCGTTTTACAAGAAAGAGAAGCCATAGTTTACGTAAATTTGTTAAGGCTCTTGTGAGACTCTCCTTTAGTCGTACCTACGTAGTGTACGCGGTAAGTACGGTTAGTTATAACCAGAGTCTCCTGAAGGGAGAGCGAGAATTTGTGTATACATCTATACGGGGATGACACCCACACCTGAGCTGCTCGCTACAGCTAGACAGGTTAGGCTAGGGTGACAAATGTCTTACCGTAACCGATGCCTGGAAACATCATGACAAGCATATCAGTCATATAAAGCATGGTTATAGAGACTCACATAGGGAATAACAACACCATTTGGTTTATAGGAAGCTTTACGTTGTTAGTTTTATTAAAATAAATACCAAACTATGTTTCGTATACTTTGTAAACTAATTTTACCACTCGGGTCTTAGGGTTTTAAGACCACAACATCTTTATATACAGAAAATATAGGATTTTATGGATTTATTCATCATTACTCTACAAGGAAGAGACACACGGAGAAAACCCACATTATTGGAATTTACGAAGAATTTACACTCAACTAGTTTTCACAAAACACCAACCTATGCTTCGTATTCTTTGAAAACTGATTTCACCACTCGGGTCTTAGGGCTTTAAGACCACAACACTTTTATATACAAAAAATATAGGATTTTCTGGGAATACACTCTTTTCAAATAAAAACAAAGGATAATAAAGGAGGTGCATGCAATTATACACGGTTTTGGAACGCAACTCACAAACTACTTTTTATAGAAAATATTGGATTTTCTGAAGTTTTACACTTATTATAAGAAAAGATATTACAAAGTGTTTCCTACAAACATGCTTATGAACTCACCAACATTCTATGTTGATGCTTTTCAAAACGACTTGTATTCTCAGGGACTCAGTGAACAGGTACTCGAGCCTCGCATCTGGATTACTTTACTGCCTTTTGAGCAATCATTATTTATGTTATTTTTGTGTAATTGATAAACAAGTACAATTTGTAAAACAATGAATGTTAGTATATTGTAATGTATGATGTTTGGTTGCTCTGTTTCATTCATATTCAATTGTTATGATACTATACATGAAGTCATCCGCCCTCGGACGTTTTCGTCATCCCGGTTCGGGGGTGTGACAGACATCCCTCTTCTTAATTTCGAATTGTATTTTGGATCCTAGCCTTGAATGTTAAATTAGGTTAAAATATTAAATATTTATATGAACTAACTAAAACTATCACTCTTATTATAGATGTCAGGAAACAGTGATGCTCCTGTTGCTCAAACCTCCACTCAAAACTCCAACTTCACTCTATTGTCAATTCTGTCAAAAGAGAAGCTAACCGGTCCAAACTACATGGATTGGATGAGAAATCTAAAAATGAATATGGGATACGAGAACAAAGAGTATGTTCTCGATAAGCCTCTTGTTGAAATAGACGAAACACGTGCTACTCCTGATGAAATCGCTATCTATAACAAACATCATGATGATGCCACTAAATTCGTTTACATCATGGTTACTACCAGGACGCCATAACTCCAGAAGTTCTATGAGGAATACTAGCTGTAACACTCCAAATTTTCAAAAAAAAATCATTTTTAAATCCACAAAAAACACAGTTTAACATTTCTCATACTCAATTTATAAGTTGTTTCAAGCACAACACATAAAATTGTTTGTCAAATATCCCAGAATCCTCAAAACACAAATTAACTAGTTGGTGTGTAAAATCATGCTGGCGCCTTCCCGCGATCCTAAGATGTACCTGAAACACATTTCACACAACACTATAAGCACAAAGCTTGGTGAGTTCCCCAAAATAGCACACACAAATAATTAGCCTCTTATGGCTATATCTCGATAAGGACCCTCCGGTTATGTGTCTCAGTGAAGACCCTCCGGTATCATGGATCGGGTTGGACCCTCCAATCATATGCCTCAGTGAAGAACCTCTAGTCTCATGATTCGGTTTGGACCCTCTGGTCCTATCTCAATAAATGCACATAATAATATACAAAATAAATCACAAAGACAGAATGCATAATATCACATATCTCAATATAAGCACATAAGAACCTCTAGTCGATAACATAAATAAGACCCTCCGGTCGCACATTGATTACCACTTAGTTAAGTATAGTGAGAAGACTCACCCCGAAAGTAAAGCAAGAATGTCTCGCACTCAACTATCGGTCTAGACTCCGCCTACATATATCACAATCATCTCTAATTAGCAATTTATATTAACAAATCCAAAGGTGTTAAGCTAACTCCTCTACTAAATCTTGCAAAGGGTGAAAGACCATTTTACCCCTCCATGGTCTCCAAAGTTCACAACTTGACCATACACTAAAAAAAGTCAACGGAAGTCAACAGTCCATGTTGACCCAACTCGTCAAGTGCATCTATGTGACTCGTCGAATTCCTTCTGTTCTCAAAAAATCAGGAAAATTTGAGTCAACTCGCTGAGTTGTCTCACAAACTCGTCAATTTTGTATAGTGTCCAGAATATCAGGGAAAACCCTAACCAACTCGTCGAGTTCCTTCAGCCCTTTCTCTCATTCAGATGCTTTTAAACGAGACTAAGTCCCCAAACTCTAGATCTAGCCTTCTAGGGCTGAGATACCATGTAAACCTGCAAGCTTTACATCCATGTATGGAATTTAGGGGCTAACTTTGCCAAAACAAGGCTCAACAAGGGGTTTAAGGCATGAAGATTGGCCAAAGCTTGATAAAGCTTGAGTCCTTAGGTCTAAAGGGCCTAGTAGTGTCCAGATCTAAAGTATTAGCTTCAAAGCATGCTCAAAACCAATAATGACTCAAGAAGAAGCTAGAAATGGCCATAAACTCTCTAATGGAGAGATCTAACAAACAAGTGATCAAGGTAATAGCTTTTTACCTTCAAATGAATGCTACAACTGAATGGATACTGGATCTAAAGACTCCTTCTTGCTCCAAGCCCTTTACTCTTCAAGTTTCTTCAAGTAATGCACCAAAGCACACACTCTTAGCCTTAAACTCTCTCAAAATGGAAGATAGATCGATTAGGCTTTGTCTCTGGGTGATAAGGTGATGAGAGAGGTGGGGGTAAAGGACTTATGGTCCTTTAAATAGGGTGCAAGCTCAAAAAATTAGGATTTTCACACTCAGCTCCAACTCGTCAAGTTGAGTCCTTCAACTCGTCGAGTTGGTTCTAAAATCACGCGTCCAATCTTAGTCTATACTCGACGAGTTGGGGCCTCAAACTCGTCGAGGTTCCCTATCAATATGAATATAATAAACGTTTAAATTTATACCTAGGGGTCTGGATGTTACGCTAGCCATATGAAATGAGCCTTGATCTTTCGGAAAAGTTTCGCAATGAAGCGATATAAGAACGCTATGAAGTGGTCAAGTCTGTCATGGCCTGCAAGTTGAAGGAAGGAGACTCTGTTTGCGCTCACGTGCAAAGGATGCAGAGATATGTGGAGCGGTCGGAAAAGCTTGATGTTTCGTTTGACCAAGAGTTGGCCATTGATATGGTCCTTAAATATTTTCCTCCTAGTTATGATCAATTCATCCTAACTTATCATTTGAACAACACGGAGATCACATCGATCCAACACCATAACTTGTTGCAGACTGCTAAATCGGGGATGAAGAAAAATCATGTCCCTTCTACGATAAGTGCTCCTGTCCTGACCATTGGGCGGAATGAAGGAAAGAAGAGGAAGGGTAAGTCCCATGCGGGAGCGTCTGGAAATGGTTCAAAGACAAATCCCAACTTTGATGTTCCTATTGTTAGTGGTCCAAAGTAGGCCACTTGCTTTCATTGTGGTGACAAAGGGCATTGGAGAAGAAGCTTCCTAAAGTACCTTCAAGAGTTGAAAGAGGGTAAGATCAAGCCATATGGCTTCTCAACATGTACATAAACTATTCAAACCAATAACACACAACTTTCTCATTCTTGGTTCCTTGATAAAGGATGTGGTTTTCATATTTGTTCTGATATGTAGGGGCTAAAAGAAAGTGAGGAAGTGGAGCATGGACGGTTGAACTTGATCATGGGTAATATACATTCTTCACTTGTTACCAAGATTGGGACGTATGGGCTTGTTCGTGATAGTGGGGTTAGAGTTGATTTGATTAATTGTTTTTATTCGTTAGAAATAACAATAAATGTTATTTCATTTCATGCATTGTTTAGACAAGGTTTTCGATATTCATTTGATAATGACAATGGTTCAATTATGGTTTATAAAAATGGTGTTTTTATGATCAAAATTTTACCTTGAAATGGTGTGTATGAAACTGTGTTGTTTGTTGATAACTTAGGAAATAGTGTATCCCATATTGATTCGTCTGGTGGAGTAGATAAAGCATGTTTGTGGCATTTTTGTCTTGGGCACATTAACAAGAAATGTATCACCCAACTCCAAAAGGATGGAGTGTTGAAATCTTTTGAATTAAGGTCAGATAATGAATGTGAGTCTTGTCTTTTAGGCAAGATGACAAAATCACCTTTCACTAAAATATGTGAAAGAGATGAAGAATTGTTGGACCTTATCCATACAGATGTGTGGGGGCCCTTCAGATCTGCTACAAAGGATGCCAATCGATACTACGTTACATTTATGGATGATTATAGCAGATATGGGCATATCTACTTAATCAAACATAAATCGGAAACCTTTGAAAGGTTCAAAGAGTTTAAGCACGAGGTCAAGAATCAATTTGGTTAGGAATATAAATATGCTTTGATTTGAAAGAGGTGGAGAGCACCTTCGTATCAAGTTCCACGACTATCTAAAGAAATGTAGAATCGTTTCAAAATTGACTCCTCCTAGAACACCGCAACTTAATGGTGTGGCTGAGAGGTGTAATAAAACCTTACTTGATATGGTTCGTTCCATGATGAGTCGAAATTTGCTTCAAATATCTTTCTGAGGGTATGCCTTAGAGATTGTTCCACATATCCTAAATCTTGTTCCCACTAAGAAGGTTGCCAAAACACCTCATGAGATGTGGACAGTGAATGCACCCTAGCTCACACATATCAAGGTATGGGGCTCTAAGGCTCTCGTAAGACGAGATAATCATTAAAAACTTAAACCTAAAGTCGAGAAGTGTATTTTCATTGGCTACCCACATAGGTCTTTTGGATACTTGTTCTATAGAACTAGTAACAACGTGGTCTTTGTAGCTCGAAGAGGAATCTTTTGCGAGAGAGATCTCATATTCAAAGAGGACAGTAGGAGTGCTATTGATGTGGAAGAAATTACAGAGTCTTCCAATAAAGGAAAATTAGTTGATACTAGCTCTCAACCAGAGGATGAGGCTCCCGTTGAGCCCATTGACAATACATTACCTCTTTGTCAGTCCAGTAGGGTTATCATGTCACCTGAGTTTTATGGTTTTCATATAACTACAGATGGATACACGTTCATCAGTGATAGAACACTAGTGAATTTGGATGAACCTGCTAGCTACAAGGAAGCGGTGGCAGACCCTGAGGATGAAAAATGGAATGTGGCGATGGATAACGAGATCCAGTCCATGTACGACAACCAAGTATGGAACTTGGTAGATCATGAACCTAGTTGGAAGATAGTAGGTTGCAAATGGATCTTCAAGAAGAAGACTGAAATGGATGGAAAGGTACATACATTCAAGGCTTGACTGGGTGTGAAGGGATTTACTTAATCCCAAGGGGTAAACTATGATGAGACCTTCTCACCAATAGCTAAGATCAACTCCATCGGAATTATGCTTGCCATAGATGCCTTTTATGATTATGAGGATGTTAAAACCGATTTCTTAAATAGGAAGTTAACCGAGGACGTCTACATGAGTTAGTCAGAAGGTTTTGTACATGCCAAGTATCCTAATAGAGTGTGTAAGTTTGATAAATCCATTTATGGATTAAAGCAAGAAACTCGCAGCTGGAATCTTTTCTTCAATGAGAAAGTCAAAGAGTTTGGATTCTCTAGGAGTGAGGATGTGTCTTGTGTATATGTCAAATCTAGTGGGAGTATAGTAACTTTCCTGGTGTATGTTGATGACATAATCCTTATAGGAAACGACGTTCCAACCTTGCAAGAAGTGAAATCTTGGATTGGGAAGTGTTTCTCTATGAAGGATCTAAGGGAAGCGAACTATATCCTTGGAATAAGAATTTTTAGGGATAGAAAGAATCGTCATATTGGTCTTAGCTAGAGTATATACTTGGACAAAATATTGAAGCGTTTCAAAAAGGAAAACTTCAATAAAGAGGATTTGCCCACTCACTGTAAGAGAATCGTCATATTGGTCATATTGGTCAGATTAAGTAAGACTCAAACTCCTAGTACAGAGGAAGAAATAGATGACATGAGTCGAGTCCCATATGCTTCGGCCATAGGATCAATCATGTATGTTATGACATGTACTCGCCCTGACATGGCTTAATTATTTTCTGAGCATGATTACTCACTTTAAGGGAAATCCTGGCAGAGCCCATTGGATAGTAATCAAGAATATTTTCAAGTATTTGCGAAGAACAAAAGACATGTCTCTAGTTCTTGGTGGTAATGATACGTTGAGAATGAGTAGTTATAGTGATGCCAACTTTCAAACAGATCGTGACAACTTTTGTTCTCAATCTGGCAGGATTTTCTGATTGAATGGTGGAGTGGCGAATTGGAAGAGTTCCAAGCAGTAAATGGTGGTTGATTCTACTTGTGAGTCAGAGTGCATCGCAGTGAGTGAGGCATCGAACGAAGCGGCTTGGTTGAAGAACTTTATCGGAGATCTCGAAGTAGTCCTGACCATTCAAGATCCAATAGAACTTTTCCAGTGATAATGAAGGTGCAGTTTCTTTGACTAAATAACCGAAAGAACATGGTAGGTCTAAGAATATCGACAGAAAGTACCACTACATCAAACATAAGAATAAGGTAATCTCCTTGTGAGACAAATATCATCAGAAGATAATCCCGCAGATCCTTTGACTAGGGTTCTAAGAAGGGTCAACCACAACCAGCATGACAGGAGCATTGGCTTAAGAGATGATATTAGTTTTAGTAGTTAGTTGATAGTTTGAAACTTTGTATCAAAATAAATGTAATTGATTTTGGTGAATGAATAATAGAGAATTATTTATGAGTATCGTATTGCCTTCCTCAATTATTTATTCTTGTATTTCACTTTGCATGTTTTACTTCTTGAGTAATTTGGTTATACAAAATTCCACAGTTGCTCATACTTTTAGAAGTAAGTAGTGATTTAACACTTTCATGATCGATTATAGATTGTTTATAGAGATTAGACATTGCATGGGATTGCTGCAATATTCATGAGTACTTTGAAAAGAGAGATTTTGAGTATTGGATAAACTCACGCTTATAGATTACTTCATAGATTCAATCATGAGTAATTCTAAGATGATAATATCTTTTATTATTCAAAAAAAAATATAAGTTATGATTTACAAATCGGTTGTACATTAGTATTGCAAAAACACATCAGTGACATGATGTTATAAAACAAAGTATCATGTATGATTTGGTGAGTAAAAGTCATAGTTATGTAGTCAAAGGTTATTCGTTCATTTTTCCCTAACGGTAAAAGTGATATCTTTGGGCCCCTCAATGATTTGGTGTTGACATTATACTATTGGGCCCAGCCAGGAATTAATGTGTTCAATTGGTAGTCTAATGACATCATCGAAAATCGAGAAATATAATTTTGGACAATGAGATTGAATGAATTCCATGCCTCGTGTCCACACGATATCTTGTAGAACGAAGGAATAGCTTATCATTTATCTTAGAGCCAACGTTTGAGCTGAATTAGAGTTTGGAAATTGCTTCGGAAAACACACTTTGTTGTTTGATGCAAGGTTATACTTGCAATTGTAGTTATAGTCTTATAGACTTACCCAAGTGGAAGACTATTGGATTAAGGTGTCTAAGATCATAACTAAATTGGAATACACTTCAATTAGAAGCAAAGTCCTTTTTAGGCTTGCCCTCATAACTAGTAACTGAATAGAAAGACCTTTGGAGAGAGAGGTTGATTTATTGATTTATTATATGATTAATAAATTGTAATAAATGATTTGTTAATAAATTATGTGATTAATTTATTAATTGGAAATATTATTAATTAACTAAGAACTAATAAAAAATTAACTAGAATTAATTTAGGGTTAATTAGATTAATTGTTAGTACAAGAACTAAGCTTCAATTGTTAAATAGTTGAACAAGAGGAAATTCCAAAACCTTCCATAGGTATGGACCATTATGAAAGGATCAAAAGAGGATCCAAAATATTCCTTTTGGATAATTAGGAAGCTAGATAATACCAGATTTGAAAAATATTATTTTATTTCAAATTAGGGTTTCTAGGGTTTTCCTATCAGCTATAAATATGACCCCTTGGGTGCCTTATTTTCGTCCACCACTACGCCAAGAGAATAGCTGATTTTCTCCTACTCCTCTCCTCTCTCCTCTTGTCTTCTAGTTGCTAGGTTTTGGGCACAAACCATTAGAGGCACTAAACTTTTGGTGCTAGGCATTTTAAAGTGTAAAGGAAGGATCATTGATTTATTTGTTATAATAAATCAAAAGGTATATAACCCTACTCTTGAATTTTGATTTCAATAGGTATCTTTTAGGGTTCATAACATTCAAAGTATGTCGCCTTATTTTGTAAAGACATAGATCCTTATAGGTTGCATACTTGCATGTACCCTTCTTAATTGTTAAGTGATTTTCTGCATTATACATGTTTTGTTATAACCTATAAAACCTACCAGGGGCAATGTAACACCCTATTCCGAATTATTTCCTATTTCGGGGTGGTGACCAAATATCGAGAATTATCTGGCTTAGGACCATTGACGAAATAAGATTTGGACTTTTTGGATGTGGGTGATGTAAATTTAGATGATCTAGGGGTTCGGTTTGTGTTTTAGAGCCAAAGGGTATTTCAGTAAAGTGTCGATTTGGGATTTGATGGAAATTAGATTTTTATTTGGGAAATTTTAAGGTGATTATGAGATGATTAAAGCGTAGAGCTTCTCGTTACCTTTTCATGGATATAAGGTTCGTCGAAATCGGATTTGTAATGAAAAAGTTATGGCCTTCGGAAGAATTTAGGGTTTAGGGAAAACCCTAGTGTAACGACCCAAAAATCAAGGGTAAAAATTTCATTTTTAATATAGCTAAGACATTGATATCATTTATTTCAAACATTCAAATCATCATTAAGTAAAACATTTATCATAGTTCATCCCAAAATCATTCATTGCGGAAATCATAGGTGTGTGCACTGTGATCAATCTGCACTCTTCCTTTCCAAATCGATGATACATGAAACCAAAACTGTAAACCGTAAGCACAAAGCTTAGTGAGTCCTCCAGAGCATACCCCACACACAATCCACATAACACATACCATAGTAGCTATAAAAGCTACATATATCACATAAGTCATGCATACAAACATATGGGTTGCAATGGAAACCCTCCAAGGTCTTATACCATGTGTCATGGGAACCCCCACATGGTCACAATCACTGCTACGGGAACCCCCCGGGGTCTCTACTACCAAATACAAATCATACGAAATAAACGTATTGGGATGTCATGGAAACCTTCCAGGGTCTTATAACATGTGCCATGGGAACCCCCACATGGTCACAATCCACTGCCACGGGAACCTCCCGGGGTCTTCCACGCAAGCATCACAAAGACAACTTGCATATCAAATACCACACAATTAACTAGCATACCACATATAACTAATTGCAATGGGAACCCCCACATGGTCACATACATAATACATAATATATTGATAGCACATTCCCAATAATCATCACAACTAAATAAATGGACCGACCTTGGTGCCTTAAACCCATTGGTATGGTGAGAAAACTCACCTCACACTGTAGAAGCTTCCCGCATGAATTCCTTAGTTGCTGCCCCGCCAGCTTCCCAAGTTGTCTCTTTATAATTCTCATGATGAATTATAAAGAGAGCACGTGGAAGTTAATGTTGGGATACAAGGATAACAGGAGTTAAGTTATTAACGACTTAAGCTATCATCTTTCCTCATTATTACGTTAATGTGCTCATGTAGCGTAATTGTGAAGGATTATTAGAACCCGAGTCAGTTATTCGAGTTCATATTACTGTAACATCCCGTTTAAAATAGAATAATTAAAGAATAAACCCGAAACCTCGAGAGGTAATTTTATTATTATTTTAGATTATTATAGCCCAAAAACAAATAATAATTACCGGGATGTTGGTTTCGGGGATTGAAGTGTAAGAAAGGGACTTATTTTGGAAAGGTTTTGTAAGAGGATGGCTATTTGGCATCTTTTGGACTGAACATGAAAGAAATTATGAGATCAGGGTTAAAAAGTAAATTATGGATCTAATATGAAAGGATTTTCAAAAAGGAGGGGTTTAAATGGTAAATTCTGGATTTGATTGAAAGAAATGGGATAAGGAGGGACTAAGAGTGTCATTATGGACTCAAGTTTGGATGTATCGGGTATAAAGAGTTCCGAACCCTAACCCTAATGGCTCTAACCATTCAACTGCCACCTCCTTCGTCTAGCCTCCCCTCCCATCAACTTCTTCCTGTTCCAATCAACCTAGACCGTCGGGACCATTGTTGCGGTCAAGACACTGTGAACGGGCCCCGCTCAATTGCGCCACTGCCACCTTTGTCGTTCTCCTTCTCCTTCTCTTTCTCTAGCCGCCTTGTCGAGATCAGTCACCACCATGTGACGCTGCAGCTGTCGAGTAGTACTTCGGTGGAGGCGTAGCCTCCCTTTCCCACTACAACGGTTTTCTTCTATGACTTCTGCCACCACCTATCGAGTTCAGTCGAAGGAATAAAGGCCGAAACCGCGAAGAACCCCCATGGCCGCCGCTGTAGTTATCATTTCACGCCGCCATCGCCATTTTGCACCACCAGATGGGGTTGTTGGGCTCGTCTTCGGTCAAGAAGAGTTCATGTGTGCATTTTGGTGGCTGGTGTGTGTAGCTACATGTTTGGAAACCAAAAGAGACCATTGCCACCACCTTACGGTGGTGGCTGCCATCGTGAGTCAGCTGCTGTCGCCGCCAAACGCCACCAGGAGGGTGGCTGAATCCAATTGCAAGCAAGAAATGTATGGGTGTTTGTTTATGATGTAGTGTGTGTAGTTTATTTGGCTGGAAAAACCAAGAACCGCCACCACCACCACCGGCCACCACAAGGGTGGTTGTGTGTGTGCATGTGTGTTATTATTAGTGTGTGTGTGTGTGTGTATTATCGAGTTGTACATTGTAATGGTGCCAAAATAATAATAAAAATCTCAAACCACCACCATAGGGTGGTGGTTGCCACCACCGGCCACCGTGTCGGGTGGCGGTGTGCTTTGATTGCGTTTGGTCCTCGTTTGGGGGATGTTTGGACAATGTGGGATCAATGAAACCCTAATGGGCCCAAAGAAACCCTAGTGGTCCCAATGAGGCCCAAAGTGACCTAAAAGCCAAACCAATTGATTAATGGGCCAAGATTGGGTAGGAAACCTTAATTAGGGTTTGGAAAACCCTAATGGCATAAAACCCTAATTTTGAGAATTTATCGGGACACACATGAGATTATTTAATAACTTGAAATATTAAATAATAATCATTGGCAAAATTAACCTAAAAGTAATATTGGACTTAATGGATTAAGTCCTTAGTAGATTAAGTCCTTAATGGGTTAAGTAGGAACACTTAACCCTAATCATCATTTCATGTGAAAAACCCTAATTTAGGGATTATGGGCTTGGACTTATCAAGACCCACATTTAGGCCAATGGAATGGAATTAGGTATTAAGCCCAATCATATCATAAGACTTATTTAGTAAAGTGAGGAACTTAATGGATTAATTCCTTAATGTGTTAAGTGAGAAACACTTAACCCTAATTGTCATTTTATGTGAAACCCTAATTTCACTTGGGCCTTGAGTTGGGCCTTCATATTGGGTTTTGTCGATTAGACTATTGATGGGCCATCCAAGAATAATCTTATGGACTAGAATATGTTAATGGGCTTACGGTAAGGCCCGTATGAGGGTGTGGGCCCAAATTATAAAATTGGGTCGTGGATGGACCATAGTTTGGGCCTCGATGATTATATGATATTGGGCCATTGGAAATGCCAAATGTTTGGACTGGACTAAGTAGTTGCGCCTTGATTATGACCATGTAAAGGATTGGGCCCAATTCGGAAAATTGGGCCATATGTTGGGACTTTGAGCCATAATTGGACTTTTGGGCCTTTGGAGTGTGAGTTGGACCTTGGGCTTGGAACCCAATTATTAATTGGGTATTTTTTGATGTTGGCAGT
Source organism: Lactuca serriola (assembly GCF_051521515.1). NCBI lineage: Eukaryota > Viridiplantae > Streptophyta > Magnoliopsida > Asterales > Asteraceae > Lactuca > Lactuca serriola. Next base: position 164,421,826 of record NC_136411.1, on the reverse strand, counting down.
TCGGGAATATGTCAACCAGCACTGGAGTTTCATCCGCGGGACTTTAGCAGTGTCAGGTGAGTTATCCTCACTATACTAAAGGGTCTAAGGCACCAAGGCCGGCCCATTGGATTCAATATCTTAGTAGTTACTAATACGTTGAGTTTGAGTTAGTAATGTATGCTAGTTGTTATGCTAGTTTGGTAGGTCGGTAGGAATACCTGTGATACTGCTTGATTACATGTATGTGCATTTATCTATTACGTGTCAACATGTTATGTGGGATGGGTTGAGGTTGTACTGCTCCGTACGGTAGCCAACAAACCCCAGAGTATTCCAGATATGAGCTGAGGGCCCGATAGGCAATCCAGACTCATACTGAGGACTCGGGAGCAGTCCAGATACGAGCTGAGGGCCCGGTAGGCATTCCAGACTCGTACTGATGGCTCGGTGGCAATCCAGATGTTAGCTGAGGGCTCGGTAGGCATTCCAAACTCACATTGTGGGCCCAGGGCTATTCTAGTCTGTAAAGTTATGGACCCATAACGTGTTGTTCTATTCAGTTTGTTATGTTATGATATTGCTGATATCGTTATGTGGACTGTATGTGTATCGGTATTTTAAGGGTAACTCACTAAGCTTTCGGGATTACAGTTTCAGTTTATTGTTTCAGATACACCAGTGGATCGTGGCAAGGCAAAGGCGTGATCGTACAGCTCCTCACTTTTTATGATTTTGTTTATGGGATACTCTGATATGACACATTTTGAAAACAAGTTTGTAATAGTTAATGAACTTGAAATTTTTTTTAAAGTTTAAATTGGCTTGAATTTTTGGATGTTACAATTACGGTGCTTATTATGAACACAATTGTAAGCTTACTGAGTATAACTACATAATTAAGTATTATGTATTAGATGGGAATATTATTGTAAACACATAAAAGAGATATATCATGAGCTATGATATTCAAGAATTATGTATTATTTTGACAACACATGGGACGAGGGTTGTCACGAGACCTTAAGAGCTAGAACCTCATACATCTAGTATATTCCAGGTGAGTAACATTATCCTTCTCTAGATGATTGATATCTAGATATGCGATAATTATTATGTATGTGAAAAGTAGCTATAGTATCTGAACTATTGTTAATTGATATTTTATGAGTAGAACAATTTTTGTAATTGAGAAATATAGTTATGTAACATTATATGAATTATTGAGTATAGTAATTGAGAATTATAAAAATTTATTTCTATATGAGTAAACGAGACAATGTAAATGAGATACATAGTGGAGTATTGATATATGAAATGATGAGTGAGTATAACTGAGATATAGAGAGTGGATAGAGAAGGAGAACGAGTATCGAGAGAGATAGAGAATGGGTACAAAGAGATAGAAAAGGAGAACAAGTATAAATAGAGAAAGAGAGTGAGTATAGAGACAGTAAAAGAACGAGAATGAGTACAACCCAAAGAGAGAATGAGGAGTATAGAGATGGAAAAGTAGAAAGAAAGAAAATGAGTATATATACAGAGAGAGAAAAAAAAAGAGAAAGAGAGTGAGTATAGAGAGATAAGAGAGAGAAAAAAAGAGGAGTATAGATAACCGATGAGTGGAGCGGATGTGCAGGCTCCAAAGTCAGAATATAAAGAGTCTGTCACTTTAATACATTTGGTGAATATCCATACACTGAAATTCACAAACCATAAAGATAAGGCAACATATGATTTGACTTAAAGTATTTCATGAATTAAATGTATTTTGTGAATAAATCACGAGATCATAATTCTCAAGGAATAATACTTCGCTAATTCACGATGCTTTTATCGGGAATTGGTGGTGTTTTTAACTTTTTTGCTAGAAATGTGAAACATGGTCATGTTATAATACATATCTTTCATTTTTGGTCATTTTAGTGAATGACTATTTTTATAAACACCAAATTTCATCAATTCATATAAATATGGTTATAGAAAACTTTACATTTGTAACACCGTAAATTTTCAAACAAAATTTTCATTTCAAAATATAATATTTTCATTCAAAACAAGGCATAAACATTTCAAGTGTCATGTCAAAATACAAATCATCTAAATCCCAAGATCACAAAACATCCTTCAGTGTGTACAGATAACGCCGGCGCCTTCCCACGGTCCTCGCTAGTACCTGAAACACATACATAACAACTGTAAGCATAAATGCTTAGTGAGTTCCCCAATATACAACTTACGCACATACGCCTTTCCAGGCCCTGACCTTCCGGTCCATGTGTCTCAGGGGGCTTCCGTCCCTGCTGGGTAAACCTTCCGGTCCTACCCACGCCGACCTTCCGGTCCATAACACAACGCCTTCCGGCCCATAACATAATCGCCTTCCGGCCCATAACATAATGCCTTCCGGCCCGTAACATAATCGCCTTCCGGCCCATAACATACATAGCACGTATAACAAATAACTTACCACATATAGCATATATATCACAGATCATATCTGACCTTCCGGTCATACAGTCAAACCCTTCCGGGTACAGTATAGTGAGAAGACTCACCTCGTGAATATCGAAAGCTAGCAAATCCCGAAATCACTCGTGCTCGATCCGCCGAGCTACAATCTCCCTATAACATCATATATCTCTTATTAACACTTTTATCTTCTAAGTTTGACTATCCCTAAGAAGTCAGACATAGGTCAACTCTGGTCAACGGTCAACGGTCAACGGTCAACTTGACCGGACTCGGCGAGTGCTAGGGCGACTCGGCGAGTCTAGACGTCCTCACCAATTCTCTAAGATTCCCTTTCTACTCGTCGAGTATCCTCCTTGACTTGACGAGTTCCTCCTGGAAGAATCACGGGGCCACCCCGACTCAACTCGCCGAGTCTGAAGAACAACTCGACGAGTCCCAGTTAATCTTCAAGCTACTCGCCGAGTCTGTTCATCGGACTCAACGAGTCCATGCCATGCAACCGCTCAAACTGCTTTCTAAGGTCAGAACTGCTCCGACCATTCATAGGTCTGGCCTTCCTAGACTGATTCATCACGTAATGTCCTCATTTCGGTGCTCATAATACACCCCATGACTCATAATTTACATTTTGACCTAAGGCATAAGGATTCCAATCCAAAACCTCCATTGATTCCCAAAATGCTCAGGCATGGGACATTCTGGACCTCCAAAGGTCCCAATACAGGGTTCCAATCGTTTGGGGGACTAAGGTAACATTCAATCTAGCCACAAAAGGGTTCCATAAACCCTAAATCCATATACACATCAACATAAGAGAATGCACTCGAAATATTACCTGAATAACGTGCTCTCTGTGTCCCCAAATCCTCAGAACGTGGCTTCTCTTGTTGTTCCCTTAACCAAGCCTCTTCTTCCTTGCAAAACAACACTTCCAAAATCAACAATGGTCTTCAACCTTGCTCCAGATGCTCACAATCGAAATAGGGTTTCTCTCAGAAGGCTAGGGTGAACAATGACGGCCATAAGGTCCCTCATATACGTCCCAAACCTGAACGGTTAGGGTTTTCGCTAAACAGCGCAGACTTGTCGAGTCCATATCCGGACTCGTCGAGTCCAGTCGCGAACCCGCGACCAGATCCGCGATCCTACTCGGCGAGTCTAGGCTCCAACTCGCCGAGTCCCCTCTTAAAACACCCAAAAACATAATTATAACAATACCTGAAATTCCGGGCTGTTACAACATTGTTATAACCGCCAACATATGAAAACGAGTATAAAGATTTTTCCAATTAGAATCACTAAGGGAGGGGGGTATCGTTGTTTTTGGGGAAGGAGGTACTGCCGGTACCTCCATCATTTGATCCCTTCAAGAACGGGCTGCAGTGGGTTGGCCAAAATGCCTGGTTTGCGGTTTATCTAACCCACTTAACCATTTACTCTCTCATGCAATGACCATTTGTATCTGTTGCTTTAAGACTTGTACTAAAGTAATTCTGTATATTTTTAAATTCGTTTGTAAATTAATTTTATATATTTTTGTAAATTAATTTTGTATGATTTTTATTAGTTTGTGTTTATTTTAAAATTAAAATTTGAATGGGTTGAGAAATATGGGTTTCCATGTATTTTGAGTCAAAAGATGGAAGAAAAATAAGAGAGAAAAGTTGATGTTGAGCTAATGTGACATTGCGTTGAATGAGCTAGGAGGGAAGCCTCCACCCTAATTGTTCAAACTACTTTGTTTAGTTTTTTTTGTAGCCTACTAACCTTCCATTAGCTCTCATTTTCTCAAACTACTAACCTCTCAACAGAAACAGCCCATCAACATTAAGTAAAACAATTTGAAGTCATATGACTTGTTTAACCATTACCAGTAACATGATAGAGACAGAGCAAGCATCTAGAGTATATTTACTTATCTCAACTAGCTGTTGCAACTAATGGAAACACAAAGAAAGAAACATACTTTAGGATTGTTATTCTAAATAACCGAGCCTCTGGAAGGCTTAGCCCTACCACCATATTCAAGGAGAGGAACATCAAATAAAGTTTCAGAGTATTACTTCTCTCTGCTTCTACACACATTACCACTTTCACTGAGGTTTGAAGATGCAAATGGCAATAAACTTAAACCATATCAGTACCCCAAAAAACATGAAACTCATAAGATAAAAATCACAACTTCCTAATATGGCTATTGATCACCATCATATCCTCAAATTCAGAGACTAGTTTTACCAATTTCACAACCATGTGAATAGCTCCAATTGTGTTGACAATTTCGATTGTTTTTGGTCTAAAAATTCAAAAGATAGTGTGTCCCAAACTTAGAGATGCATCTTTCATGTTAATACTTGAACTCACTCAAACAATTACCAATGAATGTTTTCCAAATTAAATAAAGCTCAACTACATGCCCAATTTGCAAAGTTATTTAAATTGATAAAGCTACCTTGTCACATCATCCTTGTAAGGTGGGCACAAAGGGCAGATAATGAAGTCCAAAACTCAACAGTTATTGGTATTATTTGTATGTTTGGTTAGTCAAACTAGACATTTGCACACATAAACACCAATTTTCACACCATTCAACTAGAGAAAATCCAGCAAAAGATTACATCATGCATAACAGAGCTAATAAGCATAACACATCCACCTATGAAAAATAAAACAACACTACACAGCATAACCACAAACATAAAAACCAAATATCCCATACACAAACACACCCTCTGAACCTAACAACTAAAACCTTCTCTAGCATTGAATTGTCGACATTCAAAGAGCCAGCAGAACAAATCCATCTTTCAAGCCTGTGTGATCCATCAAATAACTATCAACATGTCATGTTTCAAAAAAAAATTCTTGAGTTAACAATAAAGGTAATGTAAGATAACTTACACATTTCATGAAGATCTTCAGCCAGCTGTAGCATTGCCATGCTTTCTTCAACCATCTTTTCAATCCTATCTGACTTTTGAACCGCTTCAATTGCCTGTTGCTCCACGTTTTCAGCACGAGAAACAAGACGTGCAGCATAAAATGCAGCATCTTCTAATGTCTCAGTAGCAATAGGTGAATCAGGAGCATCTGGTGCCTCTTGTTTCTCATCATCAACTTTATCGTTCTTACTATCATCTCTTTTGAATGTTTTAGCACCATAAGATGCACCCTTATACTTGAAGTTGTTATCCACCTGTGTTTATTTAAACTTTATACTTCAGTTTTATAGTGATTGTGAGATGAAATAACTAATAAGACTAAACTTGTACAAGAGTTTCTCACCATCTCAAGTTTTCCTGTCAATACAAGCCTTCTGAGCATTGAAGTCACTGATCTTTCGAAATTTTCAGGCACTGGAAAATTTTTCTGCATAAAGTTTATTGGAAATCATGAGATTCTACATAAAGTTTAATCTAAATATCTAATACAAACTAAAAATATATACATAATCTAACCTCAATGAAGCTAAGAATTGCATTGGTGTCAGACCCATTCGGATCTCCAATGGATGACAGAGCCTCGAGAATCAACTTTTCATAACTAAATAAAAAAGTAGCACAATAAAGTTCATTATTATAAGGTTTTCATCTATAATTGATTTTGAATTTGGAAAAGAGAGAAACAAAAAAGAAAGAAGCATGAAGAAAACATACATTTGGGGTGTTGTTTCATGCATGGTGCTGCTGGAAGGCACAGACATGCCACCATAGTCAACTAGATGAACAACAGATAAAGGTTTGGGATAATTCATGGGTGGATTAGTAGTAATAGTAGTTGTAACTCCTTCTAACAAAGGAGTTCTAACTTTCAGAGGATTCAAGGGTTGATTAGTAGTAGTAGTAGTAGTAACTCCTTCTAACAAAGGAGTTCTAACTTTCGGAGGATTCAAGGGTTGATTAGTAGTAGTAGTAGTAGTAACTCCTTCTAACAAAGGAGTTCTAATTTTGAGAGGATTCAAGGGTTGATTAGTAGTAGTAGTAGTAACTCCTTCTAACAAAGGAGTTCTAACTTTGAGAGGATTCAAAGGTGGGTTATTATTATTATTATTATTAGTAACTCCTTCTAACAAAGGAGTTCTAACTTTGAGAGGATTCAAGGGTGGATTATTATTAGTAGTAGTTGTAACTCCTTCTAACAAAGGAGTTCTAACTTTGAGAGGATTCAAGGGTTGATTAGTAGTAGTAGTAGTAGTAGTAACTCCTTCTAACAAAGGAGTTCTAACTTCGGGAGGATTCAAGGGTGGATTATTAGTAGTAGTAGTAGTAACTCCTTCTAACATTGGAGTTCTAACTTTGTCTCTGTTAACACTAACGTTGCGCCATTTATCCTGCAGATGTAAATGGTAATAGAATCGATTATCGATTCACATCAAGTGGAAAACTAAGCATGAAATTTCAACAAAATTATAATTATGATGAAAGATAAACACAAAGCTAGTGAAAAATCTAGAACAATATACAAAAAAAAATGATGAAAGAGGAAAAAGGAAAATACCTTCAGATCTATGTTTGATCGATTTGCCAAAGCAGAAGCAAATTGGGGATCTGTAAGAATAACTTTCCATTTCCCTTGCCCATGTTTTCTAACTCCATAATACAACGCTTCTTCTTCCTCCAGGGTCCACTTCTGCCTTTCTTTCGCCATTTGCTTGATAGATCATCTGTGAATAGACTGAAAAGGGTAAAGTGCCTTATATATAGCAACCAATTAGGTTCACAGATCCAACCCTAGGTTATGAGAGTTGTTTCCAGCCGTTGGATTAGTAATCAAATCCACGGTAGCTATTGATTGTGTATCTAGAAGGTTCCGAACCATTTCAGCCGTTGGATCGAGTGAAAAACAAGATGCTACATTTCCTTTTTTCCTACTACTAATAATCCCCCCATGAATATAAATAAGTACACCAATCACAATATATGTTCAATACATCGCAAGTTGAAGATTTTTCTTCATATAATCATATCCTCAAATTCTATGACTACTTTTAACCAATTTTTCACCAACAACCATGTCAGGTTGCTCTTGTGTTTGACGATTTTAATGTTTTTGGTCTAACCATTCAAAAATGGTGTGTGTGAAACTCAAATTATTATCAATTAATGGTTTCCAAATACACAAATATATTAACTGAAAATGGATATGGCATGAAACTAATTGTAATGTATGAAGATACTTTATAACATCATATTAGTGTAACGGTTTTACTTCGTTCATATTAATTGTGAAGTATAATTTCCACTTCACTAATAAGAATATCTATTTTATTTCACTATTAAGATTTGTTCTCATGTTTAATCATGGTGAAAGATGAAAAAGTAGCCAAACAAGGCGCCTAGTAGGAACTTGAGTTATTTATGTCTTACTCCTAGAGCACAAGTTTACATGTTAATCAAATTATGTAGATATTCTCAAAGGTATAAGCTATTGAACAATTAGATTCTCCTAGTATATTTTACAAGCGATAACCATAACTCTAATTATGAGATAAATAGCAAACACAACAACTTAAAATATAACAATTGTCGGATATATTTGGCACTCCTCAAGTTTGAGCACATACATCAAACATCTCATACATGTTATACATAGGGTTAAAATGTGAGCTACTTATACTTTGTTAGAATGTTTACAATATGAATAGAATAAGAATTAAAGCATTTATCAGTTAAAGGAATACAAGGCACAGTTGCCACTAATCTTGACCTGAATATATATAATTTTCATAAGATAAGAGCAACAACCAGTTTGACACACAGACAAGATAGCACAACAACATTAGCATTTATCTACTAAAGGGAATCCCAGAAACATTTGCCTCTAATCTTGACTCAAAGACATAACTAGAATAATATAAGAGCAAGAAGCGGTTTGACCCACCAAAAATACAATACTACCATTTATGATGAAAGGGAATCCAAGACACATTTTCCCCTAATCTTGACTCAAAGACAAAATCTCCATAATATAAGAGGTAATACCCAAGATACAACAAAACAATATTAACATTTATTGACTAAAGGGAATCCAATGAACATTTGCCCCTAATCTTTAGTAAAAGACATAATTAATTTCCATAATATATATGCAAGAACTGGTTTGATTAATTAACCAGAGAACACAACATTACCTTTTATCGACCAAAAGGAATCCACACCGATGCCATACTCTCTTTTACCTCTTCACAAGCTTCATCGGCATCCTGTGACAAAGTTTCTGCCACAAGCCCACAAGGAACTTATAAGTAGTGCTGCATCTATCAGTATATCCGTATTTTGGGTGCATCCTCTTATGATTATTTGGCACAGCCTCATTGACCCTGTAGCGGTTACCATTTACCAATCTGGCAATCGGCATATTTGATTGCAGTATACGTGAATAATTAATGCTCTTAGAACAGGATATAATGATCTTGTTTAGAAACTTCTAAACTCGGATTCATGAACCAGTGGAAACAATTAAAGAAATAGATGGATAAAGAAAAAACGATGTCGAGTGGGCCGATGTACTACTTTAAGAAGGCAGAAGCTGTAGGTGTTTGGAACCCTTGGGGATCTTTAACGATCACGACAGCAAAGAAAGAGTTTGTTCCTTGGGGCTCGCTATGGAAATGGCGAACAGTATGTGTAATCAGGGTGTTTCTTTTTTGGAAAAGAAAAAAAAGCAAAAGATGTTTGGCAAACTAGTTTTAGAAGCTGTTTTTTTTTTACATAAGGAAAAGGAAATTTTTGGAAAAGTCAGGAAATCCTGACTTTTTGTAACTTTTCCAAAAAGGACTTTTGGGGTTTGAAAAGTTAAGCCAAACACCCCCTCAGTAATGCGATGACCTTTTATTTCTATCAAACCCTTTTTTCAAGTATGGCAGCACATTTTTTTTAAACACCAACCCTCCTCTTTTCAAGAGTTGGGAAAATGACTTAGGAGATAACTATTTTTATCTGTGTTTACATATTTGCAACATTTTTTTACATAATAAAGCAACTAATTTGTTTTAACTATTTAAATTATACCAATATTACCGGCTAACCTCCATTTTAACCGGTAACTCAAATTAACTCATTTAAAAGAAGGGGAAAATAAATTACGTGGCATATAGAAGATTATACGTGGCATCTATGTGACATATTACACATCACCTCATTATATGAAGGGTGTTATATGGTTAAAACCCTAGATCGACAATGGCTTCTTCTTCTGCTTCATCTGCCTCTTCCAAGCGCAATGTCGAATTGCAAGCTGACCATCCATGTAAATGCGATATGCCATCGCATGTGAAGATTTCAAGAACACCCGACAATCCAGGAAAAAAATTTCTAGTTTGTCAAAATTCTCTGATAAATATGTTTTTCTTAATCATCCCTAACTGAATCTTCTTCATTTTCTCTTCAATTTAACTTTTTTTATCCTTTCCTTAAGAGTGCGAGAACTCCAAAATGTAATTTCTGGGAATGGCTGGAAGAGGATGCGTACGAAGTAGAGAAGAAGAGTGATTTGGGACAAATCTACAACCTAACATTGAAGCTTGGAAATTTGGAAAACGAAATTAGTAGATGCAGGAAGAAGTTGGAAGAATAGAAGAACTGTGATTTGGTTTTTAGACAAGAACTCGACAAAGTCAAGTGGAAGTTGTTTACTCATAAAATTGCATTGTTTGTGTTATTTTTCTTGTATGTTAAAGATGTAGTTTTTTTAGTTTGATGTGTTCTTTGTATCCTGTTTGATGCATTCTGACTAAATCATGTACTTCATGAAGTTTTGTATGCAATGAAAGTTATGACTAAAGCATGTGTTTGAGTTAATGTAGCATAATTTTGATGTATCATAACTAAACTTTGATGTTTAATACTTGATGTATTATGATCAAATTGTATACAAACATGTAAATGAACTTGGGGAAAAGATGTTAAAGACATGGAACACAAATGGCATTATAAACATCACCAAATCACATTACCATTAAAGATAGTAAACATGTAATGAATAAAACATCTAAATAAACATGTACTTAAATTAGATGTTAAAGTACCTTACAATACAAAAGATTCCCAAACATACAAGACCCAAGATGTTAAACTACCAAAATATTCCAAAACATGTGTCAAGTTTGTCCTAATGTGCCAAAACATGCATACCAAAAGTTGTGCAAAAATACAAACAAGACATTTAATTCAAATCTGCAGTGGGTGTTCATTACTGCTTCCCTCTTTCCTCCCTATGTTCTTCCCTAGCATAATCTTTGTAATTCTTTCTGAACTTTTTCTTGTCCTCTTCCTAACTTGAATTTCTACATTGTCTTGAATTTCCTATTCCACATTATCTTGAACTTGTTCTTGAATGTTAACTTTAATTTCATGTTCCACTTCATCTTAAATCTCTTCTTCAAAGTGATATTGAACTAAAGGATGTAACATCCGAATTTGAAGGTATAATATTTTATGTATTTTATTTTGAGACATGTGGAGTGACTCAACGAGTTGGTGCCTCAACTTGTCGAGTAGATTCGCAACTGGTGACGTGGATTAATGAATGGACTCGACGACTTTGTGAGCCGACTTGTCGAGCCAGCGCTGTTGAAGGAAACCCTAATTTCTTGGGCTTGTGGCCTATTTAATGGCCCTTATGGCCTCCCTTTGTGGCTACCTTCCCCAGAGAGAAACCCTAACCTTCCTTTCGTTGTGTAGAGAGAGAGAGTCCTTTTTGAGCATTCTTGGGCATTTTGGACGAGTAGGCGGGACTACTCGGCGAGTAGAGTTGGTTTTCATAAGGCCTCTGAGGGATCGAGGGAACTCGACGAGTCCTCCTGGTGCACTCGACGAGTTGAGTCAACATGGGTTGTTGACTCAAGTTGACTTTCGTTGACTTTTAGAGCTTAGACCAATTATGAGTAATGGAGACCATGAAGGGGTAGAATAGTCTTTTACCCTTACCAAGAGTTAGAGAGGGGTTAATAGAAGTTTATTAGAATAATTAGTCTAATTAGAGATACTCACCATATGTATTAGGCGGAGGCTGATTCGGTGATTTGTGTACGAGGAGTACTAGCTTGCTTACTTCGAGGTGAGTCTTCTCATTATACTTTACCTAGAGTGGTAGTTATGTGTGACCAGAGGGTCTTATGTGCTTGCTTGAGTTATGCATGTTTGTGTGATATGTATTGTATGCTACATTATTTGTTGCTTAGACCGGACCAGAGGGTCCAACGAACTATGAGTCTAGAGGGTTCTTAATCAGACCGAACCAGAGGGTCCAACGAGCTGTGGGACTGGAGGGTCCCACTGAGACACATTGACCAAGAGGGTCTTCCAGAGCTATAGCCTCGAGTGGCTAAATATTTTTACATGGTATTTTGAGGAACTCACTAAGCATTCGTGCTTACCGTGTTATGTGTTTATGTGTTTCAGGTACTTCGGAGGATCGTGGGAAGGCACCGGCGTGATTGTACACACACCCACCGAGCCGGAGTTATATGTTTTATGGATCCTGGATTGTGATAAATACTTTTGAAAACTATATTGTTTATGGATAATTGGTGTTTTAAGAAATGTGATATGTGTTATTATTATAATTAAAAAGGAAATTTTTGTTTGAAAATTTACGTTGTTACAAAGGAACTTCCATGTTAGCATCCATTTCGGGTACTTCAATGTTAGCTTCCACATCAACTTCATGAACTTCAATGTTAGCCTCCACATCAACATCCGAAACTACAATGTTAACCTCCATTTCAGGTACCACATCACCTTCAGGAACATCAACTTCAGGAACTTCAATGTTAGCTTCCACATCACTTTCACTTTCAAAGTCACTATCACTTTCACTTTCAAACATAACTGCATGTTCCACTTCCAATTCAGCTTCAAGGTCTACTTAAACATCAACATTACTTGTAAGAGGGAAAAAATTCAGAAATGGCACACAAGTGTAATATATTAGATAAGTTAGCATCATACCTTGTTTCTTAGGTTTCTTTTTTTTAGGACCTGAAGTAGATGGTACATCATTTGGTCTTTGAGGACATGTTGATCTGTTATGTCATGTTTCCCTACAAATGGACTTCTCATGATCATTCCCTTTTTTGAGATTATATGCCTTGTTTCCTTAGCTTCTCTCTCAACCTGATCCCTTTTCCTTTTCATTGTTGGTCTTCCTGGTAGCCTTCTTTTTTTAGGGGGCAATGGTTTGGTGTAATCCACTTCAGGCCACATAACACTACAGTTCAGTGGCCCTTGTTATACCTATAACAACTTGCATACATTGATGTAGTAAACCATTCTAACACATAGTCCTCAGGGTCCCTATTGAGTCTTGAAATGGCAACATATACATGCACACAAGGATACCCTGCTAACTGCCATTCCCTGCATCCACATTGCCTGGTATGAAGGTCTACAACATACCTATCAGTCCCCACCCTCACCTGAAATTGAATATACCCAGAAGGTACCACTTGCCAAAACCTATCCATAATCATATAGAAATTAGAAAATATTAAAAATGTCAAACATATAAGCAATAAGAATTTTCCTTTGTTGTTCCTTGAGCTTGTTCAACTTCAACCTTATGGAAGGGCATATGTTTAAATCCCAAGATTGACCCTTGGCCTTGTATATACACAACCTTTCCATTACATAAATCCGGATTTCTTCTAACATGGTAATGAGTGGTTTCTTCCTAGCAACTTCAATTACTGAGTTAAAACTTTCAGAAACACCATTTTCGTATGCATCACAACTCCTATCAACCTGGAAAAATGCTTTACACCATGTTTTAGGGTCCCTTTCCATCAAATGTTCATAAGCTAGTGGTTCCAGCTTATTGATTTCATTCTTATGGTACTCAAATTTTTGTGGAATTGTAGATCCAGCTGCTTTCCAAAACAGCTTCCTAAATATTTTCCCCTTAAATCTTTTTAGGAAATTAGCACATTTGTGCCTAGCACATTGCCTATGCTCTGCAGCTGGAACCCTTTCCTTCACAGCTTCAACTAATCCCTATAATAAATACATACAAAGCATAAGCTAAAACATATTAAGTTGGAAAATAACAATAAATTGAAGTTTGAACATTACTTTGTGTTGGTCTGATATTATGGTTAGTCCATGCCCAACTCCCATTCCAATGTCATCAATTAGAAGATCAAGAAACCACTTCCATGTTTCTTTATTTTCTACTGCAACCATAGCCCATGCAACAGGATATATGTGGTTGTTTGCATCCCTCCCAATGGCTTCAAGCAACTGACCTCTGCATATTCCCTTTAAGAAACAACCATCTACTCCAACTACCCTCCTACAACCCTCTATCCATCCATCCTTCAAACCCTTTAAACACACATAAAACTTTGAGAAGTATGTTTCTCCATCAGGCATCACATCCACCTCCATCTTAATTATTGATCCAAGATTTTTCCTTTTTAGCTCTTCTCTCCATAACTCCATGTCTTGGCATAATGCTCTATTAAAGTACCTTCTATCTACTGAAATGCATATTTCCTAGCATTTCTGCATTGTCCAACACTTGCTATTAGGTTAAACCTTTTACTGACCTTAGTTTTCAATTTCCTAATGCTCATCTTTGGTTTATGTAATATCTCATTCATGAAATGAGTTCCAATCCATTTGTAGCTTACAATGGACCCAAATTTGAATACTCTTGCACAATTATTCCTATTAATTAAGGACTTAATCTGAAAAAGACCTCTCATTCTTCATCTAGGTTGCCCACAACCTAAAGGGACAACTCTTATTCTTCTTATTCTTCTTATGTTTACAACATTTTTCCAAAAGCTTTTGATGATCATTTTTATTCAAACCATAAATCATACCCATTCCTGACGGCATAGTTGGTTAGTCATAGCTTCAATTCAAGAGGGTAACAAAACTTCATACCTAAAACTGGGACCATTTTATCCCATTCTTGCTTCTCATCAAAGACAGGGAACACAACCTCATCATCTTCATCATTGACTCCATTATCATCATCATTATTTACTTTTTCTTGATTACTATTACGAATGAGTTTACCACACAACTTGTTCAAAAATTCATCATCAACTGTTTTGTCAAACGTATGCACCTCTTCATCATGTTCATGATCACATTCCATTATATCTGAAAATTGTGACTCTGTATCATCATCTTCTATCACCTCAGACACCTCATCACCTGTTAACATCTCCTTATCGGCCCGGTCAAGAATAGGTTCATTTTGGTGGTCAATGTACACATTCGTCCTTAGCTTGTTCTTATCCATGTAACCATCTTCAATAAACTCAAAATAATCAACATCATTGTCGATTCTTCTAATACCCTCTGCCAATATTTCATGAGTACTACAATAATGCAAGTTATCATAGCTTCGTCTTGCCAGCTTTGAAACCCATAACACAAATTCTCTATAGTTCATGCCACCAAAATCCACATCACGAACTGACATTCTCATAGGGTCTAAGTACACTAACGGGTTTGTTGCAAACATTCCGTTGTATTGAAAATCTACAATGAGATACGTATCGTTAAGTGATTCCATTGTAGTGTCTACAGTCGACGATTTCAAGTCCCAACTTCAGTTCCTACTGCTTCGATCGAGTGAACTTTGAGAAAAATTAAGTAATCGGGAATGATTTGGGCAAGGATTTAGGAGTTCTTGTGTTAAGAACCCTAATTAAATGAGGTCGATTCATCTGATTAAATGAAGTCGAATCCAGAAAAAGGGTGTAATAGACACATAATATGCCACGTAATTTCTTTTCCGCTTCTTTTAAATGAGTTAATTTGAGTTACCGGTTAAAATGGAGGTTAGCCAGCAATATTGTTATAATTTAAACCGTTAAAACAAGTTAGTTGCTTTGTTATGTACAAAAAAAAAGTTGCCAATATGTGAAAACGGATAAGAGATAGTTACCCTCCTAAGTCATTTTCCCTAAAATGCTCTATTTTTTTTACAACGGGAGTGATCCTTCATCCGGAGGGACAATTTTCCAACTCCTTGGTAAAAGTTCATTTTTTTCAACATTCTTAAAAATCAACGAACCAATTTTGTACTAATGATACAGTTAACCATATTTTATATGATTACTTTGCCAATAAAATATAATGTGTAATATGCCATCTTCAGCATAATAGAAGCAATGAAAGTTAGCTTTTTCCTCTCTATCGTTTTGCATTTTTCATATCAGTTATATTAACTAAAAAGTCAGTTTTTTGGATAGTTGTTATTGCCCTTATTTTTTGCCTATGTTTCTCACAAGTTAGTTTTGCCCAAATTAACCAAAATCATAGCAGCATGCATACACACTTACTTGATCAATCCTTTTATTTCCAATGAGTGGTATGAGAGTCAAGTGTAGAGCATGCATGAGTATATGTCAAGAATGACCACACTAGCCTCGTTATATTCTCAACTCGAAGATATAGGAGTCTAAAGGACCGAAAAGAATGGTTGTGTTACTGTAACGCCCGTGTTTCTGGGTTGGGCATTAATTTTGATGTAATAGTCTAGGTTAACATTTGTAACCCGTCTTGAAATAATAAAGGTGTATTATTTGAGTATTATGTGTTTATTGCTTAATTGTGTGATTTAAATGAATTAAGAATAAAAATAAGTGTAATAATAAAATATTAGAAAAGCCCAATATCTATGAAGGAAGTTGTTGTGGTCGTGACAAGGGTTCCAGATATATATAAAGAATGCCGAAATCTAAGTTATAACGAAGAAGTTATGACCTGTCGAAGTTTCGCGACAGAACTGGCACGCCACTGTATGACGTAAAATATGAATTTAAGATAGAGCGATATCTAGCCTTATTGATATAAACGAAATTCGTAGAATACATTAAACCGAGAGCGTGCATAAAAAGAACGTCCAAATCTAACTTCGTATGAGGAAGTTATGATTTTTTCTAAGTTTCGACTTAGCGGTATATAGCTCAAATCTCAAAATTGAGATTGAGTGATATTTGTCCGAAACAATCTAAACAAGAATCGAAGATCTTATTGTTAGTAGTCCAACGGTAAAAAGACAAACGAAAACGGACGTCGGATGAAGAAGTTATGATTTTATAACGGAATTTTTCTGTCCCGGCCTACTAAAAATAATATTATACAAATAAAATCAAAATTAGCCGATGGAGTCTAAACGAAAGTTGTAGAGCATAGTCTCACCTACGCGTGGATATAAATAACGTCAAAAACGGAGCTCGTATGAGGAAGATATGAATTTTTGAAGTTGTTAAATAATTAAAATATATAAATAAAATTATTTATTTGGATAATATCTGAATCCGTGACTCACCCATCTAATCCGAAGGGTACGCCCCGCGTAACCTTTGAGTACGCCCAGCGTACTTCAGCCTTGTGTGGTCTGAGAGAGAGCCGCGTAGCACCACGCGAAGCTCGCCACGTAGCAGTCTTATCCGAACTACGACCAGCGTAAGGCTTGATACGCCCAGCGTACGCATGAAAGAGGCATTACGCCCTGTGTACTTGCAAGTTACGCCTAGTGTAACGCGAGGGTTCAGCCCTATAAATAGAACTCGACCCCCAGCCGAATTTGGTTGCTCACTTCTTTCTCTCTCACTCGTTTTACCTCGTTTTACGTGCAAGCTTTACCCCCGAAGCCCTGGTATCATTCCCGAGACCCGAAGCAAGTCCCGAAGCCCCGAGGATCCCGAGAAGTAAAGTTTCCGAGCCAAAACTCTGCCCGCGTAAAGCCCGGTTTTGGAGAAAACGACCCGGTTTTATCGGAAAAGATTATTTTAAGAGACGAGGTGTTGTCTGATAATCGTCTTATCAAGTGAGTGTGTAGTTACTTTCTTCTAACACATAAATACGAAGTATTCTATATAAAATATGTGTTGTGTGCATATATGTTATGTGTTATTTGAAATGAGTATTGATTTGATGTTTTATACATGTGTTATATATATATATATATATATATATATATATATATATATATATATATATATATATATATATATCTACAAATATGTTGGGTAGAACATGGGTAGATAGTGGATGTGTGATGAAATAAAATGATGAGAGGCCTCGTTGTTGATGTTGTTAATCTAGTCATCTAGCGGAGTATGGATGACGACCACAGACTCTTTCTAGACTGTCCAATGGAACGCTGGCAGGTTCATAACCTGTAGGTGTTGTAAACGATGTGTTCATCGATGTACTCTATCCCCCTCATGTTTGCCTTTAGGACATCTATTGTCGAGGAAACCCCTTTGCAGTAATGTCCGTCCCGATGAAAATCCTAGATTAGGTCCCTTGTAATAGTTGTTGTCATAGGGACGTAAAGTGAGGATAACGGGAATGGGTAATCGGGTTATTGTTGGTTGGTGAAATTAAATATAATTATTTATTATGGGTTGAAAACCCTATATGCTCACCAGGCTCCCAAGCCTGACCCACCCAGTTTTATTTGTATTACAGGTAGTGGCGCGAGAGCATAAGTTAGACAACTTGTGAAGATATTTTGTTTATAGGCCAGTAGTTGTGTATAACTGGTGTAAGGCTTATAATATGCCGTTTATGCTTTTGTGTCTGTATCGGAACATGACATCCCGAGTTTTGATATACAATGAAAATACATTTCTTTAAGGAATGCTTTGATAAATTTTATTTATCATATTTTATTTTGGGAATGAATTCCGCAACTCTTTTAAATCAAAGGATTACTCTGAAAATTATTTTAAAAGCATAAATTATATCGGTCTTTTCTGGCCATGATTTTGAGGATGTCACAGTTACTCTACCCTATCTAATGCTCTCAAAGATATTGGTGTGTGCTCTAAATATAATGGTGAATTTGTAAGCATAATGAAAATACATTTCTTTAAGGAATGCTTTGATAAATTTTATATATCATATTTTGTTTTGGGAACAAATTCCGCAACTCTTTTAAATCAAAGGATTACTTTGAAAATTATTTTAAAAGCATAAATTAAATCGGTCTTTTCTGGCCGTGATTTTGGGGATGTCACAGTTACTCTACCCTATCTAATGCTCCCAAAGATATTAGTGTGTGCTCTAAATATAATGGTGAGTTTGTAAGCATAATGAGTGTGTGATGCAACTAAAAATGTAGAAGTGAGGGAAGGGAAAAGTCGGATACCTCTTACGACCATTTACTAAGAAATTTCGAGGGACATGCTTCTTGTGTTAGCCAAGAAGGATAGGACTAAGGAATCACATGAAATGCCTCAAATGATACACATAAATCAAATTCAGAAAAGGATACTGAATTAGAATCCTTCATAAAGGACTTTCAAGGTGATTCGAATGAAATATGGTGAATCGGTGGAGGGTTTTCCATGATGTTGAATACTATTGTGACCAACATTTGATCTTTAGGTGAGAAGATTGAGGACATTATGGTGGTGAAGAAGTTCCTTTCAGTTGTCTAAATGAGATTATTGCAAATCATGATATCAATCGAGCAATTTGGGGACTTGAAAACATGATGGTCGATGAGGTTGTGGATCGTTTCAAGAATCATAAAGAAAAACTTCAAGGTTATGGTGCAATAACATTGAGGACCTTCTTTATTTCCCACACATATCGAGTGAGCATCTCAATCAAAGCGGACCAACAAGGGAGACTTGTAAAACACTTCAAGAAGAAGATGGATAATGGAGGTCGAGGCTGGGGATAAGGTGTTAGAAATCACATAATCGTAGATCACTCAAAGTTCCAAGGTATGGTGTCTTGACAATTGTGCTAGCAACCATAAAGTTCCACAAGTTAGACAAAAATGTTTATGGCCACATAATATATGGGGATGTTTCAACCGTCGATATTTTAGGAAAATGGTCGATTGTATTAGATTACAAAATTAGAAACCAACGACTCCTTAAAGACTTATATTTCATTCCAAGTCTTAAAACTAATATTATAGCCTAGGACTAACAGTGGAGAAGATGAGTTAGGTTATAATATGTGGATTGATATTAAAGCTGCTTGATAGAAATAAAAATCTACTTAAATAAATAAATTAAACCAAAATAAGAGGTATAGAACATATTTGGAACAAATCAAACCAAAATGGTGACAATTGTTCTAGTGAAGGATGTAATGGTGACATATCTTGAATGAATCAAGCAATGATGGTCGCTATGATGATGAAAGAGGTATTGGTGACAACTGTTTTGGTAAGGGATGAAGTGGTGATGGTTATGTTAGTAATGGAAGTGATGATAATTGCGGTGGTGAGGGAAGCATCATCAGTGCATGGTGTGGTGGTGGTGGCGATGATGATATTTAGATCAATGTGCGGAACTATGTTTGAGGGAATCAACAGTGATGATGGGGTACATTGGCGTTTAGATCTAGGTTTTTTTAAGAGAAGCACATGAAGAATACAGAGATAGGTTTAGGAGTAATGTTGAAAGTGGTGATGGTGGTGGTGGCTAATATTAGGTTTCTATAGATAATGGGAGACGTAGGTTTAGAGAAGGGGTGGATGTTAAAATGAGAGTATGTCAAAACCAAGGTGTGTATAGGGAGACAAAGAGAGAGGGTGAGAGAGAGAGAGAGAGAGATGTTGGGTTTGATTCAAAATTTTGGTTTCAAAACACAATGATGGTAACTTTAACATCCCGATGTTGAGGTAATTTCAATTTTAGCCTTATGTATGAATAAATATAGCATTTTAGTCCTTGAGTATTGTAATGTCCCAAAATTCCAGAATAAAATTTTCATTTTCAATTCAATCAAAAACACTATTATCTTTTATTCAAACATCCAAGAGTATTTCATAATAAATAGTCATCAGAGTACAATCCCAAAATCATCACAATGCGGAAAACATGGGGGAATGCACTCTGATCATGTCAGACCCTTCCTTTTCGAACCAGAAGTACCTAAAACCATAACCATAAAAATCGTAAGCACAAAACTTAGTGATTTCCCCAAAATACCACATACCATACATACCATTGGGCCTAGTCCTTACATTGGGTCAAGCCCGCATATTGGGCCAAACCCACCATAATAGGCCTAGCCCTACCAAACTAATAGGCCTAGCCCAATCATACAAATAAAAAAAAAGTCACAAAGACAGTTAGCACCCTACATAAGATACGATGGGACTAGCCTTCTTGATCCATGGACCTAGCCCAACATATAAATGGGCCTAACCCGATCATACAATGGGCATAGCCCATCATACAAATGAGCCTAGCCCAACATACCATGCAAGAGTCACAAAGACATCTAACATAACAGAACCTAGTGGGCTGGCATTGGTGCCTTTGACCCACGAGTATAGTGAGGAGACTCACCTCAAGTCGTTGAATCTCTCAATAAATTCTTAATCTGCTGATCTAGAAATCCCTGCGCGCTAGCACCATCAAATCATTATCCAGTTAATAATTGGATCTCGACCCATAAACAAGAATCAAAGCCACTTAACCTATAACTAGGGTAAAAGACCATTTTTCCCCTTTCCTTACTTGGCCCAAAACCTTGGACCAACCAATTTTCTCAAAAACCCCAATTTCCTAAATGGCAACCCAATGCCCAATATGGCCTAACTTCCTAATTGGGACCAAAAACTGTCACGGGACCAAAACCAAGAATTCCCACAGTTTATCCATGGCCCAAAGTCAGAAGTCCAATGGCCCAACAAGGCCCAAATTCTAAAAGGCCCAAAATAGCCATCCTAGGGAGTACGCCCAGACACATATGCCCCGCATACTCAGCCATGATGTTACAACCCGAAAATTTCTATCCCGTACAGTCAAACACTTCATTAAAAGTCAAACTCATTGCTATTATCTTTTAGCACAATTAAGAGTTTATTTGAGCGTCCTGAGCCTTGTACACTTAAGGGATAAGTGTCGAGGTTTATCTGTTGAAGTTATAGCTCAAAGAAACGACCTAAAACACCTTTACAAGGAGTTCACGGCCACCACATGGGAGTTTACGGCCGTAAACTCCATGTGGGCCGTAAA
This sequence comes from Lactuca serriola, assembly GCF_051521515.1. Classification (NCBI taxonomy): domain Eukaryota; kingdom Viridiplantae; phylum Streptophyta; class Magnoliopsida; order Asterales; family Asteraceae; genus Lactuca; species Lactuca serriola. Next base: position 164,400,411 of record NC_136411.1, on the reverse strand, counting down.
CTCCATCTTATATGATGAAAAGGTGGTCATTAGTTCATTCCTTTACTTCCCTTGGCTGAAATCCTCTCAAGTATCATCCCGATCTTCGTCCCCGATCTTCAAATCTCATAAGTTCCTTGTCCTAACTAGTTGATATCTTACATAAACTAGTGATCTTACATGATTTCATCCGTGAAATCATTCCATTTGTGTAGATCTTCATGTTTCACCAAGAACACACACTAGTGTTCGTGGCCAAAAACGACCATTCAAGCTCCTAGATCGTAAGTACTCTTGTTCTAACTCGTTGTACACTAGGTTTAACATGTTTAGAGCCTATAAATCATCAAGAAACACATGATCCAAGGAGTTTACGGCCAAGGCATGTTCTTGGGCCGTAAACCCCTTTTAGTGGGGCAAAATGCACCCTAACACCTTACCAAGCCTTGGAACTTAGTATAGAACCATACACCATTGATCTAGGGACTTCAAGAAACAAAATGGTACTTCATACCATGAGTTTACGGCCGTAAACTCATGGGGAAGTGGTCCCCAGGCCGTAAACACATATAAGGGCCATTCTTGGACCTTAAACTCACCTAGCCTCTTGTTTAAGCCTTGGAACACTTAACCACATAAGACACCTTACCTTTAAGCCTCATTCGGTGACCCATTTGAGAGTTTACGGCCAGGAGTAAACTCCCCTGGGCCGTAAACTCCAACAAGTATGGTCTATGGACCATAAACTCACTTACAAAGCCTTATAATCCTTGGTTGTAACCCAATGGCCTCCTAACACTTTGACCAAAGTGTTTTCCATGACTTAGAATGTTTATACTTGTCTAATTAGTGTTATAATCATTGATTATATATATATATATATATATATATACATACATATGTCTTTATATGTTATTAGGATCATTGTGTGTGTTTAAGTCTTCACTTGACACCAAACACTTGTCCGACACTTCCATTTGATCCACTCACTGCAGGTGAGTTCATACCAATGTTTCTAAATGCTTTTATGGGGGGAATACAAGTTGAATCATGCTAGTTAGTACATCAATCACATGTGATTAATAACCAGCATACAAATGGATTTACTACACTTTTAGTTGTTTTACCAAACAGATTTCTTCAAATGGCTTTCTCAAATGTTTTTACATGTTTAAAACTATTTATCAAACTGTCTTACATACTGTATGTTTCCTTTCAAACTCTGTTACAATTGTGTTTCAAACAAAGGTTTTCTTATGCTTAAAACTGTTCTTATCAAACAAACTGTTTTCAAATTGTTTTATAAACTGACATCAAGTCATCATTTCTTAGTTATTAAATCTTTCAAAGGTTTTACAAAACTTCTTTTATACTTTTATATTGTCAAATGCATGCCCATATATGTATGGTTATATAAGTAATGTTTAAAGGACTTAGGACGGCTAGCTCACTTTATTTCCTTTTCCTCATTTGGATGTGGCCTTAGGGTATTGGTTATTCGTCCAAATGTCGTCTAAATACTAGTTATATATCATGTATACATATATAGACTTAAAAGTTCCATTAGTCAGTTCAATACCTTTGGGTAGCAAAGGCATACTTTGTTTATACACGTACATTACTAGTAACTATAATAGGTATAGTTAGGAGATACTACTTACTATCCTAAGTACAAGGAATCACACAAGAGTCAGGTCTTGGTAGAAGGCTACATACAAAATAGTCAGGTCCTGGTAGAAGGCTTCTTTCAAAACAGCCGGGTCTTGGTAGATAGCTACTTACAAAACAGTCAGGTCTTGGTAGAAGGTTTCTTTCAAAACAGTCGGGTCTTGGTAGAAGACTACTTTTTATACTAGTAGGAAATATGAGATTTTCTAGGGTTTTCAAACGTTTACAATTACTTACAAACACTTTCATACTTATACAAACTTTTCTTCAAACATTTACAAGTCTTTCTTTACTGTTTTACAAATCAAAGACACATTAATACTTATGAATTCACCAGCTTTATTGTTGATACTCACTTTCAAAATAACTTGTATTCTCAGGTCACAAATAGACAGGTACAACGACCAGGTTTTGTGAAGACAGAGCAGTCAAGACTCGTCTTTTATTTTGAATATTCATTATGTTGTTTTATACAATGAAAGAGCACACTTGTAATTAAAATTATTCTATTAATGCAATGGATGATGTTGTTGCTTGTTTACTACTTTGCATTGTTATGATACTTTACATGACGTCCTCCGCCCCAGAACGTTTCCGTCGTTCTTGGTTTTTGGGTGTGACACATAAAGCATAATGTACAAGCTGTTTATGCAAGAATCCAACATTACGTTGAGCGTGCTCCCACGTACGCCCAACGTACTCATCAGAGGCCAAAAATCAACATTAAACTCTTATTGGGTTAAGTCAATTTGTCGAAACACAAATCTAATCCCTAGACAAGGTCTTAAATAATAAAGTTGCCAAATTTCCTCTCATACATGCCTTAATGGGACTCAACACACAAAAAGAAGCTTAATAAGGCTCTTAACACTTGCATGGACCAATATCTTACACAAAGTTTGCATTTTTATGAACAAAGAACCTCCATGGAGCTAAGATCTAACATCCATTGCTTCTAAAGTAGATCAAAAGCTCAAATTTAACTCAAAATTCTAAAAAAATGCATAAATAACACGATGAACTAGATCTAGCACAAAAGACCATACCTCAAAATTCTTGCAAATGTGAAGGTAACTATGGATCTACAAGCTCAAGCTACACCTTCAAGTGTTCCTCTTTTACTTCTTCACCACAAAACACTAATAAACTCACTTTCAAGCTCAAATTTCACCAAATTCTCTTAGGTGGTGTTTGGTACAGAGAAATAAACCTAGGGAAAAGGAATTGATTCCTTTTCCCTTGTTTGGTTAGTACAAAAAATAGGAAATTGAGAAATAAATCAATTCCTTTTCCATCAAAATAATTCTCTATTTTTAAGAAGGAAAGGGGGAGAAAATAAAAAATTGGCATCAATCGAGAATTGGAGAAAATAAAAGCGGAGATTTCAGTTTACCCCAATTCAAACCCCATTGAGAACATTGATCCAATTTTTTTACTTGATTTCTCATGCAATCGCTCATTCGCACCACGTCCTCGTATCGTTTGCCCTACAAATAGTCGTACATCGAGCGGATCATAATTCACGACTTCAATTTGTTGTCGATTTTCATTGTTGCTCGATTGGAAGAAAGACGACTTCACTTCTTTGTCGATTTTATCACCAACCTCCTCCAATTAAAGGTATGGCAATTAATCTTGCTTTGATAAAATCAATTCTTGATGTTTGAATGCAATTTTTGTGTTCTTTGAATGTCAATTTTGACTACTACATGCGATTTGCATATGTTTCTAGTTTGTGCTTGAGTTTCATGTACAAAAGCAATTAGTTTTCTTTAATTTTAGTTTTTTTTAGATTGTTTTTGTTATTTGAACAACCATAAAATCTTCATATGATCTCGGAATGAGTAGATAGTTTTTCTAGATTGTAGTTCTTTGTATTGGTAATGTTTTAGGCTCAAAAATAGCTTAATAGATTAAGATATAGTTGAGTTACACAGCCCTAAACAGTGGCTGTTACGATGTATTACAACATTTTTTTGATTTTTTGTCCAACTTTGAACCGTCATAAAATCTTCATACGAGCTCGGAAGGAGGCGATTTTTTCCCCAGATTGTAGTCCTCTGTCTTTTATACGTTTTACAATCAAGAAACAGGTTATTTGGTTTGGTTTTGGGTGAGTTATGTAGCTCCAAACAGTGGCTGTAATGATTTTTGTACAACATTTCAGCATTTTTTTGATTTTTTGTCCAACTTTGAACCGTCATAAAATCCTCATACAAGCTCGGAGTGAGGCGATTTTTTTCCCAGATTGTAGTCCTCTGTATTTTATACGTTTTACAAACAAGAAACATGTTATTTGGTTTGGTTTTGGCTGAGTTATGTAGCTCCAAACAGTGGTTGTTATGATTTTTGTACAACATTTCAGCGTTTTCATGAGCTTATAATGTGTTTGGACACCTATTAAGTCATAATAAACGTCTCAAATTTAATGACTTAATTCAAAATATAAGCGAAACAATTCGATAAAGATGAGTTTTATTGACGGAACGGGTTATAGCAATAAAATAAACTTCGGGTTGTCACACACAAGATAGTAAATTTTACTCATAAATAAATCTCCATTACTTAATCATCAAATGTCAATTACATTTATCTATTACGTGTTTCTAAACATCTATCTAATCACTAAAACTAATATCTTCCTTCAGACTAATGCTCATCGCATGTTGTAAATGCTTAACCCTGCTCAGACCCTTTATGAATGGATCTGTTGGGTTCTCCTCTGACGATACCCTCTTGACTACGAGGAGTCCCTCTTCTACCCAGTGTCTCATGAAGTGGTATTTTCTGTCGATGTGTCTGGATCTACCATGATCCCTTGGTTCCATGGTCTCCAATAAAGTTATTCAACCATATTGCCTCATTCGAAGCTTCGCTCGCTACTATGTACTCTGATTCGCACGTTGAATCAATCACGGTCTCTTGCTTGGAACTTTTCCAAGTAACTGCTCTTTTATTAGTGGCGGAGCCAGGGTCAAACTAAAGGCGTATCCCCAATTTTTTTTTGTTTAATATACAATAAGAAAAAAAACGCAATTTTATTAAATATAAAGTTCAACTTCCATAACAAAATTACATTTTAAAGTTCACCTCTTCGATCTTTCATTTTACGAAAACGAGTAATTACATTTTCAGTCTTAACATTCTCTAGTGCTTCTTTTTCTACACTACAAATCAAAGCACCATTCAAAAAATCGTCACCTATTCTATTACGCAATTCGGTCTTCAAGAACTTCATTGCAGAAAAACACCGTTCAACGATTGCAGTTGCGACGGGCAAAACCAATGCTAGTTTTAATAATCTATAAACCAAAGGAAAAGAGAGGTGCTTCCCGCTTTCCACCAACAAACAAGAGAGGTTGGCAATTCCCTTCAAGTTGAAAAATCTCTCATCATGGACCAAAGAGTGATAATAGATATCAAGTTGTCCATTAAGTTGCGTCCTTTCTGAATTGTCAAAATCGTTTTTGTATATCTCGCTTAACTTTAACAACTTTGCTTTATCAAAACTAGAAAATGAGTCACAAGGACTCAATGCCGCCATGTTATCCATCAACTCTGTGCCAACTTCACTAAATCTATCCCCAAATTCTTGAATTTGCATATCTAAAATTGTGTTAAAAATCACAACTTCAAAATGATGTTGATTAGTCTTATTGGTCCTACGCTTGCGTGGGGTAACATAATATTCCGACATGTCCACAACTCCAATACTGTGTTTTTCACAAAAAGCACATACCTTCTTCCAAATTTGTGGAAACCCATCTTTTCTAAAAACTAGCAATGCTTTCTTTGTCCCTTTTACTAACGAAGCCGCTTCCAAAATATTTGGATCTTTTTTTTGAAGATGCTTTGACAAGCTATCCGTGAGGCATAGAATTTTCAACATCAATTTTAAAAGAAACACGAAGTCAAGTGTCTTGAAATATGACAAAATACCCTTTGCTTGATTACGGTTAGATAAAGTAGACCCATCCACTTTGACATATTTAAGTACCGCAACAACTTCTACAAACAAATTCACCAAACTTACAAAATGCCCTCCTTATTTCATCTCTTTGATTAGGATTATAAGATGTAATTTTTGGCCTATCTCCCGGGTCCGAAGGAAGGTCATTCAAATCAAAAGGTTGTATCACTTTTGGTTTTGGTATTGGTTGATTAGTTTGTGGAACTTGAGTAGGTTCATTAGATTGTGTTTCTTGTGGTTTTGGCATTGGTTGATTAGTTTGTGGAGCTTCATTACTTTCATTAGGCTTATTTTTTTTGGAAGTTCCTTCACCATTGTTGTCTCCAACATCTAAATGTCTTTTGAAAAAACTTTTAATAGCAACCTACAATCAAAATATATGAACTACAAACTTGATTACATGTTTCAACAATAGTCAACAAATAACAACCTAGCAACCTACAGTCAAATCATCAATTATCAAGATATATCAACTATAATCTTGATTCCAAGTTTCAACAATAAATGAACAAATAGCAATCTACAATAAAAATATATCAATTATAACTTGATTTCAAGTTTAAACAATAAATAATCATTAAATATTAACCCTAAGGTCATAATTTAACAAAGTTAATTGTTAATTTCTAACTTTTCAAACATAACAACAAAAAATTAGAATTTGAATAAACCTAAATAAGGATGAGTATTTTGGTTAAACTAACCTGTTTCATTGTGATTTTGTGATGACTGATGTCCGACTCCAATTACTGAATCACTTGATGTCTTGATCTCCAACTCCACGATCGCATAGCAAGGCCGCAAGCGCAAGGGTAGAAAACAATTTGGTTTTTGAAGTCGGCAATTGAGTAGAATTTTAGAAGTTGTCGACACAAGGAGTGGCAATCCAAATCCAATTACCAAATCACGTTATTACGTTTTTTTCCTTTTTTTGTTTTCATTAGATTATTGGGCTTAATACCTATCTGTTTCAATAAATTAATTGTTGTGGGCTTAAAATTTTTGGACTATTTGGGCTAGTTTATATTTTGGTCCATTTAGAAATAACCTAAAATTTTTTAGGGTAGCCCAATTTTTTTCAGATATAAAACCGCAACATAAAACGAATTTTTCCGAAAAAATTAACACTATTAAATTTTTTTTTAGGGGTATCTACCTTGTGGATCCGCCATTGTCTTCCATTTAGGGTAAATACCCAGCCCGACTGAGAGCAGAATTTATCTTTGTCGGTCTAAAACCTGGCGTCACTATACCTTGTCACTCTCAGTTCATCACTCCCACCAAGTGTAAGAACCCAGTCCTTAGTCCTTCGCAAGTACTTAATAATGTTCTTTACTGCAGTCCAATGAGCTCTACCCAGGTTCCCTTGATATCGGCTAACAATGCTCAACACAAAAGCCACATCAAGGGGAGTACATGTCATAGCGTACATGATTGATCCAACGGCGGAAGCATATGGCACTCGACTCATTTCCGTTATCTCAACATCGGTACTCGGACTCTGAGTCTTACTTAGCTTGGTATTGCTTTGGATTGGTAATTCCCCCTTCATGGAATTCTCCATGCTAAAACGTTTCAGCACCTTGTCCAAGTAAGTACTTTGACTAAGTCCTTTTAGTGTCCTACTTATGTTTCTCAATATCCTTATTCCCATAATGTAAGCAACTTCTCCTAGATCCTTCATAGCAAAACACTTCCCAAGCCAAGAATTAACCTCCTGTAAGGTCGGGATGTCGTTTTCTATGAGCAGTATGTCATCAACATAAAAAACTAGAAAGCTAATTATGCTCCCATTTTCCTTGACATACATACATGATTCATCCTCGCTTCTCGAAAATCCAAACTCTTTGACTTTCTCATCGAAACAAAGATTCTATCTACGAGACGCTTGGTTCAATCCATAAATGGATTTCTCAAGCTTGCATACTCTATTGGGGTATTTAGCATCCACAAAACCCTCTGGCTGACACATGTAAACATCTTCAGCCACCTTCCCATTAAGGAAAGCGGTTTGACATCCATCTGCTAAATTTCATAATCATGAAATGCAGCGATAGCTAACATAACCCTAATATACTTGATCTTGGCCACTGGTGAGAAGGTCTCAACACAGTCAACCCCCGGGGTTTGAGTGAAGCCCTTAGCAACCAGTTGTGCCTTGAACGTATGCACTTTACCATCCATGTCGGTCTTCATCTTGAAGATCCACTTGCACCCGACCGTCTTACGACCCGGTACGTTGTCAACCAAGTTCCAAACTTGATTGCCATACATGGACTGAATCTCGCTGTCCATTTCCTCTTTCCACTTTGCAGACTTTGGTCCCGCCATGGCTTCCTTGTAGTTAGTAGGCTCATCCAAATTTACCAGTGTACTATCACTAATAAACCTATCACCTTCCGTAGTAATATGAAAACCATAAATCTCCGGTACCATCCTAAATCGAGAGGAACGACTTACAGGTAATGACTCGTCAATTGGTTCAATAAGAATCTCTTCCTTAGGTTGACCGCTAGTGTTAGAGGTTCCTTCACCGCTTGCTTCTTGAAGCTCTTCAAGATCAATTTGCCTCCCACTGTCCTCTTGGCATAAGAGTTCTCTCTTGCGGAAAACCCCTATCCTTGCTACAAAGACCACGATGTCACTAGGTCTGTAGAAAAGATATCCAAAAGATTTTTGTGGGTAGCCGATGAAAATACATCGCTCACTACGAGGTTCAAGCTTTTCATGAGTCTTTCATCTTACGAAAGCCTCGCAACCCCAAACTTTGATATGTGCTAACGAGGGAGCCTTCCATGTCCACATCTCGTGAGGTGGTTTGGCAAACTTCTTAGTTGGGACTAGATTAAGGATATGGGCAGCAGTCTCTAAGGCATACCCCCAAAATGAGATAGGTAATGAAGTTCGACTCATCATGGAACGAACCATGTCCAACAAGGTTTGATTGCGCCTCTCAGCCACACCATTGAGTTGCGGTGTCTTAGGTGGTGTCAATTGTGAAACAATTCCACATTCCTTAAGATAGTCGTGGAACTCGATACTAAGATACTCACTACCCCTATTGAATTTGGGCAATTCTATCTTCCTGCCCAATTGATTCTCCACTTCTTGCTTATACTCTTTGAACTTTTCAAAGGTTTCCAACTTATGCTTGATTAAGTAGATATATCCATATTTGTTATAATCGTCGGTGAAAGTCACATAGAAGCGATTAGCATCCCTTGTGGTGGATCTGAAGGGCCTACACACATTTGTGTGTTTGAGATCCAACAATCCCTAAACTCTTTCACAGGTACCAGGGAAACGTGATTTAGTCATCTTTCCAAGCAAACAAGATTCGAACGTGTCATTCGACTTTAGTTCAAACGACTCCAAGACTCCATCCTTTTGGAGTTGGGCTATGCGCTTCTTGTTGACATGTCCAAGACGACAATGCCACAAGCATGCCTTGTCTAAACCATTAGACGAATCGATGTGCAACACATTATTTCCTCAGTTGTCTACAACCATCACAGTTTCATATACATCATTACAAGGCAATGCTTTAAAATATAAAGTGCCATTATAGAAAGCATTAATAGAACCAATTTCATTATTAAATGAAAATCTAAAACCTTGTATGTACAAACCATAAAAAGGAATAATATTCCTCGTCATTTATGACGAGTAGGAACAATCATTCAACTCTAATCCTAACCCGCTACTAAGCACTAAAGAGTAAATCCCGATCTTGGTGACAGACGATGATTTCCTATTCCCCGTTATCAGGTTCATCTTCCCATGCTCCACGTCCCTACTTCTTTTTAGCCCCTGCAAATCAGAACAAATGTGAAAACTACATCCTGTATCAAGGACCCAAGAACTAGCATGTGATGAGTTATTAGATTGAATAGTATAAATACCTACGAAGCAAGGCTTTATCTTCCCATCCTTGATGTCGTGCAAGTATTTCAGGCAACTTCGTTTACAATACCCCTTGCCATTACAGTGGAAGCATGTTGTTTCTTTAGGATCGGATGAGGGAGTAGCAAAGCTGGTTTTACCTTTGGATCCGGAGGACCCATCATGGGACTTTCCCTTGTGGCTCCTATAGGGAGCTTTCCTCTTCTTCCCTTTTCCATGTCCTATAGCGAGGACGGGGGCAGCAGCAGTAGGGCGGACTCGACAGCTTTGCCTTTGAGTCCACTTTCAGCAGTTCTCAAAAAACCTTGAAGTTTGCTCAAGGTGACTTCCTCCTTGTTCATATGATAATTCATCATGAACTGATCATAACAAGGAGGTAAAGAGTGGATAATGATATTAATCTCCAACTCTTCGTCAAATTTGACATTCAACTTGAGCAACCGATCCACATACCTGTGCATCCTTTGCAAGTGGCTCGTGATGGATTCTCCATCATTCATCTTGGTAGTTATTAGTGAGGCAACAATCTCATACCTTTCCTAATGCGCGCTTTGATGGTACTTTTCCATCAAATGTTGGCACATGTCATAAGGCCAGTAGTCCTCGTAGAACCGGTGTAGCTCAGGAGTCATAGTGGCTACCATTATGCACGACACCTTTGTCGCGTCTTTTTCATGAGCCCTATACTCAGCTATTTCTTCAGCAGATTCATTGGTTTCATCTATCTCTTTGAGCTCTTTGTCGAGGACGTATTCTTTTTGCTCGTATCGCAAGGCCATATGGATGTTGTGAATCCAATCATTGAAAATGGATCCATCGAAGGTGACCCTAACACAAATGTTCAAAAGAGAAAAGGAGCTAGTGGAGTTGGAGTTTGAGCCATAAGCATTGTTTGAGCCATACATATGAAAAAGAAAAGAGACAAAGTTTTGATTAGATAAAGAATCCTTAATATAACACCCAAATGCAATATTAAGGCTAGGACCCAACACAATAATTTACAATTCAGAAGAGGGATGTCGTAATCCAATTACAAATTATTTGAAGGTAGGTAAATGACGATTTACCAATTCCACCACGAAAAACGAAATGAAAAATTAGGTTTTAAATGAAATGAAATTCCTAGATTCTTTTGAGATTCATTGAACTTTTCAATGGCATGTTTAATCTCGATTATGCCCTTCAAGTTTGTGACTGGGATACCGAGGATCACAAAAAAGGTGTGAATAACCATGCAAATTAGCTTGGCACTCTTGAGTCATTTGCCATCTAATCAGTGTGTCGGTTAACCACACACGCTCCATTGATCTATTATAATTCTCGAGCTACCATTTGTCACCCTTGTTAGTCCAAGTCAGTGTGCCGCTTAACCACACACGCTCCATTAACTACTTGGCAAGGTGCAAAGTGCAATTTCATGGGCTAGCATCCTTTTCATATTTTCCTAAAGTAACTAATATTGGGAATTTATAAAAACATTTAGTTACTTTATAACTTTCATTATACTTATTAATGAGGAATTAATGTCCTATCCTACCTGTTCGTCTAACGACCCTCCACTAGTAAAGAGTACGGTGGGTAAGAGTGAATACCGAATGGCGGTCATTATACAAGCCGCTTCCTTAAACACCCCTTATAGTATGACATCCCCAAATTCACGGCCAGAAAAGATCGGTTTAATTTATGCTTTTAAAATAGTTTCAGAGTAATCCTTTGATTAAAAGAGCTGTGAAATTTGTTCCCAAAACGAAATATGATAAAATAAGATTTACCAAAGAATTTCTTAAAGAAATGTATTTTCATTATAACAAAACTCAGGATGTCATGTTCCGATACAGACAAAAGCATAAACGGCACATTATAAGCCTTACAACAGTTATATACACTACAGGCCTATAATCAAAATGTCTTGATAAGTCATCCAACTTATGCTCTTGCGCCACTACCTGTAATACAAAGAAAACTGAGTGGGTTAGGCTTGGGAGCCTGGTGAGCATATAGGGATTTCAACCCACAATAAATATTTATATTAATTTCATCAACCAAAAATAACCCAATTACTCATTCCCTTTATCCTCACTTTACGTCCCTAAAACAACTATCACAAGGGACCTAGTCTAAGGATTTTCATCGGGGCGACATCACATGCTTTGGGGTTTCCTCAGCAATATATGTCAAACAAGGCAACCATGTGGGGGACGGAGTACATCAAATGAACACCCAAGTTCATTAACACCTACAGGTGGCGAGCCTGCCAGCGTTCCACTAGACTGTCTAGAAAAGTCTGTGGTCGTCATCTAAACTCCGCTAGATAACTGGATCACAATAACATCGAGGCCTCTCATCAGTTTATCACACGTCAACTATCTACCCAATTCTACCCAACATTTTTGTAGATAGAAACATACATATTCATTCAGATTCAACTTATAAACTTGATAAGATATACATTCAATACTCATTCCAGATAAACAGATCATATATATATATATATATATATATATATATATATATATATATATATACATAGCACACATTCCATATGAGATACTTCATACTTATGTGTTATAAGAAAAAGGAATATACCCTCACTCAAAACATATACTTAATACCTACAACAATACTTGTATTAAAATCATGTATATAAAAGGGACTATGCACTCACTTGATAAGAAGATTATCGGACAGCACTACGACTCTAAAAGCAGTATTCTTCGGTGCATCCATGATATCTTCACACACAGGGCTTCTCGCAGGCAGAGCTTCGGCTCGGAAACTCTTTTCTTCTCGGGATCTTCGGACCTTCAGGACTTGGTTCGGGGGTCAGATTGCTACCGGGGCTTCAGGGGTATAACTTGCACGTAAAACGAGGTAATATGGGTGAGAGGAAAGAAATTGAGCAACAAAACTCGGTTGGCCTCACTTTCTATTTATAGGAGGCTAAAATCATATGCTCACGTTGTGAGCCACAAGGGCTCACGCCATGAGCTCGATATGTCATTGTGTTCATCATCAGGCCACTTGCCGTGGAAGGCGTCCATCACCTGCTCACGTTGTGAACACTGTGTTCACGTCATGAGCTCTGACATAGGTGGAAGTTCGTTCCCCGAACTTTAGAAATTCATATCTTTCGCATACGAACTCCGTTTTCGACGTTCTTTATATGCACGCGTAGGTGAGATTATGCTCTATAACTCTCGTTTAGACTCCGCCGACTATTTTTGAATTTAACTTTTATTATATTATTTTTAGTATGCTGGGACAGGAAAACTACGTTAGAAATTCATAACTTCTTCATCTGACGTCCTTTTTCGTCTGTCTTTTTACCGTTGCATTATTATCGACGAGATCTTCGATTCTCGTTTAGATTGTTTTGGCTAGAAATCACTCGATCTCATATTCAAACTTTGGGTTGCATACCGCTAAGGGTTGTATTTTAAACTTTTAAAACATTATTGTTTTAGAATTTAATATTTCAAAAATTAAAACTTTTAATCTAATTTTAAATTTCAAAACTTGAGGGAAAGTATTGAAACTTTTCAAAATTTCTAGATCAAATTTTAAATAATTAAACTAATCACATAATTTAAACATTATCTTAAAATTTCACCATTATCTTCCGATTAGACGAGGATCTTCATTACCATGACAGAAAATTCTAATTTTAATTGTTAAAACAATTTAAGGTAATAATCCTTATCTAATTTAGGCTTGAAATCCGAAAAATCTGCCATCTGACGAACCAACTTGTCGAGTCAGGGCATGGACTCGTCGAGTAGGTCCAACTCGTCGAGTCAATCTTAGGACTAGTCGAGTTCTACAGTCAGAAGCCAAAAATCGATTTTTGATCTAGCTTTGAAAAACACAATAACATCAAATATAACATAAAAACACCCTAAGCTCTGATACCACCGATGGTTTTTGAGCATTACATCATTCTTATGGTGCATATGCAACCCTAATTGCTTTGGATCTAGGTTTTTCTCAAGTTATACATGCATAATAATTTTCCAAAGAAAAACCCTAATCTAGCATATATATTTTCATATCCAATGAATAGACAAGATTTAAAAGAATACCTTTCTTGTTGATTGCTTGATCTTAACCTTCAAGAGCTTAGTGCCTCAACTATTGCACCTCTAATGGAGTCGCAAACACCACTAGCAATGAGGAAGAATGATAAAGGTTGTGGAGCTTCACAATTTTCAGCCAAAGGGTTCTCTAAGAATGCATCGTCGGAAACTATAACCTAGGGGTTCCTTATATAGCTGAGCTACTAGGGTTTTACAACTGGAAACCCTAATTTTCCTTGCTTAGGCCCTAAGCAACATATGCACCCCCATATGGCAAGATTTGGACGAAAACCCTATGGGCTCCCCATAGATTTTCATCCATGCTATACCAATAGGATCCATTAGCCCAAACTACAACTATTACTGATTTACATAATCAGTCCCCATTCTTTTAATCGTTCTCTTTTGATCACTAAATTAATTTCTGATCAATACTAATTAAATAATATGATTTCTAAATTAATATATTATTCTTATAATATATTAATTAATCATTAATTAACCTCTTTCTCCAAAAACTCATCATATCATATTGTTATGGTGAAGGCAACCCAAAAGGACCATGATACTATCGGGTCAACTACATACCAATTATAGTTATGAACTTAGACACCTAATCGAACATAGAGTTAGTAACTTTACATGATAAACCACCTTAGGGAAGTCAAATCTAGGTTTTGGGTCGAAGTCTTAACCGAATAAGTTCTTAATAAGGAAGGTTGGCAAAGCTGAGGAGTACACTGGGCGTACAAGTTGGTATGTCGCGCGTACAAGCCTCCATGAGAGTACGCTTAACGTACGAGCTGAGTACAACCTGCGTACTCAGCAGTTGGGCATCGGAAGGTTTGGGCTCACGGTGTAGGGCCATGATTGGAATATAGATGATTAGGGCATTATTTGTGACATCCACAATTCACGGTCATTTTAAAAATTTTATTTATGCTTATTTGAAAATCAGAGTATCTCTTTTTAAAGAATAATATTGCGGAATTTGTTCCTAGAAAACATGGTAAATATATTATCAAAGCATTTCCGAACAAATGTATTTTTGTTTATATTAAAACTTGGGGATGTCATCGTCAATACATAAACATAAGCATAAACAGACCTTATATTCATTTACACTAGTGATCTACATCTCCTTCAATCTCTCTATGTAATGTAGCTTCTTATCGACACCTATGATACAAATAAACTGAGTGGGTCAGGTTGGGAAACCTGGTGAGTACATAGGGTTTTCAACCCACAATAATAAAATTATTATGTTTAATCATCCAACAATCAACCTAGTTACCCATCCCCATTGTCTTCTTTATTCTTAAGGATCTATCCTAAAAATCATATATTCTTTCATTCATTCACTCCTAAGATTGTCCTAAGGAATAGGCACGAAGTCCATCGCTACCAAGGTTCATCTAATAGGCACTAAGTCCATAGTTGTCGATATTATCTATTACGCACTAAGTCCATAGCTTCCAATGTTCATCTATAGGGTACTAAATCCATAGCTACCAACGTTCATTTGTAAGGCACTAAGTCAATAGCTGTCAATGTTCATTCGTAAGGCACCAAGTTCATAGTTGTCGGGGTTTATCTGTTTGACACTAAGTCTATAGCTACCAGGGTTTATCTATCAGGCACTAAGTCCATATTTGCCGATGTTCATCTATATCATCCTTCATCTCTCATCATTCATCTACCCATTTTTACCCAACATATTTGCAGATATAATATACATATACAATTTAAATCATTTAAAACATGTATAAATCGTTCATCCCGCATAGATATCAAGAACACAAATAATATGCATACATAGCACGTAATTTATATTAAATACTTCACATCTATGTGTAAGATGAAAGTAACTATGCACTCACTTGTTAAGGTGACGATTCGAAATTCGAGCAGCGCTTTGCTTCTAGCAATTGTCTTTTCCTTTGACGTAATCTAGCATTATTATCGCTAAGTCTTAGTCTAATATTTATTACAACTAATATTAGTCTAGATTCATCATTAAATCAAAGTCTACTTTCATGATCTATGAAGTAAGGAACAACCAAGTAGGATCATATCGGAGGTCAGGTCCGTTTAGTATACGAAGTATACTATTTGGAAATCCCACTTTAAACACCTCACTAAATTACAGCCTAGACATAATCCTTGTAAGTAGATCAATTAGTATAACGACTTGGAATCACTGATAAATCTTGTTTATAGGTTCATAATAACGATAATGAACTTAAACATAAGTTATACTTAAAATACGGTAAGCATAACTCAACTTACAAGGGGTTTAGCGAGGAACCCGGCACTGCAGGGCAAAACTTCTGAGCCAAAAAACTCTTTTTCTCGGAGCCTTTGGGCGCTCTGGGGCTTTCCTCTAGCACCTTGAGGTTACTAGGGCTTTGGGAGGGTTTTGGGAGGCTTAGAGAAAGAAGTGAAGGGGTTTTGGTGTGAAAAATGAAGGCGCTCTCGCATGGTATTTATAGGCTGGAATTGGGTCAAACTCGTCGAGTTTTGGCCTCCAACTCGTCGAGTTGGTGCCACATGTCACCATCTGGTGGCAATGCGTGGGGAGAAAGCAATGGCTCAGATCGCACCACGTCACCCACTTTTCAGCAGCACCCTTCCGACTTCTAAACTCCATAACTTTCGCATACGAGCATCGTTTTTGAAGTTATCTATATCCATGTGTAGGTATTGACAAGATCTACAACTCTCCTTTTGACTCCATCAGCTATTTCTCGACCGATTTTAAATTTAACAATATGAGAAGATTACACTGTTAACGATCGTGTAAAATTCATAACTTTTACATACGGACTCCGTTTTCGACTGTCTTGTTATCATTGAACTCCTATTAATGATATCTTCAATTCTCATTTAGATTGTTTTGGCTAAAAACTACTCGATCTAAAATGCGAATTTCAGGCTGTGCATTGCTATGCTAAATCTTAGAAAAATCATAAGTTCCTCATACGCAGTCTGATTTGGATGTTCTTTTTATGCATGTTCTCGTTTTAATGTATACTACGACTTTCGTTTGATTCGCTAAGGCTAAATATTAATTTATCATAGTTCACTTTTTACGTTACGCGGTGGCTTGCCGGTTTTGCCGTAAAACTTTGATGGGTCATAACTTCTTCGTTATAACTTAGATTTTGGCATTCTTTATATGTACGGAAACCTTGTGATATATACTATAACTTGGTTAATATTATTTAATATAAATAATCTTCTATCAAAATGTCATTTTTGACGTTTATTATCTCTAAATTGACTAGCCCGAATCTGCGGTCATTACATTATTGGGCCATCCAAAATGTTATTTTGGGCTATGGATATTTAATTGGATCTTAGTTAAAGGACCATATAGGGTTTTGGCCAAATTTGGAAAATTGGGCCATATTTGGGCCTTGGATGATTATTTTGGAATTTGGGTTTTTTTGGACATTTAGATTGGGCCTTGGCCTTGGGCCAAGTTAGGGCAGGGTAAAAAGGTCTTTTACCCTAGTTTAGACTCTTAGTGTGAGTCGAGATCCAATTATTAATTGGATGTTATTTTGTGATAGCGTGCGGTTTTTTAGCAGGACAACAGCCATAGTACTTTCTGTGAGATTCAGCAGCGCGAGGTGAGTTTCCTCACCATGTTTAGCGGGTCAAAGGCACCAATGTCAGCCCATGATCAGTTATGCTAGGATACTAGATGTATGTGTGACTCTTGTATGTGTATATGCTTATATGATTGATATGTTAGGTGGGGCCTGTTATGCGAGTTTGGGCGGGGCCCTATATGTGAGTTTGGGTGGGGGGCCCGTTATACTCAGTGGGCAGGGCCCGTTATACGAGTGTGGGTGGGGCCTGTTATGTGTTTGTTTATGTATGGTATGTGGTTTTAATTTCCATATTTAAAGATTATTAATGATTTTAATTATTTACAATATTTATCATAATTAAGATTATTATTATACCTTTTTATGATTTATTATTCATTTTTTTTTAATTCGGATTGTTTGTTAGAGGCACACAATACTTGTTGGAAATATTTGAACCATCATATTTTGTGAGACACATGACACAATCCTAGCCATTCATTTTGAAGATAAAAAAATTTTTAAAATGCAAAATAAATGAAAATTTTCAAAAAAAAATTTTAATATTATTTTCGTCATTTATTTTATCCAAAAAAATATTGTTTTTTTTTCAAAATATACGTTAAATATTCTAATAGAATATTATACTGAAAATATTCAAATCAAATTTTTAGAATATTAGAATATTCTACTATAATATTAAACTATAAATATTCAAAAATTTCTAATAGAATATTAGAAAATCCAACAAATCTAACAATTCAAATAGAATATTAGAATATTCTAACATTTTAAAATTTTGATTTGATTATTTATATTGTAATATTCTATTAGAATATTTCACTTATATTTCAAAAGAAAAAAACGGTGATTTTTTGTGGATATATTAAATAACGAAAATAATAATAAAAAAAGAATTTTTGGATTTTCCTTTTATTATGCATTTTATAAAAAAAAATTATTTTTTTGATCTCCAAGATTACATGCTAGAATCGCGTATTCATGTCTCATAAAATTAGCATGGTCCCAAATAAACATCTCTCTCTCTCTCTCTCTCTCTCTCTCTCTCTCTCTCTCTCTCTCTCTCTCTATATATATATATATATATATATATATATATATATATATATATATATATATATATATATATATATATATATATATATATATATATATATATATATATATATATATATATATATATATTGTATATCACTTTATAAAATCCAAATAAAATTAAAAACTATAATACAAAATCGTATTTGAAAACAAACCATTCTATTCGGAAAACAAATTTATCAAAACATGGCACTTTTAAATTTAATTACCAATATAATTTTGTTTTTCAACTAAAAGGTAAAATTTCATGATTGGTCTTTATAATTTGCAAGTTATAGTTTGCAAATTTAAGGCCGGCTATCAGAAACATTAAAGGCTTATGTTATTACAAGGCAAATAGTTAAATATGTATAAAAAAAAAGTAAATTGTCTATGTGAACAAAACTAAAATTAATTGCCCTAATAAATCATTTTCTTTATTTTTAATAGTGATTTTTTTTTCAAACGTTGTTTTAAAAATCTTCGTAATTTTTTAAATATTAATTAAATATTGATGAAGTCTAAACTTTGTTTTTTAATTAATAAATATATTTTTGTTTTTGAAATATTTTATATAGCCTTTTATAATTTTTTTCATTTATTTTTAAACATATACAACATTTTTAAAGTAAATACTATGTAACAATAAAATTAAATAAATTAAATATGTAACAATAATATGGAGAGTCTATCAAAAAACGAAAAAAAAATATTAGTTAGAAAATTAGAAAAAAAATCTATATAATGTAAATGTTTCTAAAATTATTACAACCTTTTAATACTTTTAAATTATAAGTTTATAAACTTTTAATTTTTTTAATACAACGTTTTAAACTACTATTTAACAAAAGTATTTTAAAATGTTATAGAAAATTATTTAATTATCATACAAAATCTGTGAGACACTTTAAAAATATTATAAAAGAAAGTTTATAAATAACTATATAAAAGTTATTAAAAAATTTGTATGAAAATGTAAGAAAATTTTAAAACATTTTTAAAATATTTAGTTTAAAAGCACTTGTATTTAAATTATATGAAAATAAGTTTTAGAAAAATTATAAACAAAATTTAAAACATTGTATTTGAAAAACCTATAGAAAAAATATCATAAAAATGTTGTAAAAAGTTTTTAAAAATCTTAAGAAATATATATATATATATATATATATATATATATATATATATATATATATATATATATATATATATATATATATATATATATATATATATATTATCCCTAATAAATAAAGAACTTTTGCTACATGTCACACTCTCATTGATTTGGCCACATGTTATTTTCTGGTTATTTTCAATTAATTTTTTTCCGCATGGCATTTTGTGGTTTTTCTCATTTTATTAATTTTCACATAATATTTAAATGTAATAATTGCAATAAGTATAATAATAAATACATATAAATTTCATTATTTAACTTCCTTCTAGTTTTAAATTTTCTAAATTAAAGTTTCATTAGTTTTCTTGATATTTATCTTAATTATTTGTTTGATTTAAAATAAAAACAAACAATTTAATTTTAATAATTTAATATTTTTCTATTTTTTTCTTATAAATTCAAACTTCTCAAATGTATAGAATTTCATATTTTTTTTTCTTTAAAATGAACTCATATAAAACTTGGGTCTTACACCTAGTATATATATATATATATATATATATATATATATATATATATATATATATATATATATATATATATATATATATATATATATATATATATATATATATATATATTCACATTTAAACAACTTTTTTTATATACATTTGACAATTTAACTCGTTAAATGTATTCACATATTAACATTATAACCTATTATAGCATGTGGCAATTTTTTTTGTTAACTACGGCTTCAAAAAAAATGAAGTAGTCTAAACATAAACAAAACGAAAAGGTAATTACCCTTGTAAGTCATTTTCCATAATTTTCTATGCGGTTAGTCTTTGCAACTAGGAATGAGCAAACCGGTCGCAACGAACCGACACTGAACCAATCGTTCACTACACAAGGCGGTTCCCAAATTCAGCTTCAAGGTTTATTCGTTCGTTGGTTTCAATTGCACCTGTTTTGCTAAAAAAAATCCAGACCGACCATGGAGGCCAAATGACAATCTTTTTTTATTAGTTACAGCTTCCGAAAACATACTAACTCCTTTATTATATTGTTAAGAGAAGGAAAAAAAAAAAAAAGATGATTAAAGTTCAATTTTTATTTTGATAGTCGGTTCTTTTCGTATTGTGATTTGACAAAGAGTTTGGTTCAACGCTGGAGGTGATAGCCAAGGGTGTAACGGAGGTGGGTCTAGTTCAAACTCAATGCCATAGAACAGATTGAAGGAGGGATGAATGATGGAAGGAATTTTTTTTAAAAGGTTGCTAAAAGACACCTCATTTTACCATTTAAAGACCCTTTATAATTTTTAAGGTATTTTTATTGGTTAAAATTACATTGTTCTTTGAAAAAGATGATTAAAAATAGTTACCTATTGGCTGACTTTTGATAAAGATATCTATAAGGTGTCTTAATTGCAACACCCCGGGAGGGGGTTATTTGAATTTTAGAATTAAAAGTAATTAAAATAAATAAATAAAGGATAGAAATGTCATTTCATATGTGGCAAGGAACAAACCACGCAAGAATGTAAAACGAAAAACATAAATATATTGCAACGGGGATCCAACAAAAAATATATCAAGTAGTTTTCAGGCAAAGCTCCTCAAAAGCATAAGCTTTATCAATGGAGTTATATTAGTGTAGATAAATAGATCCAGACTTCTTGCCCGAAATCTTGTTTTATTAGTCTAAAGATCAAAATATGAAGAAGAGGAATTCTTTGCTGAAGATATAGGTAAAGAATACTGAAAGGACTATTTCTTGGAAAATAAGTCAAAGAAAAACCTGCAAAAAATCTATGAAGGTGGAAGGGGTTATGCTTGAACCCTGAAAGTGAATGTTAGAGGGGCAGGAGTGATTATAAAACATAGAAAAAGAAAATTAGGAAAAAGAAAAGAGGGAGAAAAAGGTCTCTTACATAACAAAACTATCTACATAATCTTTCATCGTGATAATAATAATAACACATAGCAGTTGATATCAAGACATCACAAATTTTATAACCTGAAATCTGAATATGAACACCAAACATATAACAGATACAAAATGAACTCATTCAACCAGCAAGCCACCCATCCCTGATGAAACATCAACTAATACAGTGGACTATTAATCAATTAATGCAGAAAATCTCCTAACTTTCATCTAAAACAGGGAAAAATAATGATCTTAGTTTCTTCACATGTATATTGGCTGTAGTATGAGAGAGACATGATAACAGTTTATAAGAAAATGAATAATCATAACCATGTTTATCCTAAAACTAGTATGTAATTACAGGTCTAATGAAAAACACACAAACATTCACACATGAGGATGATGGCAGAAACCTGTAATGCAATTTGCCAATTTTCCATATCATCAACGGCATGTATTATTTGTCACTAAAAATCATTAATTGAAAGAACACCATATAACGAAGATTAAGTACACAAAATGAATTATGCATTTGCTTACATGCGAAAAATCGTCAATCAGCTTTTAAGCGTCTGACCTCGAGATCAAAACTGTAATAGAAATGGATCCCATTTAGGGTTTAGATGGGTACGTATCGCTTCAAAACCTGCTTCCCTGTCACTGCCAGCCCTACCGTTATTCCACCAATAGCGCCAGCAACTGCGGCGGATCTAGGACCTGCCGCCGCCTTATAAAGCGCTCCGGTACCCAACCCCGCCACCACGCTGTTGATAATATCATCTGTATCCCGAATATGAACCATACCGCTCTCCAAACCGGCATACAACAACCCGATCACACCCGCCCTATTCCCGATCTGTCGACCAGAGTGACCCGAGGCGTTAAGGATCCGATTAACTCTAAGCTTCATGGTATCTCCGGCTTCAGAAGCCTTGACTCCCTCGACTAAACCTTTTCCGGCACCGAGTACGGCGCCGCCGAGGTAACCGATACCGGTGTAGTATGTGAGATTTTCACTCCAACTACGGCGTTGAGCGATGGATTCTTCTTGGAAGAGGTATTCGGGGGACGTTGGGAGTTTGTATAGGGTTTGTGCAGGAACTTTAAGGTCTTGGTAAGGGTTGTATAGTCGCCGGTTACGGTGGTCGTCGTTTCCATCGTGATTTGAAGGACTTGGCTGGTAAGACATGGCGGAATTAGGTTTAGGGTTTCGATAATTGTGAGAATCTGAGCCTCCGAGGGTTTGTTTGTAGGAGGAGGAACAGAGGCTCTTCAAAAACCGGAGTCGTGTTT
Organism: Lactuca serriola; assembly: GCF_051521515.1. Lineage (NCBI taxonomy): Eukaryota > Viridiplantae > Streptophyta > Magnoliopsida > Asterales > Asteraceae > Lactuca > Lactuca serriola. The sequence goes on along the minus strand of NC_136411.1, from coordinate 164,377,776 downwards.
GCGTTTTTAGTCTATGGGTTTAGACGTTAGACCGGTTTATTAACAAAGGTATCAAACCCGTGACCCAGAACCTTCCCAAAATATTCTCTTTATGCACATCTTCGGTTATATCTATATTTGTTTACTATAAAAAGTTAAATTTCATAAAAGATCATTGTACTTTAAAATTTAGTATAGATTTTTTCATTTAACATTTGAGATATTTGTTTTATGAATTATTTTTGTAAAGTAACAAATAAAGATTTGAATTCTATAAAGACCTCATAGGCTGAAATTTGTCGGTTTATCCATTTTAAAATTTTATTTTATGAATTAACCATTATATTTGGTTTGTGTTCATTCGACGATAAGAAGTTCCAAGTTCATGAACAATAAGAGAATTGCGACTAGGAGAAATTGATAAGGACAAATACTTGTTGGAAGATAATGTCTACAGTTACAACTAATTGGTAATATTACTATTAATATCGGTGTCTTTTGGGGTTACACACAATAACAAATATAAGTAACATTGGTTAAAGAATAATTAAATGGATCTAGCTTGTTGATTAATTAAGGGCCTGTTTGATACGCATCTGACCGAGTCAGGTCAGACATTTTTTGCTGACTCGGTCAGATAAAGATGTTTGATAAACTAAATTTGGGGCATCTGACTCGGAAAGCTTAATCTGATCGGGTAAGATGGAAAAAACCAACTGACTGAGAAAGGAGGAAGAAAGGGAGAAGGGTTTCCAATTGTACCCTTGCGCTACCGAAGGAAGAAATCAGCGACTCCATCGTTTCTTCTCCTACTTCAGCGCCAATTTTCTTCTCCCGTAACAAGCAATCGTCGACGATCCTTTTCTCATCTGTTCCGATTTTTTGAAGTCTCCTTCCCCTTCTCATCAGGTAAGCTTCTTCCTTTTTTCCTCTTCTCATCAGGTCCGATTTTTTGATAATATATAGGTTTTGATTTATGATTTTTCTGTTGAACATGTATGGTTCTTCATTGAATTCTGAAAAATTCTCCAAGAATTTAGGCCCTGTGCTCGATTTCATCATATTTCTTTTGTTTTAGACTTGTGCTCAATTTCAAGGAGGGAGAGAAACCTGCGATATTTGCTGCAATTTGTATTAAATATCAAAGAAAACATGTTTTTATTGTTGAAAAACTTTTAAGCTTTTGGAGCTCCTGATGCATGTTATATGTTTGATAAAATGTGTGAACCAATATTTAGATTTTATTAATAGGTATACAAGATCCTCCTGTATGCTATATGTTGAGGCATTTGTGATTGATAGATAATTGTCTATTAGGAACACCAATTCTGTCATTTTTGTCAAAAACCAATGATATGGTGGATGACCCATGATTAAACCAGATCATCTCATGGAGCGATAGTTGAAGGATAATGGTGCAACCTTTCATTTTGTTCTATACATGTATAGCAAGGATAATGGTGCAACCTTTCATTTTGTTCTATACAGGTATAGCATAATTCTTCTTTGTATATCGTCTTTTCTTTTCCCTACTGTAAATTTCTCACTGTAATTTGATACTTGACATAGATAATAAAGGTGTTTGTTTCTTGATATATATTTGCATTTGGTTTTACTAGTTTTTTTATGCTTATATTCTCACTTGACATAGAATTCTTCTGCTCTTCTTCATTACCTTATATTAATGAGATGCACTAATTATCTTGTGAATAAGAAGAAGAATATTGTTGTTATATATTAAAGAGATGTACAATCAAGTAACAGGGTAAAATGGTCATTTTCATCATTCAGTCAGATGTAGAATCAAACAACATGATTTCTTACTCAATCAGAATTCCTTACTCAGACAGATCTTTCCGAGTCAGTACTTTCTCAGTCAGTAACTATCAAACGGGACCTAAGTAGTTAATTAATAAAATGAAACTTGTAGATCTAGACGGACCTAAGTGTAAAAATCGGATATTCAGATAATTACCAAAGATAAGGATGATTACTTAGTTACCAAGTAATTATCTATTAGGGTTTAAATCATTCCCCTATAAATATAGACACATAGAACTGAATTTGAGAGCTGATGAAACAATGAAAACCCTTAGAAGAATCGGTGGTGCTCTTAATTCTCGAAAATTTGTTCGAGCAAGTAATGATCTATAATGGTAAGTGATTTATTAGGTTAAAATATTTTCTTGTATGAAAAGCATATTCATTTCACTGATATATAAAGTGGAGGTTTGTGGTTATTTGTAAGCATGCACCGTGTAGACTTTAGGTTATAGAGTGTTTAGTTGAGAAATTGTGACATCCCCTATTTTTTAGGGAAAAAAAAAAAACTCTTCTTTACATTTTAAAATCATAATATCTTTGTTTGCAGAAAATCTCAGTCCAACAAAAAATTTTGCGGAAACAAACTCTTAATTTTATTTTTCTTTTTGTTAAAGATGATGTGAAGACTAAAGTTTTTTTTCCATATTTTAAGCATAGAGCTATTTTAAAATATGATTTAGATATCTTGGGCAAGCGAAAGAAGACTCTCAAGGATGGCAAAAAGTTGGATAAATAACTAAGAAATAACAAAATTTGCAACTATAGGTAAGTCATTAAGCTTGAAAAGTCAGGTATACATTTTGAAACAAAGATAGATGTGAATATTTTTTATTGTTTCTATTTACTTAATAGAAATTAATTTACATAGTTATTTTCTTGCATCCAAGGTCTTAATGTTTCTTTTTAATGTATGTATCTATGTTTGGTGGCGTTTTATATAAGTTCATTTCATTCTTAATATCAATGTTGTGTCAAAATGGATTTTTTTTTTTTTTGCTATATGGACTTAATATGGATTAGACTTCCTCCTTACAAATGTTTTTGGTTTTAAGTTTGATCGCTTTATGTCATGTTCTTTGATTATGTTCCATATTTTTTAAGGTGGTGTTTGTTTTTTTCCGCAGATCTTCTTAGCATATTTTGTCTGTGCGACGCAGGCCACGTGCAGACATTAGCCTCCGCAAACTGTTTGTTTTTTCTAAGACTGCAGACCTAAAAATGTCAGTGCGCCTTCTTCTTGGCGTAGATATAGACCAGAGTCTTCTAATATCTTCAGGCATCTTCTAGCCTAAAAAAGCACATATATCTTTATTTTTTATATTTTTGTTTTTTTGAATTTATACTTATTCCAACTTTATAAGTGATAACACAATTTGAAAAAAAAAATTACAGTACTTACAAAAAAAAGTTCGACGACACAAACATGATATTTTTGACAAATTTATAAATAAAAATTTATTACAATAATGGTCTTTGGAGTTGTTTATATAATAATAATAATAATAATAATAATAATAATAATAATAATAATAATAATAATAATAAAAATCTAAATAAAAATTTCTGACTGCAGACGGTTGATCCACCTCTTCTACTACAGAGGTCTACAGATGTTGTCCGCAGACTGCAGACATTTTGCCTCAGAAAAAACAAACAATACCTAATACGTTTGATTAACTTGATCAATTTTTACAATGTTCTTAAAAGTCATTAATTTTGTTTAGATTTTTTTCTAGGCAATCCCATGGGTTTTTTTAAGGATTTTGTGGCTTGGCATCAATGATTTTGACCAAGAAATAGTTAAGTTTTAGAACTGAAAAATCCCATTAAGTTTTGACTGTTTTAATTTTGATTTTTTGGTTGTAGGTCTTCTCTCAAATGTTTAATCCAGACGACAGTTAAGGATCTATGCCCTCTCTTCCAATCCGTATACCCAGATGCAAGTTTTTTTTTGTTAAATGGCAAATTGGTTTCATCAAAGTCTTGTGTTACAGATTATTCATCTACAATCCTTGATGAGAGCCTAAAAAAGTAAAAATGCAGATTATTAACTCAAGTAACACTAGCCCAAGAGATGCATCTCAAAGTCGTAGTACATTTGTGAGAGCAAATAGAAGAATGTTTGGTAAAAAATTTAGAATACTTTATAGAAAGTGTTGGAATTGCAATTAGTAACAAATAGTTTTGACTATGTAATTTTATAGGAAAATGCTCTCTCGGATACATCTACAAAGTAATTTTATAGGAAAGCGCTAGTTTTTTTTATTTAATTTTACAGATTTTTTCATTTTATTATTTTATAGTTTAGCTAACTATATACAAACAATGTCCTCTTTTTTATGAAGAATTACCAAAGTCCCCAAGCCGTTTAAGTTGAGGCAAAATAACCGACCCGAGATCCGGCCTACCCTTCTTCCTCATATCACAACACTGCAAACCAAGTTTCGCTAAACACATCGTCTCCTCAACCGGCCAATCAGCCACCGCCGGATCAACAACATCTACAAACTTCCCTTCTTTAATCGCCTTCGAAACCTGGTGAGTCAACCCCATCGGACTCTTCGCAGTAATCACCTGTAACAAAATCACCCCAAACGAATAAATATCCGACTTCGTCCCCAATATCCCCGTCTGTTGATACTCCGGATCAATATAACAAAACGTCCCCGCCGCCGCCGTCATGTGGTGGTACTGGGCACCATCGTCCGCCACTTCCGGCGGAACCAGTCTCGCTAACCCTACATCGCTGATTTTACTCACAAAGTTCCGATCTAATAGAATGTTTCCGGGTTTTAGGTCACGGTGGACTAGCGGCTGGGGTCGGGTTTGGTGGAGGAAGTGAAGGGCGGCGGCGATTTCGAAGCAGATTTTGAAACGGAGAGTCCATGGGAGGACTGGGGTGTTGTTTTTTCTGAAGAGTCGGTCTTCTAAGCTTCCGTTTTCCATGTATTCGTAGATGAGACAGCCGTATTCAGGGCATGCGCCCATGAGGAGAACCATGTGAGGGTGTCGTATACAGGTTAAGACCTCGACTTCTTTTTGGAATTGAGTTTCTCCTTGTGAGATGTCTGGACGTAAGACTTTAATGGCGACGAAGATGTGATCGACATTGCCTCTGAAAACAGGTCCATATCCTCCTTCACCGATTTTTAGGGTATTTGAGAAGTAGTCTGTGGCGATTTCTATGTCTTCAATTGTGTATTTTCTGTACTGAGTGTTGGATTTGGTTGAAGTGATAATGAGTTTTTTTCTTTCTGATGCTTCGTGTTCGGCTTTGAGTTCTGCCTTTCTTCTTTTATGGGCTTCGAGTTCTGCTAGAAGTTGAGCTTTTTGTGCTGCGTCAATGGCGGATTTGCTCTTCTGTTTCTCCACCTCCAACATAGCTCTTGCAGCTTCTGCTGCCTCGGGTGGCATCTGTTGATAAATCTCGGTTTCCTGAAAGGAAACATGAAGAAGTTAACAAAAACCTGCAATGTATAAACCAATAAATGAAAGTAGGTTATTCTTTTTTGCATTCAAACCTCTAATTAAACCTACCTTTTGTTTAGCATTTGTTGCTTCTTTGCAAAGCGAGTGATACATATCCATCGATTTCTTCAGTTCAAGTTTTACCCTCAAGGTTTCATCGTCTAGAGCATCCTGCATTTACCAACTATTTTGTAATGTGTATAAATAAATAAATATAAAACATTGCATTTGATTCACTGATATAATTGTTTAACAAGTGAACTCACTGTATTTTGAGAAGAGATGTAGACATTTGATGTGCACGATTTGTCTAAAATCTTGCAAGACGATTTGGCAATGAAATCATGGAGGTCTGTTGGCACAGTAGTCCTACTTGCTAACAAACTGTCTCTAGGAGCCATGGCTGTAAAATCATCATGACCCACTCGTCTTGCAATGCTTCTTGCAAATGGTGTTCTCCCAAAGCCAATGGTTCCATTTATAGAATTGGATTTGGATTTGCTCCATCTGACAAAATCCACTTAGACTCAGACATTGTTGTTCCTCTTCTTTTTATTTTCAATTTAGTGTTGTATAGATAAATGATTTATGTTTGGAGAACGCGTTGTATCAACAAAGACCGGTTTTTACTTAATGAGGTTTTACCCTTGTGTCTAAAAATGATGCCAAGTACAAAATGACACTATTTGAAAACTATTATAGATTGAAATTGTAACCGATGAAAATGAAAAAGAAGTGAAATACTTAAATAAAAGCGACCATGTGAATGTATAGAGTTGCCTCCTTTGCGGTTCATTTATTAAGACTTTGTGTTTGCATTAAGAATAAATTTCCTTACATACTGTCCGCATAAATTGTTGTCACTAAGAGAAGGTTGTTGGTAAACAAAAAAGTCCTTGTATATTGGGTTCATGCACACTTTTTTTTAAACAAAATAGGACAAGAAACCGACAAATGTTCACATATTTGAGATTTTAACAGGTAAAAAAGTCATCTAACAGTAAAAACAAAATACGATGGCTCTTTCTAAAATATGATCAAAATACAATTTCTATAATTTTATTTTAATTTTATATCATCTTACTAATCTTACTTTATTTTCTATATTTTCTCAGAGGGACTTATTATAGTGTACTTTCTCGATAGGTATGATCTTGTTGTACTTTCTCCATAAGCAATTATCATATTGTAATTTCTCCATAGGTATTATCTAATTGTAACTATTTTCAATGTCTACGAGGATATTATCTTATAACCAAAGCTTATTTATTCTCTTACTCATAATATTATTGTATTCTCTAGTATGATAATATGTGGCTAAGTTCTTAAAACAACTTATTAGCTTATTAGAGTTTCCACACAGCTATAAGTTAAAAAAATGTTTGGATAAAAAATAACTTATTCCGGTGGCAAACCTCCAATAAGTCATTTTTTCATAAGTTACCTCATACTTATTAGCTTATAAGCTAATAAACAATAAATTTTTTTGCCAAACAACCCCGTATTATATTACCATGATCGCCCTATCTCATGGTAATATCTTAATCTTAAATATAAATGTTTCTCTTTAATTAATAAGGAAATCTTCAGAAAAGTCATAATATTTTACCATATGTTACAAAAAAGTCTAAACTAAAATTTATTTACAAAAAAACATGAATTACCGGTAAAAATGACAATTTGACCTTTTTTTTTTCCGATTTCATAATTTATATTGGTTCCATTAAAGTCTCATTATTTTACCCTAACTTATTAATAAGTCTCAAACTAATACTTAGTGATCATTTGATCATTTTCTCCCTGTAATATATATTTTGCCGGTTTCATTGTTGACCTGGACGGCTAGTCATTAAATATTAAATAAGTTGATATATATATAATGTTATGTTTATCATAAACTTGATATCTTGATGAATTGTATATTTTTTGGAATATAAAATGCATCCAATGAAGACTAAGATAATTACATAAACTAGCAACAACTATCATTTTTGATGTTTATAAAAAATTTCAAATTATCTATCTAATCTTATTTAACCCAATATATCCATCTCATCATACATCAACTTATTTCCTGCCTTTTTTTTTTCCTAAAAGCATATATTTTACTGGTTTCATTGTTGACATAAATACAATCATAGATGAGTTTATGAGAAGGATATCAAATTTTACAGTAAATGTAGCATTATATAACTTATTTTATCTATCTTATCAGCTAATATAATGACTAGGTGTTCAAGTCGGTAATGAAAACCGGTAAAATGTATTTTAAATGGAGAAAATCGTCAAATCATCATTAGTTTGGGACTTATTCGTAAATTAGGGTAAAATAACGGAACTTTAATGAAACCAGATAAGTAATGAAACCGGTAATCGTCATTTACCGGTAATTCATGCTTTGTCGTAAATTATGGTAAAATATTATGACTTTTCTGAAGATTTCCCTAAGTAATATCCACAAAACCAAGAAACATAATATAGCTTCGGCCATTAGATCAATCCATCCGATAGTTGATATAACCTAATATATTTGTTTTTTTTAATAAATTTAAACACATACGCAAGTGAGTAAGAGTATTATTGGTATTTGATCTAGTAAAATCGATCAACAATCATATCCCTCGTTATGTTGATAATTATACCAATATTTTCATTCCACTATTCTATCACCCGTACACATATGGTAAACTATGTCGCTCATCGGAGATAAGTTCTAGATAATCGACGCATACCTTGATATACTCGAACATCATAAAGGTAAAAACTTGTTCTGCAATTGCATCTACACACCATATCGCTCATCGAAAATGCTAATCAGAAGTTGCAGAACATCCACGAAGCTTATTAACTGTTATTATTAGATCCAAATGAAGAGTTCGATTACGGAGGTCAGAGCACTTGATTTACTCGAATATCATAATGGTGAAAACCCTAACCTAGTTTTCTAAATGATTATCCACACCGTAATAGAGATTAGTATCGGTAGATATCGTTTATAATTGATTATATATTCACAAATTAGCATATGTTCATTTATGAACATACGTTCATACATGAACATTTTGATATTCACTTCTCATTTTGTATTTTGTTCTTTGACTACTTGTTTCTTGATTATTTGTAGTTACCGGTCTTTCATTCATATATATATATATATATATATATATATATATATATATATATATATATATATATATATATATATATATATATATATATATATATATATATATATATATATATGAGAAAACTATGATTAGTGTTTTTTATATTAATTCAACTATCCACTGATTTAAATTAGATTAATATATAGTTACATAAAGAATATTCAATTGGTATCGTTTATGATCTGATTAAACAACATTTATAATTACTAATTTGACCATTTATGATCTAATTAGCATTGTTACATAACTTAAAGTAACCCTTGAATATGGAATCAATTTATGATAATTTTTTATCCTCTAACTTTACAAGTAATGAAACAAAACACATACCCCTCACAACTTTTTGTTCAACATTTCAAACTTTGAATAACAAAAAAAAGTTGTTTTGGGTTGGCCCTAACTTTTATATAATCAATATTCAATAATGTCTTTATGGACCTTCAACTTATTTGATATTGTTTTGCTCTAGTAAGATTTTTTTTAACAACTTTTGGTTTGATTAGATTCACTAATTTCACATATATAATCTGTAAATGTGCATTCACAGAAACTAAGACACAAGGTTTAACGGTATTTTATTGTAACTTACTCTAACTGCAGGACACTAAATACTATATGCACGAAAAAGAAAGAAGGTGGCCACTACTACTTTTGATTTTTTACACATTAGATCTATTTACTCATTGATACAACATTTTTATTTCAATTTCTAAATAAAACCACAATATACTTATACTAAATGTATATATTTGTAAGTTAGAGGAGGAAACATATCATAAATTAATTCCATATTCAAGGCTTACAATATGTTATGTAAGTATGTTAATCATGTCATAAATTGTCTAATTAGTAACTATGAATACTGTTTCATCATATCATGAACGATCATAAACGAAACTAACTAAATATTGTTTATGTAACTATGCTAATCTAATCATAATCACAAGCACTAATCCTAATTTTCTCATATTTGCACATTTCCATAACAAACTAGTAAGTGCAAATAATCAAGGAACAAGTAATCGAGGAACAAAACACAAAATGAGATGTGGATACCAAAATGTTCATGAATGTATGTTCATAAATGAACATATGTTCATTTATGAATATGGAATAAATCATAAACAATATTCACTGATATTAATCTCTATTATGGTGTGTGGATAATCATTTAGAAAACTAGGAATCAGGTTTTTACCTTTCTAATATTCGAGTAAATCAAGTGCTCTAGCGTTCCAATCGAACTCTATTTGATCTCATAGCACTTAATAAGCCTCAAGGATGTTCTACAACTTATGATTAACATTTCCGATGAGCAAAAAAATGTGCAGATGGCATTGAAGAACGAGATTTTACCTTTATGATGTTCGAGTAAATCAAGGTCTTCGATATCTGCAATCGAACCTCTCCTTTGATCTGATAACACTCAATAATCTTCATCGATTATCTATGTTATGTGTAGATGCTAGAGCGGGTGATAGAAAATGTAGTGAAAATATTTGTCCAATTATGAACATAACAACGGAGATGATTGTCGATCGGTTTCACTAGATCATATATATATATATATATATATATATATATATATATATATATATATATATAAACGCAAGTTCTTCTGAGAACCTAAATATTTGTGCGAACTTGAGAACTACTGATCCAAACATCATTTTCCAAAATCAAAACCAAAAATATTAACGAAATGTATAGTGTCTAAGCCATATCTATGCTAAAAAAAAGATTTGACGATTTTTTTTTTAAAAATGTTCATATATATGCATTGTTGATGCATGCATATTTGCGTCCACAGTCCATATGACTGTTAATTCATAATATATGCATGCATGCATATCTACGTCTGCAGTCCATATGACTGCTGACGTATAGTTTTCAGCTATTGATGCATAGCTTGCAAGTTCTCACGTTTTTTTTATTTCGCACAATAACTTATATATATATATATATATATATATATATATATATATATATATATATATATATATATATATATATATATATATATATATAGACACACACATTAATCTTACATGAAGAGAACATGCTATGTGAGAGACAAAAACTACAACAAGATTAAAATACAATAATAGATTTGTAAGATAGAGAAAATAAAATAAGATAATACTCTGTGTCTTGATTTGGATTACAAAAAATACCATAAGATTACAATAAAATTATTTCTCAGATATAATATAATAACATTATAGGAATATAATTAAATCAAATTAAAAATATATATATTAAAAAAATTATTTAGAAAAACACTTAAATTTTGATCATTTTCTTAAGAAAGCCATAATATTTTATTAAAAAAAATAACGGGTTGTTTGCCTTTTACCGGCTAAAATCCCAAATCGGTAAATATTTTGTCGGTTTCTTGTTACTTTTTGTTAAAGAAAAATATAAACTTTATCGTAAATGAGCCTAAAATATACGGACTTTTCAGACAATAACCTTAAAAAGAAACTACATGTCAGACCTTAAAAAGAAACTACATGTGAGATAATGATTGATGGGACAAAAAATTGCAATTTTTTGTCTCACCCAAAAAGGGACATGGGTGCACTCTCATGTATCGTTTATGCAAACGACGTGAATGCCCTCATCCTCATCATGGAAAATAGTTTAGAAAGTTTGTCCAGTTCCATCTAATTTAGCCATATGTTGTCTAGGGGGATGCACATACTCTTGACTTACAAATCCACTTCTTCTGAGGAGCTTTGTGTTCCATTTGTTGATGCAGACAAGGTGTTAGGGGCAGGACTCTGAATGGCAGATTTGAGTTTTTGATTTTTTGATTTAGAAACCGCATAAAGATTACAAGTATCAGGTAATGATCTTTGTAGGCTGGATGCCACATCTGAACTGCTTTTGAATGCCCTGTGCATTTGAATAAAACAATCCATGAGAACAATAAAACACAAAAAGAAAAAAACAGAAATTATAACCTCAGCACAAATGGAGACCTGGTTAAACGGGATCGATAACCAACCACAAGATGAGTTATGGCATTCCTGGTGACGTATAGAATAAGTGCATTGGAAGCGTCTGAATCCTTTAAGACAACCTCCTTTGTTCTAACCTGAAATCATAGAATCAATGACAACTGATAAGTCGATCAATTATATATTTAGCTCTATGCTCAAAAGGACCAGTTTACATTTAGTTCATACACTGCAAGTCTGCAAGTTTGTGTGGTTGACTTTTCACATTTATTCCTATGAAAAATGAGTCCCCTTCCTACTTTTGAGTATCACATGAGTTAGCATCGGATCTTTGAAGAAAAAAAATAGACTTCTTTTTTGATGAACAGCTTTAAAACTACACAAACTTTTGCTCAAAAGCTTGAATGGTAGAGAATACAAAACCAAGAACCATGGTCTAAGACAGAATAAATGGTGAAGTAATTATGGAAATTACCCCTTTGAGAGCACAAAGTGAAGAAAAAGGTTGGAAAAACTGTTGCATTTCAGCTTCTGTTGGGGGCCTACCATCCTTGCCAATTCCGGCTTCATCTGAAACACAATTCAAAATTATATCTGATGTCAACTAACGCTAATTTTGTAGATTTGTACAATAACAGATACATTTAACATTAACCCTAGAAAAGATGGAAGCTCGATTAATTCGTATAGCATCTAATCAGATGTTCGCGATCAACTAATTAGAAAACCCTGATCACACATTGACACAAAGGATCGACAAGATTCATGATAATAATGATAAAAAGTGATTCGAGATACTAACCAGGTAAAGTGGTTTGGGTGAGAACATGAAGAAGCACAACGCATGAAATATTGTCGACGACGTTCTCAAGAGCCCATTTAACTGCATGTTGGCTATTCTTATCTTTATCAATTGCTATAGCCGTTGTTAAGGCTACGCCAACGCCGTCCATGGTGGTTTGTCCTCCGCCGGCGATAGACCTGAGGACAACCCAAATACCACCGGACGCCCATCCTACAGGAAATTACAGGCTCAAATTTATACCTGTCTTCTTTAATCATTCCATGGATTTCGTTACTGTCGTCTAAATCTGGAGCCAAATATGCATCCCGATTTTCCCGCATAAAGAAACGAACCCTAACTTCATCCACTTTGATTTTGCATTCGGGGTTGTAACGTACGCATTTTGATCAAGCCAAACAAGGGACATTATTATTATTATTATTATTATTATTATTATTATTATTATTTTTTATCTTATAAAAACCTAACATATTTTAATGAAAGTCTTAAAAAAATCATTATATTATTTTTTTTAGGTTGAAACCCTTATATTTTTTAAATTGTATCATTTAAGACATTAAGTTCCGTAAGTCCTAGATAGCCAAAAATATTAGGTAATCGATTCTTAACGATTCTATTGTTACAAATCATTATATTAAAATTTTTTAACAAAATATGAGGGTCTAAATGCACTAAAAAAAATAATATAATGGTTTTTTAATTCTTTCATGAAAATAAATTAGATTTTTCTGTGTTCAGAAAACCTTAAATAAGAATTTTAGAAAACATAAGGGCTTTAGTTTACTAAAAAATAATATAATGGTTTTTCTAAGCATTTAAAGAAAATACGTTGGGTTTTTTTCAAGGTTTTCCCTTTTTTTCACATGATAAGAGAATAAAATTCATTTTAACCCAACCAACTATCAGGTTTTGTTTTAAATGGTCTCTTTTTTGAGGTCATGTGTGACTTGTTTTAACCGGTTTTCAAGCCAAGTCATGTCTATGTGGCATTTTGAGGTCACGTGTGAACTACCATTACCTATTACTTGTTCATTGCTGGGTTTACCTTTGAAATATATGAGTTTGACTTAACTTGCATTGTGAATTTGTTTCTTTTAAAATAAGTGTGTTTTCAAGAAACCTTAACAATATCTTTCTTTCACTTACTTCACTTCCTGTGTAACATGGATTCGTACCGGATTAAAACTTATTTGCAACCAATACAATCAAACTTAATTTATGAGCAGCGAAGTAGGTCGATATAAACTAGTATGAATTGCAAGACCCATGACATCAATTGTCACACCCCCAAACCAAGGATGGCGGAAACGTCCGGGGGTGGAGGACTTCATGTATAGTATCACAACAACGAGTATAATAATGCTCAAAGTAAATACAACCATCATAAATATAATTGAAAAAGTTACATCATAGTAAGTTTACACGTTTCAAAATCCATTACATTATGATGACAAAATGAACTGTTTGACGATTTATCGTCCCATCCTCAAAATGTTGTTAGTTTTCCTGTTTCACTGATTTCCTGAGAATACAAGTAGTTTTGAAAAAGTGTCAACAATTAAGTTGGTGAGTTCATAAGAGTTTTGTTTGAGAAAGAAACCGTTTTCCTTGTAAAAGCAACAAAGTATGTTTCCAGAAAATCCAATATTTTCTTCATTATGTATGAAATGAATGCTTCTATGTTATGCGATAATGCATCCTAGAAAGACCCGTAGATTCCTTCTATAATCACTCAGTGTATATAAGTTATATAAGATTTAAATTAAATAAATCATCGAATATAATGGGTCTGCCCTAGATCCACAACCAAACAAGGAACAGGAAGAAAGGCGGGCCCACCAATTCTAAGTCGATTATAAATAGATTCTTATATAACTCTAACATATACACTTAGCAATTATAGTCGAAGCCTGACAACTCTAGATGAATGTAGTTTTAACATAAATATGTTTCCAAAGAAAATCCAATATTTTCCTTATAAGAGTTAGGTAGTCCTAAATACCAGGACCGAAAGTAAACAAGTATTTTCCATACTTAAAGATATGAAAGTGATTTTAAATCGGCATAAAACCCTTTTTGATATGAAAGTGTACAAGTATTTTTCCATATTTAAGGTAATTCATGTGAGTTAAATCGACATAATTCGCTAATATAAAAGTAGAACCCGTAAATCTTATGATTTGTTAATACCACATGTGAGTTATTATAACCATGTTAGACTCAGATGGCCTCGTAATACGCCGTTCTTCAGGCGTCGCACGTTAAATGACACTTGTCACCTCAGACCTGCCGGTCTAGTTGTTGCAAGCAGCTCAGGTGCGGGTTTGTCAGACCCAATATAGATCTATACACAACTATCACGCTCTCCCTACAAGAGACTCTGGTTATAATTTACATGAATTTTGACTTTGTTACCATGAAGGTAACACGAATGGAATGTCTCACAAATTTATTCATTAACAAATTTACGTGAACTAAGCTGAAAACTTTTGGTAAATAAGTTTAAAAAGTAATGATACATAAACTATACATATTATAGTTTATCCAAAACGTTTGTAATGTAAAGAACTCATTTTATGAAAATACATTAATGCTATGAGTCCATAAACTATTACTATTAGGTAGTATATGAAAAACTCATTCGTTTTGAGAGTAAAACCTTTCTCATGTAGTAAAAATCCATATACTATGCTTACTATAGCTTATTAATGTGTTTTAAATGAATGAAGAATCTCTATCATGAATGACTAAATTTCAGTTTATAACGATAAACTAACAAGTAAATACATTCAATGTTTAGTACTTATTGTTATACACTTTGCTCAACATAATACAAAGTGTTATGAAAGTTATAAGCTGTTAACTAGTTTTTTTTTTTTATATAAATATTTCTGCACTGTTTTAGAAAAATCATACAAAATCGAAAACTGAATCCGTAAATTCTGAGAGTTCATAAAATGTGTCTAGTTTATCCATAATTTTTATTATGATTTTTGGAAGTCTTTAACTTGGGTTAAAATGTCCATATTCACAGACTGGTCCAGATTTGTTCTTGGAATGATAGGTTGTTTTGTAAAAATCACCATAAAAATCATATGGAGATGTGCAAGTAGTCATTTTAAAGGTATAAACTTGAACTATTTGCATCTAATACAGTTTTGAAAAATAAAATGTTTAAGTTGACCAAAACAGTCCATGAATGGAGTTAAACTTTCTTGATGAAAGCTGTTGGAAAAGTTTAGTTGTGTTCTTGGTGTTTTAACTTGTATTCCCCCCCCCCTTAAAACTTAAGAAAACATGAAAAGATAGGGGTATGAACTCACCTTATATGATTTCAGTGGGTGAATGTTGAAGAAGAGAAGTGTTCAACTCAAGAACACTTGGAGGATTGCTTGAAGATTCGAGAATCTAACACTAATGTGATGGAATTTGTGTAAGGAATCAATGATTTGAGTAAAAGGAATGTAATAACCATATGAAGGGTGATGATACTTACCAAATGTAGAAGGAAAGCTTGAAAATTGCCTTGGAAATCTCGAAATTGTGTGAGAGAATTTGAGAGAAAAGATGTGTTTGATCTTTGGTGGAAATAAGATAAATAAGTGAGAATGAGGAGAGAGGGTGAGTTTTCAGCCTTTGACTAAGAGTGTGGTTGGTCAAATGGTGGGGAAAGTACTCTTGAATGACCAAGTCAAGTGTCGGGATTCCCCAAATGATTAAAATAAATCAAAAGAGGTTTTGAGAGAGATTTGGGAGAGATTTCACATTCTTGGAGGGATTTGGGAGAGATTTCACATTCTTGGAGAGATTTCACATACGAAGAGAGATTTGGGAGAGATTCCACATTCTTGGAGAGATTTGGGAGGGATTTGACATACTTGGAGAGATTTGGGAGAGATTTCACATACGGAGAGAGATTTGGGAGAGATTCCACATTCTTGGAGAGATTTGACATACTTGGAGAGATTTGGGAGAGATTTTACATTCTTGGAGAGATTTCACATATAGAGAAAGAGATTTGGGAGAGATTCCACATTCTTGGAGAGATTTAGGAGAGATTTGACATACTTGGAGAGATTTCACATACAGAGAGAGATTTCTTTTGAGACCTTTTTGAGTGTTTGGCTCTGTAAGTCAAGGTTCGTAAACCTCGTTAAGTCTTGTTATGACTGTCATATGCCTACGAGGGTTAAGGAATAATGTTTTATCGAGTAGTTTCATCACTTGCCCTGGTTAGGGTTTAGAGTTTCCGAACACATGAAAATTCTAAGTGATACTTTGCATTAAGAGTGCGAGTTGTTTAATAAGAAACAAAATGAAAACCCTAGTATACAAGGGTTAGATGAGTTAACCGGTTTGACTTGTTGACTATAGTTGACTTTGACTTGATTAGGAATTGATAGTTGTCACACCAATCGATAACAAAAAGATAGAATTAATGGTAGTGATTATAAGAGTAGATGTAGAAACAAGTAAATGAGAAACACTAAGCTGCGAAATAATCATCAAAACCAAAACATAATTGAGGAAAAGAGATGACTTCAAAGATGGTAAAAAATGACCAACTGGTGGCTTGTAGCCAACTTGATGTTAGAAAATAAACTTTTTGATGAAATTTCTTCTGATTTCATCAACAATTAGGCCCCATTGGTTTCCTTATAGGTTCAAACTAATCTTTTCACAGGGAAAATCCCACCAAGGATTGGTCTCTTGTCAAATCTGAGTGTTCTCTTTTTTTTCATAATAGCTTCACATACCCCATTCCTATGTAGATTGGGAACTTGGAAAATCTTAGGAGTTTGGATCTTTCAGACAATTAGATGTCGGTATCAGGTTCAATACCTTACACGATTGGAAACTTGGTTAACTTGAAGGTATGCAGTTTTTCTCTAATAATCTCAATGGAACAATTCCATTAGAGATTGGAAACTTGACTTCTTTGGTCAAAATTGACCTAAACACCAACTGGTTAAGTGGAGAGCTGCTTAACAATCTCTCTAAACTTTCTAATTTGGTGGTTCTTTTGCTTTTTAGTAATGGTTTTTCAGGGGGTATTCCTGCGGATTTAGACAAGAACAATCTTGTTTTGACAAATGTGAGCTTTTAAAAGAATTATTTCACCTGAGAACTACCTTTGAATTGTACGGTAGCTTTCTGTTTGATCAATTCACTATGAATCGCAACAATTTCACGGGTTTATTACCAGGTTGCTTGAGGAACTGCACCGGATTGCATCGTTTCAGGTTGGATGGTAATCGCTTCTTTGGTGACATTTTAATATTGCCATATGTATACATATTTGAAGGCAATATTTTAATACGTTTTGCTTAATATTTTAGTTATTTGCATATATAAGTGGTACTTATAAGATTAAAATTGTATTTTGCAGCTAGAAGGAGCATTCTTTAAGAACAAGGACTAAAAGCGACAAAAGATTAAACTTTGGAAGCTTGGAGAATTAAAGAAAAGAAAATCCACAAAAACAGTTGAAGCCACGTTGTGGACTTCATTTACACGACGTGGAATGGACGATTATGGAAGATGAGTACACGGAAAGTCGAAATCCTTGCCCGATAAGGATTCATCCAAATCCGCGACATGGAGTCCTAATCCACAACGTGTATATATCCTTGGTACTTACGAGTTTAAGAGGTTGGTTGGAGATTAGAAGTTCTAGAATACGAAGATCATTACTTTACTTTTGATTTGGTACAATCATTATGTCTTTATTAGTTGCAATTGTGTTTTTAATTTTAGCTATGAGTAGCTGAATCTAGTTGCTTTTGTTAGCTAGATGAAGCTGAAACTCGTGGTTTAGTTATATTAATATAGATTTTTCTTGTTGGTTAATGTCTTGTGTTTGATTGTTTATACCTGACATACTTAATTTAATATTAGATTTCTTTAATTCATATTCTTTGTGGTTTAGTGACCATTAATCTGCATGAATTTGATTACCTAGTAATTTAGTGAATATTAGATTATTAGAGCTAAGATTGAACCAATCTTAGATAAGTAATTAAAGTGTTGAATTTGGTTGTGTTGGAGAACTCATAGTATGATCATAATTGTGTTTGTTAATTCAATCTTACATAGCTCCAATCACATCTAATAATTGATTATGTGTTAAATTATGTATGACCGTGCATAGCTCTACATGAATTAATTCAATATTAGTAAATTTGGACTTGAATTGCTAATAATAAAATAATTGATAACCAACAGGAATTGTCACAATTAATAGCTAAACCATTGAGGGAAAGTGGATTCGAACTAACAGAAGTGATTTTAATATTTGATTAAATAGTTGTTGAGAATTTAAGTTTGTCTAGATTTGCAAAATTAGATAAAAATCTTTTACTTTTGTTAGAATTTTAGGTTAACTTAATAGTAAGTAGGTTAAATAATTAATTTCGTTCCATGTGTTCGATACCTGACTTTTGTGTTATACTATTTGTGAAAGGGTACACTGCCCTGGGTCGAATAGCTAGTAGAATAGTAGGTAAAATTAGGTGTAACTATTTGCACGCATCACATTTCACAAGCACCTGGTGTGCACCAAAATCTCACATACATCAATCTTCGTGACAATCAGTTTTACAGGTGAAATCAACACATTTACGAACACCATTAACTGTTAAACCCATCGTAATCCCAAAAACATAATCAAACAAAAAACAAGTTCATCAATAGACAAATAAAATCAAGCGAAGGGATCAAATGATATAGCATGAAGATTTTTAATCACAATCTTGAATCAATGAGATGGAGAAATCGATGTATTGAATTGATAAATCATGATTCATGGCAAAAGAAAAAAAAAAGTCACCGATGAAGGAGAAATTGTTTTCCAGAGAGGGTAGAATGGTGATTTGGTAGTCAAGGTGAAAGTGCCCTAAAATTTAGATATGTGGCATCTAACTTGGTATGGAACCGGTTAAAACAAGTCATATGACCTTAATAAACAGGTTAAAGTAGACTTTATGCCCTTAGAATGCAAAAAAGGGACCATTTAAAACAAAAAACATGATAGTTGGTTGGGTTGCAGTGACATTTTTCCTCCAAACAACTACTTGCACTGCACCTCTAAACCATAACAATTTCCATATGGGATAATGATTTAATATGGGATAATGATTTAAAAGGCTAATATATTTTTTATTTGTATAAATTTGGTCACTAAGGTATTTTTTTGTCCATATTTGACAATTTAACTTGTTTTTTTGTTCACGTTTAGTTCTTATAACCGGCTACTCTAGGTTAAGTCGGAAAAATAACTTAATATGGTAATATATTTTACAGTTTGTACACACTTAGTCCTTAATGTTTTTGTAAACATTTAGTCATTGTGACCGGTTTCTTTAGATTTTGCCCACGTCATCCTACGTTGGACAATTAATGAGGTGTTCTCATTTGTGACTCGTCCATCACTTATATCGGTAACCTAATTCATGAATCGATCAAATAATGTTGGTTCCCTTGTTTTCTCTAAGCATAATATATTTTCCTAAAGTAACTACGAGTGAGAATTTCAAAAAATAATTTAGTTACTTTATATCATTATACTTATTAATGAGATTATGTCCTATCAAATCCGTTCGACAAACGACCCTCCACCATATAAGAGAGCGGTGGATAATATTAGATACCCAATGTCGGTCATTTTACATGTCACTTCCTTAAACTCCCCTTATAGTATGGATTCATGAATGAGGCGTACTAGCAATTTGACTGACTTGTCTTATACATATAATATAACAAAATTTTCAATTATACATATAGTATAAGGTGTATTTTAAAACTTTTCTAAAATACTAGGTTTAATTTTAAATTTTCGAAATTAACATAAAAATTAGTTTAATATAAAAAATAAACCAACTATGATTTTAGTCTTTATCTTTTAATTAACAAGTAATTAAAGTAATTAAAGCATAAGGATAATTCACAAATTCAAGATATAGGATATCAGATTACCAAGATAATATTAAGTTTTACACAATTAAAAACATTATCTAAAGTAATTATCCTAATCGATTTTGAATTAAGCAAAAACAATTTCATTGATCAAAGGGTTCATCACCCCGTGGTAATCAATTGACATGTCGTAGCAGAGCGAAGAAAAACGTGAATTTGAAGATCCCTGCGTCGTGGCAGAAGAGGACCACTGACGTTGTAGAATAACGGTTTTGCCAAATCTCCTAGTCGGGTTTTGTTCAAGTTCAAGCAATGTACTATTAATTGTTAGACAACCATACGCTCTGATATCACTAATGTGTTTTACATGTAATAATGCGGATAAATCCTTATACACTTAAGGGTACATGTAACCTATTAGATCTATGTCATAACACAATTGAAGTAACATTCTATTGAACGACAAGAAACCCTAGCTATTTCAGAAAAACATAAACAAGTTAGTGATTACATACCTTTTTCATTTCTCTTGGAAGCAAACACCATAAATCCTGTGCCTCTAATGGTTCACACCTAAACCCTAGCAACTAGGAAACTTGAAGAGAGAATAGGAGAGGGGAAATTTCGGCTATGCTCTTAGCTATATGACTGATGTCTGAAATTTAGAGGCTAATGGTCCCTATTTATAGCTCATAGGAAAACCCTAGATAATCCTTACCTGATTAAATTAACAATATCTTAAATTAGGTAATTATTTGGTTTCCTAATTATCTCCAAGGGATATTCTAGAACTCTAAGGAAGCCTATATTTTTTGTCCATCCTATGACTATTCTAGAATCCCTCTCTTGTTCAACTATTGAACAGTTACAACTTAGGTCCTTACACTTTTAATTAATCTAATTAATCCCAAAAATTAATTCCAATTAATTTATGGTTGACTCATAATTAAATAATACTACTTCTAATTAATATATTATTCTCATAACATATTAATAAATTCATTTATTACTGTTTATTAATCATATAATAAATCCATAAATCAGTCTCTCTCTCTCTCTCTCTCTCTCTATATATATATATATATATATATATATATATATATATATATATATATATATATATAAGTCATCCTATTCAATTACCAAGTTTGAGGGCAACCCAAAAAGACTTTGTTAATAATTTAACGTATCAATTTAGTTATTGACTTAGACACATAATCCAACATATTAGATATTGCATATGGATTGCTATAATATTCATGAGTACTTAGAAAATGGGTTCAATCACGAGTAATTTTAAGATGGTAATATATTCTATTCGTGAAATGGAGATAAAGAAGTCATAGTTCATGAATATGTTATGCATTGGTTTGCATGAATGCATTCATAACTGGATGTCATAAAGTGTATTTCCATGTATGACATGATAGGTATATGTGATTATATAGTCAACGTTTATTCGTTCTTTTGCCTATTTAGGGAAAATGATATCTTAAGGCCCTCGGTGATTTGATGTTGACATTATAGTGTTGGGCCTAGTGGGGAATAAATTGATGTGTTCAATTCGTAGTCTGATGATGTCATCACAAATCGGGCAAATTGAGAAACAAAATCTTGGACCTTGAGATTGATTTTAATCTATGTCTCGTGTCCATACGATATCAGGAGAACAAAGGAATAGTTGATTACTTATCTTAGGGTTGACGTCTCATTAATCAAAGTTTGGCAGTGGCTTTGGAACACACTCTTTACTAGTTATTCAAAGAGTTATACTTGCAATTGTAGTTAGCGACATATCCAAGTGGGATACTATTGGATTAAGATGTCCAATGTCTCAACTAAATTGATATATTTATTAAATAATAGTAAAGTCTTTTTTGGGTTGCCCTCATAACCGAAAAATAACTTGGATTGATATTAAGAGAGTTAGAAATAGTTTATTAATATATTATATGAATAATATATTGATTATAAATAATTAATATGTATAAGAGTTAGAATGCAATTGTTCAAAAGTAGAACAAGAGGCAGTCTGGAACCTCCCCAATAGGGACAGTTTTGGGAGCCCTCTTGTAGGGTTTCTGGAAGCCTCATTTAGTTATATGGAAAGTAATTTGAATTGTAATATAATATTATTATTTTGAATTCAAATTAGCGTTTCCTACAACTATAAATAGGGGCCTCTAAAAGGCTTAAGAACCCTGCACAACACAAGGAATTTTCTAAATCCCTCTCCACCTCTCTAATTTCGATCCTTGGGTTTCTTAGGTTTGGGTGTGACATATTAGAGGCTTCCATACTATTGGGGCTAACATTCCAAAAAGGTTTCTTTAAAGTATATTTCTATTTTCGATAATAAGAATAAGGTATGTAACCAAACTTTATGATTTTCGAGTTTAGATAGGGTTATTTAGTTTTTCAAAGTATGTTGCTATTATAAGAAAAGCCATAGAATTTCTAGGTTGCATGTGCCTGTAATTGTTATGTGAAATCTCGCAAGTGCATAGAAGTAATATAGAAAACCCATCAAGCTTTAGGTTATAGACTAAAGTTTGACATCTGATTGGTTTAGGTGGTGCATGTAGCTGTCTCTGCGAGACTTTGAGTACTGTCTTATTAACTCTTTGATTAAGGTGCATTTTCTCACTATATTTATACTACATAGGACACTGGATGCCGATATATTCTTGATATATGTGTAACTAGTTGTTGTATGCTTACATGCTTGTTGGGCTGGACCTGCGTGACTAAAACATAACTGTTAGGCTAGGCTAGTTATTTGTATGCTATGTGGTATTTTGGGGAACTCACTAAGCTTTATGCTTATAGTTTCAAGTTTTAAAATGTTTCAGGTTGTTCTGGTAGCATGGGAAAGGGCACAGCTTGATTGCATTGCATCCATTGGAGATTTTCCGCATTTTATGGCTTTCATTTTTAGTAATACTCCCTCCTTCATATATTAATAATCCATGTTTCTTTTTTGGGTTGTTCCAAAATAATAGTCTACTTCTAAAAATAAATATCCCTTTTACCAAAATACTCATCATTATTAATTAACCTACCATTAAATTAAATGCAACAAAATGATGAAATTTAATGCAACACAAGGGTACAACTTTCATTTCATTTAATAAAGTTAGTGGTAATTAATGTTTTTTTAATCTGTGTATTTTCTTCTTTGTGGACAATAATTTTGGAACGGGGGGAGTATGATTGTAACACCCAAAGTTTTGAAGGCCAAGAAAAGAAAGAAAACCTTAATGTTAAGGGGCGACTCGGCGAGTCCAAGGAGGAACTCGGTGAGTCCGAGCAGGATCCGGGTCGAGGAGTAAGTGACCGACTCGGCGAGTCTGGTCTGTGCGTGGAAAACCCTAAATTCGGGACTTGGAGCCTATATAAACGTCTTAATCTCCTTCCTAGGGTTCCTTACTGCCCCTTAAGCCCTGGATATCAAACCCTAGTTTCCATATCCTCTATTTGAGCCATTTATTGCCTTCAAGAGTGCATTAAGCTTGGAGAAAGAAGAAGAATATTGAGAGTGTAAGAAGGGGGCTGTAGATCCGGGATTGGGAAGACATTTATGAGTATCTGAAGGTAATAAGTTGTTTCTCTCTTTTAGACCTTCTATGGTTGTGAGATTTGGGGCTTTTAAGCCATGGTTTGCCACCCAAGTGAGCTAGAAGTCGGATCTGGAGTTGCTACTTCAGATCCAAGTGTGTTATGAGCTGGGGAAGCATAAAGTATCATCCCTTGAGTCGATTTTGGAGCCCCTTTGGCCTTAAACCCTAGTTTATGGTGGATGTGCCTAGATCTCCTTCTCTACACGTAAAGTTGGCAACTTTACGTGGGGAATAGGCTTGGGATGGGTAGATCTATAGTTTGGAGTCCATGCATGACTAGAAAGTCCTCTGCATGTAAGTAGATCCGAGTGGACTCGGCGAGTCCTTCGAGTGGACTCGGCGAGTAGCATGAAGATAAGGAGGAACTCGACGAGTGGGATGAACAGCTCGTCGAGTCGGATGAAGATGGGCATGAACTCGGCGAGTTGGATGAACAACTCGGCAAGTTGGATGAAGATTGCCATGTGCTCGGCGAGTCTGTTCTTAGACTCGGCGAGTCAGGTCACGCAGTCCCAAACCCTTCGAGTTAAGACTCGAGTCAGCGAGTCGAGCAAGGACTCAGTAAGTTGGACAGGACAGGATTCGGGAATCAGTAGACTCGGCGAGTCAAGTCGTGATTGGAAGGACCTTGAGCATAGGGACTCGGCGAGTCAGTAAGTGGACTCGGCGAGTAGGGTTGACCTGGAAGGTTGACTTTGACCAGGACTTTGACTTTGGCAAGAGTTGACTTGGTTGACCTTTGAAGGTCAGTTAGACTAAGTGTTATGTTGATATTGGTAGCTCGGGGAGCTAGTGGAGCAGCAGTTCGGAGTCAGTGGTCAGGTAGCGGTCAAAGGGATCAACAGCAGCAGTTCAGCAGTATCAGGTGAGTTTCCCTTTGTGTGAATGGGTCTACGGCCACAATGCCGGCCCATGTAGACATGATTAGAAGACCCGGGGGTTAGCCCTAGGCATCGTATGCTAGTATGTTGTTCAGGACGAGGTCCAATGTTAACGGGCGGGTGCCCAAGGAATGGTTTATGTGATAGCTTATACTTGTTGTCTGTGTGATACTTGTATGTGCCTGGTAGGGAGGTGAGTGTGGGCGAGGTCCCGTACCTCACCACCAGCAGAGTGTGGATGGTGTTCCACATCTCATTAGCAGCAGATCAGGGGCGAGGCCCAAGTTAGGGAAAGAGTGAGCGCGGGCTGGGCCCGTATCTCACTATCAGTAGGAGCATAGACGGGGTTCCCTAGCTCATCAGTAGAGTTCGGTTGTTAGGACCGGAGGGTAGTCAAACACCCCAGAAACGTCTGACAATATGTGAGGATATGTTTGCATGTTGTCCTGTTATGTTATATGCGATAGAGGTAGTAAGAGGGGACCAATCCCCAAGTTCGGTTGTTAGGACCGAAAAGGGTAGTTCAGACACCCCAGATATGTCTGATAATTTGTTACGTTATGATATGCATATGTGATAGTAGTAGACTTCGGTTGTTAGGACCGAAGGGTAGGTCAGCACCCCAAAATGGCTTGACACGGGTAGTCAGCACCCTAAAATGGCTTGACACGGGTAGTCAGCACCCCAGAATGGCTTGACACGGGAAGTCGGAACTCCAGAATGGCCGCACGGGTAGTCGGCACCCTAGAATGGCCGTACAGGGTAGTCAGGCACCCCAGAATAGCCTGGCAGTATGGTTATTGTATGTTTGCATGGTATGTGGTAAGGTGGGGAGCTCACTAAGCTTCGTGCTTACGATTTTCAGTTTTGGTTTCAGGTGCTTCCGGTAGCGGATGATGGAGCTCGGGATGATCGCATGGCACACACCATAGATTAGTGTAACGACCCAATTTTCACGTCCAAAAATTTCGTTTTAAAACATTACTTTAGAAAACATTAATAATTAACAACATTGTTTGATCAAACCATGACACAACGTAAACCATGTCTAAAAGCCAAAACATACAACCAATCAAAATATCAGAGTATAAATCCCAGAGAATCTCGTAAATGCGGAAACCAGAGAGTGTGTGTGTGACATGCTGCTACCTCAAAGGAACTGCTGAGAGAGCACAAAGATGCTTGGATTCCTTCCCTTCCTCTTGATCTACTTCCCTTTTGCCTCAAAACCTTCAAGATCACACAATAATTGCTTCAAACTCTAAATGAACAACTTAGAACGAGGGTTGGAAGCTCTGGGGGGTGAATCGGGGCTGGCTTGGGGCAGATAAGTCGTTTAAATAGGGTGTAAACCCCTGAAAATTAGGGTTTCATCCAATAGCTGTGACTCGCCGAGTCCAGGATATGGACTCGCCGAGCCGCCAACTTAAACGTGTCCCGGGTCCCGCATCCACTCGGCGAGTCGGACCTATGACTCGCCGAGTCCAAGGCTAAAAGAAGAGAAATACTCAAATAAGATTTACGTACCAGGAACCAGGTGCTACAAATCTCCCCTACTTATTTTAGACTTCGTCCTCGAAGTCTGCTGCTCGATCCTGAAACAGCTCGGGGTAATGCTCCATCATCTCGTCCATCGGCTCCCAAGTCCATTCCGAACCCTTGCGGTGCTGCCATTGCACCTTCAATAGCTCCACCCTCTTGTTCCTCAAATCCCTCGACTTCCTGTCGAGGATTGCGACTGGGCGCTCAATGTAATTCATGCTGTCATCAACCTGAATGTCCTCTAACGGCACAACCGCTGAATCGTCCACTAGGCACTTTCGCAGCTGGGAAACATGGAAAGTGTTGTGGATTTGGCTGAGCTCGATTGGCAGATCCAGTTTATACGCCACCTTGCCCACCCGGGCTACGACCCTGAACGGTCCGATGAATCGCGGGCCCAACTTGCCCCGCTTCCTGAATCGAATGACGCCTTTCCAAGGCGACACCTTCAGGATAACCATATCCCCGACTTGGAACTCTAAGTCGGATCTGTTGGATTAGTGTCTAAGTCCATAACTATTTTGGTATGTACTTGACACGATGGTGCATGGTCCTCTTGGGTTGCCTTCACCAAAGCAACTTGATTGGAGAAATAAATAGAAAGAGAGAGGTTATTATGATTTATTAATATGTTATAAGAATAATATATTAAAGGAGAAATCATATTTGTTTAATTAATATTGGTCAATAATTAATTAAGAATTAATTTTGTGGTCAAATGTAATTAATTAAACTAGAGGGGCTGAATTGTAATTATGTGATAGTTACAAAATTAAGGTAAGGATTATCTTAAGATAGGTTGGACGAATTTGAGGTGATAAGGGCCTTAGAATTCGACCATGATAAGGATTCAAGGCTTATCTTATGGGTTGCTTGGTAAGCAAGCAACTAGATAAGGATAAGGACTGAAACTCTATCTCTACACCTATATAAACCCCCTTTGGCTCATGATTTCATCCAGACCTTCCCAAGGCATCTTAGGGACGAATTCTTATACCTCTCCTCTCTCTTTATACTTTCTCTATTTGCTCTTGGTGTTTGTGAGCCATTAGAGGAGTGACACTTGTGACTTTAAGCCTTCCAAAGTCAATTCAAGGAGATTTGGGATTGTTATTGCTACATAACAATCAAGGTAACATCTTAAACCTATTCTTATATTAATATGATTACTTGTATGCTAGAATTAGGGTTTATAGTCTTGGATAACTTGCATGTACAATAGAGAAACCTAGATCCAAGCATTAGGGTTTGTTTGTATGAGCACACAGGATGTTCTTAGGACCAAAACCCATCAGTGGTATCAGAGCCTAGATTGGTTTCTATTGTATTGATGCTTGATATATTTGAAAAATTCGATTTTTTGGTTTCTGGAGGCTGGACTCGCCGAGTCCATAGCTGAACTCGCCGAGTCCATGCTGACTCGACGAGTCAACTCGTCAGATGGAGCATATCTCGGGATTTCTTGCTGTTTTTGCTTTGGGATAGTTACTTTATCATATTAGATCAATATAAATCTGATTTTATGATATATTTGACTATATTCTTGATCTAATTGAAGATAGTTATCAATTAATAAGATAATTGTTTCCTTATGTTGATAATTGATTAATTATTTTGATTAAAATTGATAAATTGTTTTGCAAGAAATCATTAAATAAATCAAATATGGATAATTATGTGATTAAATGTTAATTTAGATTATTTGTTATTTGATACTTGTGCTTTGAAAAGTTTCATATTTTCCCCTTTAGGTTTTATAGTTTAAATTTGAACCCAAAAGTTTTGTTGTTTTGAAATTTAAATAGTTAAAACCCTAATGTTTTGAAAAATGTTTCAAAACTTGCCCTCAAGTTTTGGAATTTAAATTTTGATTAAATAGTTTAATTTTGATGTATATTTAAATTCTAAACCCTAATGTTTTGAAATGTTTCAAAACTTGCCCTCAAGTTTTGGAATTTAAAAGTTGATTAAAAGTTTAATTAGGAATGTTGAATTCTAAAACCCTAGTATTGTTTTGAAAAAGTTCAAATCACACCCTTATGGTTTTATTAATTAATTAAGGTGTATAATTAAAAGAGGTTTAATAAATCCATAATGTTTTTGGTTTAAAATTTAATTGAATTAAGAGTACAATTATTAAATTTGACCACCTAATATTTTAAAAGTGTAAAATACACCCTATACTATATATATAACATTAAAAGTCTAACATTATATATATGTATGAGTAAAAGTCAGTCTTACCGTTAGTAGGTCTCATTCACGAAGCTGGTCTATAAGGGGTGTTTAAGGAAATTGCTTATAAAATGGCGATTGAATGGGTATCGACTCTTACCCACCGCACTCTTGACTAGTGGAGGGTCGTTAGCCGAACGGGTAGGATAGGACGAAAACTTCCATTATAAGTATAATAAAGTATAAAAGTAACTAAATGTTTTCATAAAATTCCCAATCTTAGTTACTTAGGCAAAAGTGAATTGATGCAATTCCATGAAATTACACTTTGTGCCCTTGCAAAGTCGTTAGTGGAGCGTGTGTGGTTTACCGGCACACTAAATGGTTCTAAGCAAAGGTAGCAAAGGGTGACTCAATGTTTGTCATAGTTCGGTGGAGCATGTGTGGTTTACCGGCACATCGAATAGGTGACTGTAACATGTGAGGGCACCATGTAAGTTTGCATGGTTATTCACATCCTCTTTGTGATCCTCGGCATCCC
Organism: Lactuca serriola; assembly: GCF_051521515.1. Lineage (NCBI taxonomy): Eukaryota > Viridiplantae > Streptophyta > Magnoliopsida > Asterales > Asteraceae > Lactuca > Lactuca serriola. Next base: position 164,348,897 of record NC_136411.1, on the reverse strand, counting down.
AGTCACAAACAAGAGGGGCATATCGAGATTTAAACATGTCATTGAAAGTTCAATGAATCTCAAAGGATCTAGGAGTTTTCATAGATTTAAAACTTAAATTCTTTTTCGTTTTTCGTGGTGGAAATTAGTGAATCGTCATTCACTTACCTTCAAATATTCTGCATGTAACAACGGAAATTTTTAAACCAATTTTTTTTTTCATTTCAAAAGAAAGTGTTTTCATCCAAAACAAGGCATAAACATTCAACGTGTCATATCGTAATACAAATCATATAAATCCCAAGATCATGAGTCATCTATCAGTGTGTACAGATCACGCCGGCGCCTTCCCACGGTCCTCGCTAGTACCTGAAACACATACACAACAACTGTAAGCATAATTGCTTAGTGAGTTCCCCAAAATACAACTTACGCACATACGCCTTTCCAGGCCCTGACCTTCCGGTCCATGTGTCTCAGGGGACTTCCGTCCCTGCTGGGTAAACCTTCCGGTCCTACCCACGCCAACCCTTCGGTCCATACTACAACCCATAACATAATGCCTTCCGGCCCACATTAAGCATATCATACATATCACATATAACATATCACATTTAGCACATATATCTCATATCATATCCGACCTTCCGGTCACACAATCAAACCCTTCCGGGTACAGTATAGTGAGAAGACTCACCTCGTGAATATCGATAGCTAGCAAATCCCAAATCACTCGTGCTCGATCCTCCGAGCTACAACCTCCCTATAACATCATACATCTCTTATTAACACTTTATATCTCTAAGGTTGACTATCCCTAAGAAGTCAACACAGGTCAACTCTGGTCAACGGTCAACGGTCAACTTTGACCGGACTCGGCGAGTACATTAGGGCGACTCGGCGAGTCTAGACGTTTTCACCATCTCTCTAGGATTCCCTTCCTACACGTCGAGTACTCCCCCTGACTCGACGTGTTCCACCTAGAAGAATCATGGGGCCACCCCGACTCAACTCGCCGAGTCTCAAGAACAACTCGGCGAGTCCCAGCTCGACTCAGTCCACCTGTCAACCCTCTCTGACTCATCCTGACTCACTGAGTCAAACTATGACTCGATTGGACCGCTCACCGAGCGAACTCAAGGGAATCTTCAAGCTACTCGCCGAGTCTGCTCATCGGACTCGGCGAGTCCATACCATGCAATCATTCAAACTCGCTTCTAAGGTCAGATATGTTCCATCAATTCATAGATTTGGCCTTCCTAGACTGATTCACCACGTAAAGCCCCAAACTTGGTGCACATACAACCTCTATATGACCATATATGAAGGATTATCAACAAATATCACAACTCAAGGTCATAACCTCCATTGTTCTTCATAAAGCTTGATGAATGAGGCTCTCTGGACCTCTATGGATCCAGATTCAAAGCCTCATCACTAGCAAGGGACTATTTGGCCATCAAATCAACCCAACAAAGGTCACAAGAAACCCTAAAACCCAACATACTTCACAAAACAGAAGATGAGCCGAAATCATACCTTTAGATCGAAGATACAAGCTTCAATTCCACAGAATAGCAACCTCCTTTACCTCCTCTTGGCTAGAACCTCCCTCTTCTTTGCTAAACAACACACAATGGTTAAGAAATGCTTCCTTTCTCTCTCAAATCGCTAAAGCACTCTAGGGTTTCTCTTTATGGACTGTTGGGTACAAATGACGGCCATAAGGCCCTTTAAATAGGTCCCAAACCCGAGAAATTAGGGTTTCATTAAACAGCGCGGACTCGCCGAGTCCATATCCTGGACTCGCCGAGTCCAGACGAATCCCGCGTCCAGAATCGCGACCCTACTCGGCGAGTCTGAGCTCCAACTCGCCGAGTCCCCTCTCAAAACACCAAAAACAAAAACAATAAAGGTACCTGGAAATCCGGGATGTTACACTGCAATTAGGGTTACAACATCCCACTCCCGAGTTGTAGGATATTGTGTTGGGTCCTAGCCTTAGTATTTCATTTGGGTGATTTACTAAGGACTCAGTCAATCAACTAACTTGAATTTGTTTTCTCCCGTTTTGTAGATGTCAAAGTTCGACAACTATGATCTTCCCAAATCCCGTGGAACAAGCTTTCCACATGAAGATGATATTCCACGATTCGATCGAGGAACAAGAGATAATACTTCACTTCCTCCTCCTCCTCAAATTATTCTCCCTAACCCACAAGTTCGAAGGCTTGAAAAGTTCAAATTCACTCAACCCCTTTTGGCAAGTAAACATAAAGAAGGAAAGTCAGTGTGTGCACACGTCCTAGGGATGAAGTCACACATTGATAGGTTAAGAATATTGCGATCCGTTGTCTGTGAGGAAATGGATGTTGATTGGGTTCTTCAGTCACTTCCTAACTCATATAGTGAGTTCGTAAGAGAGTACTATATGATGAACCGCGACGTGACCCTTATAGATCTCACCTATATGCTTATTGCTGCTGAATCAACAATGGTTTGGCGCAATAAAAAAGCAAAGTTGATTGGTGAATCTGCCTTCAAGACCTCTATGGATATAGACAATGGCAACGAAAGACATGCTATGATCGAAAGGTTTGATCATAAGAGAAAGGCAATGTCTAAAGTAGTTCCATGTCATGTTTCTAAAGAGTCAGTTTGCTTTTATTGCCAAGAGAAAGGACATTGGAGACGAAGCTGCCCTATTTACCTAAGAGATCTAAGAGATGGGAGAGTCGAAACGTATGGCTCTAATATAGTTAAAATCCATTAACTAACTTTTTTAAGCTTCTATTCTAGATTCTTAATACATAATGTGATAAGATTACAATTGATGTTTTGGAGGATCGAAGAAAACAAAGAAAGCTTAAGGGAAGAAGTGAGCAGAATCTAACCGTGAAGGAATGGATTTCGATCGCATTTCTCGAAGATTAGATTCTTGAGCTACTACTTAGAGTTAGAATTAGATTGCTAAGAAAGATGTATCAGCATAGTTTTTCAATGAATTGCATTGTAAGGACAAAATTTTTCCGTAATAAAATAAATTTTGATTTTATATTATTTATTTATCCTTGCAATGGTGTGTATGAAAAAATTGATGTTTGAATATTAGCAACAATGGATTTGGTTCTTATTATGTTATTTATGGAAAGTCGAGAATTTACCAAATAGGGAGAGTTTCTCATTGCCCAGGTTTCAATTGGACAGAAACTTGGAATCATGCAACTTGGTTGCACGATGAATGAGAAATTTCGTATTTGGAAATTAGACTAAATTCATTGACAAAGTGTCAAGTGAAGGACTAGGAGATCGAGCACACAAAGTTGCGTGTTGATCAAGTCCACCATAAGAGTAACAATGATATTAGTCATGATTTACTAAAGGTTTAGTAAATATGATTATACTTACAAGATTAAGTGTAATTGTGAATTGATTAAAAGGGTTTAAATCAATAGCAAAACGAATAAGAAGAATCAAGTAGGCAGAAAGATAAAAGTTTCGCCATTCTAAGAAGAAGGGAGAGTACCTTTTATGCTTTATGATAGGTCTTAATGATTAAGAACCATATCTCAATTGATCCTCTAAGTGAGTCTTAGTATAATTGTATGTTTAAGAAGAGGAATCAAGGATTGAAGAAATGGTTAAATCAAGAAGTCTATCATACTTCGTTCCAATGACAAGTCTTAAAGTTAAGATTGTGACAATGAGTGAAAAGTATTAACGGTTTATAACATTCATCAAATGTGGAAATTTGTGATGTCTTGGATAAGACAAAGACCAACTAGAACCAATTTATGAAGAGTCTTGATAAAAGCTACACTAACTCTTGAATATTTGTTTGTCAAGAAATGTTTATTGACAAAAGGATCGTATATGTCAAGGAGTCAGTGGGAGTCTTAATGGTCTTGAAAAGTTTCAAGAACAAATCAAATAGACCTTATCAATCATCACTAGCACACGAGTTGAGGTTTACAACCTATCATGTTGACATTATTTTGTTTCTATGCCAATCCAATCGAGTTAATCATGCATGTGAGTCCTATGAGTTCTCATTTGAATGCATTAAAAGGCAAGGACCTTGATCAATGGAAAGTACATTGATAAGAAAAGGTGAGCTGCTTAACTACTTGGAAGACGTGGTGGGCAGCTGTGCTACCATAAGGCAAGAAATTAAGATTAAGAAAATTCGGTCCATATAAGTTTGAATTTGTCGTAAACCTTGGTTTTAACAAATTCACATGGATAGGAACACATACACCATTTAAATCTAAGTGTCATAAGATTTCCTCCTTCGTGAAAATGATTGTGAGGAAATGCTTTCACTAAGAAAGATTTTAAGAAGATAGTGATTGTAAAATTGCATTCTCGAATTCGATTATGGTTACGATATCCTTTTCCATAGTTTGAATTGTGAGGTTTGGCAATTGTTTACACACACATATGAACTATCTAAGGCAAAGGTGTATAAGTTCAAGAAGCCTTGATAAAAGATTATCAAAGCACTAAGTATTAGAAACATGAACTTAAGAAATTCAATAAGCATTGTTTTTTCGAAAGTTAAGATGTTTATGAATACATGTCGAAGCTAGTGGGAGCATAAGTGTTATGCTTATAATAATCATCATGATAGTGGGAGCATAAATGTTATGATTGTATGATTATTAAGGAAAGTATCGCAAGTTGGCAATATTAATTATAGAAAACAAGAGTCATTCTTTGCGAAGTTGTAAGGATGGAATAGTTGTTTTGCTATAATTAAGGGAGAAAATATTATGCTTCATTTCAAATCTAAAGGTTTAGGTTGAGAAATGTTAATAAATTTAGTCAAGGGTACATAGTGTGTTCGTAAAATTTCGATTATGATTGCGGCATTCCTCTTCACAATTCGAATTTTGAGAACATAGCAAATAAAACATTATGCGTCGTGTCCCATACGCTTGGGGTATAGGATTGATTGCAAATGCTTTAATGTTTGACCATTCTAAAATTTTCCAAATGTCTAGCGCATTCAGAGGGAAAAAGGACTAGAATCGGTTTTGACTAAAATAATTAAACAACTATCAAAGGACAATCCAAAGTTCGACGAGGATTGGTCGCTTGTGAGTAGTTGGAAGTATAGTATTGGAAAATATGGAAATGTTTCCATATTGGATGGACCATATCGACATCATTACGAATAGATAAGACTCTATTAAGAATGAGTTGTCATATGGAAAATATGGAAGCATGTCTATATTGGGAATTGAATATTGAAAATCTATGTCTAGATTAGAAACTTTTATGCAAAAGGATGTTCAAAGGAATGTACTTTGAGTGAGAGACATCATATCTAAGGAATTGTCTTGTAACAATGTCCGATAGAGGACTTTGTAATATCATTGGCAATAGTCTTTGTGACTTTGGTGCAGTGACATTACGAAAGGATCATTGCATAGAATGTTAGAATCTAGCATATTTTATAAGTAACAAGAATTTGATATTCTCACACTTATGAAAAAGGATTTGGAGTTGTGAAATAAGAATGATTGGAAATGTGTTCAATTTTATCTATTTCACAAAAGTAAGAACCATAGGTAAACATTGTGTGCATGCTAAGAGCATGGGACAAGTGTAGTAATTCAAGTAAGAAGTTGATTACCCGAAACGACAAATAATAAGTAATCGATATGGTGATAAATAAAAGGAGTTTTATTTATACTCAAAGGTTTGAGGCCATATGGGATTAGTATTATTCTTGTGTTTCACATTTGCATGTTTTGACTTCCAGAATAATTGAATTTATTAAGAATAATCGAATTATTCGAACGGGCCACAGTCGTTCATATGTTGGAAGTAGATATGAATGAAGACTGTCGTGAATTGGTGTGTGGATTGTCTAAAAGAGCATTAGACATAAGCAAATGTTTGCTGCAACGTTCATGAGTGCTTGTGAATATGAATTTGAGCATTGGATTAAACCCACGCTCACTTGGATCACTCCATGAATTGCATCACGAGTGATTGGTGAGACGATAACATCTTATATTCTTGAAACCGAGATGTGTGAGTTGTATCTTGCAAATCGGTTGCACATTGATAATATGTAAACGCACTAGTAACTTGGTGTTATAAAACATATTGTTGTGTGTGATTCGGTGAGTAAGTGCAAGCAAGCATTGTATCAAAGTTTATCCGTTCCTTTTATCCAAGGTAGGATGAAAGTGATATCTTTGGGCCCCTCGATGATTTAGTGATGACAAACGTAAATGCTCGGTCGGGCTAGGGCTAATTTGATTTGTTCAGTTAGTCAGTCGTCATAAATCGGGAATCGAGATATAGTACAAAGAGAATGATTTGAAATCATATCTCATACGATATCTAGAATAGAGGAATATATGATCCCTAATTTAAGGACACGCGTATCTGATAGGATCAGAGTTGACAGCGGCTTTGGAAAGCTACGATTGCAGATCAGGATCTGAAGTCATACGCGTAATAGTTATTAGACTTATCCAAGTGGGAGACTGTTGGATTAGTGTCTAAGTCCATAACTATTTTGGTATGTACTTGACCCGATGGTGCATGGTCCTTTTGGGTTGTCTTCACCAAAGCAACTTGATTGGAGAAATAAATAGAAAGAGAGAGGTTATTATGATTTATTAATATGTTATAAGAATAATATATTAAAGGAGAAATCATATTTGTTTAATTAATATTGGTCAATAATTAATTAAGAATTAATTTTGTGGTCAAAGGTAATTAATTAAACTAGAGGGGCTGAATTGTAATTATGTGATAGTTACAAAATTAAGGTAAGGATTATCTTAAGGATAGGTTGGACGAATTTGAGGTGATAAGGGCCTTAGAATTCGACCATGATAAGGATTCAAGGCTTATCTTATGGGTTGCTTGGTAAGCAAGCAACTAGATAAGGATAAGGACTGAAACCCTATCTCTACACCTATATAAACTCCTTTTGGCTCATGATTTCATCCAGACCTTCCCAAGGCATCTTAGGGACGAATTCTTATACCTCTCCTCTCTCTTTATACCTTCTCTATTTGCTCTTGGTGTTTGTGAGCCATTAGAGGAGTGACACTTGTGACTCTAAGCCTTCCAAAGTCAATTCAAGGAGATTTGGGATTGTTATTGCTACATAACAATCAAGGTAACATCTTAAACCTATTCTTATATTAATATGATTACTTGTATGCTAGAATTAGGGTTTATAGTATTGGATAACTTGCATGTACAATAGAGAAACCTAGATCCAAGCATTAGGGTTTGTATGAGCACACAGGATGTTCTTAGGACCAAAACCCATCAGGATCGACGCTTGTCGGCATAACTTTTTTGCCGACTCTGAGCAGTCTGAAGCCTGCTCCGGACCTGCTGGATCCTCTCGGTCGTCTTGAGCACCACTTCGGTGCTCCCCATGACTCTCTGGCCAACTTCACCCCAGCATATCGGGGTCCTGCACCTCCTTCCGTACAACATCTCGAAGGGAGGGCGGTCGATACTCGCGTGATAGCTGTTGTTGTAGGAGAACTTGGCCAGGGGAAGATAGGTATCCCAGCTACCACCGAAGTCTAGCACGCACGCCCGCAACATATCCTCCAGAGTCTGGATGGTCCGCTCGCTCTGACCATCCGTCTGCGGGTGAAAGGCGGTTCTAAAATGCAAACGAGTGCCCAACTCGTCATGAAATCTCTTCCAAAATCTGGAAGTAAAACGCACATCCCTGTCTGAGATAACCGATACTGGCACCCCGTGCCGCGCCACGACCTCTCTGATATAGATGTCGGCCAATTTCTTGGCCGATATGCTCTCCTGAATCGGGATAAAGTGAGCACTCTTGGTCAATCGATCCACGATGACCCAAATCGAATCCACTCCACGCGCGGTCCTGGGAAGCTTTGTGATAAAATCCATCGTGATATCTTCCCATTTCCACAGTGGAATATCCAACGGCTGCATCTTGCCATGCGGCCTCTGATGTTCGGCCTTGACCTTCCTGCAGGTCAAGCAGCGCTCAACGTACCATGCCACATCCCGCTTCATGCAGGGCCACTAATAATCTAGACGAAGATCCCTATACATCTTCGTCGCCTCGGGATGAATAGAGAATCGGGACTTGTGCGCCTCCTCCATCAAAATCTGGCGTACGCCTCCGTGATACGGCACCCACAACCTACGGTGTAGTGTCAATAGTCCTCGGCTATCATAATCAAAGGAGGAAACCTGACCCACCACACGCTCGCTCTTCCGATGCTCCTCCTTGATAGCCTCCTGTTGAGCCTCCCTAATTCGCTCCAACAGGGGAGTCACCACAGTCATCCTCATGCAAACATCCCTGATCGGCGCCGCCTTGCAGCTAAGCGCATCGACCACCACATTGGCCTTCCCCGGATGGTAGAGGATCTCGCAATCATAATCTTTTACCACGTCCAACCATCGACGCTGCCTCATATTCAGATTCGGCTGATCCATGAGGTACCTCAAACTCTTGTGATCCGTGTAGATGGTACATCGAACCCCGTAGAGGTAATGCCGCCAAATCTTGAGGGCAAAAACTACCGCCCCCAACTCCAAATCATGCATCGGGTAGTTCGCCTCGTGAGGCTTGAGCTGCCTCGAAGCGTAGGCAATGACATGCCCCCTCTGCATCAGTACCGCGCCCAACCCAGAAATGGACGCGTCGCAGTATACCACAAAATCCTCTACGCCCTCTGGCAGGGCTAAGATCGACACCTCGCACAGTCTCTGTCTCAGCGTCTCAAACGCAGCCTGCTGCTCGGGTCCCCACCGAAAGACCACGACTTTCTTCGTCAGCCGCGTCAGGGGTACGACTATCTTGGAGAAATCCTGAATAAATCTCCGATAGTAGCCTGCTAATCCCAGGAAACTCCGAATCTCAGATGGAGACTTCGGAGCCTCCCATCTCATCACGGCCTCGACCTTGGCCGGATCGACCAGAATCCCGTCCTGGTTGACAAGGTGTCCGAGAAATTGCACCTCGCGCAACCAAAACTCACACTTGGAGAACTTGGCATACAAGCTCTCCCTCCTCAGGGTCTCCAACACCTCTCTCAGATTCTCCTCATGTTCCTCCTGAGTCTTGGAATAAACCAAGATGTCATCGATAAAGACTATCACAGACCGATCCAGCATCGGTCTGCATACGCGGTTCATGAGGTCCATGAACGCGGCAGGAGCATTGGTGAGCCCAAACGGCATCACCACAAACTCATAATGGCCATAGCACGTCCGAAACGCGGTCTTCTGCATATCCTCCTCCCTGACCCTCATCTGATGATAACCCGAACGCAAATCAATCTTGGAGAACCAAGATGCTCCCTGAAGCTGGTCAAAGAGGTCATCAATCCTCGGGAGCGGGTAACGGTTCTTCACCGTTACCTTGTTCAGCTCCCGGTAATCTATACACATCCGATGCGACCCGTCCTTCTTCTTCACAAACAGAATCGGGGCTCCCCAGGGCGAACTGCTCAGACGAATAAATCCTTTGTCTAGCAGCTCCTGCAGCTGCGTAGACAACTCCTGCATCTCGGGAGGAGCCAACCGATACGACACCTTGGCTATCGGAGCCGTACCAGGAACAAGGTCAATCCTGAACTCCACCTGTCGCTCCGGAGGTATCCCAGGAAGCTCCTCCGGGAAAACATCTGCAAAGTCTCGAACCACTGGAACCTCGCTCACTGTCGCCTTACCCGCCTCCCGGGTATCCATCACATACGCGACATATCCTACACATCCCTGTTGAAGGTAGCGCCTCGCCCTCGCTGCTGAACATATTGCGGGTCCATACTGCGGCCTCTCGCCATGAATTACTAACTCTCCCCCGCCTGGGGTCTTGACCCGCACTAGCTGCTGCGTGCAATTTATCACCGCCCCATTAGGGTTCGGCCAATCCATGCCTATAATCACCTTGTTCCCACGCAACGGAATGGGAACCAAATCTACCAAGTAGCGCTCCTCAAACAAACGCAACACGTAATCTCGAAATACCATCGATGCTCGCACCGATCGATCATCAGCAATCTCCACCTCCAAAGGGCAATCTAACTCACCCGATGAATCATGAAACTTCTTGCTAAGCGCAAGGGATACAAATGATCGGGACGCACCCGAGTCGAACAACACTTGAACTGGAAGGCCGTTCACATGGAACGATCCTAATGCATACATATACATACGAAGCACATATCAATAACATAACATCATAAAAATAAGATAGAGGGAAAGAATCATATCCGTCACCACATCGGGTGCGGCGCGTGCCTCTTCGGTAGTCAGCTGAAATGCTCGGCTCCTCACCACTGGAGCCTCTACCTTGCCCTGTCGGCCATCCGTGATCCGCAGGGTCGCTGGAGCTGGTGCCTTAACCGGCGCTGAAACTGTCAACTGGGGGCAATTGGCCTTCTTGTGGCCCCTCTGGTTGCAGTGGAAACATAGCAACTCTGATGTCTGAATAACTGCTGCCGGAGCAGTGCAATCCCTGTTGATGTGCCCAGACTTGCCGCACTTGTAGCAGCCTGATGATCCCATCCTGCACGCTCCCTCATGCGCCTTGTCGTATTTCCTGCAACGTCCCCGTCCCTGTTGGCCTTTCGGCCCCGCATCTGATCCCTTGGGCTTCTTCCCCGAAGCCCCTCCTGACTGACCCTCTTTTGCCTTCCGTTTCCGGATGTGCTCCAAATCTATCTCCTTTTCCCTCGCCCTGGCAATCATGGAGTCCAGGGTAGGGCAAGCCGAAAAGCTAACATGCTCCCGGATGTCAGCTCGTAGCATATCATGATAACGAGTCCTCCTCATATCCTCGTCACCAGCATACTGGGGCACCAACAAAGCCCTCTCTCGGAACTTGGCGGTGATCTCCGCCATAGTCTCCGTCGTCTGTCTCATGTCTAGAAACTCCCTGGCTAGCTGCTGAAGCTCGATAGCCGGCGCAAACTCTGCCCTGAACCTGGTCACAAAGTCCGACCAGGTCATAGCCTCGATAGCTGAATAAAAAAGTGAATGTGTTGTTTGATCAATTTAAGGAGAAAATGGAGCGTGGACTTCTAAAAAGAAAAATGGCACATCATATTTTAGATGTGTCCTTACTTATTTTGAAAGTGGGCACGAGGTTACTTTATAAAATGGTTTCAATAAGTTTTTTAAATGTGGGCACGAGGTTAATAAGAAAGATGTGTAGTTTTATTTACGAGTTGACTAAAAAGACACCTCATTTTACTATATAGACATCCTAATTAAAATTTGAAATATTTTTATTGGTTAAAATTGCATTGTTTTCCGAAAAAGTTAATTATAAGTAGTTATTTATAGGTTACTTTTTATAAAAATGTTCATGGGTGTCTTATTAGCACAGATGGAATGGAAAAGAGGGTAGAATTTTTTGAGGTTTTATCTTGGTGGAAATTCAGTTCGGTAAAGTTTGCTATACTTCACAAGTGGGCGGACACGTATTGGGAATGCACCCTTGCATCCAAGCCGACTGTTAGCACTAGTGGTAGCAATATTGGTCAATATAGAATAAATATAATCCACATGATCATAAAATCTTTAATTTACATCCGGTATGATATGCCCCGACTGATATTTAGCATATGACATGTCACCAACTGCTTTGCTAGAGATGCATAATATGTTTGAGAAGCTAGAAATTGGTATGTGTTTTTTATTGTACTTATATATTATTATAAATTATAGGGATATTAATATATGTTTTTTTTGGTTTGTAGATGAATTAAGATGCCGACAAAACATGATACTCATTCATGGATGATTGGCATTGCTATATTCAAAGGTAAATCAATATTATATGAACATTTCTATACCTTAACATTAGAAATGTACTGTTAGGTTGAACTATTTAATTTGGTTAATTTTTCTGCACATTCAGCCTAATGTATTATAAAAAGTTTAAACTCTTTTGTACTATGAGTAATTAATGTAACAAAAACAAGTCTTTAAACTCATTTGTTTTTAAATCAAGCTTGATTATTTGATGAAATATTCATATTTATACTATGTTGTTAGTCACCTCACCACATCTATGTTTATAGAAATGGATAGATGATGTACATGATTAGATTGTACAAATATAGTGGTGGAAATGGAAGTGCCGGACTTGATTGGATCATTGTAGGCATCATGTTAACATTTTTTTTTTGCTCTTTCAACTTGAACTAAACTTTTAGTTTAAACTTTAGTACTCTATGTTATCATCAACAAACTTTCACGTGTTAAATTTTGACTATTTGATAATTTTTATGATGGTAGAATTCGTACCTTCAGTCGATAATTATTTTAATGTATTTAAATTTGATAAATTTATGTTACATTTTGAATCCAAAAAACCATAAAAGCGGGAAAGTATAAACTACAAACCCATGGTTTCAAGCCGAAAACATACAAACCCAAAAACAGAAAAACCGAACCCATAAAACAAAACCGATATTGATTTTGCAACAAAAAAAAATCTACCCTAATAAATAAAAATGATTTTGCCACATGTCCTTCTCTCATTCAATTTGCCACATGTCATTTTATCATAATTTAGAGATATATTTATTTCCACTTGTCATTTATTTTATTTTGCATTTCTAATATATTATTAATTAGTTTCCATAAATTAAACCTTCCATAATGATATTAATTTCAAATTTTAAATTTTAATTTCAATTTCAAATAAATTTACAATTTAAACCTTTGTATTTAACATTTTGTTATAATTAACCTGTTTAGTATACAGGTCTGATAACTAAACAATAATTTTAATTTATTTTATTTTTTGCATGTTTTTTTTTTCTCATGATTTTTAGTTATTTCAAATTTCAAATTGAAATAAATTTCTCATTTAATCGTTTCTATTTAACATTTTGTTTTTATCAACCCGTATAATATACGAGTTTCACAACTAGTATTGAAATGTATGGTTTGGGTTTGGGTTTGGCTACAGGCTTGTGACTCTTGCCAATCCTAACTAACATGGGGTCTCAGTGGGTGGATATTCAAACTATCGTGGTGTGTTTCTAATTTCGTACAATTTGAGGACAAAAAAATGTGATAAATCAAACTATGATGGCCCCTTTTGCTAATTTTCTTAAAATAAGTCCAAAAAAAACATTTTTTTATCAACACAAAGAAAATGCATTGAATCATGTTGATAAACGCATCTATACGTGTCACCAAAGCAGTAAAAGCATTCCCGAGGAAATTTCTTTCTCTCTCCCTCTCTTTCTCCCTCAACAAAATCTCGAAAGGAAGCAAGCTCAAGAACTTGGGGGTTTCTTTTTTACATTTTATTGATTGATTGGTAAGCAATTTTCAGCTTCTTTTGATCTAAAATTTGCAGTTGACAGCAAACCATAGAACTAAAAAATTAGGATTGTATTCATCATTTTCTTGAAATAGCCCGCCCTAGTTTCTATTCATATTATTGATATCAGTTAATTATATGAAGTAATGAAAAGAAGACCCAAATTAGATTTAGAGGTTGTGAAGGGTTGCCTCAGATCCATGGAACCTAGATTTCACGTGTTAGAAAATTTGAAAAAGTCTTCACCTTTTTAGGGTTTCCTCTGTGATTATTTCGGGGTTTGGATTTTTTTATTTACTTCTGGTTAAAACAGAATTTGGGGTTCTGTATTTGATTCAAGAATCTCGTATTATTTAGTTAGATTCTAAAAAACCCTAATTTCTTCTATTATTCAAATTGGCGTTGACGAATCATCAGATCCAGTTTTTGACACCGTCGGATCTGTTGACCAAATCGCGATTCGTCGTTCATGATGCTAAAATCAGTGATCAATCTAAAGCGATTCGTGTAGAATTTGGGAGGTTTTTTATAATCTTCAAAAAAGAGGGGTTAGATGGAAGAGATGCCTCCTGCAGTTTCAGTTACTCTTGGGAATCACGTCGATTTCACTCGAATGAAGCTATTTACTGAAACCGCAAGCTTGTTATCAGAAAAAAACATCAATGGCGATATCATGATTCCAGAAACCGATGCCGATGAAATTATGTCAGTTGGTGATGAACAACAGATTGAAATTAACACTTCGGTTAGTGTACCAATTGCTGTTGCGATTGAAGGGATAGATAATGGTCAAATAGTTGCTAAAGTTATTAGTTTGGAAGCTGAACATACTTTGAAAGCTTCTGTAGTGACGATTGGAGAGAAGAATCAGACTAAAGTGTTAAGAAGTGTTTTTGAGTTGGAATATTTGCCACTTTGGGGCTCTCATTCAGTTTGTGGTAAAAGGCCAGAAATGGAAGATGCTGTTGTGGCTGTTCCTCAGTTTATGCAAGTTCCAATTAAGATGTTTGTTGCAGATCATGTAATTGATAGGGTGAACCCTAATTTGAGTGATTTGACTGCTCATTTTTTTGGAGTTTATGATGGACATGGAGGCTCTCAGGTATTTTCTTACCTTTCTCTCACTTCATTTCAACATTAATTTATTAGGGTTCAAATGATAAGTATTTAGTGTTTGGATAAAAAGATTTTGCTTACTATTATGGTCAAGATTTTGCGTCACAAAGTCAAAAGTGATTATTACAACTTCAAACAGTAAAAGTATATCCAAACACTATCTTCTGCAATGCATATTGTTATAAGTTATAACTGTTTGTCTGATTTTAATTGTTCAATATCACATAATCATTTGCAAAATGCACGTTCAAACCAGTTTAAAGGTTAGGTGATTTTACTTTTGTATTTGTTTTCTTACAAACAACTCATCAACTGCATGTCCATATTTGATTACTTGTATTTAATTTTATATCGAGTAATGGAAAAAATCATAATCATAATTAGTTCTTTACCAAAAACATCAAATTAGTTATTAGAAGTTGCAATAACGCCCATTTAATAATCATGTAATCATGTTAGGGCATGTTTGGTTCATGAATCCATCGGAATTGGAATTCAAGATTTCATTCCATGACGTGTTTGGTTGCCAAATGGAATAAATTCTATTCCGTTGGATATTTTCAAATTCTAGGCTTGATGGATTTTTCCATTTTCAGGAATCCAATTCCATTCTTCTTTTTATCAAAAGACCTTCATTATACATATATTGAAATAAAGTTATTCGATATCTATTATCAAATTCCTTTCTATTTGATAGATTCTATTCCTTCCAAATACATTCTACTAACCAAATACCTTAGATTCGTCAATCATGCATACTTAATCTCTTTTAACATAAAAATAATCAATGAAATTCCAATTTTGTTACTTGATTCAGGTTGCCAATTACTGTCGTGATCGCCTCCATTTTGCTTTAGAGGAAGAACTAAAAATCACAAAGCAAGAACTCATTAAAGGGACAATCAATGACAGCTTACAAATTGGATGGGAAAAAGCCTTCACAAAATGCTTTCAAAAGGTAGATGATGAAGTCGGAGGGAATGTGAGCAGAAACATTCCGGAAGTTTCCGGAGACCCGTCTGACATAACTTCTGAACCAGTAGCCCCAGAAACCGTGGGGTCCACTGCTGTGGTTGCCTTAATCTGTTCATCACATATCATAATTGCAAACTGCGGTGATTCTAGAGCTGTTCTTTATCGTGGCAAAGAAGCCATGGCTTTGTCAAATGATCATAAAGTATAACACTTTTTGTTATAATAATAATAGTAATTATTATTTTTTTTATTGTGTTTTTGGAAAACTAACTATTTTGGTTGAATGTTAAATTGATTAGCCAAATAGGGAAGATGAATATGCAAGAATTGAGGCGGCTGGAGGAAAGGTTATACAATGGCAAGGGCACCGTGTGTTTGGTGTGCTTGCAATGTCGAGGTCAATTGGTGAGTTTACTATGTGTTTTTTTTTAGTGTAACACTATGTGTTCTTGGCATAAATTATGGGTAGTGTTTGGTATGATGGAATTGGTGGAGGAATGGAATGAGAAAAAGTTGTTTGTTTTGTTTGATGGAATGGGCCAATCTTGAAGGAATATGATTGCTCCTATTTTGTCTTTCTTTTTGTTATAGATGGAATGGAAATTGCCAAGTAACCCATTTCTATTTATGTAAGTTTTTAGTGATACAAATTTATTCTAAAAAAATCATGGTTTTAATTAAATAATAGTTTTCTTAATTAAAGAATAACTAGAAAATATAATTGTCATTATAAGTTTATATTGGGTTCTATTGAGCTTTTATTATGTATAGTTTTTTATTTTGTAAATAATAAATTCATCATTCATCTTTATGTAATTTCTAATGACGAATCTTTCCAAAGAAGTCACGGTTTTAATCAAATAAAAGTTTTAATTTTTTTAAAGATAACTAGAAAATATATTTATATCATAAGCTTAAGTGGGTTTTAACGAGTTTTCATTATGTTATTTATTTATTTATTTTTAGTTTTCATAAATAAAAAAATTCATTAATGAAACATTCGTTTATTCCGACGGATTAAAAATATCTTTCTTTTTATTGAAGATATGATTCCTTTTGTAGGATAACGTCGTAAACAATTATACGTTATATGCATTTTGTATTATAGGGGTATAATTATCACCGTCTAATTAACTTCATTTCATCTATACGGTTTCCCTATCAACCAAATAACATGTAATAAAGACTCATTCCATTTGGTCAATTCCATTCCTTTGTCATTATGACTCATTCCATTCCATCCAATTCAAATATCCAATCAAACAAAACCTTTTCTTTGTGAATTTTTTTCCTCTTAATCAATTTGATATGTTTTCAGGGGATCGGTATTTGAAACCGTGGATAATACCGGAACCAGAAGTGACATTCACAGCAAGAGCAAGAGAAGACGAATGCCTAATATTAGCAAGTGATGGATTATGGGATGTCATGTCAAATGAAGAAGCATGTGAAGTGGCAAGAAAACGGATCTTGATTTGGCATAAAAAGAATGGTGGAAACACCCTCGAAAGAGTGGGCCCTGAGGCTGAGGATCCTGCAGCGCAAGCAGCAGCCGATTACCTCGCCATGCTGGCGATCCAGAAAGGAAGTAACGATAATATATCCGTCATTGTCGTCGATCTTAAAGCTCAAAGAAGGTTCAAAACAAAATCTTCATCTTGATTTTGTTGCTATTTTATGATGATGATGATGATGATGATGATGATGATGATATATGATATAGTTTTTATAGAACACAAGTTTTTCTTCTCATTGTTAGTCCATTCATTTTTCATATGGGCTTTGAATGTGTGTATGAGAATATGCTTTTTATTATTGCTAATTTGCTATAGCTTAGTATAATTATAATCTCTTTATTTTGGTTGTGGCTATGTATACTATATTATCCTATTGTAGAGACTGCTTACTATCTCACTAATATATACTATATTATCTTTATGTCATTGAACTTTTAGTTGCTATATATTATCCATGGGTTCATAATTAAAATTTGGTAAACTCGATTTTGTAACATTATCCTTTGAAGCATACATTTGCTTTAGAAATGATATCTATCTCGAAATGGTGATATTGTTTTCCAATTTTTTTGATTCTTAAAAGGTTTTGTAGTCGAACCATTAATAAAACAATTTTGTAAGAACATTTTACCTAGTTTATGTTGCGAAAAGTTGGTCACTAAATGATATTTGTTTAAAATGTGGTTATTTTAATAGAATGCCAATAATTTTGGACCCTAATTTATCTAAACAACTGATTTCATAATTCTAACTATGAATAATTTCATAATTCTAACTATGAATAATGAAATTAACACATGGGTGTCGCATTAAACTTTTACCCGGTTTGATCCTAATTTGTTTGAATTGATATATGTAACAACCAAATCAGATAGACAAACGTTTTAGAAAAAGATTTGTTGCTTGGGACAAAAGCAAGTGATGGTATGGGAATTGGGAAAAGAAGGAGAGCGACTAAGATAGGTATCTAATCCTTTTTTTCTTTGTTTTCGATATTTTATTTCTAAGTAAAGGTATCTTCATATGTTATGATTTAACATTATTTATCATTGAATAGTAAAATTATAACTAGATGATTGGTTGTAATAAAATATGCCAATTAAGTGTTTCCTTATGTTGTTTCAAATTGTAGTAAGGCGTAAGTTTCTTTTCAAGAAATTAGACAAATTTAGGCATTTTTTTGGACGTATAAACTCCTCTTAAATCTACCTTTATGTATCCGAAGAGGCTTGAACACTCAACCTTGTTGAAATAGAAGCTATTTGGTGTTAAATTGTTGAAATAGAAGCTATTTGGTGTTATATTGGTACCTATGGAAATGTTCTCCACCCTAAGGAATGACAGCTGGTTTTGATAACATCACATGTTTAGTCAATCGTAGATGAAATGGTTTTGTGAAATTGAAAGCGAAATAGCCATTTTGCAGACCACTATTGTGAAATGGTAAAAGCCTCGTGCACAAATGCCTTCAGTTTTGCTTCTTTTTTCTTTTTTCTTTTTTAATTTAATTTAATAAATACCTAACAACAGAAGTATAATGAACAATTAGTTATTTGTTATTTACGTCGGCCGCTTTGAAGTTAACATTAAAATTAGGGAGCGAAGATTATCGACTCCAAAAAATTATTATGCCCATTACAATTTCCGAGTAAGTCATAGGTTTGATTGTATATCAATGAGTTATTTAGTTTCATTTCATTTTGATTTTTAGAATAATTAGCCAGAGCTTCTAGCCCAGCGGTATCAGGTGATGTCATTATTTTTTGAGGTCGAGGGTTCAAATCCCGTGATGGACATAAGTGTTAATTTAGGAGTGGATTATAATATTTGTATTTAAAAAAAAAATTAGCTAATTGTTGTGTATTTGGTTTATAATTTTTATGTGTATTTCCATTGCATCTAGTATGATTCTATTTTTTTTTTTTTTTTTATTTATTTTTTTTTATATATTATTCTGTCATACATCATTTTAGCCTTATTTTTTTCCATTTGACTAACTTTTATATTCTTATTTTATTATAATTTAATCATTATTGGTTTTATTATTTAATAATTATATTCTTATTGCTAACTTTATTAATATTAATAATTTGAACTTATTATTTTAATAAGATAAAAAAGATAAATTGTTTTTATAATATAATAATACAAATAATATTATAAAAAAATAAAATTCCACATAAATTTTCATCAATTTTTGTTTATCATTGTTTTTAATCGTAAACCCACAAATTTAATACATTATTTTTTCCATTCCATAAACCTAATATCATTCATTGTTACTATTTAATCACATACTAACATTAAAGGTGTTTGAACAAGAAAGAATATTTAGATGACTAAGTAATCAAGTAATATTCAACCAAGGTGTATGAGAGACTATTGTGTGTGAGGCAATATAAATGTCAAATTGTAATAAAAGTGAGATATGTGAATTACAATGAAAACCTTTGATCCTTTATATGATATCCGATATAAAACCTTGAGAGGTGATAATAATCACACGTCTTATTGTTTTTATTGATTTCAATGTGAGATTACAGAGATGATGAAGATAGTACGAGTACAACTATAATAGTAAAGCTAATTGTGTGTATAGTGTGTGTAATAAATTTGTATTCATAGTTTAAACTAAGTAACAATAAGTCCGATATTTTCGGGATCCTCTTGAATAAGCATATGCACGTCGTTTGACTTGGTATTCCCGGGTCATAAGCCTGGTTGAAGTGTTTCTTTGTCGAGAACGAGT
Source organism: Lactuca serriola (assembly GCF_051521515.1). Taxonomy (NCBI): domain Eukaryota; kingdom Viridiplantae; phylum Streptophyta; class Magnoliopsida; order Asterales; family Asteraceae; genus Lactuca; species Lactuca serriola. Next base: position 164,329,240 of record NC_136411.1, on the reverse strand, counting down.
CTCATATTGACCGTTTCTACACATATGAGAAAAACAAATAAAATATGCCTGTTAAAAATGTTAGGAAATAATAATAACAACAGTCAGGATCCTAAGAAGGGTCTGGGATCCTGAAAGATCTTTGAAGATTCGGGATTCTGAAGAGGGTGAAGATCTTGGCCCTAACAATTGTCCTCAAATTATGCCTACATGATATTTAGGTTATTTTTCTAAGTAGATAAATATCAAATGTATAATTTTAAATTAAGTAAATAATAAGGGTTTTGAATTTCAAACCCTAAACGATAAACTTTATCCGTTCCATAAGCATCATTACGAGTCAAATCATCTTCTCTCTCTTCTACCACCAAAATAAATAGGGAAATCGGTTCAAGATTTTATTTACCTTCCAAGCTTTTACTCTTGATCATCTCCGGTTACTTTCAAAGGTAAGTTATCTCTTCCTTTTTCCTTTCGTTTTCCTTCTTTTCCAATCATGGGAAAGAAAATCGCTCGCTCTCGTTCTAGCATACTCCCCCCTTCCGAAGACAATTTCACTGATCAAAATTTACTGACTCACGATGAGTCATGTTCTTTAAATAATGAGGATATTCAATCCTTGAAGAACAAGGGTGCTTTTCCTAACGGCGTCGTCTTCAAACCCTTCGATGCCTTGGTTCAGTCGGATTTCGTTTTACCCACTTGGGTTTGCTTTCCGGAATACCCCTTTTCTCTAGGTCTAACTTATTCTTTCTCTAGAATCATCTCTGATTTCTTTGAGGTTACCCAACTCTCCTATGTCCAGGTCATGTCAACAATTTGGAGGAACCTTTATTGGATCGATCACCTAAATCAGTCTGAGCATTTAAGTATCAGTTTATCCGAGTTAGCTTCTATTTATGATCTTTCCACCTTCATCTCTTCTTGATTCTTATTCAAGGTCAAACCAGACATACTAGTTCTTGTTCTAAAATCCAAACATAATGACGATGCTTGGAAAGAGAGGTTTTTCTTTGTGAGACGAGATTCCATTTCTGATGGAACTTCTTTGCCATAGAGATGGGTTAAAAAGGGTAGTTTTTTTTTTATTCTTTAAGGATCCTAGGATTTAATTTCTTATTTTATTTGTTGTGATGCAAGGTTCAAGTTTGAGGATCTTGCTCCTACCACTGAAGATACAGAAGATAAAATAACAAACTTTCTTGCTTTGCCTGAGAGAGTTAGATCTTTTCGATTCAAATCGCCTATTCTTCAAGAAAGTTTCTGCTACTGCCCCACGTCGACAAGTAAGGATCCTTGATTCATATTTCTTTTCTAATGCGAAGGATCCTGAATTCATAGTTTTTTTTTATTTATTATTTATTATTTATTTTTTAATGTTTAGGATCCAAGGTCACACGCTCCGGTGCTTGCTTTACCCTTGCTGATCTTGACACGAACATGTCTAACGGCCAGATGGTAGTGAAGAAGGAGAAGACCTTAACTTCTCTCCCTCCCAAGAGAATTTCCATAGATTTGACGGCGAAGACTCTGTGATCCCGAAAAAGAAAAACTAGTGAGGTCTCATATTTAAGCTTGGAGAATCTCGGGGCTGAGGACGCGCTTCTGAAGTTGGTTTCGTTTTCTTAGTCTGTAAGTATTAGTGTAATTTTCTTTCCCTACTACACCTTTCTTCTTTTCTGATGTTACTCCTATTCCAAGTCTCCGATCATGTTTTTACTGACTTGAAGATCTGGGCTGAGAAGGCTGAAATGGCCTTGAAGGAGCAGGAGAAGATGTGGAGGGAAACTAATGAGGATATCTTGAGGATGGTGGAACTGATGAGTAAGGAGAAATCTAAGAATGAAGAGGAGCATGCAACCGAGATGGATGATGTGATTACTGATGTGAATGCTAGTGTCGCTATGGTTGTCTGGGAGGCTAAGCTCAAGTTGGCAACAAATGTGGAGAGTGTAGGATCCTGGAACATGGCCAGATGGCGTGAAGCCTTGGCCAAGTTGATTGGCAAGCCCGTTGATGTTGGGCAGGGTCCTATAGAGAAGAAGGGAGAAGAAGGAGAGACAGAGGTGCCCCATTCGGGGATGATCAAACCAAGTCTTAAGTTTGATCTCTTAAAAATAACTTTTAAATATTTTGGTTTGTAGACAATGTTCCAACTTTTTGGGGGTTGGTGGGTAACCCTTTTTTACTTTATGCACTTTGGTAGTTGATGCTTGCATATTTTTTGCTTGCGTGGTTGATATGATTGCAACAGTAAGATTTCTGAGGATCTTCAGATTATTAGGATCCTCAACAACCTGCAATGATTAATTTCCTTGCTAAGGATCCTCATGCAATCATGATCCTTAAGATCTGGAATAATTAGTTATTAATTTGGGATCTTAAAATTGATAAGATCTTTAGGAAAAAAACTCTTCATCATTGCGTAGGAAAAATATCTTTAAGGATAGATAAAACTTGGTGATCTTTGGCTTTTGTAACCTTCTGATTTAGGAGAAGTCTTAAGTCATGATCCCACGTAATCTTTAGAGTTTGCTTGTAGAGAAGGATCCCTATCGGGAGACTTTTGAGGATCCTTACCTTGATTTTCAATCCGATTAGGAAATAATCGGGGAAGATCTCTACTGTGGAAAAGTTCACTGTAAATGTCACACCCCCAAACATGAACGGCGGAATGTCTGGGGGTGGAAGACTTGATGTACAGTATCGTAACAATTAGATATAAATGAAACAAAGCATCATAACCATTACGTTGAATATTAAATAAGTTTACATTTTTGTTCACAAAATTATTGTCTATATGATGTCAAAAGTGTACGAAGAAAATGAATAACGAGATGCGACGCCGTCCCATCCACCAAAAACTTATGTGATTACCTCTTTACTAGTTTCCTGAGAATACAAGTGATTTTGAAAAGTGTCAACAATCAAGTTGGTGAGTTCATAAGCGTTTTTGTATGCGAAGGAGTTTGTAACGGTTTCTTGTAAAATGATAATGTATACTTCTAGAAAATCCAATATTTTCTCTGTAAATGAGTTGTAGTCTTAAAACCCTAAGACCAAAAATGTATAAGTATTGTTGTACACGTAAGTAGTAATATGTAGCTTTATTCGTATATAAAACCATTTGAAAGCATGTTTCCTTATGTATAAATTGTATTATACTGGGAAATTGTGTAACGTAGTTTTATGTAAATAAAACCATTGAAGATATGTTGACCCATAAATCAAATGTTTGTCAATACTCTATGTGAGTTATTATAACCATACTAATGCGACTAGTTGCCTGAACGACGTGCTTTGGACGTCGGAACTGTTTACGACATTTGTCACCCCAGACCTGCCGGTCTAACTGTAGCTAACAGTTTAGGTGCGGGGTTGTCAATCCTGTATAGATCTATACACAAGTGTCATGCTCTACCTACAAGAGATTGTGGTTATAATGCAGGTCTTAGTATGTGTACTCCCCTGGGTACGGTGAAGTCTAATGTCTCACAACCAATATCAATTGATTTATGTTAAATGAAAATCCCCTTTTTCTTGTAAATGAAATAATGATACCTTTAAATAATTATTTTTCCCTTCTGAAAAGATAATGTAGTTTTGTGAGTTCCAAACTATACCAATTATAGTTTACCCTGTTTGTTTGTCTAGAACATTTATACAATCCTTTATATAAATAAATAGTAATCATGTTGTTTAGTTTCATTTGTAAGATCACACCTCATATTTTGGGTTGAAACCCACGAAATAGTGGAATGAATAGAACGCACTCCTTTTTGCTGGAAAAACTATGTTTTGGTAAAAAGCTTCCAAAAAACTTTATAGTTTTGTAAATCATAACTTTTCTCATGATTTATATAACATACATCTAGTTTTGTTTTTGTTAGTTTTACACTTAAAACTATTATAACACCAATGTTTGTACAAAACTAGTAATAATCACATCTTATGAACATCAAGGCTTATACTTTAACACAAAGATGGAACATGCAAATTGAAAGGTGCATTTTATGCAACTATTTTGCTTGTTTATTTTCGTCCTTTCATAGCATTCTACTTCATAATTCTTGCATTTAGTGGATTATTAGGGCAATTGCATACTTTATCAAGAATGTATGGTACTTCAATATTTTTGATTTATTTTGCACGAATTATGGAGCATGGAGCTTTGAGGCATGAAGAGAAGATGAACCGGTCATGCAATGAAGAGAACAAGAAGACGGAACCCGAGTCATTGTGCATTATCATCATAGAAAAGGACTACGTTTGAAGCACGACTCATGTCACACCGATACGGGTCGAGTTTGTCCTTTATCATCTTATATTTGAGCAACCTGACTCATGGTGAAGCTAGACTAAAGATGGAGCCAACATGAAGACTTGTTTGATTTTTAGCAAAAAGCATGGGCCATGCCAAAAACACATGGTCAAGATAAATGGCCATGCCAAAAACGCATGGGAAAAAGGCATGGCCATGCTAAAATCGCATGGCCTTATGGCAAGTCACATGAACTTTAATTAAAATAGGAGAAGACGTCTTTTGAAGGATAGAACGGTTTTTGGAGCAGTTTGGGGCGATCTTGGGCGATTCTAGGAGAATTTTTGGAGCTTTTGACAAGACCTAATCATTGCAAACACTTTTGATTTCGTTTTAGTATGCATTAAACATTTCAATTTCATCGTTATTCTTGTTTGATTTGTTCTTAGCCATGTGTGGCTAAGAAACCCTAGTTTCTAGTTCTTGTTCAAAACATGTTGATTGCTTGACTTGAAGCATATGATTTGATGTTTGATTTGTGATTCTATTCTAGTAATTATGTTTTTGTTTAAACTAGAACCCTTAAATTTGATTTGTGTTTGATTGACCACTTTAATGAATTGAATTTTTGTGCAGTTAATTAACTTTTAGGGCACCTAATCGTTCTATTAAGTTAATAATTGGTAACAAATAGTAAGTTTTCTTATTGTAAAATATATATCACATGTTTTCACACTTCCGAGCGTATGAGAAGAAATGAACATTGTTGGGAAGCTTGTACAAAACTTAATGCAATTTTTCAATACAATCTAAGAGCGTGTTTAGGTTGAATTAGTGAAGCTAGGTCTAGTCAAAGAGCGTATTTTGGTTAGATAATTTGGAAAGCGAGGGGTATTAGAGTGTGTTAATATCTTTCAGTACCAACTTTGAATAGCAATCTTGAATTACATCAAGTCACAATCAAGTTGAACAACAACATTGAGAACTAGAACTGGAAGCACTTTTACAACTTGTTTACAAATCTATTTCTTTTTTTGCATGTTCCAAAGTTGATTGTTATTTTATTATTTCACTTTTGCAAACAAATCCCCCTTCTTGTGATCAAAGTACCTTGCGCAAAGAGGTATAGACTTTTGTCTCGTGTCTTTGTGGTTCGACCCTGCTTGCATTGTACTACTTTTTAGTGCATTGAAATAGCGTATTTGGAGTCTATTGTACCCCTTTATTTGTTGGGTTTGACACGCCTAACAAATTGGCGCTGTTGCCGGGGACACGGTGTTACTAATTGTTTATGCCTAGATCCTTTCGTACAGGTACACCACTTCCAATTAACTCGGAGATAGAGAAGACTGCAAAGAAGCTATGGAAGCAAGCCAAGCTTCGTAAGAGGCTACCGGTTTCCGGAACTTCTTCATCATCTACCCCTCCAGTCATCAACATTTGGGAGGATATACCCCTCTCAAGTGTGTCAGAAACTGAAACAGAAAACCCCTCATCATCATCTCAACCATCCGCACCCATAAATACCACCCCACTCTCTTCGCCTACTCACAATATCCCAAACACTACACCCACAAAAACCTTAACTCCTACTCATACCATGGGAGATAACCATGGAGGGAATCCAACTCCAAACCCACCACCCGAACAAACCCTTCGCCAATGGGCGAGGCAAGAGGTTACTCAACAACCTCTTTGCATCACCCATCCAGAAGCCACAAACCTTGAACTAAAATCCAGTCATATCCACCTCCTCCCAACCTTTAGAGGCTTAGAAAATGAAGATCCCCAAAAGTTCCTCACAGAGTTTCATGTTTTGTGTGTTGGAATGAAACCACACAATGTCACGGAGGAACAAATTAAGCTTAGGGCATTCCCCTTTGCAGTGCAAGACTCGGCAAAAGATTGGCTTTATGACCTCCCACCGGGGACGGTCAACACATGGGTAGATCTTGCATGCCTCTTCTTAGACAAATACTTCCCAGAAATGAAAGCATCAGCCCTAAGAAGAGAGATAATTAGGATCAAACAACACAATAGAGAAGCCTTTCATACATATTAGGAGAGGTTCAAAAAGCTTTGTGCCCGTTGTCCCAAGCATGGAATTACTGAGTACCAACTCCTCCAATATTTCATTGAAGGAATGAACCCAATGGAAAGAAGACTTCTTAATGCTTCGAGTGTAGGATCTTTACCCGATAAGACTCCAACCGAAATCCGCAACTTAATCAAGAATACGGCTGAAGATTCTAAGCATGCAAGCCATGATGAAGAATGGTACACGGATGCACCCCGAAGTGTAAAAGAGGTCCAAACTCCTCAAATTGAAGCTCAATTGTCCGAGCTTACGAAAGTAGTAATGATGTTGGATAAAGAAAAGGGTGTGCAGCCCACACCCTGCCCTTGTGGTATTTGCACTCAAGTAGGGCACCTAACCGACATGTGCCCTCAACTTCAAGATGAGGATTATGTGGAAGCCAATGCTTTAGGAGGGTATTTCGGGTCGAATCAAAGGGGATTTGAGCAGCCAAGGGGTGATCAAAGATGGAACAACAATCAAGGTTGGGGAGGTAATCAACATGGAGGTTATAAACAAAGACCACCATTTCCTCAACATCAACAAAGGCCTCCATTCCCACAACAAAATTACCAACCGAGGCAGCCACAACCTCCTCCTCAACAAGTCGGGTCCTCAAGTATGTCCTTAGAAGACATAGTCAAAAGCCTTGCCACTAGCACCCAAAGTTTTCAGCAAGAGACTAAGGCAAGCATCAAGAATCTTGAACAACAAATGGCACAAATTGCTCAATCGGTGAGCAAAATGGAGAATCAAGGAAAGTTACCCCCTTAAACTGAAAAGAACCCAAAGCACAATGCTTGTGCAATTAGCTTGATGAGTGGAAAGAAATATGATGGCCTGAAGATGCCCGAAGAAGAAGAAGAGGAGTTGGTGATAGAAGAACCACCAAAGAAGAATGAAAAGAAAGAAAAAATGGTGGAGAAAAAGAAGCCAGAAGAGAAAGAAGCAAAGATCACACCACCACCTTTTCCATCAATATTGAGCAGCAACAAAAAAGAGAGATAAGATAGTGAGATCATGGCAATGTTCCAGAAAGTTGAAGTCAACATTCCCCTCTTAGATGCGATCAAACAGGTACCTAGATATGCTAAGTTCCTTAAGGAACCTTGTGATGGTTTTTGAACAAAAAATCGTATGTGTGCATGCAACCCTAGATTTTGGATCTATGTTTTCACTATTAGATACATGTACAACATTATGAACACATGAAGAACCCTAGCATGCTCCTAGTATTTTCGAAATTCACATAGAAAGATAGATCACATACCTTTTGTTGTTATATTGCAATAACAATTCAAATCTTCAAACCCTAAGTCTTGAAAGCAAGTACCACAAGTGTAGTACCTCTAATGGCTCACAAACACCACAAGCAATTGGAGAGGCAATAGAGAGAGAAGAGGAGAGATAGAAATCGACCCTAGGAACACCTAGGGATCAAGTGTACGATTTCTATGGCCTTAAGGGTCCTTTTAAAGGGTAGAGATTAGGGTTTCAGTCCTTATCCTTATCTAGTTGCTTGCCCACCAAGTAACCAAAAGATAAGCCTTGAAAGCCCTTATCCTTGGACGATTTCAAGGATTCCTTATCCCTTGAATTCGTCCAATCCTATATCTAGGGTAACCATTGCCCTACTTTGCAATTATCACATAATTACAATACAACCCCTCTAGTTTAATTAATTACACTTGATCACAAAATTAATTCCTAATTAATTATTGACCAATATTAATTAAACAAATATGATTTCTCCTTTAATATATTATTCTTATAATATATTAATAAATCATAATAACCTCTTTCTCTATTTATTTCTCCAGTCAAGTTGCTTTGGTGAAGGCAACCCAAAAGGACCATGCACAACCGGGTCAAATACTTACCAAATATGGTTATGGGCTTAGACACTAATCCAACAGTCTCCCACTTGGATAAGTCTAGTAACCACAAATGCAAGTACAACTCGATTAGCAATTGTAGCTCTCAAAGACGCTGTCGAACTCTGATCTTATCAATAACCTGTCCTTTAGATAAGGGATCATATATTCCTCCATTCTAGATATCGTATAGACATGAAATCATTCTCTCAGTCTATGTGCTGTTTCCCGATTTCCGATTTACAACGACTGACTAATTGAACAAATCAAATTATCCCTAGCCCGGCCGAGCATTTACGTTTGTCATCACTAAATCATTGAGGGCCCCACATATATCACTTTTATCCCACTTTGGGTAAAAGGAACGGATAAACTTCGACTCAATGCTTGCTTGCACTCACTCACCAAATCACACACAACAATAAGTTTTATAACACCAAGTTACTGGTGCGTTTACATATTATCAATGTGCAACCGATTCGCAAGATACAACTCACACATCTCGGTTTCAAGAATACAAGATATTATCATCTCACCAATCGCTCGTGAAAAAATTCATGAGGCAATCTAAGTGAGCGTGGGTTTAATCCAATGCTCAATATCATATTCATAAGCACTCATGAACGTTGCAGCAAACCTTTTCTATGTCTAATACACTTTAGACAATTTACAAACCAATTGATGACAGTCTTCATTCATACCTACTTCCAACGTATGACCGACTGTGGAGGTTCGAATAACCCAGTTATTCTGGAAGTCAAAACATGCAAAGAGAAACACAATGATAATACTTAATCCTATATTACCCCAAACTTGTGAGTATAAATAAAACACTTTTATTTAATCACCATATTGATTACTCATTATTCATTGTTTAATGTTTCAGATAATCAACTTTATAACTCGAATCATAACCACATTTGTCCCATGCTCCAAGCATGCACACTTTGGTTTCCTATGGTCCATACTTTGTGAAAAAGATCAATAAAACTCATTTCATGATCCCCAATCCTTACTATTAGCGTAAGAATACCAAATTCTGGCCACCTTTTAGAATGTGTCAAATTCTAATATTTTATGCAATGATCCTTTTGTGAAGTCACGACACAAAAGTCACAAAGACTCGGCCAATGAAATGACAAGGTACTCTATCAGAAATTGTTACAAGACAATTCTATAGATGTGATGTCTCTCACTCAAATTACATTCCTTTGAACATCCTTTTGCATAGATTTTCTAATCTAGACATAAATTCTTAATTTCCAACTCCTAATTATGGAAACATTTGTATATTTGCCATATGACAACTCATTCTTACTAGAATCTTATGTATTCATAATAATGTCAATATGGTCCATCCATTACTATACTTCCAACTACTCACAAGCAACCAATCCTCAGCGAAATTTGGATCGTCCTTTGATAGTTGTTTAATTATTTTAGTCAAAACCCGTTCTAGTCCCTTTTCCCTCTAAATGCCCTTTGCATTTGGAAAATTTTTAGAACGGTCAAATGTTATAGCATATGCAACTGTTCCTATACCCGAAGCGTATGAGACATAATGCATAATGTCTTACATAAAGATATGATACTTTATCAATCTTCTGCCATAATATTTTATGTGTCACGTTCACACTATTCGAACTATGAAGAGGGATGCCGTAATCATAATCAAAACTTGAGAACACACTATGTATCCTTGACTAAATTTATTAAAATTTCTCAATCTAAGCTTTAGATTTTGGAATGAAGTACAATATTCTCTCCCTTAATTATAGCAAAACAACTTTTCAACCCTTACGACTTTACAAAGTATAACTCTTGTTTTCTATAATTAATATTGTTAACTTGCAATACTTACCATAAAAATCATGCTCCCACTAACATGATGATTATTTCCTTATTGGCATAACACTTATGCTCCCACTAGCTTTGACATGTATTCAGAAAACAACTGAACTTCCAGAAAACAATGCTTATTGAATTCCTTAAGTTCATATTTCTAATACCAGATGCTTTGATAATCCTTTATCTAAGCTTCTTAAACTCACACACCTTTTCCTTAAGAGGCTCACGTGTGTGTCTAGACAAATTCAGAACTTATGTTACCAAGTTCCAAATATTCAGACTAACTGTCAAATCTTATAATTCGAACTATGGAAAAGGATGCCGTAACCATAATTGAATTTGAGAATACAATTTTCACAACTGCTATATTCTAAAATCTCTCTTAGTGAAAGCATTTCCTGACAACCATTTTCATGAAGGAGGGAAATCTTATAACACTTAGATTTTATAGTGTATGTGTTCCTATGCATGTGAATTTTCCAAAACCAATTTTGCGACAAACCCAAACTCATATGGACTGAACTTTCTTAATATTGATTTCTTGCCTTATGGTAACACGAGTGCCGACCATGTCTTCCAAGTAGTTAAGCAGCTCACCCTTTCCTATCAATGACCTTTTCATTGATCAAGGTGATTGCCTTTTATGCGTTCAAATGAGAACTCATAGAACTCACATGCATAATTAACTCAATTGGAATGGCACAGAAACAAAAATAGTGTCAACACGATAGGTCGTAAACTTTAAGTCGTGTGCTAGTGATGATTGATAAGGTCTATTATTGATTTGTTCTTGAAACCTTTCATGACCATTAAGACTCCCACTAACTCCTTGACATATAAGATTCTCTTGTCAAGAAACATTTCTTGACAAACAAATATTCAAGAGTTAGTGTAGCTTTTATCAAGACAAAACACTTCATATGATTGGTCCTAGTTGGTCTTTGTCTTATCTAAGACATCACAACTTACCAATTTCAAATGTGCAAGAATAAGAAACCCTTTTTCCAAATTCCACATTTGATGAATGTTATAAATCTTCTTAAGACTTGTCACTCAATTCACAATCTTGGAGTGTAACTCTAAGACTTGATATTGGAACAAACTATGATTGACATCTTGATTTAACCATTTTCACAATTCTCGATTTCTCTTCTTAGATATACAAATTGTACTAAGACTCATTTAGAGGATCAATTGAGATATGGTTCTTAATCATTAAGACTTATCATAAAATATAATAAAAGGTACTCTCCCTTCTTCTTAGAATAGTGAAACTTTTATCTTTCTGCCTACTTGATTCTTCTTATTCGTTCTGATATTGATTGAAACTCTTTCAATCAACTCAGAATTATACTCAATCTTATAGGTATAACCATATTCACTAAACTTTAGTAAATCATGACGAATATCTTTGTCACTCTTGTGGTAGACTTGATCAACGTACGACCTAGTGTATTTGATCTTCTAGTCCTTCATTTGACACTTTGTCAAAGAATCGGTCTAAATTTCCCAATTGTGAAAGTTTTCATTCATCATACAATACTTGTTGCATGATTCCAAGTTCCTATCCACTTGAAACTTGGGCGATGAGAAACTCTCCCTTTTTGGTAAACTCTTGACACTTACACAAATAACCTAATTTAAGAATCAAATCCATTTTGCTAATAATAGAAGTACACAAACATCAATTTTTCATATACGCCATTGTAAGAATAAACAAATACGATCAAACCAAAATTTATTTTATTCATAAAAGCAGCGGAAAAGCTTGTCCTTATAATGCAAAATACGACTGAAAAACTATGTAATCAAATACTCCTAACAAATCTATCATAACTTCTTAAGCTCAAAATCTGATCTTCAAATCCATGCGATCGTAATCCATTTCTCGTGATCAGACTCATCTTGCTCTTCCATCAAGCTTCCTCTCTTTTCTCTAATTCTGCAAAACATTCAAATGTAATCTTATCACATTATGTATAAGGAATACGAATTTGATGGAGTTAGATAGTGGATTTTAAACCTGAAGTAGAGCCATACTTTTTGACTCTCCCATCTCTTAGACTCTTCAGGTCCTTTGGGCAACTTCGTATCCATTGCCCTTTCTCTTGGCATCAGAAACAGGTAGGTTCTTCTAGAATGTCCACGGAAGCATGGTTGGTTGAATTACCAGACAAATATGCTCCATTACTTCGCCAAATCATTTTTGATTCAACAGCAATAAGCATGTAAGTTAAGTCAATGAGGGTCGCGTCAAGATCCATCATATAATACTCTCTTTGGAACTTATCATATGATTCAGGGAGTGACTGAAGAACCCAGTCCACAGCCAACTTATTGGGGGAAAGACGCACCCAACATAATCAACCTATCAATGTGTGATTTCATCCCTAGGACGTGACCACACACGGGTTTACCATCTTCATGTTCCATTGCCAATAGGGTTTCGGTGATCTTGAACCTTTCAAATCTTCGTTCTTGTGGGTCAGGGAGAACAACGGGAGGAGGAAGAGGAAGTGAAATCAAGCTAGTCCACATTGATCCTTCACTTTGGAACAAGCTTTCACTTTCAACAGGAACACCTTTTCCTTGGGATTCGAGAAGACCACGGTTAGAATCAGACATCTACAAAACGGGAGAAATTTCAAGTTAGTTGATTGAATCCTTAATGAAACACCCAAATGAGACATTAAGGCTAGGATCCAACAACATTATTTACACATTAGAAGAGGGATGCCGTAACCCAACATGCAAATAATTTGGAGGTAAGTGAATGACGATTCACTAATTCTTCACCATGAAAAACATAATAGGTTAAGTTTTAAATGTATTTGAGATTTTCTAGATTTCCTTTGAGATTTATTGAACTTTTCAATGACATGTTTAAATCTTGATATGCCCCTCTCATTTGTGACTGGGATGCCGAGGATCACAAAGTGGGTGTGAATAACCATGCAAATGTACATGGTGCCCTCATTGTTACAGTCACCTATTCGATGTGCCGGTTAACCACACACGCTCCATCGGACTATGACAAACATTGAGTCACCCTTTGCCACCTTTGCTTAGAACCAATTATTGTGCCGGTTAACCACACACGCTCCACTAACTTCTTAGCAAGGGTGCAAAGTGCAATTTCATGGGATTGCATCAATTTCACTTTTGCCTAAAGTAACTAGGATAGGAAATTTGTAAAAGAGTTTAGTTACTTTAAATAGATTCATTATACTTATTAATGAAGAGAGGATTGCCCTATCCTACCCGTTCGGCTAACGACCCTCCACCAATCAAGGAAGCGGTGGGTAAGAGAGGATACCCATTAAACGGCCATTTTATAGGCCATAACCTTATACACCCTTATAGATCGGCTTCGTGAATGAGGCCTACTAACGGTAAGTGTAACAGCCCGGAATTCAGGTATTCTTCTTTTGGTCTTGCATCTTGGTTAAGTTTGTGAATTAGGGTTTTCATGGTAAGCGAGTACGCTGGGCGTACAAGGTGTACGCTGCGCGTACTCGCGCGCCTCATTTTGGACGCGTTTTCCCTCAGGTACGCGGGGCGTACCCAAGGTTACGCCCGGCGTAATGTATTCAGACCCAAACCCTAAATTCCTTTGATGGGGCTATATAAGGAACATGTGGCTGGTCTTTTCAGCCACCATCCCTCAGAGTGAAACCCTAAAAAGAGTGTACCTTCTTTCCTAGGCCATTGTGTGTATTCTAAGTTTGGTGGTGCCCTTTCAAGGTTGCATAGAAGAAGAAGAGCTTGTTGGAGAGGCTAGAAGTGGTGCTCAAGGGTAGATCTGAACATTTCAAGGGCTAAATCTTCATTTCCAGGTATAAAGTTCGGATCTTGTCACTTGGTTCATGTTGTATGCTTATAAGGTCATTTTCTAGGGTTTAAGTCCCAAAGGTGGAGACTTTTGTGCAAATGGCCTCCATAAGCTTAGATACTTCATATATATCTGATCTATTGGAGTTGTAGACTCATAAAAATGGCATCTTGGACGTGGGGATTTCATCATGCATGAGATCTAGGTCCTTGAGTTTGAATAAAAGGTTGTATTGTGATGTTGGAGCCTTTACAGTCGTGCCAAGGCTTAAAGGTCTCGACTTTATGGGTTAAGACACATTAGAAGAGTCGGATCTAGAAGTGGAAGTAATGACTTAACTGATTAAGACCAGAAATGGAGAGTGGCTGACTCTGGGGGTTACGCTGGGCGTAACTCCCAGTACGCGCAGCGTACTGGGTGGAGACCCCGATCAGGGAGGGGTTGGCGATGTACGCCCTGCGTACATCTAGAGTACGCCCCGCGTACTCTCAGGGTTTGACTTTGGTTGACTTTTAGGGTTTTGGTCAACTTGAGAACTTTAGGTCCAGGAAGGGTAAAATAGTCTTTTACCCTCTGAGAAATGATGATGAGGAGTAAAGTTCTAAGTGGTGGAAGTCCTTGTGTAATATATGATATTTTTATGTTTAGGCGAGGTTGAGCCATCGTTCGAGGTCGGGGTTAGCAAGGACTCGAGATCTTAGACTTTCCACGAGGTGAGTCTTCTCACTATACTATACCCGGAAGGGTTGAATGTGTGACTGGAAGGTCGGATATGTTATGAGTTATATGCATTGTATGTGATAAGTTAATCGTTTATATGTGCCATGTATGATATGCTTAATATGGGCTAGAAGGCTTTATGTTATGGGCCGGAAGGCGTATATGTTATGGGCCGGAAGGCGTTGTGATGTGGACCGTAAGGTTGGCATGGGTAGGACCGGAAGGTTTATCCAGTCGGGATGGAAGTCCCCTGAGACACAGGGACCGGAAGGTCAGGGCCTGGAAAGGCGTATGTGTGTAGGTTGTATTTTGGAGAACTCACTAGGCATTTATGCTTATAGTTGTTGTGTTACGTGTTTCAGGTACCAGCGAGGACCGTGGGAAGGCGCCGGCGTGATTTGTACACACTGATAGGGGATTTATGATCTTGGGATTTGTATGATTTTTTTTATGACATGATACGTTGGATATTTATGCCTTGTTTTGGATGAAAATACATTTTTAGAAATGAAAAATTTGTTTAAAAATTTCTGTTGTTACAAATTGGTATCAGAGCCTTGGTTTGAGGGATTCGGGTACACCTTCGGGCGTAACTGAACTCAAACTGAGGATTTGAGGAAAAGCTTTTAAAAGCAAAGGCATAAAATTTTTATAAAGGATTTTGTGGTAAACAAGAATGAAGCAGTGTGTACGATCAGCCAGCGCCCGAACGGTAAAGATCCCCAAAATACCCTTACAATGTTGTGTTAAGAGATATGATATGATATGAATTGTTATGCATACTAGAAGACTAGGTATTCATGATAGGACTAGAGTGGCCTGATTTGTGATGCCTTAGTCTAGGGAAGTCTGTTGCTATGAGATGCTTTGAGAGCGAGCGGGTAGTTAGTGCATAACAAGAGTAGAGTACTCACGATCCAGGGTTTGGGGAGGAGGACTTGGGATGAATGCTGATGCGGTGTGGTCGGTAGTATTGGGCCCGTACTACCGAAGACACCGGGTCAGTGGGCAACCCAAGTAAGAATCCCTGGGTATCGGAGACTGAGTAGGGTTGCGTTATCGAGTACGATTATGCTCGATAGAGTCTCTGATAGTTCTATGTTGTATTTCAGAGGCATCATGGTTGGACCACGCCACAGACCGAGTACGAGCAATGTGAGTGATGAGGAGATTCGTCAGATGATTCATGAGGAGGTGGCTGCAGCGATCCGGGCTGAGATTCCGGAGATGTTTGGGTCTATTAAGACCACTTTGATGGAGACCTTTGATGAGCGGTACGCCGCGCTGACTGAGGCTGCAGCCGCTGCCGCTACCCCAGTTGTGGCCGCTGCCAGACCACAGGGAGGTGACTCGTTGCTGTTTCGGGAGTTCAGCAACACGAAGCCACCTGAGTTTGACGGGACGCAGGACCCAATCGCTGCGATGAGGTGGATTGCTGATATCGAGGGATGCTTCTACACTTGTTCATGTCCGGAGCATCTGAGAGTACGGTTCGCCTTGAACCAGCTCCGTCTGGGAGCGAAGGATTGGTGGAAGTTCATGACGGCGAACTTCACTTTGGCTGAGATTTCAGCTGTGACGTGGGAGAGGTTTACCTCTATGTTCAGAGACGAGTACGTTCCCCCGGTGGAGAGGGAACGGTTGGTTCAGGAGTTCTTGACCCTCAAGCAGGGTACTGATTCGGTTACGGTGATCACGCGGAAGTTTCATGAGAGGGCGATGTTCTGCCCCGAGCAGGTGTCCACAGAGCAGGCTCGGATGAGCCGATATTTGGGTGTGTTGAGGAGGGATATCCGGGAGTTCGTGTCGAACTCCACATATCATACCTTTGCTGAGCTTCAGGCGAATTCCAGGAAGCGCGAGATCGAGTTGGAGACACAGGCCAGGGAGGAGGCCGAGTCTCAACAGGTGGATCGGCGGCCGACTCAGTCTCAGCCGGCAGCCAAGCAGACTAAGTCCGCCAATTCGAGGACGGGAGGTCCGAAGGGCCGCACTTGCGGAAAGTGCGGCAAGGGTCACGAGGGGACATGTCGATCAGGTGCTTGCTACAAGTGTGGCAAGGAGGGGCACATCGCTAGGGATTGCCCCAAGGGGTTTATGGTTTGCTTTCATTGCAACCAGACCGGCCATCGGAAGGCCGAGTGCCCTCAGCTTCATCAGGGATCTGCACCTGCTTCCAGGGCTACTGAGACTCGACCAGTGAAGGCCGAGGCCCCGAGGGCTCGTGGGAGAGCCTTTCAGCTGACTGCGGAGGAGGTCCCCGCTGCGCCCGATGTTGTGGCAGGTATGCTTTATTTCATGTATTTATTTTTGATGTTGAGATATTATGCTTATGTTATGCTATGCGTAGGTACTTTCCTTGTGAACTCTGTACCTGCTTTAGTGTTATTTGACTCGGGTGCGAGTCGGTCCTTTGTATCTTTGGCCTTTAGTCAGCATATCAGTGTTAGTCGTGAGGCATTGAGTCGGCCTCTGAGAGTTTCCATAGCTGATGATAGAGTGATTTGTGCCACGGAGGTTTTCCGGGGATGTGTGTTAGAGATTTTCGGGGTTGAGTTTCCGATTGATCTGGTTCCTATTGCGATGGGTGATGTCTGTGTCATTGTGGGCATGGATTGGTTGAGCCGATTCGGCGCGGTTATCGACTATGAGCGTCAGCTGGTGACCATACGAAACCCTAGTGGAGGAGTTCTTTCAGTGTACGGCGAGGGTACACGTTCAGGATCAGCTTTTTGTTCGGCCGCTAGGGCGAGACAGTGTTTACAGCAGGGCTGTAAGGGTTTTGTGGCGTATGTGTTGGATACGCGGGTGGCTTCCGAGAGACCGAGTTCAGTTGAGGAGGTTCCGGTAGTACGTGAATTTCCAGATGTTTTTCCCGAGGAGCTACCGGGTGTGCCTCCTGTGAGGCAAGTGGAGTTCAATATTGATTTGGTTCCCGGGGCCGCGCCTATCGCTAAGGTGCCTTATCGTCTTGCACCTCCAGAGATGCAGGAGTTATCCTCGTAGCTTCAGGAGCTGCTGGGGAAGGGATTTATTCGGCCGAGCAGCTCACCATGGGGAGCGCCTATTCTGTTCGTCAAGAAGAAGGATGGTTCACACCGGATGTGCATTGACTACCGGGAGTTGAACAAGCTGACGGTCAAGAACCGTTACCTGTTACCGAGGATCGACGATTTATTTGATCAGTTGCAGGGAGCATCTTGGTTCTCCAAGATCGATTTGAGGTCGGGATATCACCAGGTGAGAGTGCGGGATGAGGACGTCTAGAAGACAACGTTCAGGACGCGATATGGGCATTATGAGTTTGTGGTGATACCTTTTGGGCTCACCAATGCCCCGGCCGTGTTCATGGATCTCATGAACAGGGTATGCAGGCCGATGTTGGATCGGTCGGTGATTGTATTTATCGATGATATTCTGGTATATTCGAGATCTAGAGAGTAGCATGAAGAGCATTTGAGGGAGGTCCTTGGGGTTTTGAGATCGGAGAAGCTTTATGCAAAGTTCTCCAAGTGTGATTTCTGGTTGCGGGAGGTCCAGTTCCTTGGACATCTTGTTAATCAGGAAGGGATATTGGTCGATCCGGCCAGGGTTGAGGCGGTGATGAGTTGGGAGGTGCCAAAGTCACCCTCTGAGATTAGGAGTTTCCTTGGGTTGGCAGGGTATTATCGGAAATTTATCAAGGATTTCTCCAAGATCGTAGTGCCACTCACCAGATTGACCTGAAAGGGTGTTGCATTCTCATGGGGTCCCGAGCAGCAGACCTCCTTTGAGACACTTCGACAAAGGTTGTGCGAAGCCCCGGTATTAGCTCTCCCGGAAGGGATGGAGGATTTTGTAGTATATTGTGATGCATCGATTTTGGGGCTGGGTGCGGTGCTGATGCAGAGAGGGCATGTGATAGCATATGCATCAAGACAAATGAAGCCTCATGAGACGAGATATCCCATGCATGATCTAGAGTTGGGGGCAGTAGTGTTCGCCCTTAAGATTTGGCGTCACTACTTGTATGGGGTTCGATGTACGATATACACGGACCATAAGAGTTTGAGGCACTTGATGGATCAGCCCAACCTAAATATGCGTCAGAGGAGGTGGTTGGATGTGGTCAAGGATTATGATTGTGAGATCCTATACCACCCAGGCAAGGCTAATGTGGTAGCCGATGCGTTGAGCCGCAGGGCGGAGAGCACTCCTCTGCGAGATGTATGTTTGAGATTGACCGTGATAACTCCGGTACTGGATGCCATTCGTGGGGCACAGGCCGAGGCTGTGAAACCGGAGATGCAGAAGAGGGAACGGGTTGTTGGTTTGGTTTCAGAGTTCGTTACGGATGGTCGAGGGCTTATGACTTTTCAGGGTCGGATTTGGGCACCGTTTGTGGGCGGTACGCGTACTACGTTGATGGAAGAGGCTCATCAGTCGAAATTTTCGATCCATCCGGGGGCTACGAAGATGTATTTGGATTTGAGGAAAGAGTATTGGTGGCCCTGTATGAAGAGGGACGTCGCATGGTTTGTTGAGAGGTGCTTGACCTGCCGCAGGGTTAAGGCCGAGCACTAGAGACCGCATGGCAAGTTGCAGCCATTGGAGGTTCCCGAGTGGAAGTGGGAACATATCACCATGGATTTCGTCACCAATTTGCCGAGGACTGCCAGAGGAGTTGATGCAATTTGGGTGATTGTGGACAGGTTGACGAAGAGCGCTTACTTCCTTGCCATCAGTGAGGGTTCTTCAGCGGAAAAGTTGGCAGAGATATATGTGAGGGAAGTGGTATCTCGGCATGGGGTGCCGATCTCGATTGTTTCGGACCGTGATGTGCGTTTCAATTCCAGATTCTGGAAGAAATTTCATGAGGAGTTGGGTACTAGACTGCATTTTAGTACCGCATATCATCCCCAGACAGACGGTCAGAGTGAGCGGACGATTCAGACGCTCGAGGACATGCTTCGAGCATGTGTGTTGGATTTCGAGGGTAGCTGGGACGCGTATTTACCCTTGGCAGAGTTTTCCTACAACAACAGCCATCATTCGAGCATTGGTATGCCACCCTTTGAGCTGTTGTATGGGAGGAGGTGTCGGACCCCCATTTGTTGGGGAAAGGTTGGGCAGAGAGTGATGGGTAGTACAGAGATCGTGCTTCAGACGACATAGCAGATTCGGTAGGTCAGACAGAGGTTATTGACCGCCCAGAGCTGTCAGAAGAGTTATGCAGACAGACACCGGTCCGAGCTTGAGTTTCAGGTCGGCGACTTCGTTCTCCTGAAGGTCTCTCCTTGGAAAGGAGTGATTCAATTCAGGAAGAGGGGCAAATTGGGGCCCCGGTATAGTGGGCCATTTCGAGTGATTGCGAGGGTAGGCCGGGTGGCCTATCGTTTGGAGTTGCCAGCTGAGTTGGGGCAGATCCACGACACTTTTCATGTGTCGCAATTGAGGAAGTGTATAGCCGATGAGTCGGTAGTGGTTCCATTAGAGGATATACAGGTGGATGCGAGCTTGAATTATGCTGAGAGACCAGTGGCCATCAGAGATCGGAAGATCAAGGTTCTGAGGAACAAGGAGGTACCTCTGGTGTTGGTTCAGTGGCAACACCAGAAGGGATCGGAGATGACCTGGGAGCCGGAGCGCGAGATGCGGGAGTAGCATCCGGAGCTATTTTCAGAGCGAGACTTCGAGGGCGAAGTCTAGTTCTAGTGGGGGAGAGTTGTAACATCCCGGAATTCAGGTATTCTTCTTTTGGCCTTGCATCTTGGTTAAGTTTGTGAATTAGGGTTTTCATGGTAAGTTAGTACGCTCGGCGTACAAGGTGTACGCTGCGCGTACTCGTGCGCCTCATTTTGGACGCGTTTTCCCTTAGGTACGCAGGGCGTACCCAAGGTTATGCCCGTCGTAATGTATTCAGACCCAAACCCTAAATTCCTTTGATGGGGCTATATAAGGAACATGTGGCTGGTCTTTTCAGCCACCATCCCTCAGAGTGAAACCCTAAAAGAGTGTACCTTCTTTCCTAGGCCATTGTGTGTATTCTAAGTTTAGTGGTGCCCTTTCAAGGTTGCATAGAAGAAGAAGAGCTTGTTGGAGAGGCTAGAAGTGGTGCTCAAGGGTAGATCTGAACATTTCAAGGGCTAAATCTTCATTTCCAGGTATAAAGTTCGGATCTTGTCACTTGGTTCATGTTGTATGCTTATAAGGTCATTTTCTAGGGTTTAAGTCCCAAAGGTGGAGACTTTTGTGCAAATGGCCTCCATAAGCTTAGATACTTCATATATCTGATCTATTGGAGTTGTAGACTCATAAAAATGGCATCTTGGACGTGGGGATTTCATCATGCATGAGATCTAGGTCCTTGAGTTTGAATAAAAGGTTGTATTGTGATGTTGGAGCCTTTACAGTCGTGCCAAGGCTTAAAGGTCTCGACTTTATGGGTTAAGACACATTAGAAGAGTCGGATCTAGAAGTGGAAGTAATGACTTAACTGATTAAGACCAGAAATGGAGAGTGGCTGACTCTGGGGGTTACGCTGGGCGTAACTCCCAGTACGCGCAGCGTACTGGGTGGAGACCCCGATCAGGGAGGGGTTGGCGATGTACGCCCTGCGTACATCTAGAGTACGCCCCGCGTACTCTCAGGGTTTGACTTTGGTTGACTTTTAGGGTTTTGGTCAACTTGAGAACTTTAGGTCCAGGAAGGGTAAAATAGTCTTTTACCCTCTGAGAAATGATGATGAGGAGTAAAGTTCTAAGTGGTGGAAGTCCTTGTGTAATATATGATATTTTTATGTTTAGGCGAGGTTGAGCCATCGTTCGAGGTCGGGGTTAGCAAGGACTCGAGATCTTAGACTTTCCACGAGGTGAGTCTTCTCACTATACTATACCCGGAAGGGTTGACTGTGTGACCGGAAGGTCGGATATGTTATGAGTTATATGCATTGTATGTGATAAGTTAATCGTTTATATGTGCCATGTATGATAGGCTTAATATGGGCTGGAAGGCTTTATGTAATGGGCCGGAAGGCGTATATATTCTGGGCCGGAAGGCGTATATGTTATGGGCCGGAAGGCGTTGTGATGTGGACCGTAAGGTTGGCATGGGTAGGACCAGATTGTTTATCCAGTCGGGATGGAAGTCCCCTGAGACACAGGGACCGGAAGGTCAGGGCCTGGAAAGGCATATGTGTGTAGGTTGTATTTTGGGGAACTCACTAGGCATTTATGCTTACAGTTGTTGTGTTACGTGTTTCAGGTACTAGCAAGGACCGTGGGAAGGCGCCGACGTGATCTGTACACACTGATAGGGGATTTATGATCTTGGGATTTGTATGATTTGTTTTATGACATGATACGTTGGATATTTATGCCTTATTTTGGATGAAAATACATTTTTAGAAATGAAAAATTTGTTTAAAAATTTCCGTTGTTACAGTAAGACTAGCATTTTAGTTATACATATATAATATTAGACTTTTAATGTTATACATAGTATAAGGGTGTATTTTACACTTTTAAAATACTAGGTGGTTTAAATTTTATAAATTACACTTTTAATTAAATATAAACCATATCATTATGGATTTATTAACTCTCTTCTAATTATACACTTAATTAATTTAATAAAACCATAAGGGTGTAATTTGAACTTTTCAAAATCAGGGTTTTAGAATTTAGACTTTCAAAATTAAACTTTTAACCAAACAATTTAAATTCCAAAACTTTAGGGCAGGTTTTGAAACTTTTCAAAACAATTAGGTTTTAATCTCATTTTAAAATTTTCGAAATTTAAGACTATTTAAATATAAATTTTAAATATTAAAACTCTTGATTTAATAATTATCTTGAATTAAACTATTAATTTAAATTATTAAATCATAAGGGATTATTAAAACATAAAGGATAATTATCAATTAAACAATTAATTTATCCTAATCTTTTTAATCCCTCTAAATTTCGAAAATCATGGGATAGGATATTTCAAAATCTTTGATTACCATATATAACCATTAAAGGATAATTACAAGATATGGGATAATCCAAATCCCTAAAAATTAAGATCTTATCTTGGGGAGGAGGCTAATCTCGAAAATCCTAGGGTTTGCAAACCGTAGATTTCGAAATCTTAGGACTTAAGGAAAGGATCTGAAAAACCCTTACCAATTTTTCACAAATTTAGAGTTTAGGAACCCTAATCTCGAAAATATTGCCTCCTAGGGTTTATTGGCTATAAACCCTAATATGTCAAGTTCATACAATTGTATAATACTAATTGAAAACAAATTAACCAAAGGCTCTGATACCACTGATGGTTTTTGAACAAAAAATCCTATGTGTGCATGCAACCCTAGATTTTGGATCTATGTTTCCACTATTAGATACACAACATTATGAACACATGAAGAACCCTAGCATGCTCCTAGTATTTTCGAAATTCACATAGAAAGATAGATCACATACCTTTTGTTGTTATATTGGAATAACAACTCAAATCTTCAAACCCTAAGTCTTGAAAGCAAGTACCACAAGTGTAGTACCTCTAATGGGTCACAAACACCACAAGCAATTGGAGAGGCAATAGAGAGAGAAAAGGAGAGACAAAAATCGGCCCTAGGAACACCTAGGGATCAAGTGTACGATTTCTATGGCTTTAGGGGTCCTTTTATAGGGTAGAGATTAGGGTTTCAGTCCTTATCCTTATCTAGTTGCTTGCCCACCAAGTAACCAAAAGATAAGCCTTGAAAGCCCTTATCCTTGGACGATTTCAAGGATTCCTTATCCCTTGAATTCATCCAATCCTATATCTAGGGTAACCATTGCCCTACTTTGCAATTATCACGTAATTACAATCCAACCCCTCTAGTTTAGTTAATTACACTTGATCACAAAATTAATTCCTAATTAATTATTGACCAATATTAATTAAAAAAATATGATTTCTCCTTTAATATATTATTCTTATAATATATTAATAAATCATAACAACCTTTTTCTCTATTTATTTCTCCATTCAAGTTGCTTTGGTGAAGGCAACCCAAAAGGACCATGCACAACCGGGTCAAGTACTTACCAAATATGGTTACGAGATTAGACACTAATCCAACAATTTGCACATCTAAAAAGAAGCTGCGAGGTAATGAGACAGTGAAAGTAAGTGAAAATGTTTCTATAGTTTTGCAGAAAAGGATGCCCCCAAAGTGCAAGGATCTGGGTGTTTTCACTGTTCCTTGCGAATTGGGAAACCTATATGTCCCCGTGCTATGCTAGATTTAGGAGCTTCAATAAATGTTTTACCATATTCTGTTTATAAATCTATTAGCATAGGCACTTTAACAAAACCGGGGTGATCATCCAACTTGCAGATCGTTCTATAGTACACCCAAAAGGTGTATTAGTGGATGTTTTAGTGCAAGTTAATGAGCTTGTCTTTCCTGCATATTTTTATGTGCTTGATATGGGAGATGATGACCACCCAACCTCGAGTTCGATACTTTTAGGTAGACCATTCTTAAAAATAGTAAGAACAAAAATTGATGTCTACAATGGTACATTGTCTATGGAATTCGACGGGGAGGTCATTAACTTTAATATCTATGAAGCAATGCGGTACCCAAGTGATGTTCATTGCATAAATTTTGTTGATATAATCTAGCTTTTGACTGAAAAGTGTTTTGATTTGACTAATCATGATTTGTTGGAGTTAGTTTTGAGCAAGAATTTTGATAACAATCCAGTCAAAGAGATTGCAGAAAATTTCAAGTTAGATGAAGAGTTGCTGGAAATTGTGGAGATCATGGAAGAAAGGAAGAAAATGAGGTATAATAATAGCAATGTGAAATTGCCCATTTCTAACACAAAACTTCTTCCTTCTGTTATGCAGGCACCTAAGCTAAAATTGAAGACTCTTCCAGATCATTTAAAGTATGCATACCTTGGAGAAGAAAAGACTTTGCCTGTCATTATCTCCAACAAGATGTCTATTGCAGAAGAAGATGAGTTGGTGACCTTGTTGAAAAAGTATAAGAAAGCTATTGGGTGGACAATTGCTGATATAAAAGGGTTGAGCCCTTCCTTGTGCATGCATAAGATTCTCATGGAGGAAGACTTAAAACCAACTCGAGAGGCACAAAGAAGATTGAATACACCCATGATGGAGGTGGTAAAGAAAGAAATCATGAAGCTTTTGGATGCAGGTATGATTTACCCTATCTCAGACAGTAAATGGGTGAGCCTCGTTCAGGTAGTCCCGAAAAAATCCGGGGTCACATTTGTCAAGAATTCCGAGGGAGATTTAGTGCCAAACCGTGTGCTAAACGGGGGGAGGGTTTGTATTGACTATAGAAAGTTGAATGCCTCAAAGAGAAAAGACCAGTTTCCCTTTCCATTTATTGACCAAATCTTAGAGAGATTGGCGGGTAAATCTCATTACTGTTGCTTGGATGGTTTCTCGGGTTTTCATCAAATTCCGGTAGCCTCGGAAGACCAAGAGAAAACCACATTCACTTTTCCCTTTGGCACATTTGCTTATAGGGATATGCCTTTTGGTCTATGCAATGCACCCGCGACATTTCAGAGATGCACGGTGAGCATTTTTTCTGAATATGTTGAAAACATCATTGAAGTTTTCATGGATGATTTCACAGTCTATGGAAACTCCTTTGATGAATGTTTAAGCAATCTAACAAAATTTTTGCAAAGGTGCATTGACACAGACCTTATGCTTAACTATGAAAAATGCCATTTCATGGTGGACAAAGGATTGATTTTAGGTCATATTGTGTCCCAAAAGGCTTGGAAGTTGACAAAGCCAAGATAGATGTTATCAAGAGTCTTCCTTACCCGACAAATGTTCGGGAAGTTCGTTCGTTTGTTGGCCATGCAGGTTTCTATCGGCGGTTCATCAAAGATTTTTCAAAGATTACAGTGCCGATGTGTCAACTACTCCAAAAGATGCTGAATTTGAATTTACTCAGCCATGCAAGGATGCCTTTGATTGTTTGAAGGATTTACTCACCTCCACTCCAATCATCCAACCACCTAATTGGGAGCTCCCGTTTGAGATTATGTGTGACGCGAGCAACACGACAGTTGGGGCGGTATTAGCTCAAAAGGTGGATCGAGCACATCATGTCATCTACTATGCATCAAAGACCCTTGATAGTGCACAAATCAACTACACCACAACAGAAAAAGAGTTGCTTGCTATCGTGTTTGCATTAGAGAAGTTCCGACAGTACCTCCTTGGAACTAAAGTGATCATATATTTGGACCATGCAGCCATAAAGCACTTACTTACAAATAAAGATTCGAAGCCGAGGTTAATACGGTGGATGTTGGTTTTGCAAGAGTTCGATATTGAGTTCAATGATAAAAGTGGGAAAGAGAACCTAGTCGCCGATCATTTGAGCTGAATAGTCCAACCCGAAGATATGAGTCCCATCCATGACACATTCCTGACGAGCACTTGTTTGCTATCTAAACACCACCTTGGTATGCAGATATATGCAACTTCATGGTCACGGGAAAGTTCCCACCCGATCTCACGAGGTCACAGAGAGATAAGATCAAGAAAGATGCGAGAAGGTACATTTAGGATGAACCGTACCTTTGGAAACATTGTGCAAATCAGGTAATAAGAAGATGTGTTAGAGAACATGAGGTACAATCTTGTTGGATTAATGTCTAAGTCCATAACTATAATTGGTAAGACTTGACTCGACCCGGCATGGTCCATTTGGGTTGCATGGCATCATGCATTTGGATAGACTATAATGAGAGAAATAACACTTAAGGTTTATTAATATATTATAAGTTCTAATATATTAATAAGGTTATTTAATTAGTATTGATCAAGAATTAGTTTGGAATTAATTAAGTGATCAAAAGGAGACTAATTAAATATATGGGTTGATTGTATAAATCATTCATTCTTATATATGTGGGCTTGTGATCCAAGATTCCTTATGTTGGACTAAGTCCATGGGGTGACCCATGGATACTCCATGGAGGCTAAAATCCATGGAGCATAAGGAATGGGTAAAGTTATGAGTTACATGGTGTAACCCTAATAGCCACCATATACAAGAATCCCATGGCTCAAGAAATGGTGCACTAGTGTGTGTGTATGAGGGCTAGACGATTTCAAGGAGTGTTCCATTTCTCTCAAGTCATTCCATGTGCATTTGGTGTTGTGTGAACCATTTGAGGTGTCACACTTGGGGCACTAGGCACTCAAGCTTCATGAAGACAAGCTACATCAAACAAAGGTATGTATTCTATCCATTTGATTACCCAAGTATCAAGTATTGTATGCTAGATAGGGTAATACCTTGGAAAGTTCATATTTGCATGTATAATAGAGAAAACATAGATCCAAGGTATTTAGGGTTGCATGTACACTTAGGAGTGTTAGAATGCTCAAAACCCATCAATGGTATCAGAGCCTAGGCTTGATTTCTCTTATACTTGATGCAAATATTTTTTTCGAAGCCAAGAAGCTGTCCAGACAGAAAACTCGACGAGTTCATTGTTTAATACATGAACTCGACGAGTTCTCTATAGAACTCGACGAGTTTTGGCCCCTGACAGCTTGTCTTCGTGTTTTTTGGTTGGAATTAGACTAGGAACATTACCCTAAGATGTTTTTGGACTTATAAACGTGTTTTTGATGTGGTAATGTTCATGCTAATCCAATTTCAAAGATAATTGTCAATAGATTCATGTTTTGTATTAGTTTAAAGTTTAGACTAATTACATGAAAAAGTTTGATTTGAATTATCTTGTTCTTATTAGTTGCTTAGATTAATAGAAAAGTTAATTGATTATGTGTTTTCAATCCATTTTAATCTAAGAGTTGATTCTAAAATGTGTTTTTGTGAATTGTCCTGAAGTTATATGAAAAGTCACATTTAAGTTTCATAAAACTCATAAAAGTTGGCAATGGTTACAAAAAATGAAGAGTCTTGTCCTCAAGTTATGGAGGTTCAAGAGTCACTTCATTAAGTAATAAAATGTGTAACCTTAATTAATTCCATAAGTTACAAAATAAAGAAAAAGTTACATTCTTTTATTAGTTTAAAGTCTTCCATAACTTGTCCTCAAGTTATGGAACTTGAAGAGTTTTTGGATTAAAACTAATTTAAACACATTAGTTATGGGAATTAATTAGTTTTGAATAGTTTCAAAACTTGCCCTCAAGTTTTGGAATTTGGAAAAGTTTTCACTTATGAATACTTTAATTCCAAGTTAGCCCTTAGAATTTTAAAAGTTAAAATTCAACCCTTATACTTTATAATATTATAAGTTAATAATATTTATATGTATAAGAGTAAAGTCAGTCTTACCGTTAGTAGGCCTCATTCACGAAGCTGGTCTATAAGGGGGTATAAGGTTACTGCCTATAAAATGGTAGTTTAATGGGTGTCCACTCTCACCCACCGCTTCCTTGACCGGTGGAGGGTCGTTAGCCGAACGGGTAGGACAAGGACTAGAATTCTCCCTTCATTAAAAGTATTAATGATAAATACTAAGTAACTAAACTCTAATTAATACCCAATCTTAGTTACTTAGGAAAATGTGAATTTGGTGCTAACCTATGAAATTACACTTTGCACTTTTCTTAAGTCGTTAGTGGAGCGTGTGTGGTTAACCGGCACACTAACCTGGACTTAACAAGGTAGGCAAAGGGTAACTTAATATTTATCATAGTATCGGTGGAGCGTGTGTGGTTAACCGGCACATCGATTAAGGGGTAAATAATTAAGGGTACCAAGTATATTTGCATGGTTATTCACACCTTGTTTTGTGATCCTCGGTATCCCAGTCACAAAAACTGAAGGGCACACTCGAGATTGAAACATGCCATTGAATAGTTCAATGAATCTCAAAAGAATCTAGGAGTTTCAAAACCAATTAAAACCTAATAATACATTTTGTTTATCTTGGTGGAAATTGGTGAATCATCATTCACCTACCTTCAAATACTTTATAGCTTGGATTACGAGATCCCTCTTCCGAGTTATAAAATAGTTTGTAGGGTCCTAGCATTACTATTTCATATTGGGTGTTATATTAAGGACTTTTAATCAACTATCTTGAATGTCTCCCAAAAGATGTCTAGTTCAGAGATTTATGATCCTCCCAAATCTCTTGGAACTTCACTTCCTCCACCTCCTCCAATTATTCTCCCTAACCCACAAAGTTCGGAGTCACTCAAGCCCTATTGGCAAGGGAAGTTCTAGGTGTGATCACATCTTTTAGATGAAGTCACATATTGACAAGCCGGGAGAGTTGGGTGTCAAAGTCTTGAGAAAGTTGGATGTCCAATCACTTTCTATGTCACATGGTGAGTTCCTTTGGGACTCCTATGAAACAGACTATGACAAGACCCTTAATGATCTTATCTATTTGCTAAGATCAACTTCTTAAAACTTTATGGGCATTAACAATGAAGACACTGGAAATCCAGAAAAAACATTCTCTTCCTAATGGAAAGGGATCGGTCATAGTCAACTCGGTTGACCAAATGGTAAAGAGAAAAGCTAAGTCTGTGATAGTACCGGTACCATTACCAAAGGGTCCATATGTTTATATTGCCAAAGGAAGGGGCATTAGTTGCAAAACTGCCAAATTTACCTAAGGATGTTAAAGACAATAAGTTTGACCCCACTTCAGGTAAAATCCACTATCTAACTCTGCTAAGTTTCTATACTGAGATTCTTGATACATGATGTGACTGGGTCACATGTTGATGTTTGTAAGAATCAAAGAAAAGTGAAGAAACTTAAAGAAAGAATATGCTGAATCTGATCACGTAGATGGATTTCTATCGCATAGTTTGAAGATCGGATTCTTGTGCTACTTCTTAGGAGTTATTTTATATTGCTTAGGAATAGATATCAACAAAGTTTTCATGCTCTTTTGCATTGTAAGGATAGTTTTTCCGCAAAGTTTTAAAATAAAAGGAAAAATGATATTTTTATTTATTTTAAAATATCCCTACAATGGCATTTGAGGAAAAATTGTTGCTTATATGATTCCATTAATAACAAGAGTGGAAATATGAAATTGATTCTTTCTTTGTGGTAATGTCTAAATTTACCAAATAAGGAAAGATCCTCATCACCCGAGTTTCAATTGGACTGAAACTCGGAATCATGCAAGTTATATAGCATGATGAATGAGAATTTTTCATTTTTGGAAAATTAAGACTAGTTCCTTGTTCACATGTATATGTGAGTCAAGTGAAGGACTAAGGGATCGAGTACACATTGTTGTGCACTGGTCAAGTCCACCACAAAGGATCGATAAGATTATTCGTCACGATTTACTAAAGCTTAGTAAATATGGTTATACTTACAAGCTTAAGTGTAATTCTGAGACATTGGAAATGGTTCCAATGTATGGCAGAGCGAATAAGAAGAATCAAATTAGGCAGAAGGATAAAATTTTCTCAAATCTGAAAAGATGGGAGAGTACTTTAGTATCATGACATATGATCATCTTAATGATTAAGAGACCTTATCGCAATTCATCCTCTAAGTGCATTCTGATAGCTAAGAAGAGGAGCTATGAATTGTTGAAGTGGTCAAATCAAGAAGATGAGTCATACTTCGTTCCAAAACAAGTCCTAGAGTCATACTCCAAGACTGTAAGTTGAGTGACATATCTTAAAGGAAGGTTTCTTAACACTAGTCAAATGTAAGAGTAAAAGTTTTCTACTCTTGTACATTTGACATTGGTAAGTCGTGACGTTTTGGATAAAACAAAGACCAACTAAGGCCAATTGTGTGAAGTGTTTGTATTGATTAGAATCCACACTATCTCTTGAATATCTGACAAGAAAGTCTTATATGTCAAGAGGATAGTGGGAGTCTTAAAGGTCTTGAAAGTCTCAAGAACTAATCAAGAATAAAACCTGAAGTTCTTCACTAGCATATGACTTAAGGTTTATAACCTATTGTGTTGACATATTCTGTGCCCATTCCAGTTAAAGTTGGCTTTGCATATGAGTTCTTAGAGTTCTCAATTGGTTGCACAACAACTGGGAAGCCATGGCAGACCCTTGAGCTGCCTGATGGCAAGAAATTAAGATTGAGTTCAGTCCATAAGAGTTTGGATTTGTCACTAACCTTGTCTTGTGATTATGGTTTTGACAATTCACATGGATAAGAACACATACACCATTAAATCTAAGTGTCATAAGGTTTCTATCCGATTCATGAAAATGATGGTGAGGAAACACTTTCACTAAGTAGATTTTAACTAGATAGCAATTGTGATATTTGCATTCTCAAAGTCGTTAGTGGAGCGTGTGTGGTTAACCGGCACACTAACCTGGACTTGTGAGAAGTGGAAAAGGTCTAAACAATTAAGACTATGATTACGGCATCCCTATTCATAGTTCTTAAATTGTTTAGACACACCTGTGAGCTATCTATTGAAAGGTGTATGATTTTGATAAAGTCTTATCAAAGAAATCTAGTATCAGAAATCTGAACTTTGGTAAGAAAGTAAATAAAGTATGGATTTCTAGAAGTCCAGCTGATTTCTGAGTACATGTCAAAGCTAGTGGGAGCATAAGTGTTATGCTAATAATGATCATGGTAGTGGGAGCATGATAATTATGATAAGTATTGCAAGTTAGCAATGTTAATTATAGAAAACAAAAGTTCAACTCGTGAGGTTGCATGGGTTGAAAAAGTTGTTTTGCTATAATTAAGGGAGAGGAAATTATACTTCATTTCAATTCTAAAAGCTTAGATTGAGATTTTAATCAAATTTAGTCAAGAATATATATATGAATTTCAAGTTTGAATGCCTCAACATAAGGAAATTCTATATATGGGTTCATTATCTGCGTTCTAAAATTCGATTATGATTATGACATCCCTTTTCATAATCTGAATTATGAGAACTTGGCAAATAGAAATGAAAAATATTATAGCAAACGACTGGTTTAGACTTTGTGAGAGACATCATGAATCGTGTCCCATATGCTTCGGATATAGGATCGATTACATGTGCTATATCCATCCTTTCTAAAATTTTCCAAATGCCTAAGGCATTAAGAAGGGAAGAGGTCTAGAACTGGATATGACTAAAACGATTAAGCAATTGTCGAGGACAATCTAAGGTTTACCAAAGATTGGTTGCTCAGGGACAGTTGGAAGTATAGTGTTAATTGTTGGAAGGACCGTATTGGCATATTCTGAAAAAAGAGGCAACTCTTGTTCAGAAGTGATAGTCAAAAAAGGGAATGTGGAAATGATCCCATTGGTGGAAGTTGTTCAATAAATCTGTGTAAGATAAGGAAACTTAATGCAAGAAGGATGTTTCCAAGGAGTTGATCTCCTTTGGAATGATCTGTAATGCTTGTTGTCAAATCTTTGTGACTTTGTGCATAATCATTACAAGCGAATCATTGCATAAAGTTGAGAATGTAACAAATTTCGGTAAAATGGCATGAATTTGGAATTCCTGCATTTGCCATAAGAATTCGGGAGCGTGAAATTAGAATCATTGAAAGTTTGGTCAATTGGTTTATTTCACAAAGTAAGGATCATAGACAAACATAGAGTGCATACTTGGTGTATGGCAAAGCTATTGTTTAGAAAAACATAGTGTACATGCTCGGAGCATGGGACAACTATTGTTTTAATTCAAGAATAAAGTTGATAGCTGAAACAGTATGCAATGTATAATGTGTAATCATATGGTGATAAATAAATGGTGTTTTATTTATGTTCATAGGTTTTGATACCATATTAGATTCAATTATTCTTGTGTTTCATTTTGCATGTTTTGACTTCCAGAATAAACTAGGTTATTCTTCCGGAATGACTAAGTTATTCAAACCATCCACAGTCGGTCATATGTTGGAAGTAGATATGAATTAAGATTGTCATGGGTTGGCTTGTAGAGGTCTAAGATGTTGGACAAAGGGCTACAACACTCATGAGTGCTCATAAGTTCTGAGTATTAGATTCAACCCACTCTCATTGGAATCACTTCATGGATTTTATCACGAGTGATCATGAGACGATAATATCTTATATTCTTCAAACCTAGAGATATGAGTTGTTACTATGAGTTGGTTATACATTGATTGCACGAAAACGCATTGGTAACTCGATGTTATAAAACGTGCCTTTGTGTATGATTCAACAAGTAGTAGAACAAGCCATATGAGTCGAAGTTTATCCATTCCTTTTTACCTTCAGGATAAAAGCGATATCTGTGGGCCCCTTGATGATTTAATGGTGATACATGTGAGTGCTTGGCCAAGTCAAGAATTATTTAATTTGTTCAGTCAGTCAGTCATCATGAATAAGAAATCGGGAAACAACAAATGGACAGAGAGAATGATTTTAATCCATGTCTCAGTCCATATGATATCTAGAATGGAGGAACATATGATCCCTTATCTAATGGACAAGTCATTGACAAAGGTCAGAGATCATCGACAAGGTCAGAGTTCGACAGAAGCTTTTGAGAGCTATGATTTCCAGTCGGTTCTTGAAGTCATACGCAATAATAGTTTTAGACTTATCCAAGTGGGAGATTGTTGGATTAATGTCTAAGTCCATAACTATAATTGGTAAGACTTGACTCGACCCAACATGGTCCATTTGGGTTGCATGGCATCATGCATTTGGATAGACTATAATGAGAGAAATAACGCTTAAGGTTTATTAATATATTATAAGTTCTAATATATTAATAAGGTTATTTAATTAGTATTGATCAAGAATTAGTTTGGAATTAATTAAGTGATCAAAAGGAGACTAATTAAATATATGGGTTGATTGTGTAAATCATTCATTCTTATATATGTGGGCTTGTGATCCAAGATTCCTTATGTTGGACTAAGTCCATGGGGTGACCCATGGATACTCCATGGAGGCTAAAATCCATGGAGCACAAGGAATGGGTAAAGTTATGAGTTACACGTTGTAACATTAATAGCCACCATAAAAAAGAATCCAATGGCTCAAGAAATGGTGCACTAGTGTGTGTGTATGAGGGCTAGACGATTTCAAGGAGTGTTCCATTTCTCTCAAGTCATTCCATGTGCATTTGGTGTTGTGTGAACCATTTGAGGTGTCACACTTGGGGCACTAGGCACTCAAGCTTCAAGAAGACAAGCTACATCAAACAAAGGTTTGTATTCTATCCATTTGATTACCCAAGTATCAAGTATTGTATGCTAGATAGGGTAATACCTTGGAAAGTTCATATTTGCATGTATAATAGAGAAAACATAGATCCAAGGTATTTAGGGTTGCATGTACACTTAGGAGTGTTGGAATGCTCAAAACCCATCAAATCTATCCTCAACTTTTGTCATAGTTATGCTTGTAGAGGGCATTTTGGTCCTTAGAGAACTGCTAGGAAAATTTTACACTGTGGATTTTATTGGCCTCCACTCTTTCATGACTCTTACACTTTTTGTAAAAGTTGTGAGAGATGTCAAATGACTGGTTCTTTGAGTACCCAAAACCAAATGCCTTTGACCTCCCATCTTGGTTTGTGAAATATTTGATATATGGGGTATTGATTTTATGGGTCCTTTTCCTTCATCCTTTGGGAATTTATACATCCTGTTGGTTGTTGACTATGTTTCCAAATGGGTAGAGGCAAAGGTAACAAGAACTGATGATGCTAAAGTTGTTGTAGATTTTGTAAAGGCTAACATTTTATGTAGGTTTGGAACTCCAAAAGCCTTGATCAGTGACAGAGGCACACACTTCTACATGAAAACTCTTGGATCAGTTCTTAAGAAGTATGGAGTCAAACATCGGGTGTCCACAACTTATCACCCGCAAACAAATGGACAAGCTGAAGTGTCAAACAAAGAAATGAAGTCCATACTTGAGAAAACAGTGAACACAAACCGCAAAGATTGGAGTTTGAGATTAGAAGATGCTCTTTGGGCATACCGAACTGCATATAAAACTCCAATTGGGATGTCACATTATAGACTTGTGTTTGGCAAAGCTTGTCACCTCCCCGTTGAACTAGAACACAAAGCTTTCTGGGCTGTCAAAAAGCTAAACATGAAGATTGATGAAGCGAGTGTTCATCGAAAGTTAGAGATCCAAGAGTTGGAGGAGATAAGAAATGAAGCATTCTAGAGTTCACGCATCTACAAAGACAAGACCAAAGCATTCCATGATAAGTACCTCTCCCGTAAGACCTTTGAGATTATTCAAAAGGTATTACTCTATGACTCTCGACTTAAATGGTTTTCCGGTAAGTTACGGTCCCGGTGGGTGGGACCGTTCATTGTTACTAATATATTTGATCATGGTGCAGTTGAGATTAAGAGTAAAAAAACTGGTAAAGTATTCAAAGTTAATGGTCAGAAGTTAAAGGTCTTCTATGAAGGATTCCAAGAGAAAGACATGGAGGTTGATAACTTGGAACGCCCGGACTACATTGAGTGAATCTAAAGGGCAAAGTCAAGCCAAAGACTTGAAACAAGGGCAGCTAACCGAGAGACAACTCGGGAGTATTCCTTTCTATTTTCTTTATTTTGATTTATTTCATTCGTGTTGTAAAGTTTTAGAGTCTTTTTGAGGGTTCCGTATTCTTATCCAAGGGTCAAGAACAAATTGTTTTTGAAAAAAAAAAGATCGTGATTTTGAAGTTTATAGAAAGAAATCGCATGGGTA
Organism: Lactuca serriola; assembly: GCF_051521515.1. Classification (NCBI taxonomy): domain Eukaryota; kingdom Viridiplantae; phylum Streptophyta; class Magnoliopsida; order Asterales; family Asteraceae; genus Lactuca; species Lactuca serriola. The sequence continues at coordinate 164,293,987 of NC_136411.1, read as the reverse complement.
GGTGAAAAAAACGCATGGGCTAAGAAAAAGAGCACGATCCAAAAGTTTTGCCCATGCGTTCGGATCGAGGTTTTTAAGAATTTTTTTTCACACGGGCTACTCCAAATCGCGCGGGCTAGAAAGGAAAAACGCACGGCCTAGGGCTAGACCATGCATCCACATCACATTTTCCCCGATCAAAAAAGCTCACGACCATGGTTCAAAAATGCATGGTCCGTGCATATTGTCGCTAGCTCCTGAGAATTACAAGAAAGTTGCACGGCTAAAAACTCTCAGGCAAAGGGATCGAAAACAGAAACTCACGGGCGAGCTTTTGGTCATACACGTCCTTGCAATTTGGTAATGCATCTTAATCAACTCTCTTCCCTCACAAACCTCACGATCGTGCGTTTGATCCTCTCTTCATTATTCTCGGCCGAAACCTCCAAAACCCTAATCAAAATTTGATTTTCTTCTTCAATTAATCCAAGATTAAGCCACCAAGGTATGTTACTATCGGTTCCTAACTTCACTTCTTTCATCATCTAGGTCGAATTCATCATTCAATGGGTAAAAATTGAATTTTTCTTCATAAACCCTATTTCTTGATTTGTATAGTTTGAATTGATTCTTGTATTAAGCTTCAAAATTATTGCATAAGATTTGAAGGATAAGCTTAGGGTGGTGTTTTGGAAAGAAAATTAGGAGCCTTCATCTCCAATTGGGCATTCCACCATTGAAGGATTCAAGCTTTCTTGAGGTTGAAGATGAAGTGAACAATACAAACCAACACCACAAATTCAAGCGTTTGAATGGTACATTTCTTCCATATCTCAAGTTTTACGCATTGACTTTAAGTTTGTTTGGTTAGAATAGTTGTGAATCTGTTCTTGTGTTCCATATAATTGTTCATTCGTGCTTGTCTAGTTGTGTTATCATCTTTGGGCACCACCTGTTTGTCATAAATCCGGTTTGTCATCATGCCAAAACATAAAAACCCACAACCAAAAGAACAATTAGAATCCAAATATGGTGTCACCACCATTATTCACAACTCTCTTGAGCACTGTGAGCGATTCCTTCACCTAAAGGACCACGAATATTCTGAACAACGGTTTGTAGATATTGCCACTCTCCAAGAACTAGGAGTTTATGATGGCGTCCATAGATTGTTTAGCAACATCGGTTGGGAGAAACTTCTCACTTTGGCACCAATGGAATCGTATAAAAACACAACCATTGAATTCTTACAATCTTTGGAATTCAATGACAATGCCAAATGTCCCTCATTCCGTCTCATGCGTTTGCAATTTAAACCGAGTCTAGACGATCTTAGTGGGTTTGTTGGGATTTCTAAATTCAATACTTATGGTCCCAAATTAGGCTACATGAGAGAGAAAAATAATACTTTTATAGCCCAGGCCAAAGCCTTTTGGAAGGAAATCACGGGACTTGATGTGTATGAGGCTCGATCCGCTAAAGCATCTCATATCATCCATCCGGTCTTCATGGTGGCTCTCCGAATTATTGCTAACATTGTCTTCCCCCAAGAAGTCGTTAGCAGGGCCGGTAAGATGGAGTTAGAAATTCTTTGGTGCATGGTCACCGGCTTGAAGAGACCACATTTTGGCGCATTCCTTGCTTCCAAACTTCTCAAGGTCTCTACCAGTGATTCCGACCCTATCCTTTATGGCGGGATTATCTCCTATCTTGCCACCCACCTTGCTTGTGCCAAGCTTTTTGAGAGCAAGCGCCCGGATCTTGAGAAAATCACACAAGGCTCTAATACCATCACATCTAATGTCCTTGTAGCCTCATCTTTCTTCCGTAGAGAAGGTGATGGTAGTATTACATGGTTGGTACAGGGTGAGCCACATTTTCAAGTTCCTGGTGGGGATTTCAGTTCCCTCCAGATCCAACAGGACATCACTTTGACTCGGTGGTGTTTACCAAAGAATACCTCCACAGATTCCATTCCGCGTGTTCCCATTCCCATCCTGAGAGCTCCTGAGCGGCCGGTCGTTGACCACGAAGACGACATCCCTACTCCTCCCGCTCACTCCATTGCTCCCACTGTAGGGGGATCCACTTCTGTCGCCCTGGTAGAGACCAAGCATTACTTCTACACCCGGCGGGCGACTCAGTACCATGACACATACATGAGGCGTTTTGATCTCATTGATCGAGCTGTTTCCGACATTCGCGCTGATTTGTCTGCAACCAACGCCTCTTGTTCGGCAATTGACACAGACGGTACAACAAGCTATGCATTTCATGCAGCGTTGGGCTCCCCCCGAGATTAGTAGGTTACCCAACCCTCTCCGAGCATCGAGGACGATGCTAAATCTTAAGCTTGGGGAGGGGTCTTTGTACATTAGGTTCTAGTTTCTACATGCATTTCATCAAAAAAAGGTACAACGCCATATCTAGTACCCAAATCAAAAATTTCAAATGCTCAAATGAAGAAATCTCAAGAAATTCCAAAAATGAAGATTGAAGAATCCAAATTCAAAACGAAGTACAAATCAAAGTTCAATCAAATTAGAAGCCACTTCAAAGTTATATCTGGCGAAAGAAGAACTGCGTGATACAATACTTGTGGCTCTCGAAAAAGTGAAAGCATAGAGCTCGGGTTCCTATGGGGGTTGGCCCTTGCTGCTTCGGCGAAAGCTGATTTGGTCGTGCGGGTTCTTAAGGATGCGTTGATCCTGATTCTTTCTTATCTAGTCTTTAGACATGAGATCCGAACTATGTTATTTTCGCTCATAAGGCTAATTAAGGTATGAAGTTTCAATAAAACCAGGGTTGGATTATTGGGTTACACCGTTTCGGGTCTTCCTCACTTTAGGAGTCTGTGATATGTGAAAGGTAGCAGGATGGTCGCCTAGGTATTAGTGATTGGATCCCCATTGATGTAAAGTCTGATCGTATAAAAAAAAATTATTTGTGTTTTTGGATTTTTCTTCGGTTCATTTTTCTTAAGCATCTTTTTGTACATATATCATTTTCATTAGTTTTTCTTTTATTGCATGCATCCACTCTTAATTCCCTTTAAGTCCTTTTCGTTCCTTCCGTTTTTTTCATCTAGTTTCTTTTTAGTCGCCTATCGTCTTCTCTAGGGTGATTCTTAATTTTGTTCTTTCTTGAGGACAAGAATGGTCTAAGCTTGGGGAGGTTTGATAGGTGCATTTTATGCACCTATTTTACATGTTTATTTTCGTCCTTTCATAACATTCTACTTCATAGTTCTTACATTTAGTGGATTATTAGAGCAATTGCATACTTTATCAAGAATGTCTGCTACTTCACTATTTTTGATTTATTTCGTAGGCATTATAGAGCATGAAACTTGGAGCATGGAGCTTTGGAGCATGAAGAGATGATGAACCGGTCATGCAATGAAGAGAACAAGAAGACGAAACCCGAGTCATTGTGCATTATCATCATAGCAAAGGACTATGTTTGAAGCACGGCTCATGCCACACCGACACGGGTTGTGTTCGTCCTTTATCATCTTATATTTGAGCAACCTGAATCGTGGTGAAGCTAGACTGAAGATGGAGCCAACAGTGAAGACTTGTTTGATTTTTAGCAAAAAGCGTGGGCCATGCCAAAAACACATGGTCAAGACAAATGGCCATGCCAAAAACGCATGGGCAAAAGGCATGGCCATGCTAAAATCGCATGGCCTTATGGAAAGTCGCGTGGACTTTAATTAAAACAGGAGAAGACGTCATTTGAAGGCTAGAACGGTTTTCGGAGTAGTTTGGAGCGATCTTGGGCGATTCTAGGAGAATTTTTGGAGCTTTTGAGAAGACCTAATCATTGAAAACACTTTTGATTCGTTTTAGTAAGCATTAAAAATTTCAATTTCATCTTTATTCTTGTTTGATTTGTTCTTAGCCATGTGTGGCTAAGAAACCCTAGTTTCTAATTCTTGTTCAAAACATGTTGATTGCTTAACTTGAAGCATATGATCTGATGTTTGATTTGTGATTCTATTCTAGTGATTATGTTTTTGTTTAAACTAGAACCCTTAAATTTGATCTGTGTTTGATTGACCACTTTCATGAATTGAATTTTTGTGTATTTAATTAACTTTTAGGGCACCTAATTGTTCTATTAAGTTAATAATTGGTAACAAGCAATAAGTTTTATTATTGTAAAATATATATCACACGTTTTCACACTTCCGAGCGTATGAGAAGAAATGAAAATTGTTGGGAAGCTTGTACAAAACTTAATAAAGTTTTTCAATACAATCTAAGAGCGTGTTTAGGTTGAATTAGTGAAGCTAGGTCTAGTCAAAGAGCGTATTTTGGTTAGATAATTTGGCAATTGATGCGTATTAGAGCATGTTAATATCTTTCAGTACCAACTTAGAATAATAATCTTGAATTACATCAAGTCATAATCAAGTTGAACAACAACATTGAGAACTAGAACTGGAAGCACTTTTACAACTTGTTTACAAATCTATTCCATTTTTTGCATGTTCCAAAGTTGATTGTTATTTTATTATTTCACTTTTGCAACCAAATCCCCCTTCTTGTGATCAAAGTACCTTGCGCAAAGAGGTATAGACTTTTGTCCCGTGTCTCTGTGGTTCGACCCTGCTTGCCTTGTACTACTTTTTAGTGCATTGAATCAGCGTATTTGGAGTCTATTGTACCTCTTTATTTGTTGGGTTTGACACGCCTAACACAAATATTTATATCTTTCAGTACCAACTTAGAATAACAATCTTGAATTACATCAAGTCACAATCTAGTTGAACAACAACATTGAGAACTAGAATTGGAAGCACTTTTACAACTTGTTTACAAATCTATTTCATTTTTTGCATGTTCCAAAGTTGATTGTTATTTTATTATTTCACTTTTGCAACCAAATCCCCCTTCTTGTGATTAAATTACCTTGTGCAAAGAGGTATAGACTTTTGTCCCGTGTCTCTGTGGTTCGACCTTGCTTGCCTTGTACTACTTTTTAGTGCATTGAATCAGCGTATTTGGAGTCGATTGTACCCCTTTATTTGTTGGGTTTGACATGCCTAACACAAATATTTGTAAGATAAACAAATTTTGACTTGTATTCCCCCCTTAAAACATGAAAAAGATTGAAAATGTAGGGGTATGAACACACCTTGAGTGGATTTGTGGGTTATTTGAGGTGATGAAGTGAAGATTTGAAGCCTAAACCCTTGAATGAGATTGTTGCACTTCCTTAGAAAGAGTATTATCCTAAGTGTTTAACACATATTAATGTGTGTAAATATTATGAAATCAACATAAAAATGTATATAAACACTAGGGTATCACGAAAATACTTACTAAAAATCTTAGGATGAACTTGGAGCTTAAAAATCCTTTGGAACTTAGAAATGAATTCTTGAGAGAAGAAGGAAAGTTAACAGGAAGTAGGATGAAGAAATGATGGGGTTTGGGTGCTTGCTGTGGTTTTTAAGAAGGAAAGGTGATAGGACTCATGCCAAGTTATTTGTTGGATAATATGTTTATTCACTGGAGGTTTGCTTGGGATACTGTCGAATTGTGCATGGGAAAAGGAATTAGGCATCTAATCATAAGGTCAACACTTCATATCTACTTTATTTGGCCGAAAATCCCATTGAAACTCCTTAGCTTGGCCGAAATCACATGTGATTTGGGCCTATTGGAGGAGATTTCAGCCTAGGCTTTTGGGTGGTGTTGATTTTGATCTTAGTGGCTTGGAACTTGGTGTTTTCGGTCTTGGGGCTTCACATGGGAGGATTTTCGGTCTAAGCATGACCCTTTAAAGGGTGATTTTGGCGCTAGGGATGTTCTAGGATGAGATTTCAGCCTCCTCACAATCGAAATCACAAGGTGGGTGGGGTACATGGCCATAAATTATACAATAATATTTTAAATTCATGATTTGTATAAATTATTTGACTTGTCTGACCTTTAAGTGTTTAATACTCACATGATTTTCAATGTATACATAAATACACACACAATACACACACACACACACATATATATATATATATATATATATATATATACTTATACAAATAATGCCCTCTTTTTAGCTTTCAAAGTTTTATTGCAACTAGGTTACATACACATACGTTGTGGGTACACTTATACACAAGACCTCTTAGACTTTGTTTGACCCAAAATTTTCTGGTTGTCACAGTAAACTACAATAGCAAAATTCCATTATATCTGGGGAAAATCCCACTTCAAATAATAATTGGGGAGAATCCCATTATAACTGAGGAAAATCCCACTTCAAGAAAATCTAAGGAAAATTTCAAAATAACTGGGAAGAATCCCAACTTAGAATAACATGGTAGTCTTATAAACCTTAGAAATTTACTAGGGAGGATCCCAACTTCGGATAACATGATAATGTTATAAACCTTAGATTTTTACTGGGGAGGATCCCAACTTAGGACAACATGATAATATTATAAACCTTAGATTTAAGCTTTAGGATCTAAACATATGTTTAGAAATAAGAGGATTTCCAAGTCACTAAAGCGTGAAATGATCCTCTTATTCGCATTACATAGTCAAATATCATGCATCCAAGCGAGGTGTAAAAACCTTAACTCATGTTAAAGAGGTTATTAAGCCTTTAAACCTTTGAGAGGATTAAGTACCCTTAATCGTAGGAGAGAAGATCAATCTCTATTCATGGTTATTAGGATCCTTAGACTCCTGCATGTTGAAAACATAAGCTTTGGCTAACGCCCTTCTGATGCTTAAGTCAGTAATGGTCTTTTGAAGAAAAAATTAAATGAAAGAGCTATATAAAAGTAAGGAATAGAGAGTGTGTACCTTGAGTTTGTTGGAAGATGGTCAATACAATTTACATGAAGTATGATTTTAGATGTATAGCATTCCAGGATCTTGGTAAGATGTTTCCTTCAAGGGTGGCTAGCCAATATGCCCCTTTTCCTACTTTTGAATCAATAAGATATGGTCCTTCCCATTTGGGTGCCAATTTTCCTGCATTGGGATCCTTCGTGTATGTCCTTCAATACTTAGGTAGCTTCATGACTTTCCAAGCATGTCAAGTATGGACCAACCATAGATTTCTTGTATAGCTTCCCTTGGATCATCATGAAACGTGAGACCGTCATCCGAAACGCTCTATCGCTTTCCTTTTCTCTTGGAACCATACCATTCTGGATATACTCCATGACGGGATGGATCTAGGATTTTGAATTTTACGGAGGATCCTGGATGTCGGGACCCTGACGGTTAGGATCTTGAAGAAATGATTGAGGATCAGGGTCTTCAATTGCTTCTATGTCATTTTCTTGATCGTGGTCGTTGATATTATTTGGTTGTTGGATGGATCTTCTATTGTTAGGATCAATATATGGGGTAAAAAGATCCTAAAGTCTGGAGGGATCCTGAGGGAAGATCTTAGGTTGGCCAACGCGCTTGCTTCGACGTTTTTTTCCCTAAGAACTTAACTTAGGCTAAAAGCTTCGAATTCGAAGGATAATTTTTTTAAGGATATGGAGGTACAGTGCTAGTCTTTCGCCTTTTACTATATAAGATCCATTAAAATGGTTAGTTAATAATAAGGAATAAGCAAATACCTGAAGATCATTAATGTGAAGATCCTTGTCCAATTGCAGTCCCATGATCAGTGCTTCGTATTCAGCCTCGTTGTTGGTCGCATCAAACTCACAACTGACTACTTGGGGTATGATGTCCCCCTGTGGAGATTTTAGTAAGATCCCTCGGCATGTTCCTCTGAAGTTGGAAGATCCATTAGTGAATATATACCTGCATTTTTAAGAAATAAGGAATAAGCAAATACCTGAAGATCATTATCTAGCCTTTGGTATGTCACACCTGCATTTTTAAGGCCAAATGGCATAGCAGTATAAGAATATATACCTGTTGGGGTTATGAGTGCGGTATCCTCTTGGTCAGATGGTTTCATTTGAATTTGTTGGAACCCCGTTAATGCTTCCCTAAATGTTAATAGTTCATGGATAGCTGTAGCATTTATCATGGAATCTATGTGTGGTAGGGGGAAAGGATCCTTTTAGAAAACCTTGTTAATATCTATATAGTCTACACATACTCTCCATTTACCATTCCTCTTTTGTACGGCGACCATATTGGCTAGCCGTCTTGGGAACTTGACCTCCTTGATCATCCCTGTTTTAATAAGTTTTTTTTACCTCTTCTTGGATGATCTGATTCCTCTCCGGTGCAAACTTCCTTCTTTTTTAATGTATGGGCCTGAAAGACGGATCAATGTTAAGTTTATGAGTTATAATATTTTTGTCTATACTTGTCATGTTTTCATGTTTCCATGCGAAGGTTTTCCTTTTTTATTTCAGGAACTTTATTATATCTTCTTATATGTTATCTGGTAGTGAGGAACTGAGGATCATATGAGTATCTTCATATTGGGATCCTTAAGGTCATGGGGCACTTCTTTTGTATCTTGCTTTTTCGCTTCTAGTATATCTCGTTCCTTTTGCTTTAATTGCTATGCTTTGCGTGGGACTGTGGAAGTTTTCATAGAGGTCTTGCATCACTCCTTGGATTCTTGTTGGTCACCTATGATCTTTACTGTCCCCTATGGGGTGGGCATCTTCACACATTGATGGTATGTTGATGGAACGAACTTCATGTCGTGGATCCATGGCGTTCTTAATATAACGTTATAGGAGAATAAAGTATCAATTCCACATAATCCTTGCATAGTTTAACCCCTCTATGTAGATAGGAAGTTTTATTTCGCTGACCGTATGCTTTGTTTCGCCACTGAATCCTATTAGTATTGAGGATCTTTTGACTATTTTAGACTCTCTAATGTTCATTCTTTTTAAAGCGTCTAGGAGTATAATGTTGATTAAGGATCCTTCGTCGACAAGGATCTTTTTGACAAAATGTTTGGCAATGTAAAGAGTGATCACCAGTCCATCGTGATGGGGATCTTGGATGTAACACTCCAACTTCATAAAAATTTAAAATTTTCAAAAAACAACCATTATCCATAATTGTTTTCAAAAAAGAACCATTGTTTCAAAAGTAAAGTCATATCAGAGTGTCCCATAAATCAATATCATGAAAATAGGACGATGCGCACGATCAAGCCTTCACTTTCCCACAATCCTCTGAAGTACTTGAAACAATAAACTGAAAATGTAAGCCAAAACTTAGTGAGTTCCCCCAAAGTACCATTACACAACATAATAATCAAAGTATGAAAATATGAGCCTTCAGCCTGATTGGACCGCCTTGTAGGGCCTACAACCTATCTGGACCGCTCTATGGGCCTTCGGCATGACTGGAACGCCTTACAGGGCTTACAACCTATCTGGACCACCCTGTGCGTCTTGGCCTTCAACACAAAAAAGGATCGCCTCAACCCAACCATAATATGTCGACATATGAAACAGACAAACATAAACATAGAACCAAAAAATACAGATAATCATACATATCCACTAATCTTTCATATACTAGCATAACACTATCCTATAACAAGGATACATAATCTAATGGGCCGACGTTGGTGCCTTCGACCCATGAGTATAATGAGGAAAACTCACCTCTTAGTTTGAACAAAATCTAAATAAATCTCTTCTCCGAATACCATCTCTACCCGTCACCTATTATTTAAATCATTTCCCAACGTACATTTAATATAAAAATACCCAAAATACCCTTTGGTCGAAATTAGTCAAACTCTCATCAAAGACAAAAGTCAAAAAGTCCACCGGGTTGACTCAGTCGAGTACGTTGGGCGTGCTCAATCAGTACACGGGACATACTCGGATGCTGACTAGGTGCGGTGGTTTGACCGTGTACGTGCACCGTACAACTTGGTACACCTAATGTACGTAAGTGGATTCCTTCCCAACTTATTAAGTGCTTAATACTTAAGCCCTTATGTCCAAATTACAGATCCATGCCCCAAATGGTATCCTTGACCATAAAGTTTCCTTCTTTATCGTCTTGCATGTCCATTAAGTGCTAAATACTAAAAACGCTAACCTCTTAACCCATTAAGACAACCAAACACATGCATGGTAGGGTATTAATAACGAAGACTACATTTTTATGATTCTAAACACTTCAAAATGCCGGAAAGGAAAACATAAATGGATGAGAGTAGCTCATACTCAGAATACCAAACTAATGGGACTAAATGGACACAACTTTCATGGCCAAACTAGATCTAAGCATAGCTTCATCAAGTTAAGAGATTTTTACCTCCAAATAATGCCAAAAGGTGTTGCTATTCTAGATCCCAAGAGTTCCACTCCTCCAAGATGATCTTCACTTCTTTCTCTCTCCTTTAAGGCTACCAAAACACACAAATAAAATGCCCAAGAAAGCTCTAGAATGGATTAGGGTTTGCTTGGGGATGAAAGTGAGTTGGAGGCTGATGAGGGTATGAGCCTTGGGGAGTTAATTATGTTTATAATGGGTCCAAACCCTAAAATTAGGGTTTGAGACTATGGCACGTATGCCCAACGTATGCTATGTACGCCCAATGTACGTGAGCTTCGCCTTAAAATTACAAAAATAAACTATGGGCCATCTTGAAACATTTTTCATACAAAAGGGATAACATGCAATTAATCTTCATACTTAGGGTTAAAATTGAAAATACCTTTTCATCGGAATGTTACAGTTCTCCCCCACTTGAGCTAGACTTCGTCCTTGAAGTCCGATGCTATGAAAAACTCCGGTTAATGCTCCCACATCTCAAACTCGGGTTCCCATGTCTATTCGGAACCCTTCCGATGCTGCCACTGAACTTTGACTAAAGAAACCACCTTGTTGCGCAAAGCCTTCGTCTTCCGGTCCAAAATTGCCACGAGTCTCTCCACATAATTCAAGCGATCATAAACCTAAATTTCCTCTAAGGGAACAAACATTGTATCATTGGCCACACACTTCCGAAGCTGCGGATTGTGGAAGGTGTTGGGGATCTGGCTGAGCTCTGTAGGAAAATCCAATCTGTATGCTACCATGCCAACCCTAATGATCACCCGAATGGTCTAATACTATGGATGCAACTATCCCCTCTTCCTAAAGCGTATTACACCCTTCCGAGGTGATATCTTCTGTAAGAGTATGTCCTTGACCTGGAACTCTAAATCAGATCGACTCTTGTCGGCATAACTCTTCTGCCGACTCTGAGATGTCTGAAGTCTCATCCTAATCTTTTGAATGAGTTTTGTCATTTGAAGAACTACATCAGTCCTTCCCTTGGCTCTATGACTAACCTCTCCCCAACACGTTGAGGTGCGACACTTCCTCCCATAGAGGATATCGAAAGGTGGTGCACCGATACTAGAGTGGCAGCTGATGTTGTCGAAAACTCAGCTAAGGGAAGGCAGGAGTCCCAACTCCCACCAAAATCTATGACACAAGCTCTCAACATGTCCTCAAGTGTCTGAATGGTCCACTCACTCTGACCGTCCATCTGCGGATGATAAGTAGTGATGAGATGCAACCTCGTACCCAGTTCCTCTTGGAACTTCTACCAAAAACGAGATGTGAACCCGACATCTTGATCAGATACAATGGAGACTAGAATACCATGCCGAGCAACGATCTTGCGCATATATAAATCGGCCAATTTCTCAGCTGATAAGCTCTCATGGATAGCTAAGAAGTGGGCACTCTTGGTCAACCGGTCCACTATCACCCAAATTTCATCATGCCCCTTAGCCATATGAGTTAACTTGGTAATAAAATCCATAGCAATATGTTCCTATTTCCATATGCGAACCTTCAATGGCTGCAACTTTCCATGTGGCCTCTGGTGTGTGGCCTAGACCATCCGACATGTCAAGCACCTCTCAACATACCATGCTATCTCCCTCTTCATGCATGACCACTAGTAGCTAAGCCTCAAATCCTGGTACATCTTGGTGTGTACAGGATGTATCCAAAATCTAGACTTGTGTGCCTCCTCCAGCACAACCTGCCTGACCCCACCAAAATCTGGCACCCAAACACGTCCATACCGGGTCAATAATCCATGACTGTCAGTAGTAAACCTATCAATCTCATACCTGATTCTCTCATGCTTCCAATTTTCCTTCTTGACTCCCTCGGCCTGCCCGAGCCTCGCTAATCAAATCCAACAATGATGAATTAATTGAAATCCTCATACACAGGCTCCCAATAGCAGAACTAGCCGTCTTGCGGCTCAAAGCATCAACTACCACAATGGATTTCCCAGGATGATACAAAATCTCGCAGTCATAATCCTTGCTACGTCAAGCCACCTACGCTGCCTCATATTCAGATTTAGTTGATCCATGAGACACCTCAGACTCTTGTGATCTTTGTAGATGGTACAACGGACCCCATATAGATAATGTCACCAAATATTAAGAGTGAACACCACTGCTCCTAGCTCGAAGTCATGAGTCGGATAGTGAACCTCCTGCGGATTCAACTACCGAGAGGCATAAGCAATAACCCTCCCTCGCTGCATAAGAACAACTCCTAGGCTAGTGATGGATACATCACAAAATACCATAAAATCCTCAACACCCTTGGGGAGGGTCAACACTGGGGCCTCACACAACTTCCGCCTCAGTGTCTCGAACGTAGTCTGCTGATCAGTCACCCAACGGAAATCCACGCCCTTCCTCGTCAGATGAGTGAGGGTTACCGAAATCTTGGAGAAGTCTTGAATAAATATCTGATAATACCATACCAAATACAATGAACTCATGCTATCTGAGGGAGACTTTAGAACCTCCCACTGCATCACGACCTGAATCTTGGCTGGATCGACCTAAATCCCATTTTGGTTAACGAGATGTCCCAAGAACTGGACCTCTCGTAACCAAAAATCACACTTCGAGAACTTGGCATACAACTGTTCTCGTCTAAAAAAATCCCAGAAGCTCTCGAAGGTGCTCCTCATGTTGCTCCCTGGTCTTGGAGTACACCAAGATATCATTAATTAAACAATAAATAATCGATTGAGCATCGGCCTGCACACCCGATTAATTAAATCCGTAAATGCCATAGGCGCATTGGTGAGCCTATATGGAATCACCACTAACTCGTAATGACCATAACGAGTCCGAAAATCGGTCTTCTCCACGTCCCCCTTTCTAACCCTCATATGATGATACCCTGACCCCAGATTGATCTTGGAGAACCAAGATGCACCCTGCAACTGATCAAAGAGGTCGTTGATCCGTGAAAGTGAGTAACGGTTCTTCACCGTCAACTTGTTAAACTCTCGATAATCAATGCACATTCGGTGTGAACCATCCTTCTTCTTGACAAACAAGATCAGTGCTCCCTACGACGAACTGCTCGGTCTAATAAATTGATTTCCCATCAACTCTTGAAGCTGAGAGGACGACTCCCGCATCTCTAGTGGTTCCGGTCGGTACGGTGCCTTAGCAATTAGAGTCGCACCGGAAATCAAATCAATCTTGAACTCAACCTGCTTCTCTGGAGGCACACCTGGTAACTCCTCCAGGAACACATCAATAAACTCCTAGACAATAGGTACATCTGAAACCGAAACCCATTTCCACGCCCGAGTATCAACCACATAAGCAATATAACCCATACAACCATGCTGAATATACTTTCAAGCTCTAGCAGTAGAACAAAAGACTGACCCAATCCGGGTTCTCTCTTTATAGATAAGCAGTTCTCCCCCACTTGGGGTTCAAACTACCACCTTCTGACCCTCACAGTCAATAATAACCCCAAACCTACTCAACCAATCTATCCCTACTAACACACATACATCCCCCATAGGGATGGGAATCAAATCAATTAGATAGGGAACCCAAAAAATATCCAATACACAACCCTGATAGATGCTTGATGCAGAAACCCCATGTTCTTTTGCAATAGAAACCTACAACGGACACTCCAACTCTCTATGAGTCATATCGAAACCCCTGCTAAAAGAATGTGATATAAAGGACCAACTCGCACCCAAGTTGAATAATACAAGAACATGCAAGGAATTCACTAAGAAGGTACCTAGCAGAAGCAGAATCGTAAACATAATCATACTATAAAATAACTAACATAATAATAAATGGAAACATACTAGGAATGACATCCGACGCCTCCCTGGCCTCCTCTGCAGTGAGATGAAAAGCGTGACCTCGTGGGCTCTATCCTACCCTAGTTACCATCTATGATCCTCAATGTGGCTGATGCTGGAGCCTGTGCCGGCCTTGCAGTGAGCAAGGACAGTTGGCCTTAATATGGCCAACCTGCTTACGGTGATAACATATCCTACTGCTCGATACAAGGACTTGCTAACAACAATCCTTGGCAGAATGCCCCTCCTTTCCACATTTATGGCATCCAGATGAAGATCAACAAGCACCATCATGAGTCTTTCCACACTTGCCACAAGTGTGGCCCCCTGTCCCCCAAATCTCGAATTAGCGGCCTTAAACTACTTCACCACAAGTGTAGGCTAGATCTCCACCGAAGCCTACCTCCTCTCCTTTTCCTAGAGTTCCATCTCAATCTCTCGCCTCCTCGCGGCCTCTTGAAGCTCCACAAGAGTACCATAACGCTGGGGGACACAAACTGGCAGATATCCATCTTAATCATGCTCAAGTACCAGGTCATCTGAGCTTGCTAAGAAGCAGCAAACTCTAGACAAAAAAGAGCCCTCTCTGTGAACATCTTGGTGATCACAGTCACCATCTCAATCCCTTGTCTTAAATCTGGATACTCCTGAGAAGGTTCAGGGCGCATTTGATCTTCTGGTCAGCAAGGCAAGATCTTGTGAAGAAACACCCCTCCACATCAGACAACCACCTTATCACCACAATAGGGTCCTAAACTCCATCGAACATCGGGGGCTTTGTATTATTGAAGTCCCAGTACTGGAAATCTCTCCCTCACAAATTCCCGCTGAAGCAACGACCGCGGTAGCTGCAACAACAACCTCAGAAAGTATTGCATAACGATCTTTGAAAAGCTCAATCATGGAGGCCTTGATAGTTCCAAACATCTACAAAATCGATCCCCAAACAATAGTAGCTATCTTAGTAGCAATCATCTCTCGAATTTGATCATCGATCAATCCTGGCCTATCCTGTCCACCCGCTCTGACTCTTAAACTCGATCTCCTCTTGAGTACCATAATGAAAATAAAACAAAATGTATCATACATGCCGTATTTCATACCATAAAATATATTTCAATTAAATGAAACCCTTGGGGTTGTGACTTCCTTGCTATGCGTACAGGTCCTGTACTTTTAGTAGTACGGGCCCATACTACCTTCCTCACATACCCATATTTGTCTCAAAGATCATTACAACCAACCAAAATAGATATAGCCAATAGGATACACATACATCCTAACCTCACTCCCTAGAAAGTGGCTAATCACACCTCACCTAACTGACTGCTCATGCATCTACTCACCCATGAAACTTCCACCAACCCTGCAGCCACTCGTACACGCTAATCATACATAACACTAGATACTATAGACAGTCGAATACTTGATCCTACCCTATGCCCTTAATCATACAAAAACAGGAAATAAGGCAAAATCAAACATTCTCAGGCTATAGAGTCTTAGTTATGTACAACTATGATGCACACACTAAGCAACTACAGTAATGATGTCAATTTCATGCAAGAAGTATTCCTAGGCTATTAGGCCTCATACACTAGACTATTCTATCATGCAATTCCTGAAGATCCCTAGCCTACCATTAGCATGATGTTCTACCATAAACATAATATCAAATAACAATGTGGGCAACTTGGGATATACTTTCTTGCTTGACTGATCGTACACATTGTATCCCTCCTTGGTTACTTTTGAAAACAATTTTGAAAACCATATTAAAAAACTTTTGCAGTTTCCTTGTTTGAGTCTGGATTTATAGGAATGTTCATCCAATTCTCTCAAACCAAGGCTCTGATACCAACTTGAAACACTCCAATTTTATAAAAAAAATTAAATTTCAAAAACAACCATTATCCATAATTGTTTACGAAAAAGAACCATTGTTTCAAAAGTAAAGTCATATCAGAGTGTACCAAAAATCAATATCATGAAAATAGGAAGATGTGCACGATCAATCCTATGCTTTCCCACGATCCTCTAAAGTACCCGAAACAATAAACTAAAACGGTAAAGCAAAGCTTAGTGAGATCACCAAAGTACCATCACACAACATAACAATCAACGCATGAAAATATGAGCCCTCAGCCTGCTTGGACCGTCTCGTGGGGCCTACAGCCAATCCAGGCCGCCCCAAGTGGCTTGGCCTTCAGCACAAAGCAGGACCTACCATAATATGTCGACATATGTAACAGACAAACATAAACACAAAACCAAAAAATACAGATAATCATATAGATCCACTAATCTTTCATATACTAGCATAACACTATCCTATAACAAGGATACATAATCTAGTGGGCCGGCGTTGGTGCCTTCGACCCACGAGTAAAATGAGGAAAACTCACCTCTAAGTCTGAACAAAAGTTTAATAAATCTCTGCTCCGAATACCAGCTCTACCTGTCACCTATTATTTAAATCATTTCCCAACATAAATTTAATATTAAAATACACAAAATACCTTATAGTCGAAATTGGTCAAACTCTCGTTAAAGACAAAAGTCAAAAAGTCCACCGGGTTGACTCAGCCGAGTACATTGGGCGTGCTCAGCCAGTACACGGGGTGGGGCATATTCGGATGTTGACCAGATGCGAGGGCTTGACCGTGTATGTGCACCGTACAACTTGGTACGCCCAATGTACATAGCTGGATTCCTCCCCAACTTATTAAGTGCTTAATACTTAAGCCCTTACGTCCAAATTACAGATCCATGCCACAAATGGTATCCTTGACCATAAAATTTCCTTCTTTATGGTCTTGCATGCCCATTAAGTGCTAAATACTAAAAACCCTAACCTCTTAACCCATTAAGACAACCAAACTCATGCATGGTAGGGTATTAATAATGAAGACCACATTTTTATGATTCTAAACACTTCTAAATGCCGGAAAGGACAACATAAATGGATGAGAGTAGCTCATACTCAAAATACCAAACTAATGGGACCAATTGGACACAACTTTCATGGCCAAACTAGATCTAAGCGTAGCTTCATCAAGTTAAGAGATTTTTACCTCCAAATAATGCCAAAAGGTGTTGCTATTCTAGATCCCAAGAGTTCCACTCCTCCAAGATGATCTTCACTTCTTTCTCTCTCCTTGAAGGCTACCAAAACATACACATAAAATGCTCAAGAAAGATCTAGAATGGATTAGGGTTTGCTTAGGGATGAAAGTGAGTTGGAGGCTGCTGAGGGTATGAGCCTTAGGGAGTTAATTATGTTTATAATGGGTCCAAACCCTAAAATTAGGGTTTGAGACTCTGGCACGTATCCCCAACGTATGCTATGTACGCCCAACGTATTTGAGCTTTGCCTTAAAAATTAGAAAAATGCCACTATGGGCCATTTTGAAATAATTTTCATACATAAGGGCTAAAATTCAATTAATCTTCATACTTAAGGTTAAAATTGAAAATACCTCATCATCGAAATGTTACACTGGACATCTTCCCTATCCTTTTTTTTGAAGGTGATTTCCTTCTCATTTGGGATCGATGTATTCTTTTGAGGCCTTTCTTCTTTCTCCATTTTCGACACTTCGACATGCCTTTTTGCTGCAGAATAAGAGGTACCACAAATGTTAGATCCTCCATAGATAACATTGATTATTTTAGCATCCGCCGGAGGGGAACCTGGTTTTTCTAGGATCTTTTGAGGATCTTCATCCTTCTCTTTGGATCTTTCTTTTTCTTCTTCCAAGGATCTCTTTGAGATATCCCTTGCTAGGTTGGTAACTGATATCCTTCCAGAGGGCTATGCAATCTTCCGTAATGTGACCAAAGTCCTCGTGGTATGCACACCACTTAGACTTATCTTTTTAGGTGGTGCAGTTTTCTTCTTTTTTGTCCATCTCGCTCTGTGGCCAAGATCCTGCATAAAAAAATATTAAACCTGAAACATCCACATAAAAGCAATAATCAGTGATCTTGGGAAATTCTTCTTCCTCCTTTTCACCTTGTGATGATCAAGTTTGGAATATGGTTTAGATTTGTAGGATCTTTGGACCGAGGATTCGGCCTTCCTATTGGGGCTATCATATGAGTTTGGTGGGTTTCTCGTCATTTGGATCTCCTTGTCTTCTTCGAACCTTATGAACCTTAATGCCATGCGACTTACTTCGCCTATCCTTTTGCATGGAGTCATCAGAAGGTCTTCGTAGAAAGGAGAGTCCTTTTTACACCCATTTTGAAGGATTCTACATCAGTTGCCATATCGATGTTAGGGATACTCAGGGCTTCCCTACCAAAGTTGTTCACAAAATCCCTAAGGGATTTCCTAGGATCCTGAACTACCCGGTACAGATCACTAGTAATCTTTTTGAATGTTCTGCTACAAGAAAATTAATTGTTATATATATATATATATATATATATATATATATATATATATATATATATATATATGTTAACTTAGTGAGCAAACAAAGTAATAGAGTAAGGAGTAATGTTAAGAAGCCATTTTAAGGTTGATCCTATGTGGGTTGAATCTAAACACTTGAATAGGCAAGCTTCTTTCAAATATGTGGGAATGGGAATGATCTCCCTTCTTTCCCTATATTGTTCCACATGTTCTTCAAGATCCATAGTCCCATCGTAGGGATTCATACTAGGAGTTTGGAAGCACTTTGGGACTTTGGTGTCAGCAATCACGGGAGAAAATCTTGAAATCCTATGGCTTGTTGGGGAGACTTCCGGTATTGGTTGGACTACTCCGGGCACACTTGAGATCATTTGTCTTAACTGATGAAGTTCCTTGGCCATCACCGGGCTCACTCTTGCATCAATATCCATAGAGTTAGTAGTAAAAGTATTATTATTCACGAAGTTAACAGGATCCTTGTTATTACGAGTGATGAAGCTTTCACCAGGATCCTAGATCACATGAGCTCGCTCGTTTGAAGATTTACCCTAAATGGGAGTCAGGGCTTGTGTTGAGTTTCCTATCTCCCAACGGTGTCCTAAGGATCCTGTATTGTTAAAGTTAAGGATCTTGGGTTGCAAGATCGAGGGTTCTACTTCTTGGGGTTTGTGGATCTCCATCCTCATCCTCTCTATTTCCTTGAGCACCATCTTGTTGTCTTATTGCTTTTGAGTAACCTGGCATTCCAGTCTCTTTATCATATCGAAGAGCTCATTGTTAGAAATCACTACAGGAGGATCTATGACAACCTAAATTTTTTTATCTTTTAAGTCCAGCCAATCTATCGAGATTCAGACTTGTTTTTGGTATCTTTTAGCATTGTTAAGGATCATTTCATGGGTTCTAAGCCTAGTGCACATAAGGATTGAGTGTCGTGAAGTGTTAGCTTAGTATTGGAGGAATAAAAACGAGTCAGAAAACCCAACACATTGGGTTTATGGCTGTAAACTCTATGTACGGCCGTAAACACCCTCTAGCCGTGAACTATCCCCATTATGTATAGAATTCCCTCATTTCTTCATCATTCATCATAATTTCAACTCAAGAACTTCAATTCTCTCTCAAGTATCATCAAGAATTACTCCTTTTCTCGTCCAAATCGTAAGTGATTCTTCCTTGTATTCCTTGATATCCTTCTTGATCTAGTACAAACCTATGATTTCATCCATGAATTCACCACTTTTGTCTAGATCTTCAAGATCATCATCTTTGACCAAGAACACCAACAACACACACTTGTTCTTGGTGGCCGTGAACTCCTTTGGGATCCCAAATCATAAGTGTTTCATCATTTATCATGTTACACTTGAAAGACCACTAGATCCAAGCCTTGATTCTTAATGTTTCAACATCACCTTCATGATCTTGAAGGGAGTACGGCCGTGAACCCTTCATAGGTTCATTGGCCGTACACACCTAAAAGGGTTCCAAATCATAAGAAATCCACCCTTGACTTGTTGTACATTAGACACACTAGTTTCCCCATGGATCAATTACCTCTTTTTCATGTTTCTTCCATGAGTGTACGGCCGTACACTCATTGGCCGTGAACCCATGGCCGTAAACTCATGTGTGGCCATGAACACACCTCCCTTTGGCCGTAAAATCCCTTTAGTCAATCACATGTGATTGTAACACTTAGTTTCAAGTGTTCCTTAGTCCCTTAGGTTGTTTCCTTGCATTTTAGTTGTTTTAGAACACTAATTACATGCCTATATATATATATATATATATATATATATATATATATATATATATATATATATATATGCCATTATATGTCATTTAGGACTCGTTTGTGTCTCGGGAGTTTATTCGTGGAACTTTTCATCCTTACGCGAATCTTCAATTGAATCACCCACATAAGGTGAGTTCATACCCCTATAATCAATCTTTTAAATGTTTTAAATGCTTTTAAGGGGGGAATACAAGTTGAACACAATGCCAATTGTGTAAATGTTATTTGTGATAACCATCACATTAAAAGATTTCTTATGCTTTTTATAAGTGATCAATCCATTTCAAAAACTCTTCTAAAGCTATATTACTTTATTGTTTATAAACTTTGTTTTTCAAGTACAATCATAACTCAGTAGATAAATGAGTCTCTTCTTCAAGTCAGTAACAGTTCAAGTAAACACACTAGTAAACTATAATATGTATAGTTTAGGGGTTCAACACATACTATAACTAGGACAGGGAGGAACATACTATAAAGAGAAATAGGGAGGAACATACAATATTCTAGAACAGAAGAACAAATCATGATTTATGAACCTATACTAATTATTCCCAGTAACCTAGGAAGGGAATGTATCATTAACTCATTGTTCTAAACAAAAGATAATAATAAACGTAGTAAAAGGATATATATATATATATATATATATATATATATATATATATATATATATATATATATATATAGAGAGAGAGAGAGAGAGAGAGAGAGAGAGAGAGTCAAGATCAAATAAGAAGAAAATTTTTGGTAGGAAGGTAAGAAGTTTTTTTTCTACATATTTTTTTCGCGAACAAACAAAATGAATCATTAGATGATTCATTTGTAAGATGATTCACAAGAAAAAATTCTCAAAAAAACATCTCCATGATTCATTTATACAATCATTTTGTTGTTATTCACTAAAATTGTCACAAAAGTGAATTTTTTCTTAATTTACTTAAAAATGAATCATAAAGATGTTTTTTTGGGAATTTTTTCTTGTGAATCATCTTACAAATGAATCATCTAGTGATTCATTTCTTTTGTTCGTCAAAAAAATATGTAGAAAAAAAACTTCTTACCTTCCTACCAAAAAAAATTTCTTACCGGATCTATATATATATATATATATATATATATATATATATATATATATATATATATATATATGGTGCATCTACAAAATGCCATGATTTATATATATATATATATATATATATATATATATATATATATATATATATATATATATATGGGGTACATCTACAAAGTACAGGACAATAATAAATAAAACACATAAATATATACAAAAACTCACAACAGTATCGACAAAGGCGTTAAGAGTACAAGATTTCATTACTTCTAGTAGTCGTCCAAACAATAGAACAACGCCACATAACTTCCTAGTAACATGAACATTCAGTAAAAAGAAGGCCTATAATGCTAACTTTATGATTCCTAGGTACATACATCAGAGATATATATTAATCGGGTCCGGCAGACAGTAGGATGTGTGCTTTCTGCTTCATTTCCTGTTCCTTGTTTGGTTGTGGGCTTAGAGCAGATGCACCCAGTCTACTATCTATTCGATCTTATATATATGTATGTATGTATATATATATATATATATATATATATATATATATATATATATATATATATATATATATATATATCCGTGTTGTAAATATCGGCCTAGGCGCTAGGCGGTTTGCAACTGATTACGATTAGGGGTGCTTGGCGGAAATTGGTCAATACCGGTCAAACTTAGGCTAGGCGGTCCTTGGCTGTCCATGGCGGTCCTCGACAGTCCTTGGCGGGAAGATTTTAAAAAATTCAAAAATTCAAAAATTGAAATATTACACCAAAATTTTCAAAACTTCAAAATTTTAAATTTTTAAATATTATACCAAAAATTTCAAAATTTAAAAATTTTAAATTTTCAAATACTATTTTTTCTTAGGATATATTAAGTTTGAAAATAGTTTTATTAATAATTTATGGTCCCAATTAATCCTTCGATTAATCCCCGTCAAACCGATTAATCGTTTGACCACAGTATATATATATATATATATATATATATATATATATATATATATATATATATATATATATATATATATATATATATATATATATTCCGTATACACCAAGTAATCATAAGGGGTACCAGGTATAGGTCAGGTCATAGTATACAAATTCAATACCCCGTTTTCTAGTACAAAAACATACTTTTCAGAGTGACTATTTAGTAGGCTAAACTAGAAACTTATCAGTAAAGGGGTTTAATCAATTTTTTTTAAAACCAGTATAACTTAAAGGACCTTTAGTGGTCAATTCTATAATACCTTAGTTTATACATCAAGGTTATATATAATTAATATCCGATAGGCAGTTGGATGTGTGCTTTCCGCCTTACTTCCTGTTCGTTGTTTGGTTGTGGGCTTAGGGCAGATTCACCCATTTAACTGTCCGTTCAATATTAGATTATATATAGCTTGTATAAAGTAAGTGATTATAGAAGGAACTACTGTGGTTACCATTTTACTAAAGGAAATATATGATTTTCTTAAAGAATGTTTTCATCAAATATAAAGAACTATTACAATTAACTCCGTAAGTACCAAATGAATACACCAGGTTTATATACAATGAAGATCTAACAAAAAATGGGAGGTGTGACTTCCGCCTCATTTCCTGTTCCTTGTTTGGTTGTGGGCTTAGGGAAGATTCACACAATCGATTGTCTGTTTACTCTAAATTATATATAACTTGTATCCATTTAGTACTCATAGAAGGAATTGTAGAGTCATTTTTACTTATCTTTCATTACATCAGAAGATATAGGATTTTAGGAAGGAACATGCGGAATTTTCTAAAAAGGACTTTCAGTTTACATTACATCACTAAAATACTTATGAACTCAACAGCTTAAATGCTGATCTACTCTTTCAAAATAACTTGTATTCTCAGGAAACTAGTAGACAGGTACGCGCGTTGGGATTTAGAAGATGAAGTATAGTAGCTTCATGTCTTATTTTGTTATTTACTTTTGGATTCAATCTTTTGTGAATCACTACTTTGTAAACACTATAATATTAATACAATGGTTGTGTGTTGCTATGATTACTACGATACATGTGTTGTGATACTAAACTTGACGTCCTCCGCCCCCGAACGTTTCCGCCGTTCCAGTTTGGGGGTGTGACAGGATCCTGAAATCCTTGGGTGGCGACCAAAGAGGTGTTTTTCTTTGGTGCCTCTGGAGTCTTCTTGGGAGCTCCCTGTGGAGGTGGTGGAAGGTTTTTAGAGGAAATGGGAGGAATGGAGGAAGAGGATAAGATTGGTTGGGTGGACATGAGTTTTGAATGATTGTGAACACTACGGCCCCACGGTAGGCGCCAAATTATTTTGGACAAATATTAATCAAGTAATATCCAACCAAGGTGTATGAGAGGTTGTGGTGTTTGAGGCAATATAAATGTCAAATTGTAATCAAAGTGAGACAAGTGAATTACAAGGAAAGCCCTTGATCCTTTATAGGATCTCCGACATAAAACCTTGGGAGGTGATAATGATCACCTGCTTTGTGGTTTTTATTAATTTCAATGTGAGATTATAGAGATAATTGATGCGTAAATAATTATGCAATATTTAAACCTACTAATGTGACTAATTAGTACTTCCTAAGGCAGTGTACCTTAATGAAAATAGAATAACACAATAGTCGAGTATCCAACACAGGGAACAAAATGTTTAGCTAATTTATTCTAATAGCTACCTAAATTACTATTTAATTAATAAAAAGGGGTTTTCTCTAGTTTTGCAAGACTAGAAACTTAATTAACCAAACTAACTAATAGCAACTAATGAAACAAAAACTAAATTAAAAGCAAGAAACACAAAAGACGATTTTAACTACGGTGATTGAGAGACTTTCGTCTAGCTTCGATATACTTTCTATTATGGTTGATTTGTGGAAGTACAATGGATTAATACTTCGTTAGTTACCGATTCCTAAGATGACCAAGTTAACGTTCACTAACTTAATCCTTTAGCAAATAAGTTCATTCATACGGTGATCAGGCGGATAAACCAACAAATTCACTAGTGTTCGGTTTGAGTTAAATTAGACTTATAAATGATTGATTAATTTGGTTTATTAAATCAATTCAATATACGAGAGGTCGTCATATATTAGCTCCTACAATTATTTACCCACTTTTCTATTTAACTCTAGGTTTTGGTCAAAACTCTAGTCCTACAATTTTGCAATTCACAAAGATCATAAGATTCAAGTTCAATCAAGAATAATGGTCATGAAAACTTAATTAAACTCAACAATAAACAGAAAAAGTAGTTCTCATAAGCATAGAAGGTTCTTTAATAAGCTATAGTAACAAATAACGAACTAGACATCATCCAAACCATAAAAAGTCAAGCAATCTAATCTAAATGAAATTCATAAGTTTTTAGCCCATGATTTCAACAAGTAAACACATAAAAACGAAATTCAACTTAGCATTCATGACTAAACTTAATAAGAAAAACGTAATCAGAAGTTGTATTGCCTCAAATCTCTCAAATCCAAGCTATGATCGACCTTCTGCAACTCCAAGCTTCAAAGGGTGTTCTTGGCCTTAAAAATACGATAATAGCTCTAGCAAAAGTTGAATTTTCGGAGGATTATGACTTCTATATATAGTTTTCCCGAATCCTAATCACCACGATGTGGTAAGTCCATCACGTTGTGGCCTTCATGTTTATCCCGTATTTAACAAGTCTTCTAGATCCATCAGAGAAATCCAAAATGCCACCATGGGAATGTCACCACGACGTGGTAAGTGTATTTTTCTTCATTTTAGCCTTCATCCAAATTCCTTGCTTCTAGCTTCCTTTTTGCTCTGAGCATGTCTTTTACCCCTACAACATAATATATAATAGATGAAGTACCTTTTGTTCTATAATGGGCATAAAAATGGCTAGAAATATTAAGATATAATATAAAATATATGTATAGATATGTACATATCAAAATACTCCACACTTAATCTTTGATTTCCCCCAAGCAAACTTATTTTTATCTTACCAATATTGTATAACACAATCCATTTTAAACCCATCCATTATCCTAAGACCGTAATGCATGTATTTATGTCTATGATTCCTAAAAACTTCCAATTCCTAAATACTCATAATCCTTATGAACCTTCACTGCTTAGATTATACAACATTCAATTTTGCAACCCTCCGAATTCATCCCCGAAAATCTTTTTTAACCTCAAGGTATTTTTGGTTAACTACCAAGCATATATAAATTCTAGAAAGAATTACAACTTTGATACCACAATGGAGCTCTTTGTTATTCATCTCATCTTTGATATTTTCTTTTCAATTTCTTTGAATTCACCACCTTTTTGTTTGATTTTTGGTATCTACAACTTTTTAATTCTTTTGAATTTTTGATCTTTTGATTTCATACTTTGACAACTCCAAAATTCTTTCAACTTTTGGTAATTTCTCTTTTTTTTTTTTATTTTTTTTATCTCTCACTTTTTTTTTCACTCAAATCCTACATGCTTAAGCAAAGACCTTAACTTCAACCTTTATTTGTTAAAGGTATTAGTCTATGTGCAATGACTACAAAAGCTCTCCTGGATAGATTTCAGGTATACGTTGCAAAACTTATTAAGCCACAAATACACTATAACATGTGTTGGCTCCGGTAAACATTTGGACTCTTGTTAGATCATCCCACATAATACTATCAAAAATTTTAATTAGCTAGATTTTCCTAAATTAAACTGTTATTTCAAGTTTATATGAATGCATATTTGTAAAAACTATCAATGCAAATTTTTAAAAACCAAATGCTTTTTCCTAATGTAATAAACCACCTACCCCACACTTATTTGATGTAATGCCCTCCTTTCATTCTATGAAAAATATAAAAGTAAAGAGAGGGAGAAAAAGGAACAAACTCCCTGGGATAGAAGTTGCAATGTTGCTTATGTGTAGGATAGCTCGCTTATATATGTATAAATGGAAGTGGTTGACTGCTATGGAACTTGACTTGAAGAGTTGGACATTTATACTTCATAAGGTGTAGGAAAAAGAACTAAAAAGTTGACTTGAAACAGTCACCACATTGTGGTAGAGAGACCATGTCGTGTTGGGTGGTGACAAATATTTTTTTGCTTTCTGTAACGACACCACGTTGTGACATTGGTGACCACGTCATGGTGGGAGTAAAAATGCGAAAATATGGGCATTTCACAACAGATAAAAGAAACATGATAAAAATAAGGAAACAAATAAAATAAAACATTCAAATCCTAAATTACCATCATCCAAGAAAACTAGAAACAAAACATACCAAACACAAATAAAAAAATGTCTTAAATCTACTTGAATAAAAAGGATAAATTTCACTCCTCATCATCATTTCTGCTACTACCTCTAGCTCCTCCGTTGCTACCGGCTCCACCTCCTTGCTCCATCTGAACGTCTTACCATGTCGGAATGTATGGGTATGAGACCGGATCCCCGCTCGGACGGTTGATGTTCATATGCTGCATCATGATGTCGAGGTGTATGTTTGTGTAGTTGATACCTCGAGCCTTATTGTCTTGATACCGACGCAAAGCAACATTGTTCGGGTCCATGGGCAACTCATCCTCAATTGGAATGATGGATGGCTCTTCTTCATGATCACCAGGCCTTTGTCATACTCGCCTTCCAGGTTGGTCGCGTGGGTTGTTATTTGGAATAGAAAAGTTACCATACCCATTGTTCACCATAATATTTGCTCGGTTGTAGAGGAGTGGACTAAAAGGCTTGCTAGGATCCAATGTAAGCATAAAATCTTCCCTTTTTTGGAGGACCCCAAACGACCTCACCAACCTTATGATTAACATTCCACCATAGATAGGCGACCCCCGATGATATTTTCCGGACCGGGTTTCCAAAAAATCAGCTACATGATAAGGAATGTTAATAAGTGACCCCGGAGTAATAAGGCTTCACAAATAAAAAACATCCAAGATTGGGACCTTGTCCCCCTCCTACCTTTGTTTATAGTATTGGTGATCAAACGGTGTAAAATATGATGGAGAAGAGACCAAATTTCACTCTCTTGGGCTGTCCCAGATTGGTACACTCCATTGGGAATATTTGGCCAGTAGCAGTCGTCGTTGAACTCGTTAGACGACCTGAGACATTGAGCAATGAACTCAATGTAGGATTTTGTGTGCACCTCGGACAGAAGATAAAGCCTTGTCCTCATAACAAAATCAGCCAAACTTAGTTCTCTTCGTTCACCCCTAAGAAAAAAGTAATATTTTTTGGATCATGGACGCTTATTTGTCTTCGAAAATGCACCGTAGCTAAAAATTTGACACACAATTCCTTATACACGTCTTCTTGGATATGGAAGAGTCGTCTCTAAGCCATACCCATGAACCGTCCTTGGACCCCATCAAAAGATTTTCTAAGAAATTGTTTAGTTGCCTTGTATAGGCCCACCCCATCCATCTAAGTCCAACTAATCTCTGCTGGTACATGCACTCTCCTCTCCTTCAACCATGCAAGCTTTTCGTTTCATTGAATTCTCACATCCGGAGCTAACACATTCGGGAACGTATACCACGGTAAGTCGGGACGTACCACGAGTTGATTTTTGCGACCTCGGCCCAACATTATTTGCAAAAGAAACATAGAAAACAATTCCAAACTGATGAGTTATAAAATAACTCTTTGATCGATTAGATCTTCGTAACAGGTAAGTAATGAACGTAAAGATAGTAAAAACAAAACACAAGTATGAATCAGAATGTGTCGAATGATTAGATTACTCGATCCTCAGCAGAACTCGACTAAGAACTTCCACTGTAGATGATTCTAGGGTTACAAAATAAGAACAATGAATATTCTGAACAATACTTCTCTAATCGTTACTAATCATCTTGTTCTAGGATGCATGCAAGCATCTATTTATACTAAACCCTACAAAACTCACGGATGGATAGGACCATACCGGAGATATATATTGGACTAGCTAACGAGCCCAATAGACGCAACACTATACTGGACCTAACAATCTCCCCCTTTGCGTCAATTTGGAGCGAGACTATCGTTTCTTCTTGCTTGGGCCAGTAGCGGGAACCTTCTTTGTTGTATCAAACAGACGTGAGATAAGTGCAATGATAGTCTGTCTGAAGCGAATGTACCATTGAATCATATCATCAAAGTACTTTATATCATCCGCTGTGTTCTGCTTGCATCGATGGATGATCCCTAAAACGTGTTCCAAACAGGCAGTAGTGTAGAGATGTTTGTCTGCCAAGGCGAAAAGACATTTCTGTCCTTCGTTCCTGGTAAACATGACGGAGTTTCTCTTTGGGTCAATCTTCCCCATCTGCATCATGTTGAGATCACTGGCAGAGCCAACAGGAGATATGGTAGGCTTCTTCTTGAATACGCTCGCTATCTACTGATCCATCAGAGCAACTTCCATGACATAGCATACAAGCATCCTCTTAAAGTGGTCGATGATCGGACCATATTCTGCTTCGTTTGTAAGAAGGATGTTGTGCAAGATAATCCAGTCATGGGGATTAAGGTTGGGAAGATCTGCAAGGGAGATGGCATGTTCGGTCTTGGAAGATCCCTGTAGTACCTTGAACTGAACGTTGGTGAAGTTGCCTTCCCTGAACGGCTTTAGGACCCGAACATTGATGATTTTCTGAGCGCTCCAAGTTTGGTATTGTGGTTGAGCTGCCCTCAGATAAAATTTGACTAAGTCCCGATCAACCTGTGGATGAGGATGAGGGAACTCAGCAATGTTGGCAAAGGCATGAAAAACAAACGCCTTTCGGGTCAGTGGCATATCGAACTGAGAGTCGACAGTGTTAGAACGATCTAATGAGATCACAGGTTCTAGCCACAAGATACTGGGAGTTTCGATGGCTTCTTTAATCAGTTTCTCAAGAGTCCACGGAGGAAAAAGAGTTTTCCTGCTCTCGAGAAGGTCGTGGGCTTCTTTCTGTGTCTTTTCGGCTTCTTCAGCCTCTCTGGCCACACGAGCACTGATGCCAGCCTCTTTATCTCAACCTTGCCGCTTCAGAAGGTCGGCAATTGTCTCTTTATCATCTTCATCGCTCTCCTCAACAATCTTCTTGCCCTTGTCTTTTACACCAGAACCGGAGGCTTGGCCTACTAGAGGAGGTTTGGTTGTGTGTGTTGCTGTTGAAGTAGGAGGCGGTTGAGACATATTCACTTTTTCTCCCCCTTGTTTCGGAATGGACACGAAATCAAGGAGCCCCTCAATTTTGCTCAGTAGAGAGAGGGCGGGAGCAAGCTTCTCTGCAAGGTCACGCCTCACAGAATAATTGAGGATCGGGTCATGTGCTTCAAGGATGTTTGAGATAGCTGAGTGGACATCCGAAACACATGATTTAACCACCTCTCTTTTAGATCGAAGAGACTCAATCTCCTATTGAGAGTTGGAGAGTTGAGTACTCTTGACCTTCAGAGCGGTAGTCTTCCTTGCGAGAGCATCCATGAGAGAGTTCTCAGCAGCTAAGTCTTCTTGAAGCTTGGAGAGACACTCCTCAATGGTTGTTCTGAAAGCTGAGTTGTCGTCAGAGATGGTTTGACGAAGTGAAGCGAGCGACTTCAGCTCTGATGCGACTGAGTTAGCCAGCTGGTTGACAATGGGTTCCAGCTTTTTCGTGGTGGCTTTAGCATTTTCCTGTAAAGATTTCAACAAGGAAGAAGCATCAGTGAATAATTTATCGACTTATTCGGTCGCTGCCTCACAAGCTTTGGTGGAGGCGTCAATGGTTGCAGTGGCGGAATCAAGGGAAACTTGATGAGCTTTAGAAAAAGCATCAACAATTTTCTGAATGGCAGCTTCAGAGATGGAGGACTGAGATGTAGAAGATGAGGCGATGAGCGAATCGATTTTGTCATGTAGCTCCTTGAGATGCCTCTTTGTGACAGGAGCATCATCATCATCGTCACTTTGAACTTGAAACGGACTGTAATAGACCAAATCAAAAGTCATATCCTCCCCGCCAAGGAGTGGTTCTTCACCCTCTGATGCATGAGCAGGAGAAGATGGTGGTGGTGAAGCTGGAGGCTTGGTAGTAGTAGTAGGTTCGAGTTGGGTGGTATGTTCGGTTGTTGGTGTGGGTTCAGGTGTTGAGGTGGATTTGGGTGTGTCAGTATGAACCCCCGTATCAGATACGTTGGTTCTTACTTCTGCAGTGGTGGTGGTGGTTGCTTCGGTAAATATGGGTGGTGGTACTGGGATGGAGGTGGATGGTATTTGAGTGGTGGAAGTTATGGGGGGAATAGAAATAGGGATTGTAACTTGACGAGAGGAAATAAGAGAAGTGGAAATATGAATCTCTGGTGTAGGTGAACGTGGTGGAGTGTTACCACGTTGAGATCCATTAGAATCAGAACCCTCTTCCTCAGATTCGCTTGAGGATGAAGCGATGATCAACTTTCACTTTGGTTGGGTTTTTTGCTTCTTCATAGGAGGGGATTGGGCGGCTCTGGTGCTTTTCCTCTTCTTGGGAGATAGGCCTTTTGCTCCCTTTGCAACATGCTTTCCTTTATCAGCCTTCTTTCCTCTGGGGGCAGGCTTGTCAACATCATGAATCGACTTGAGCATCTCTGGAGTAAGGTCTCTCGGACCAGAACGACGAAACTCCTTGTACGTTTTAATGATCCGGCTGTCGGCAGGAACATCACCATACATTGTTTCAGGGATAGAACCGTTGTAGGGAAATTGTGATGCGTCGGAGACAATGATCTTCGTGGTATGGAAAGTACCAATCGAAGACATTGGAGCACCAGCGACAATGGGGATGTGGTACTTGTCCATCACCCATTTAGTGACAAGAGTCCAGAACCGGGCATATGAAATCTCTGAATGTCGAGAAGTGGAAGAAAGACTCTGAATGAGTTGTTGCCATAGGACCGACCCGTAGTCCATGTTGATACCATTATAGATCCCGTACATGATTGATAGGAACAGACGATTTGCCCCGTCGGATCCAGCACTTCTTTCAGAAAAGCCCTTGAAAAGCACAGTAAACATTCCATTCCACTGAGGGGGCAGGCATGATTTCTTGAATTTCGTGACCGTGGTGAGCACCTCAGTGTACCCCATGTTGTAGAACATGTTGAAAAGATGACCCATCGGAATGGTTTCAGGATTAACCCTCGACGAATCAGGTTCAAACCCTAACAGCGTACAAAACCTCTACTTGTAAATCGACGCCTTGTGCTCGAAGAAATCGAAGAAAATCCGGTCGACGACCTTGTCGTAGTGAGCTGTGGCAAAAATCTGTGACAGGAACTCCATGGGAACAACTTCAGCCCTGGTAAGAGCAGGAGCGATTGGCGAGAACTTCAGGCATTCGATAATGGAAAACATGAAAGCGTCGTATGTCTGAGGAGTAAGATCAATGATCAAACTCTACTGGGGACGAATGGGCAAGATGTGAGAAGTTGCGTGAACTGATGAAGAATCCGCCATTGTTGTGATGAAGATGGGAGAGATGATGAACAGTAGAGGTTAGAAGATTTTTCTTGCTCTCTGGAAATATGGGTGCAGTAAAGAGGTAAACAAAGGGTTACGTTACCTTATATACTGTGGGTAAAGGAGAGAGAAGAATCTTTCCCAAATCTTCAATTGAAAAACGAAGAGTTTTTCGGAGGCGATTGACGCATGACAGTTGGTGTTGCCGATGATTACGCATGAGAGAGAGTGTCAGTCCCTAATTACACGCCTTCCCATCAGGCTCCGTTTGGAGATGAAACGGTTCCAATTCACACGCTTGGCCTTCTTGCGCCGTTTGAAATCAAATCGATTGGACTCCCGCCTGAGTCATCATTTTGTCATCTTATCCCTTTAGAGTTTAACGACATCTTTAAAGTAAAACCGCCCACGTGGATCAATATTAACCACAACCTTTTATAACAACCAATCCAATTAAAATGCCTTGAAATTAATGAAACCAGAATTTTGGAAAATCAAAAAGATTTTCGTGCTGAGTGTGTAAAAGAAAAAGAAATAAAGCAACACTTTTGAGGGATTATGTGATGTCAATAAAGACACGAAACAATGGATCCAGGGCACGAATCTCTTCCTTCAAAGTCAAGAGAGACCTTAAAGTGTTTGTGTGGTTTCCCGTTGAATAACGATCAGACACTTATTAAGAAGTGTTGAAAGGCTTCTTTTAGTTAGGCTTATGTGGGTGGCTTTCGCTTCGATTCATAATTCCTGATCTTGATATAAGAGAGAAATCGAACGAAGTACTTGTGAGACCAGTGTAGTTTGTTGAACAAGTAGGTTGGAGATAATTTAAGTGGCAAGGTAAACTAATGTATGTAAAATCTCAAAAAAAATAAAAATAAAACTGGATCCCAAGGGAAGAAATATTATTGGATTTAACAATTTCATAGGAATCACTCAAAAGAAAAGTAGAGATTTCACGTTGTACCCCATGGATAAGTCCGTCAATTCATTAGTGAAAGCTAGAGCAAGTTAATTGTTCACCGTTAATGCATAGTAGATATTGAATTGTGGGTTTCACTTAGCATGTAGTGACACGAAGCTAAGATCATGAACACATAAATTGTGCAACCATAAACCTCAGTGGCAATGTCTGAGAGTCTTAAGGTTTACGTTTGTGAAGCGAATGAGATGGAGAAAAGTAATGTAGATGGTGTAAAGAAACCAAAGTACCTCTGCTGTGAAAAATAGGGACTAAGCAGAAAACTCTTATCTCATGTGAGAAGAGAGTTAGGTAGCTCATGATTAGAATAAATATGAGAGCCTAATTGGGAAGACAAGGTTTGTTTGTACCAAGTTAGTAAGGCTATTATTCAGAATGAGGTGAGGCTTTGGACACATACAGCAACATGCTTCTAAGGACACTTAGCTAGTGAAATGATTTACCCACAAGGAGACATAAAAAAAGATAAGAGCCAAAATTAAAATAAAATAAAGAAAAAAATTATTTTTGGAGTTTTTGAATTTAAAAAAAATAAAAAAATATATTTTTGGAATTTTTGATAAAAAGGAAAATAAGACATAAAAAAATGAATACAAAAAAAAATGTTGGAACCGAACCCGAGCGTTCGGTTTATTTCGGTTGAGAAAAATTTTGGAACCGAACCCGAGCGTTCGGTCTATTTCGGGTGAGAAAAATTTTGGAACCGAACCCGAATGTTCGGTCTATTTTGGTTGCCAAAAAAAATAAGTTTGAAAAAGGAAAGAACTTTGACAATAAGATAAATGAATTTGGAAAAATAATACAAAAGATTTACAACCAAAGAAATTACCTTTGAGCGATAAGCGAAGATTAGATGATACAACCGAACCCGAGCGTTCGGTTCATTTCGGTACATCAGAACAAGACCCGAACCCGAATGTTCGGTTCATTTCGGCATACATGAGACCCCAACCCGAACGTTCAGTATATTTCGCTTCTTACTTTTAATCTTGAGAGGTAATTTTTGGTACTGACTCCGATTCCATCATTCCTAGCCCTTGTAGAATTTTGTTGAAAGAAGCTTCAGGAAGAGCTTTGGTGAAGATGTCAGCCAGTTGATCAGTGGTTCGAACAAAATGAATTTCGACGTTCCCATCTTCCACATGATCCTTAATGAAGTGATACCTCAGTGTTATGTGCTTAGTCTTGGAGTGTTGCTCTGGGTTATGACAGATCCTAATTGCACTCTCTGAGTCACAATATAGTGGGATCTTTTTCATATTGAGTC
The DNA here is from genome assembly GCF_051521515.1 of Lactuca serriola. Lineage (NCBI taxonomy): Eukaryota > Viridiplantae > Streptophyta > Magnoliopsida > Asterales > Asteraceae > Lactuca > Lactuca serriola. The sequence continues at coordinate 164,259,929 of NC_136411.1, read as the reverse complement.
CATAGTCCCGAAGCTGGCTTTGGATCCAAATCACTTGAGATGTACAGGAGGCAGCTGCGATGTATTCTGCTTCAGCTGTAGACAGAGATACACAAGTCTGTTTCTTTGATTGCCAGCTAACCAGCTTCTCGTGAAGGAATTGGCAGCCTCCAATGGTGCTTTTTCCTGTCTAGTCCACAACCTCCAAGGTCAGCATCTGAGAAGGCTTGAACGAAGAAACCTGAGTTTGATGGATACCATAAACCGAGAGAGGTAGTTCGTTTTAGATACCGGAGTATGTTCTTCACTGCAAGCATATGAGGTTCACGAGGATTTGCTTGAAATCTAGCACAGTAACAAACAGAAAACATTATATCAGGCCTGCTAGCAGTAAGGTACATTAAAGAACCGATCATCTGGCGATGTAGCGTAATATCGACTGCTGGCTTATCCAAGGATGGAGTGAGCTTGGTGTCGAACACCATTGGAACTTTAACCTTTGAGTATCCCATCATGCCGAATTTAGCAAGGAGAGTCTTGGTGTAGGCTTCCTGGTTAATAAAGATGCCTTCGGGTCCCTGTCTAATATTTAAACCAAGGAAAAAGTTAATCGGACCTATTGAGCTCATTTCAAATTTAGTCTCCATCAGCTTTCTGAATTCAGCTGTTAAGCTAGGATTCGTTGAGCCAAAGATGATATCATCGACATAGATTTGAACAATCATAAGGTGGTTACCTTCCTTCTTACGAAAGAAGGTTGGGTCAACCGAACCTTGTTTGAATTTGGACATCTTTAAAAACTTGGTTAGCATTTCATACCAGGCCCTAGGTGCTTGTTTCAGACCATAAACCGCTTTGTCCAGAATATAGCAGTGATTGGGGTACTTTTCATTGACGAATCCTAGAGGTTGCTCCACGTACACCGTTTCTTCAAGTTCTCCATTTAGAAATGCGCACTTTACGTCCATTTGGTAGACCTCAAAGTTCTTGTGTGCAGCGTAGGCAAGAAATATTCGAACAGATTCCAGCCTAGCTACATGAGCAAAAGTGTCCTCATAATCGATTCCTTCCTCCTGGCAGTATCCTTTCACCACTAGACGAGCTTTGTTTCTTATCACATTGCCTTCCTTGTCCATTTTATTTCTGAAGACCCATTTGAGACCAACAACCGAGGCATCTTTAGGAGTTGGAATGAGGCACCAAACCTTATTTCTTTCGAACTCATTAAGTTCGTCTTGCATAGATTGAACCCAATCAGAGTGATCAAGAGCAGTGTTTACTGTCTTTGGTTCAACTTTTGAGACGAAAGAGTTAAACATGCAGAACTCTACTTTTGAGAATAAAGATGTTTGCTTTGCCTTCAGTTGAGATCGGGTCAGGACCTTTTCAGAGACATTACCCATAACCTGTGAAACAGGATGATCTCTGGTCCATTTGACAAGAGGAGGGTAATTTCGATCATAGGATGGATCCAATTCAGCATTTACCATTTCTTCTAATTCAGATTGACTATCATCGTCGTAAAATATATCGGCATTCTCCCCCTCGACTGATGAGCTTTCAGGTGTTTCTTGACTATCCGGTGCTACAGGACTTTCGGGTGCAGTAGAGCTTTCGGGTGCTACAGTACCTTCGGGTGCAGTAGAGCTTTTGGGTGCTATAGTACCTTCGGGTGCAGTTGGGGAAGAGTTCTCCCCCTCAACTTGTGAGCTCGGCTGTTTTGAAGAAGATGGATTCTCCCCATCAACTGAAGCACTGTGCTGAGAAGGTTCATTTGAAACTGATTCTCCTTCACCCATTCGTTTGGCAGCGTCTTCGACGATTTGCTTTAGATGGTCAACTTTGTTGTCTGCTGCATTGGCTTCTGAGAGAGTAGCCTTCTCCAGTTCATCGAATAACTCCACAAACTGCTCAAACAAATTTGCAATCGAGGCCGTGACTTGGCCTGTTTGAGAGAAAATTTCTCTAACTGTTTCTTCAGTGGCCTTCAGCTTCTTGATGTAGCTGTCATCGAAAGTCACATAATACGTTTCTTCAATCTTCCTCGAACGCTTGTTTACAACCCGGTATGCTTTTGAAGTAAGAGAGTATCCCAGAAAAATTCCTTCATCGCCTTTAACGTCGAACTTGTTACGATGTTCTTTAGAATTGAAGATAAAGCATCGTGAGCCGAATACATGGAAGAATTTAACATTTGGCTTCCTGTTGTTGATGATCTCATAAGAAGTAAGAGTGAAACGCTTATTGAGATAGGACTTGTTCTGCGTAAAACATGCTGCAGCCATAGCATCAGCCCAGAAATATAAAGGCAGAGAAGCGAAACTTAGCATGGTTCGGGCCGCCTCACACAAAGATCGGTTTCGTCTTTCGACAATCCCATTTTGTTGAGGGGTGTAGGGGGCTGAGAAGTTGTGACTGGTTCCTTTTTCTGCCAAAAAGTCTTCAAATTCTTTATTCTTAAACTCCAGCCCATTGTCGCTTCTGATGTTACGAACGACTTTCCTCAGTTGCACTTCAACCTGCTTAATAAACATCTTTAGCTTGAGAGTTGCCTCAAATTTGTGCTTCAGAAAGAACACCCATGTAAAACGTGAAAAGTCATCAACAATGACAAGAATATACTTGCTACCGCCAATGCTTTAGATAGATTATGGACCACACAAGTCAATGTGAATTAACTCAAGTGGTTCAACGACTTTAGTGTTTATAATGGATGGGTGACTTTGACGACTCTACTTCCCCATTTCACACGCATCACACAAATGTTCTCGATCAAACTTGAGCAATGGAAGACCCCGAACATGACCTTCGGTGACAAGTTTGTTAGAGATGGGAGAGCCTTCGGTGCCACAGCCAACTTTCGTCAGAATGTGCTTTGGATAACAGACAGATAGCTGGATTTCCTTTGATAGGTTTGAGATCGAGAGGAAACATTTCGCCTTTGCGCTCTGATTTGAGAATCACTCTTTTTTTTTTCTTCTCTATTATTTCCGAAGCCTCATCGTCAAATGAAACTTTAAGACCGGTACCTCCAACAAGCTGAGATACACTGATGAGGTTGTGTTGTAGCCCTTCAACGTATGCAACCTTTCTAATCGTGAAGTCTCCATTTGTTATAATCCCATAACCTTTTATCGTGCCATATGAGTTTTTCCCGAATTTGACATTCCCGCTGTTTGGAAGAGATCAAAATTCCCTCAGCTCTTCCTTCCTTCCTGTCATGTGATGTGAGCAGCCACTGTCAATATACCATTCTTCGTCGAACTGCTCGTCACTGATAACCTGCAAAAATCAAGCAGATTTAGGAACCCAAAGTTTCTTGGGTCCACGTGAGCCTTTCACAGGAACAGGAATAGTAAGAGAAATGTCAACAAGATATGTTCTTTTTATTAAAGTTGTTTCATTTTTCTTCTTAATAGTGAAAACTTTAATTTTGTTAGGATTTATTACAGTCGGTTTGGATTCAGGTTCAGGCGTTTGGGCCTTGGAATGCTTTTGATCATTGTTGACTGAGGAAACCTTTGATTTTCCTTTCAAATCTGTTGAAGATTTTGGATTTTGAGTTTGAACAGAATTGGATTTAGAATGGGGTTGAGAAGAATTAGAACGAGAGAATTTGGACTGAGAAGTTTTCTTAATTTGAGGTTCTAAGTGACCCTTTTGTTTTTGGTCATTTGTGGGACCGAACCTTGAACTTTGGTCGCTTTTGCTCTCGGAATCGAACCTATGCTTTCGGTAGCTGGTGTTCTCTGAACCGAACCTTTCCCTTCGGTTGTTATTCCTTTCAGAACTGAACCTGTCCTTTCGGTTACTTTCTTGCGGTCTGACAACACTTTTCTCTGACTTTGAATTTTTTTCATGATAAGAGAAATGGGCGTTTTGAGATCGCCAAAACTGTTTTCGCTCTGAGAGATTCTTTTTGTATCTCAGATTCCTTTGCTGCTTTTAATCCTTCACTTGCTTCGGCTGTCGGTGGATGTTGGCTTTTTGGTTTTGCTTCCTGTCAGCCGGTTCACTTTTAACAGATGACGTTTCGCTTGAAGGAGTGACTTCTTCTACAGGAACTTCTTTTGTACCACTAGTACTTGGCACATCGAAGTTGTCAGGCTTGTTTAGTGGCTCTGGCACATATCTGCCTTTGGTTTTCCAGGACGTCCGCTCTGATAGACCAACGGTTTTGTCAGCATTATCTATAGGAGCAGACCAGAAAAACTCATCACAGCCATCTGCATTATCTTCGTTTACTATGGCCGTGAGTTCGGCTGTCTGATGTTCGGTTACTCCTGTGACCTTATACACCTGATTTGGTGTTGTTCTCACCTTTTGGTACACAACAGCCTTTTCTTCAAGTATCGGGAACTTATTTTGGGACAAACGAGCAAACTCCACAGAATTTTCAGAAATAAGATTTTTGTGGTTTTCGGGTTCGCTCTTGACAAACTCAGAACAGTCGACTTCATCCTCTACAAAAATTATGCTCATATCATCATCCTCATTAAGCTCAGACGCGTTTTCAACATCAATTTTATTTTCTGAGCTCAAGTTGGCATTCAAAGAGTCAAATTTTTGTATGGTTTCGGTCCTTAGTTTCAGTTTATCGTTTTCATCCAAAAGGTTTTTCAGCATGTCCTTATGGTCCTTGGACTTTATAAAAGATTCGATTTTGTCCTGACCATACATATAAGTCGGATTCACATCATCAGACGAAACTACACTTTCGCAATTATATGCTTTAGCATCGATTTCATCCTCCTTAAACTCAAGGAAGGGCAAAATCATGCGATGAATTTTCTGCCCTATTTCACAGTTCAGATGAAGTTGAGTGATGTTATCATAAAGACGTTTAGCAATTAAACAAAAAACATTTCTCTGTTTCAGAAGTTTTAAATTGTCTCTTTGTAAATAAATGTTTTCGTCCTTAGATTTAATCAGCTTCGACTCCTTCAGCTCTATCCACATCCTCCGTTCCTCACTCTTGGATGACACCCTGCTTATTTGGTCAGTTAGGTTAGAATTGGTGACCCGTGTTTGAGTTAAACTGCTATCTAGATTTGAGATTCTCGAATTTAAGCTTTTTAATTCTTTTTCATATGAATTTTGTGGGACTTTGAATGAAATAAAACGGATTGTACCTTCTTGATCAATTCATCAAGCTCATTGATCTGCATACTGAGAGGTTTTGCTGTGAAGCATAAGTCCTCTTGCTCCTTGGTGTCTTCATTCCCACCGTCTGTATTGTATCCCCTCATTTGAGATACATCTGTCACCATCAAACACTTTCCACTGATTTCATCACTTCTTGCAACATACGCCTTTCCATGAGATGGCTTCCTGACTTCATCATCCTCTGAGTCGGTTGACCAGACCTGCATGCCACCGAACTCATCATCCGCTGCCGAACCCTGCACAATTAAAGCATTCATCGAAGGGTTAGTAGCATCTTTCTTTCTCTTGATCTTCCAACTTTTTCATCAACACAACCTCTTCATCTTTTTCCTCATCCTTCTCTGCCATTTTCTTTAGGACACAGTCTTTGGCATAGTGGTTCTTTCCTCCACAGTAGTAGCAGTTCACACCAGAATCTCCTTCAACTTTCGCCTCTTTCTTTGGTTCTTCTGTATTCGGTTCCTCCCTAAGCTTTTCAGAACTATAGCTTCCCTGCCAATTTCGGTTTTTATTGGTAGGGAACCTTTTCTTAATGAACCTCTTTGGATTCGACACCATCATTGCATAATCTTCAGAAGTAAGATCATAGTCTTCTAAGTTGAGATCTTCATCTTCTACCACACGTTTGCTTTTAGACAGGAGGGCCAAGGACCCTAAACTAGAGACCACATTTTTCTCTTGCAAAACAATGTTTTCTTGGGATTTCAGAATCCCCACCAGCTTTGCCAATGAATAAGATTTAAATTGCTCATGAGCTTTAACAGTGGATACAACCGCTCTCCACTCGGATCTAAAGCCATTCAAAAAGGTTAGTTTTTGTTCAATCAGCTTCCTTTCTATATTGTGTTTGATCATCTTGCTAAGAAGATGATTGAAGCGATCAAACGTCTGAGTAACAGTTTCATCAGAATTCTGCTTAAATTCACCAAACTCAGACAAAAGCAAGGTCTGAATAGAATGCTCCAAATCTTCATCTGTGGAATAAAGCTCTCGCAGCCTATCCCAGATTTCTTTAGCAGTGCTGCATGAACTCACCAGCCTGAATGTATCTGATTGAAGAGTGAATCGAATCAGTCTCAATGCTTTAATATTGCACTGAAACTTTTCCTTTTCGTCTTGAGCAACATCCTTTAAGTCCTTTAACAGATCATTATACTCTTTCTGAGTTTTATTGATTTTTGATGTTCCTGAGTGAGCAAATGGTCCAGATACGACTGCTTCCCAAATAAGGTATCCATTGTCTTCAGATCCGATGACATAATCTTCAAAATGATGCGCCCAGACTTCGTAATCCTGGGTGTAAAGAATAGGAATCTTCGTCGTTGATCCAATGCTGTTTGAGATGTTGATGGGATTAGATTGTGACTCGTCCATGCTTGATCGTTTAACCTGTTTGAAAGATCAGACTTGTAATATGTAATATTAGGGCAAAACAAATAAATGCTGAGTTACGTCAATTATGGAATGACGACTCAATAAATATTAGTTAATGCAGAATAACCCTAATCGCAAACTCTTTCACAGAAACGATGTGCATGAATTACATAGCCTCCTGCTCTGATACCAATTGATGAGTTATAAAATAACTCTTTGATCGATTAGATCTTCGTAACAGGTAAGTAATGAACGTAAAGATAGTAAAAACAAAACACAAGTATGAATCAGAATGTGTCGAATGATTAGATTACTCGATCCTCAGCAGAGCTCGACTAAGAACTTCCACTGTAGAGGATTCTAGTGTTACAAAATAAGAACGATGAATATTCTAAACAATACTTCTCTAATCGTTACTAATCATCTTGTTCTAGGATGCATGCAAGCTTCTATTTATACTCAACCCTACAAAACTCACGGATGGACAAGCCCATACCGGAGATATATATTGGACTAGCTAACGAGCCCAATAGACGCAACACTATACTGGACCTAACACAAACAACCAATTGAAAGTTTGAATGATAAATCAGTCAATATAAGCTGAATAAACATTGACAACGACGAGTCGTCATGGTCGATGAACTGTTCGTGTAATCAGAATGTAATCGAACAAAATCCATTCAATTTCAAATCAAATCAAGTATGGGTTTTACTTAGGTCTTAAAAATACATGTTTTAAAGTAGAAATCATAGCAAAAACACCCAAAATCAAGCCCAAATCGAACAAATTTTCGGAACCCTAACAAATAATGGTTCTCAACTACAAATTCGTACCATAGATGCACTTATACTCGATTATTACTATGAAAAACAAGTTAAAATCATAATTTTTTTTGGAAAAGTCGAAACTGTAACAAAGAAAAGTAGAGGATGAACTCATGGAAGAAGCAACACGGCGAGAGTGAGTGGGGAAAGCAAAAGAAAGAAAATGACTGATTCGGGTTAAAAACCTAAATTTGACTGCGGGTGAACAGTCACCACGTTGTGGTTTTGTCACCATGTCGTGGTGTTTTATTGAAATTCGTGTCATCGGGTTCTGTAAAGGTAACACACCGTGGTGAATTAGACGACGTCGTGGTAAATAAATTAATTCTTTTTAGGCAAAGTTTTCATTAAAATTTCCACCCCACACTCATTCTATGCTAGTTCTCTCAACAAAATCCATAAAGAGATTTAGAGGAGTGAAAAATAAACAAAATAAAACAAAATAAGCAAATAAACGAAAATAAAACAAATAAAAGAAATGGGAAAAAACGCAAACTCTAAACCACAGGTTGCCTATACAAGTGCTTCTTTTTGGGGAGTCGTGAGCCAGACTCCTTCCCACTCTATGTTGATGCGGTTACTACAAACTTCAAAGTTTCTCCTCCAGTTTCGTCAATTGGCATTCCTTCCACATAATTCTTTACTCGATGTCCATTAACCTTGAAAGAAGTTCCATCCCATGCAATTAACTCTATAGCTGCATGTGGAAATACTTGTTTCACAATAAATGGTCCATCTCTACGTGATTGTAATTTCACGAGAAAATGCTTCATTGTTGAATTAAAAAGGAGAACCTTTTGCCCTTCTTGAAAATTTTTGCGTCCTCTTAACCTTTCATCATGTCATTTCTTTGTTTTGTCCTTGTAGATCAAAGAGCTTGTGTATGCTTCATTTCGCAATTCCTCTAGGGCATTCATTTGCATTAGATGATTAGTTCGTATTTCAGCCAACTGAAAATTGCAAGTCTTCGAAGCCCAAAACACATTATGTTCAATCTCTACTGACAAATTGTTGGATAAGGAGTCTAAGTCCATAACTAATTCTGATATGTACTTGACCCGACCCGTCATGGTCCATTTGGGTTGCATGGCACCATGCATTGGATAAACTAAATGAGAGAAATAACACTTATGGTTTATTAATATATTATAAGTTCTAATATATTAATAATATTATTTAATTAGTGTGATCAAGAATTAATCTAGAATTAATTAAGTGATCAAAAGATAACTAATTAAATATATGGGTTGATTATGTAAATCATCCATAACTTATATAGTGGGCTAAGAGGCTCCATGGATTATCAAGTTGGGTTCCACCCATAGGATGCTCCATGGAGTTAATACATGGATCATGGAAATGAAGATTCATGTTACATTAGGGTTTACCTAATGCAACACACTATATAAGGCTCATGTTTCTCCCAAAATCGGTTACACATGCATTCTTGAGGGCTAGAGCCGATTTTTGCGTGTTATACTTTCTCTCCAAGTTTACTCCATAGCATTTGGTGTTGTGTGAAGCATTTGAGGCATCACACTTGGGGTGCTAGGCTCACAAGGTTTCAAGGAATCAAAATCAACAACAAGGTATGTTATTCTATCTTTCATTTAAGTTAAAATGTTCCCCATGTATGCTAGATAGGATCATGAACCTTGGAAATCAATTTTGCATGAATCTTAGATAAACATAGATCCAAGGTTTATTAGGGTTACATGTACACTTAGGAAGTGTTAGAATGCTCAAAACCCATCAATGGTATCAGATTCTAGGCTTGTTTGTTTGTTATTTGTGCAAAAATGTGTTAAAAATCAAAACTGCTTGCTGTTTGAATAGTGGACTCGCCGAGTCCATGGGGGGACTCGACGAGTCCAATTGAAAATTCATCCTACTCGTCGAGCAGGTTCATGCACTCGACGAGTAGGAGGCCCTGACAACAGATTTTCGACTTTTGTTGCTGGAAATGGACTAGAAACATTACCCTAAACTGTTTTGGTGTTTTAAAACTTGTTTTAGATGGTGTAATGTTTAAGCTAATCCATTTACAACGACAATTATCAAAATTACGAGTTTTATGAGTAATTTATGATTCTTGAAATGTTCATATTCATGTTCTTGAACTTATGAAGATTAGATGATCATAGGAATTGTTTGTAACCTACTTGGTAGTTTAATTCATGATCATTATGTGTTTTAATGGAGTCCATAACTTGTCCTCAAGTTATGGAAAACCAAAGGTCACACATTAATAAAAACCATTAAAAGAACACAAGGGTTATAAAAATGAAGATTCTTCATTTTTAATACTCAATTAATTCATAAGCTATAAGAAATGAAAAGTTTTGAAAGTTTACAAAACTTGCGCTCAAGTTTTGGAACAAGTAAAGTCATGATTAAAACTTTAGTTCCAACCCTTAGAATTTCAAAAGTTAAAATTCAACCCTTATACTTTATAATATTATAAGTTAGTAATATCTATATATGTATAAAATCAAGTCGTCTTACCGCTAGTACGCCTCATTCACGAAGCCGGTCTATAAGGGGGGTATAAGGTTGTTTCCTATAAAATGGCAACTTAATGGGTGTCCACTCTCACCCACCGCTTCCTTGATCGGTGGAGGGTCGTTAGCAGAACGGGTAGGACAAGGACTTATAAATTCTCATTAAAAGTATAATGAATATTATAAAGTAACTAAATGTTTTAGTAAATTCCCAATCTTAGTTACTTTAGGAAAAATGTGAATAAGGTGCTAATCCATGAAATTACACTTTACACTTTGTTTAGGTCGTTAGTGGAACGTGTGTGGTTAACCGACACACTAACTTGAACTTAACAAGGTAGGTAAAGGGTGACTTAAAGTTTATTATAGGTCGGTGGAGCGCGTGTGGTTAACCGGCACATCGATTGAGTAATAAACATTGAGGGTACCAAGTGATTTGCATGGTTACTTCACACCTCGTTTTGTGATCATCGATATCCCAGTCACAAAACTTGGAGGGCACACTCGAGATTGAAACATTCCTTTGAAAAGTTCACTGAATCTCAAAAGAATCTAGGAATTTATAAGAACCAAATTAAAAACTTAATATATTAATATTTCGTTTTTGGTGGAAATTGGTGAATCGTTATTCACCTACCTTTCAAATATGTTGTTACTTAGATTACGACATACCTCTTCTAAGTATAATATATTGTGGTTGGGTCCTAGCCTTAATAATACATTTGGGTGTTTTATTAAGGACTAAATTAATATCTAAACTAATCTTGTCTTTATTCTTACTCAGATGTCTTCAAACAATGCTGCTTTTGGCTCTAATCCTAATGGCTCCTTTATGCTTATGAACTTGTGTGGGAAAGTCACTTTTGATGGATCCAACTTCAATGAATGGATCAGAAACATTAGGATGATTACCCGCTACGAGGACAAGGAGTATGTCCTCGATAAGGAGCTCAAAGAGATTGATGAGACCACTACAACTCCCCAGGAGATCGCTGACTTCCGGGCACATGAAAGGGATGCCACCAAAGTGGCATGCATCATGATGGCCACCATGACAGCAGAACTCCGAAAGTCCTATGAGGACTTCTACCCTTTTGAAATGCACCAAGACTTGATGGAAAGATACCATCAAAGTGCCTGACAAGAGACGTATGAAGTCATCTCCTCCATGATAACAACCCGAATGAAGGATGGTGAAGCCATCATGGGCCACATGCAGAAAATGCAAAGATTTGTGGACCGTCTACTGAAGCTTAATGTGAACTTCCCCGAGGAGCTTGCAGTAGATATCATTTTGCACTCCTTACGCTCGTGCCATGATCAATTCCGTATGACATATCACATGAATAAAGAAGAGGTCACACTCAGCAGACTTCAAGGACTTCTAAAGACCGCGGAAAGTGGTCTTAAGGGTAAGTCAGTTGTTACTCCTACTCCTATCAACTCCGTCCCTGTCTTGGCAATCGGGAAAGGGAAGGGTAAGAAGAGGAAGAGCCCCTCGAAGGGTACCAAGTGTAAGACCCTTGAAGGCTCCTCTTCAAATGGAACCAAGAAAGGTTTCGTCACTCCTTCTTCTGACCCAAAAGAGGCTGAATGCTTCTATTGCCATGAAAAGGCTCATTGGAAGCGGAACTGCCCAAAGGACCAGCTGATGGATTTTGAGCATTCTTACAAATCCTAAGTGTACATGGAACCCTAATAAACCTTGGATCTATGTTTGTCTAAGATTCATGCAAAATTGATTTCCAAGGTTCATGATCCTATCTAGCATACATGGGGAACATTTTAACTTAAATGAAAGATAGAATAACATACCTTGTTGTTGATTTTGATTCCATGAAACCTTGTGAGCCTAGCACCCCAAGTGTGATGCCTCAAATGCTTCACACAACACTAAATGCTATGGAGTAAACTTGGAGAGAAAGTATAACACTCAAAAATCGGCTCTAGCCCTAAAGCATGCATATGTGTAATCGATTTTGGGAGAAACATGAGCTTTATATAGTGTGTTGCATTAGGTAAGCCCTAATGTAACATGACTCTTCATTTCCATGATCCCTGGATTAACTCCATGGAGCATCCATGGAGCATCCTATGGATGGAACCTAACTTGATAATCCATGAAGCCTCTTAGCCCACTATATAAGTTATGGATGATTTACATAATCAACCCATATATTTAATTAGTTATCTTTTGATTAGTTAATTAATTCTAGATTAATTCTTGATCACACTAATTAAATAATATTATTAATATATTAGAACTTATAATATATTAATAAACCATAAGTGTTATTTCTCTCATTTAGTTTATCCAATGCATGGTGCAATGCAACCCAAATGGACCATGCCGGGTCGGGTCAAGTACATACCATAATTAGTTATAGGCTTAGACACCTTATCCAACAGTCTCCCACTTGGATAAGTATAATAACTATAACTGCAAGTATGACTGCAGGAACTGATCGGCAATCATAGCTCTTTCAAGGTCTCTCGGAACTGAGAAGACGATGATACGCCATTTAAGATAAGTGATCATATAATCCTCTGTTCTAGATATCAGCCAGACAAATACATGGAACAATGTCTTTCTTATTGTCCAGTAGTTTGTTTCCCAATTTCCGATTTGTTTGACAAAGAACTTAATTGAACACATCAACTTAGTTCTGACCGGGCCCGATACATAGGTGAAAACAAAATCATCGAGGGGCCCAAATATCAACTTCTAATCTAACAAGGAACAGATAAAATTAGAGTCATATGTTTGCTCTACTACTTGTTGAATTATACATAAAAGCATGTTTTATAACATCGAGTTACCAATGTGTTTTCGTACAATCAATGCATAACCAGCTCATAGGCAACAAATCATATCTCTAGGTTTGAAGACTTATATGATGTTACCCTCTCACGATCACTCGAGATAAATTCCTTGAAGTGATACTAGTGAGCGTGGGTTGATTCCAATACTCAGAACTTATGAGTACTCATGAAGTGTTGTCCTAAAACTTGACACCTACAACCAACTTCATGACAGTCTTAGTTCATATCTACTTCCAACATATGACCGACTGTGGAAAATTTGAATAATATGTAAAACAAAACATAATATTCTAGAAGTCAAAACATGCAAATGAAATTCTAGTAAACGATTGACAGAAGATAGCAACACTTTACTCATAAATAAACACAACTTTTATTCATCATCAAATGTCAATTACACTTTACAAATTTCCAAAGTTATCTAACTACTAAAACTAATATCATCCTTTAGCCCTATGCTCCGAGCATGTTGAAGATGCTTATCTACTAGGTTCTCATATGATGATACCCTCTTTTCCACGAGGATTCCTTCTTCTATGCGATGTCTGATAAAGTGATATTTTCTTAGACTTTCTCATCAAAGCAAAGATTCCATCTGTGAGGTTCTTGCTTTAATCCATAAATGGATTTCTCAAGCTTACACACTCTATTAGGGTACTCTGTATTGACAAAACCCTCTGGCTGACTCATGAAAACATCCTCATCCAACTTTCCATTAAGGAATGCGGTTTTGAATCCATTTGCCATATTTCATAGTCATGAAATGTTGCTATGGTTAACATAACCCTAATAGACTTAATCTTTGCTACTGGAGAAAAGGTCTCATCATAATCAACTCCCGGAGTTTGAGAGAAGCACTTTGCAACCAGTCGTGCCTTATAAGTGTGTACATTACCATCCATGTCGGTCTTCTTCTTGAAGATCCATTTACTCCCTACAGTCTTACGACCTGGTACATTCTCATCCAAGTTCCAAACTTGATTGTCATACATGGACTATATCTCGCTGTCCATTGCCTCTTTCCAATTGGCTGACTTAGGGCCTGCCATGGCTTCCGCGTAACTGTTAGATTCATTCAACCCAACTAGTGTCTCATCACTAATAAGTGTATCACCTTCCGCAGTAATATGGAATCCATAGTAATGCTCAGGTGTATTCCTAACTCTCATGGAACGCCTCAGAGGTACAAAATCGTCAGTTAGCTCAACAGGAGTTTCCTCCTCATGTTGAGTGCTAGGGTTTGAAGTTCCTTCACCACTTGACTCTTGAATTTCTTCAAGGTTAACTTGCCTCCCACTGTTTCCTTGGCTTATGAACTCTCTTTCTCGAAAGAAAGCCCTCCTAGCTGGAAAGACGCCATTCTCACTAGGTCTGTAGAAGAGGTAACCAAAGGATTTCTTCGGGTAGCCGATGAAAATACACCTCTCACTTCGAGGTTCGAGCTTATCATGAGTCTCGTGTCTCACGAAAGCCTCGCAAACCTAAATCTTGATGTTGTCTAGTTTCGGTACTTTACTAGTCCACATCTCATGAGGAGTTTTGGCAACTTTCTTTGTAGGGACGAGATTAAGGATATGGGCGGCAGTCTCTAAGGCATACCCCCAAAATGAGATTGGTAGTGAAGATCGACTCATCATGGAACGAACCATATCTAACAAGGTTCGATTACGCCTCTCAGCTACACCATTCAACTGCGGTGTCCTGGGAGGTGTCAATTGTGAGACAATCCCAGATTCCCCTAAGATAGTCGAGGAACTATGAACTAAGATACTCACCACCTCGATCGGATCGAAGCATCTTAATTTTCCTACCCAATTGATTCTCGAATTCCTTTTTAAATTCTATAAACCTTTCAAAAGTCTATGACTTATGCTTGATTAAGTAGACATATCCATATCTACTGTAATCATCAGTAAAATTCAAATAATAACGATTAGCATCCCTTGTGGCATGTTTGAAGGGTCCATACACATCCATGTGTATGAGATCCAACAAACCTTCTCCCTTCTCACAAGTACCAGTGAAGGGAGACTTTGTTATTTTTCCAAGTAAGCATGATTCACAACTATCATCTGACTTTAGGTCAAATGATTCCAAGACTCCTTCCTTTTGGAGTTGGCCTATGCGTTTCTTGCTTATATGTCCAAGACGACAATGCCATAATGATGCTTTATCCAAGTTTTTATCATTAACATAATCAAGACACAATACATTATTTCCTAAGTTATCTACAACAGATACAGTTTCAAACACACCATCACAAGGTAAAGCTTTAAAATAAAGAACATTATTTAAGAAAGCATTAATCGAACCAACTTCATTATCAAATGAAAAGGTAAAACCTTGTTTATAGAATGCATGGAAGGAAATAATATTTCCTGCCATTTCTAGCGAATAACAACATTTATTCAAATCTAAACTAAACCCACTACTTAGCGATAAAGTATAAACTCCGATCTTGGTGACAGGTAAAGCTTTCCTATTCCCCATGATCAAGTTTATTCTTCCATGCTCCACATTCTCACTTCTTCTTAGTCCATGCAAACCAGAACAGATGTGAATACCGCAACTGGTATCAAGGACCCAAGAGTTAGAATAGGGTGAGTTATTAGATAAGATAGTGTAAATACCTGCATGGTTGGGTTTAACTTTCCCATCGTTCATATCTTGCTGGTACTTTGGGCCGTTTTGCTTCCAATGAGACTTTTCAAGGCAATAGAAGCATTCAACCTCTTTTGGGTCAGAAGGAGTGATGAAACCTTTCTTGGTTCCATTTGAAGAGGAGCCTTCAAGGGTCTTACCCTTGGTACCCTTCGAAGGGCTCTTCCTCTTCTTACCCTTCCCTTTCCTGATTGCCAAGACAGGGGCGGAGTTGATAGGAGTAGAAGTAACAACCGACTTACCCTTAAGACCCCTTTCCGCGGTCTTTAGAAGTCCTTGAAGTCTGTTGAGTGTGACCTCTTCCTTATTCATGTGATATGTCATGCGGAATTGATCATGGCACGAGGGAAAGGAGTGCAATTTACTTAGTCAAAGTCACCAATTCCATTAAGCATGTAATTAGTGAAAGTCAACTTGCATTAAGAATCAAAAAGTCACCAAATCCAAGAGCAGTCAATTGCTTTGACTACTATGTTGGAGAAAATGCTTTTATGATTGTGTGAAGCAAAAACTATGCAAAACTTATTTGTTGCTTTCTAATTTGAGGATCCTTTACTTAATCAAGAAATTAGCCAACTAATCACCACAAGCACATTTAAACTTGTCGAGAGAAAAACTTTGAGACACACTTGAACAAACGTTAGAACAAGTATATAGCGGAATAGTTAATCTCGAAGGATCTAAAAGCTCAACAATAATATTAAGAGTTAGAAGTTAGAGAGTTAGTTGCGGAAAAGTAAAGAAATGTAAATGACAACAATTGTTATATCAAGTATACACATAAGCTGATTCATAACGAGGAGTGCATTCAAACCAAGTTAATAAGTGAGATCAAACTTAGTGATTAAGTCACGGACGACTTTCTCCAAGGAGAGATTGTGATTGATTAAGAGAGTAAGAAGATTGGATAAGTAAGATAGAAAGAGAACTTTGAGATGTGTATTAGAATTTGATGCGATACTCTTGCTGAATACATGAGAATGAGCTCTATTTATAGAGACTCAAAAGATAACAGATTTACAACTCTAAGAGTAGCCATGCAAGGCATACTGGACAATAGAGTGTTTTACAGAAAAGTCAAAGTAATTTAAATAAAGATAGAGACTGTGGTATTGAAGACTTCGGTTGATGATTGTTGATGAAGCTTGCTTGAATGCGGTGGCTTGGAGGCTGCGGTAGCTGATTGTTCAAGAGGGTCACTTTTTTTGCTTCAACAAAACTCATGAATAAAAACATACTAGTAGTGATAATATGTTAAAACACAAACATTTCCATAAAGATTTAAGAACATGTTCATGGAATCTTCAACATTCAACAAAAGTTCAAAGGATTCAACAAAAAGTCAACCAAGATTAGTTTAGCCAAGCATGACTAAACTCAAAGAAGCAAATTTAGTTAAGATTGTACCAAAAATTTGACAAGAATCAAGAGATGAAAAGAAGATATTCTTGAGGTGTTATTGGCCTTCAAAAGTGCTCCAAACTCCAGAGAGAAAGTGTCAAAATCGGACATCCAAGATAAGGCTGAAGAGGCACACCAACCTTCCCAATATAGAGCTCTAGACAAAATCCCGAATTTGCCCATGTCAGGAATCCATGCGGGCTGCGGGGAATCTTACGTGGGCCGCGTGACTATGACGGAGTTTTTGGGCTTCTTCAAGATTTGGGCCCCCACAACTTAACCATTGGCCCAGTTCGAGTCTAATCAGCTTCTAGCCTATTTTTCTTCAATATTTCTTCAATTTGAGCCCAATTTGTCTCTCCACATCACTCAAAACTTCCGCAAACTCCTAAACATCGATCTTGCACACTCAAGAATTCTCCCGTGCCTTTCAAATTTAAAGTTCAACACTTCCACGCCTTCAAGCAATTGATAAGCCCACTCCACAAATCACCTCCATAGCCGTCAAGCACGAAATCCCCATTGCCCATCAAGCCCAATCGCCTCCCAAGAGTCCCACTCTGCTAGTCTCCAAGAAAATCTGCAATAATGTTCAAGAAACTAGAAAGTACCCGAAATGGTCATAAAAAAACAAAAAGGAAAATATGCATGGAAATTAACTAAAATGCGAATGAAATGTGTTAAAATAAACTATAAAAACAAGTAAATAAAATGAAGTCGTCACCTATGTACTGGGCCCGGTCAGAACTAAGTTGATGTGTTCAATTAAATTCTTTGTCAAACAAATCGGAAATCGGGAAACAAACTGCTGGACAATAAGAGAGACATTGTTCCATGTATTTGTCCAGCTGATATCTAGAACAAAGGATTATATGATCACTTATCTTAAATGGCATATCATCATCTTCTTAGTTCCGAGAGACCTTGAAAGAGCTACGATTGTCGATCGGTTCCTGAAGTCATACTTGCAGTTATAGTTATTAGACTTATCCAAGTGGGAGACTGTTGGATAAGGTGTCTAAGTCCATAACTAATTATGGTATGTACTTGACCCGACCCGACATGGTCCATTTGGGTTGCATGGCACCATGCATTGGATAAACTAAATGAGAGAAATAACACTTATGGTTTATTAATATATTATAAGTTCTAATATATTAATAATATTATTTAATTAGTTTGATCAAGAATTAATCTAGAATTAATTAAGTGATCAAAAGATAACTAATTAAATATCTAGGTTGATTATGTAAATCTTCCATAACTTATATAGTGGACTAAGAGGCTCCGTGGATTATCCAGTTAGGTTCCACCCATAAGATGCTCCATGGAGTTAATCCATGGATCATGGAAATGAAGAGTCATGTTACATTAGGGTTTACCTAATACAACACACTTTATAAAGCTCATGTTTCTCCCAAAATCGGTTACACATGCACTCTTGAGGGCTAGAGCTGATTTTTGAGTGTTATACTTTCTCTCCAAGTTTACTCCATAGCATTTGGTGTTGTGTGAAGCATTTGAGGCATCACACTTAGGGAGCTAGGCTCACAAGGTTTCAAGGAATCAGAATCAACAACAAGGTATGTTATTCTATCTTTCATTTAAGTTAAAATATTCCCCATGTATGCTAGATAGGATCATGAACCTTGGAAATCAATTTTGCATGAATCTTAGACAAACATAGATCCAAAGTTTATTAGGGTTGCATGTACACTTAGGAAGTGTAGTACCAATATGTGTTTTAAAGGCGATACAAAATGACCACAATGCATCATCTAGCTTTTCCGACCACTCCTTGTTGTTACTAGCAACCGATCGTTTAAGAATTCTTTTTAATGCCTTGTTGGTGACTTCGGTTTTCCTACACATTTGTGGATGGTAGGGTTATACAAATCTATGATATACACAATATTTTTGTAACACTTTCGCTAGTTTTTCATTTGCAAAATGAGTTCCCCAATCACTTATTAAACCCCTTGGTACTTCAAAACGCGAAAACAATCTTTTAAGGAATCATACTACCACCCGAGCATCATTTGTAAGTAAGGCTTGTGCTTCCGCCCATTTTGAGACATATTCAACCGCCACTAGTATGTATTTATTCCCTCAAGAATTCGGAAATGACCCCATAAAATAAATACGCCAAACATCAAATACTTCAAAAACTTGGATGCTATTTTGGGGCATCTCGATTCGGGATGAAATGTTACCCGATCGTTGGAACGAATAACATTCCTTGAAACTTTTGGTGGTGTCTTTAAAAATTGTTGGCCAATAAAATCCCGAATCAATTGCCTTCTTTTTCGTGTAATGCGCTCCGTGATGTCTCGCGGTGGGCCCGTTGTGACAATGCTTCAAGATTTCTAAACTTTCCATCCCAAATACACATATTCTTATCATACCATCCGTGTAGCTTCTGAAGATGATGGTTTACACCAAAAGTAGTACATGACTTCTTAAAATAGTTTCTTCTTTTGTTGACGAGTTAGTTCTTTTTGAAGATAATCACTAGCCAAATAGTTAGCTATATCAACATACCATGGCACCTTACCCACGATTACCATTAAATATTCTTCGGGAAAATCATCTCCAATCTTGTGCTATTCTAATTTCTCCATTTCCGGGTTTTCTTGTCTTGAGAGGTGATCGGCCACCATATTTTCCATACCCTATTAATCCCTTATCTCAATGTCAAATTCTTGTAAAAGTAGCATCCATCGGATCAATCTTGGCTTTGCATCCTGTTTAGCAAAAAGATACTTACTGGCATAATGGTCAATAAAGACAATAGTTTTAGATAAAACTAAGTAAGAAATTTGTGAAAAGCATAAACAAGAGCATGGAGCTCCTTTTCTGTGGTAGTGTAATTCTCTTTAGCCAGATTTAGTGTCTTGCTTGCATAATAAATAGATTCAAAATGTTTATCAACCATTTGTCCAAGAACCGCTCCTACCCCAAAATCACTAGCATCACACATGAGTTCAAATGGAAGGTTCCAGTTTGGTGAGATCATTATAGGGGTATTGGTTAATTTCTCTTTCAATAATTGAAAGGCTTCAAGGCATTCGTTTGAGAAATCAAATGTGGCATCTTTCAAAAGAAGTTAGGTAAAATCCCGCATGGCCTAGAAAACTTCTTACCCCTTTAACATTTATTGGAGTGGTAATTTGGCTATAGTGTCAACCATTGCACGATACACCTTTATCCCCGATTTGGAGACTTTATATCCTAAGATATTCCCTTCTTTGACCATAAAATGACATTTTTCCCAATTTAAGACCAAGTTGGTCTTTTCGCATCTTGCAAGCATCAAATCTAGTTTGGACAAGCTATCTTCAAAAGAGGACCCAAAAACCAAAAAATCGTCCATGAAGACTTCTATGAACTTTTCAACCATATCATGAAAAATAGCCATCATGCATCTTTGGAATGTGGCAGGTGCGTTACATAACTTAAATGACATCCGTCGATAAGCAAAAGTCTGACTTGGGCAAGTGAATGTGGTCTTTTCTTGGTCTTAAGGATTAATAGGGATTTGGAAGTATCATGAAAAACCATCTAAAAAGAAGTAATAAAGGCGACAAATAATCTTTGTAAAACCCTGATCTAGGTATCAATCTAAAACACGAGATTAGTGCGGAATCCTAATCAAGTGATAAACACAAAACAATAAGTACGAATCAAGAACAGAAACACGAATCTTGAATGCACATTATTACTGATTAATAGTCGGGTACATATGATTAAGTGATTTCTCTCTAACTGTTAATGCTCTCTAAATCTTTCTCTGATAAAATCGAATGACTAACTCTCTTCACGACTGAAAATAACACATTATATACTAATACCTCATTACTAAAGCCCAGCCTAAACGAAAACATCATTCAGCCCACCGAAATCACATGGTGGTTTCAGTCCAAGTATCACTGAGATCATATTGATTTCATTCCTAAACTGAGAACTCTAAAATCCTTGAGAAGCAAAGTATATACCACAAATTTATGTCCTAACAACCCCCCTTGGTTTATAGCTTTATTTTCTTTTCAGTCTTCCTTGATCTTGACTTTCAGCTCTTTCGTCGATCTCTTCATGACTTGACTACAAGATGTGCATATGAATATTCTACATGAATAACTTCATCTTTAGTAGATGGACTTCCTTGTAAATTTGACTTTTAATACACGCTGGGCGTAAAGGCTTCTTGCATTGGTTCTTCAAGATCAGCCCGTTCAACTTTAAATTTCTTCCTTGATAATTACTTATAGTTCGATGATTCTTGATCACTTCAGCAGGTTCATAGATAGTAGCAAATTGATTGAGGAGGCTTCAATGCAATTCGTCACATAACTTCAAATATAGCTTCACCTTTCTTCTGGGGTTGAAGGTTGTGTGTTGAAAAATAATTTTCACTTCATGTTCCTTCGAATGAATATTCTTCATTGATCATAGATGCGTCTTGAAAGGTAACCATGACTAAAAGTCCATGTGGATCACAAAGTCATAAAGACCCTTGTCACCATAATTGTTCAAGGACCCAACCTTGGATCAGATGGAGACTACTCACAGTATCTGTGTGAACACGGAGGAACGCACTGCGATTTGTTAAGTATCGGAGAACTACTCGTGGCTATTTTTGATGTTAGCCCCTGCATATCCTCTATCAAAGATCTCAATATGGTTTTTCAAGTTAACAAGTAAACTTGGCCCTTGGCGAGACGTTCAATGGTTTCTGAATCTCAGCTAAGTGTACCATTCTAGTGCCGGTGAGAGTTAATGAGGAATAACTCACAAAACCATTCCCAAGACAAATGTATCCGAAGATATATTTCCAAAGTTTATCATGACACGAGTTCAAGGCCCTTGGCAGGACATTCAGTGATAATCGTGCCTTGCGAGGTGCATCGTCCTGATACCAATACCATTAATTCCTTACATGCGGAGAATGTATCTGAGAATACATTTGAGTCTCCGTAGTTTTGCATGAAAAAAAGAATGTCAAGACCCTGGGCGAGATGTTCAACGATATCTATTTCCCGGTTGGGTGAATCGCACTGGTGCCATGACAGTTCTTAGGTTATATGAACTGACAAGACCGACATGGAGACGTAACTGCCAAACACTGCTCGTTGAATGAACATGATCATCCTGTAGAGGGCGACACCTGTCTTAACAGGGTATGACATGAGAATTTGTACAGTTTCATGCCTTTAATTCCTTAAATATAACAGTTCTTAGGAATATACTGCCAAAACCAACTTAAACATAAAAAGTTCCCATCTTCTCTTGCTTATTGAGAGTGAGTGCGTGCCTTTCAACTACGTTGGATTAACCAAGGCAATTAAGCTCGGAAATCCAGAGCAATTTTTAACAATGAGATCAAGAAACTTAAACAGTTTAGATCCACAAGCCGTCAATTCCTTATGAAAGTAGTGTGAAGTGTGATGTCCGTCAATTCCTTTCCAGGTCTCTTCTCCTTGCTCATCCAAGTTTCAGGACAAAGAAATTTTAGAAATAAAAATAAAATAAAAATAACTAAGAATAAAATAAAACTGAAATACGCTAAGAAACAATACAATATTTTTAGATTTTTGATTTTTCTGAAAAAGAAATAAAAACAGAAATAAACATATTTTAGGATTTTTTGATTTTTCTGAAAAAGAAATAAAAACAGAAATAAACATATTTTTGGAATTTTATAATTTTTGTTTGGTTTTAATTCTCCCCCTAAATTTATGCATAATAGTGAAAATATGTACAAATTTAAATAAAAACAGAAATGTAATAAACAGATTCTAATAAAACAAAAACTTTTGGGATTAAGTGTTATGAAGCAAATTAATGAGGTTTATCAGCACACATGTTCATTAAAAGCTCTGGTCAATCATTGATATTGCGATTCACTTAAGCACAAAGGACATTTTTCAGGACAGTTCATGAGTGATGATATATAGCTACTATATTCCTAGATAGACCATTTTGTCTGACGACGACTAGGAATATCGTTGCCTACTTAAATTTAGTCAGTAAAATCTACCAGTCTGCCTTTAGTTATGGGTGCAGTTAATGTTAGTACACGGGAACATGTTCCCCACTTCATGGCATACCCCAGTAATTAAGGAAATTTCTTCGGAATCATTTACTTTAAGTGAGTAAATAATCATTGTGGAATGCATATGTTGTGTCCCAGGTCGGATCTACTGATCACGCAGAGGGACACCATATGACTAACTTAGAGAGTAGGATATATGTAGGAGAAAATATACTAACTTAAAAGCAGTGAACATCATCTGAGTGCATATGTTGTGTCCCAGGTCAGATCTTCCGATCATGCAGAGGGGACAACATATGATTGACTAAGAAAGAAAGAATAATGATTTTAAACAGTCCCAATTTATCAGAAACCCTTAGTCACCCCTGTCAATACAAGAATTAAGGACACAAGTCCATACACCAATGAAGTGTTGAGCCACAAATCTAGATGATAGTTGGCTTCAATTTATGTCATAGGCCTCATTGTCTATTTTATTGTTAAATCTATCCAAGTGTTGTATTGTCAGTCCAAATGAGGTTCTCTAAGTCCAAATGAGTCCACATTGTCTAGTCCGTTAGTCTTAGTCTTTTATTCCTACCAACACATTGAACATAGAGTTTAGACAATTCAACTTTAGTGCATTACATGTATTCGTTTGCCCTTTATCACAAAAAAATATCATTTACCAAAAGATTGTCACAAATTTCTTTTTCTAAAAGTAAAACAAAATGAAAGAAAATAAGAAATACTAAATAAAACTGATAAGAAATTTCAGTCTTCGAAACATATCATCTTAAGAAATCCTACAAGCACGAGCTTGGTTTTAGAAAAAAATAGGTTTTTGGATGATTGAAAATCAACATTATTATCACAGAAAATAGAAGAGTCAGAAAATTCAAACCGTAATTCAACAATTGATGTAATCCCCATTTGTGATCTTTCCTTTTCCTTTCCCACAAAGGACACATGCTCTCCATTAAAATTCTGAATGTCATGCAGATGAGAGATGTCTCCTATCATGTGCCTGGAACAGCCACTATCAACATACCAAAGTCTAATGATATTCCTCCATAGCTGCTCCGGCATAGATTGCGGGATTAATTGGTTTTTGTAACCCAATCCATTTTGAAACTGACCTTTTCCGTCTACGCATTCCCAAGTCATATCATGTTTATCAAACACAGAAAATGAAGAGACGTTAGAATTTTTAGGTGATTTGGGAGTGGGAACTTTTGGTACCCATCTGTAGTCAGCTTTAAGCATTTTCTTGTTTAATCGGATGGATGCTTTAGCACTTGTTTTGGTGCTTGAGACCGATCATCAAGATGACTTTGACATTACCGATCTTGATGTGACTGAACTATTTCTCAAATCATATCTCTTGTTAGACATGGCCTTTTTGTTCTTGAGAGTCTGATTTTTGGTCTTGGCAGTATTCCAGTCACCATCACGTGATCTCGAGGAGTTTCTCTTGAAAGATCTTCCTCGAGATACGTTCTTCCTACCTTGGACATAATA
Source organism: Lactuca serriola (assembly GCF_051521515.1). Lineage (NCBI taxonomy): Eukaryota > Viridiplantae > Streptophyta > Magnoliopsida > Asterales > Asteraceae > Lactuca > Lactuca serriola. The sequence continues at coordinate 164,235,644 of NC_136411.1, read as the reverse complement.
GGGAATATATGCACAATTTGGACAATTTCTGGCAATGTGACCTGGAATTGCACAGTTAAAGTAGGTTTGTCTTTTAAAAGGAATACGTTCAGAACTTGGTCCCTATCTAACTGAATTTCCACAAGTACAAGCACATTTAACAAATTGTTTCACAACTTTATGTGGCTTAAAGTTGTTAGCAGTGTTATCACAAGCTTTTGAAGCAACATAAGATAAAATGTTAGTCTTTGAAGAGTTTTCCTTAATACTAGAATTATCTTTGTTTTTCTTGCACCCGTCTTGCACTGTTACTTTCTCTGCACATGAAGTAGAAACATTGGTATCGTTCACCTCAATATTCTCAGTTTTTCCAGATTGTTCAGTGTTAACTGAAACAGTTACACTAGGCTGACCGTGTTGAACAATTTTTTCTGTCTCTATGGTTTCAGAAGTCGGAGTATAGTTATCATTGAAAGGAGGTGGTACACTGTGATACCCTAAGCCATATTTCTGGTAATCTTTCCATTTTGATTTTTTTCTATCATAGTTTCAACTATCTCACCTAATACATCACATTTCTTAAAGTTAAATTCAACATCTTTAAACTTAGATTTTAACGCATCAATTTCGTCAGTTAATTTGGCAATTTCCTCTTTAGCATAATGATGGTGAACACTTTTAATGCTATATTCCTCCTTAATCGTAATTAGATCTTTATTTTGAGCATCTAGTTTTTCTTTAAGAGGCTTGTTTATTTTCTTAATTTCATAGAATTCATTTTTAGGATCAAAAACTTCTCTAACAAATAACTCATTTTTTTCATGAGATCTATTTATTTTATCTTCACAGGACTGAGAGCATGAGGTTTCACTTACCTCCATGGTACTAAAAGTGGTGATTGAACTGTTGTAAGTGCTCATTATTTACTAACGGTAAAAATATGATTGTGCAATTTGATTTTGACCGAAGACCAAGATAGTTTCCCTTTGACCAAAAACCTTGAAAGTCAACCAATTTGACCGAGATCGTTGACTGAACACAATGTTAGACCGAAAACTCTAATCTGAAACCCAGTCTGACCGAAAACTAGATGTTTGACCTAGTTGCTAACCGAGAACTCTAGTAGCCGCCGAAATCACTTTCACCTAGCCGAGAACTCAAGTGTGCCGCCGAAGTCACCCATGCTAAACTGAAATCGATGATTCTGATCTCAATTTCCAAATAAACGAAGAACACGATGAACACTTACGAGCAACAAAGTTGATTTTTCGCCAAAGGAGACCCAAAAACACAAAATACATCAAAAAGTTCAAAAATTTTATAGATTGTTTTGAAAACTGATTGATACCGAAACTGCTTTAATCTGTTTTCAAGCTCTGATAACAATTGTAAAATCCCGATCTAGGTATCAATCTAAAACACGAGATTAGTTTGGGATCCTAATCAAGTGATAAACACAAAACAATAAATACGAATCAAGAACACAAACACGAATCTTCAATGCATACTATTATTGACTAATAGTCATGTACATAAGATTTCTCTCTAACTGTTAATGCTCTCTAAATCTCTCTCTGATAAAACCGAATGGCTAAATCTCTTCATGGATGAAAATAACACATTATGTAGTAATACTTAATTACTAAAGCCCGTCCCAACCGGAAACATCATTAAGCCTACCGAAATCACATGGTGATTTCGCTCCAAGTACCACTCAGATCATAGTGGTTTTGGTCCTAAACCGAGAACTCTAAAATCCTTGAGAAGCAAAGTATAAACAACAAATTTATGTCCTAACAATCTTTCGAGCATTTGATCAATAAATGGTATAGGAAAATGGTCCTTGCATGTGGCATCGTTTAACTTGCGATAATCGATGCAAACACGCCAACCAAGTACTGTTCTTGTTGGAATGAGCTCGTTTTCTTTGTTTGTTACTACGCTATGCCTCCTTTTTAGGTACCACGTGCACCAAACTTACCTATTGGCTATCCGATATTGAGTAAATTATACCGACATCCAAGGGTTTGACTACCTCTTGCTTCATTACTTCTTGCATGTTTGGGTTTAATCTTCTTTGGCATTGCACCACTGGTTTTGCTCCCTCTTCTAAATTGATTTTGTTTAAACAAATTGAGGGACTTATGCCTTTGATTTTGGTTATCTTCTATGCGATGTCATTCTTTCTTTTCTTGAGTATTTCAACTAGGGTTTCCTTCTCGTGTTGTGTGAGATCAGCTGCTATGATGACTGGGTTTTCTTCATTTCCTTCCAAGAATGCATACTCCATATGTTTGGGCAAAGCTTTCAGCTCGGATTTTGGTTTTTGGTCAGTGGCCACGACGTGAGCATCTTGCCACGTCGTGGTGTCATAGTTTTTTACGTCTGATCGAGTAAATTCAGATTGCCACGCCGTAGTGTCACTACCACGTCGTGGTGATTCTTCAAAAGATTTCTTCAATTCATTATACTCGATCTCTTCTAGTATCTTCTCTAGCTCTTGTATCTCACGTTTAACATCAAAATCCCCTTCTTGTAGAACCATGTACCCCTCAGCTTCCTTTTCCTTCAATCGTCCAAGCTCCTTCTCCAAAATTTCATCGAACACATCTACCGAGAAAGCCATATCATCACTTATCCTTGAGTGTTTTATTGCTCTATTAACCCCAAAGTGACTGCTTCTTCTCCATCTCAAATCGTGATTTTAGATTCTATTATGTCAACCAAGGCTTGGGCAGTGCTCAAAAAGGTCCTTCCAAGAATAATTGGGACTTGTTCGTCATCCTCTATGTCTAAAACAATGAAATTTGCAGGAAAAACAAACTTGTCAACTTTAACTAATTAATATTCACAAATTCCTCATGGAAAGGTCACCGTTTTGTTTGCTAAGTGGATGGCGATGTAGATTGGTCTTGGTTCCGGGAGGTCAATCTTATTGAAGAATGAATAGGGCATTAAGTTGACACTTGCTCCTGAATCGGCTAGAGCATGGCTTGTTTCCGAATTGTCAAGGAAGTGCTAAGCTTCTCGGATCACGCATCTTCTTTAGTAGCATATTTAACATTGCATCAGAGCAGGTTTCATTTAGTACTACTTTAGATGTTTCCTCCATCTTCTTTCGATTTAGTAAGAGATCCTTTAGAAAATTTTCATACTTTGTCATTTGAGATAAGGCTTTAATGAACGGAATATTGATTTCAAGGGATTTGATGTGCTTTAGGAAATTCTGGTAGTCTTCAACATTTTTATCTTGTATTGCTCTATTGGGAAAGGGGAGTGGTGGGCGGTATGGCTTAACAGGCTCAACAGTTTTCTTTTCAAGTGTTCACCACGTCGTGGTAACTGTTCAAAATCTTTTTTGTGACTTGCTTCTCGCCATTCTTTCTCATCATCCGAGTTATTTTTGTTGATAGGAGTTAGATGGGTAACAATTTTCCCACTTCTATTTGTAATGGCCTGGATGTGATATCCTTTCGGGTTTTTTTCGGTGTTTCCTGGAAGTGTGTCCGGTAGTCTTTCGTTGAATTTTTGTGATAATTTCCCGATTTGTTGTTTAATGTTCTTGATTGCAGCTTGCTGATTCCAAAAGTACCGCTTCGGTATCTTCGTGTCTCTTTCTGATGCGGCAACAAAACAAGCAACCATTGTCTCGAAATACGGTTTCATTTCAGGAGCCAGTTCCTCTCTTTGGTAAAAACCTCTTCCTTTATGTTGAAACTTCTCTTCTTTGGCTTTCTTGTACTCATCATAAGGTAACCACTTCTTTTTTGGCCTTCTCCTATCTTCATTATAACAGTCACTATTTGAATAGCAAGATTTTTGGTTTCCATTTTCATCAAGATCAAAATCTCTAGTTAAATGCGTCCTGTTACAGTTTCACACCTCAATCGTATAGCATGGATTGTTTGATCCATTTTAGTCATCCTCCTATCCATGTTATGTAACATTGCCATGTCATCCGAAGCAGATTTCACAATTCCGTCATATATTGTCTAGGGTTATGATATTCTCTAAAATGTTTGGAGAATTCCTTGATTAGCTTCTTGATCACGACCGATTTTTTCTTTGTGAGTGTCCCTTGAGAATCAAGGAGTTGCCTAGTTGTGACGTTTATCCCATCATAGAAAATCGAGACCTCTTGTTACACATTTAGATCATTTTGAGGACAATTTTTAAGCAATCCTTTATAACGCTCCCATGCCTCATACAATTACTCTCCGACTTGTTGCTCAAAATTTGCAATAGCCTTCTTCAACTTGGAAAATTTAGAAGGTGGGAAAAACGGTTGTATGAACTCTTAACATATTTGTGTCCATGTTGTTATTTTGTTTGGAGGGAGTGCCTTTAGCTAATCTTTTGTTGCACCCTTAAGAGTAACGGAGAGCATTCTTAGCAAAACTGTCCCGCGTGGTATGTTTGGTATGTTGACGTAGTCAACGATATCTTTGACCTCATCAATGTGCCTATAGGCATTCTCGTGGTCTTTCTGATGGAAAGGTATATCTTTCAGTTGAGCAAGTATGTGTCCTTTTGGTTTAAAGTTGGCCGTGTTGGTAACTGTGGGTTGCACAAGTCTCGGTTCGTTGTATTCACACATCCGTCTCTTGTAGGCCTCCAGTCTTATGTTGGCAATGTCTGTCATGTTGGCTTTTGGCTCATGTAACATCCATAAAAATTATGAAAAATTTAAACTTTTAAAACTGTGACAACCATCAATTTCCGGTCAAGTTAAAGTCAAATAAAGTCAACAAGTCAAACCGGTCAACTCATCTGAACCTTATGTTCTAGGGTTCACGCTATGTTATTTTCGTACAACTCGTTATTCTAAGAAGAAATCATCAATTGAAAAGTTGGTATACCTAGATTTCATTAACTTAAAACGACGTTAAGTAATGAACCAAACCGAAAAACAAAGTTTCATACTCATCGGGAGCATGTAAGATCCTTAAACATGGCTTAACGGGGTTACAGACCGTGCGTTGCGAAGCCGGACACTTACAAGTGTTACACCCGAAACCTCTCTTAATCCTTTTCACTCTATCTCTCTCTATTTTGAAATCTCTCCCAAATCTCTCTTTGTATGATAAATCTCTCCAAGAATGTGAAATCTCTCCCAAATCTCTCTTTGTATGAGAAATCTCTCCAAGAATATGAAATCTCTCCCAAATCTCTCTGTGTATGAGAAATCTCTCCAAGAATATGAAATCTCTCCCAAATCTCTCTTTATATGAGAAATCTCTCCAAGAATGTGAAATCTCTCCCAATTCTCTCTCAAAAGTTCCCGTAACTTTTTATAGTCATTCGGGCCATCCCGACCCTTAACTAGGTCAAAAACGGCTTGAAATGGGGCAAAAGCGCGAAAATCAGTCTTGAGGAGCCGAAACTCCTCTTAGAGGCCGAAACCTCTTTGGAGCCGAGCCACTCTACTAGAACCGAGACTAGGAGGAACCGAATCTGAGAAGAGCCGAGAGCAGGAGGACCGAGCCTCGCTTCCCAGCTAAAGTCGAGGCCGAGCCTCGCTGTCCAGCCGAGACCGAACCTCACTGCCCAGCCGAAACCGAGCCTCGCCCTCGCCTCCTTCCCCTTCCATGCGAAACACCTAGGACCGAACCTCGGCTCTCATGCGAGAGGTCTCGCAGAAATGCCAAAATCACCCGATTTTCGAATTGTTTTGCATTTTAATCCTGTTTTTATTTATTTTAACGCGGGATTTTCACCCAAAACTTTATTTTAACATATAAGGCCCCATATTTATTAATTAATCACGTTTTTGGGGATAAACCTTATCCAAGAAGAGTGGGTGAAGTACAAGAGGTTGAGTGTTGACTTTGCTTTACCTTATGACGCAAACAACCACCCCCACACCCACTTTATGACCAGCCATACCTCCCCACCTTACCTAAGTCACTTCAATGTCCTTTCCACTCATTTACCAGCCCTTCCCACGTTCTTAGGGATGGAACATCCATCCTCTCTCCTCACACTTCATTCATTCACTCATTTTCCAACAAAAGATCAAACACTTTTCTCTCAAACTTTTTCTCTCTATTTTGAGACTACAAGGCTGATCATCAAGCTTTATTATACTCTTGGTAAGTATAATTCATCCTCCTTGTGATTATTACACTTCATTCTACTCCAATCCTCGATTGCTTACATAAACTACATCACTTTAATGTTAGATTCTCGAAAATCTTCAAGGCATCTTCAAGTGTTCTTAAGTTGAACACTTCCCTTTTTCCAACATTCGTCTACTGAAATCACATAAGGTGAGTTCATACCCCTCTATTTTCATGTTTTCTTAAGTTTTAAGGGGGGAGAATACAAGTTAAAACACCAAGAACACAACTAAACATTTCTAACAGCTTTCATCAGAAACGTTGGACTCCATTCACGGACTGTTTCATCAGAAACACTAAGAATAGTACAACAATGTGCAAAATTTATATATGTGAATATAAATCGTAAGAATGCACTTGAGATAATTATCCCCACCCACGAAGTTGTTTTTCATCATGAAACAGAGCTATGTCTTCACCAAGAGGCAACCAACCAACTAGCAAGGCGCCAACCCTGCAGATAGACTCTGCTACTTTCCAAGCTACAGTCACGGCAGCCATGGTAGCCGTCATGTCACAGCTCAATGCTAATTACGCCAGCAGGTGCAGAGATGATATCAGAAATATTAACTATAACCCCAATCAAGAACACCAGTGAGCGTCTAGCAACGAAAATGCCTCAGGCCACAGACCCACAAACAAGAAGCAAAAGTTTGGGAACAAAAAGTAGCGCAACCGAACTCAAAGACTTGCTAAAAGACAACAATCCATGGCCACCCCTGCCGCTACAACAGCAGTCGTGATGCCTGCCGCGACACTAGCCACAAGGTCTATCACCCGAGTGCCGGCCAGACCATATAAGGGATCACTCCCAAAATGCATCAAGTGTAACTACCATCACACAAGAGCTTGCTAGATTTTACACTGTAATAACTGCAACAGGGAAGGGCATACCGCCCGTTTCTGCAAGGCCCCGACTCAGCACATCGCTTCAACCACCAATGCTAGTTTAAGTCCAGTGTGCTACCTATGCGGTGAAATGGGATTTTTCAAGAGAAAGTGTCCAACTGAGAAGAATGACGGAGGAGCAGGAGGAGTGTGATGAACATACCAACAGGATCAGCAAGGGAACCATATTAGGACTTTTGTAATTTTTCTTGTTGGGTTGAAGATTTGTTCAAGGATTGCGTCTTTGGGCTCGATAATTTGTTTATTTAATTTGTATTCCGGTTTGGGCCTGTCCAACCGAGAGCCCATTATGTTTATTATATAAGTATATGCTTGCATGCATATTAGGAAAATGATTTTAACGATTGATCTAGAGCGTAACGATAGTATTTACAGATTTCTTTGATCGTTCTTGTAACCTACCAATCCTCTACAGTTGATGTTCTTAATCGAGCTCTTCTGAGGATTTTGTTTTAATCATTCGACACGTTTGATTCACTTTTGCCTTGTTCTTATTTTCGTGTTCTTGCTGTTTTATATTTACTTACCTGTTCAAGATCTAATCGATCTTCAAAGATTAAAGTTTTAATCTCATCAATTGGTATTAGAGCAGGAGGCTGTGTAATCGATACACATCTTTTCTGTGAAAAGGTTTCAATTAGGGTTTTTCCGCAATTAATGATATTTATTGAGCCGTCATCTCATTATTGACGTATCTTGATATTTATTGTTTTGCCCTAATCTGAATTATTACAAGTCTGATCTTTTAACAGGTTTTTTTTTCGATCATAATGGACGAATCGCAATCAAATCCTATCAATATTTCCAACAGCATCGGGTCGACGATGAAGATTCCTATCATATATACCCATGATTATGAAGTCTGGGCGCATCACTTTGAAGACTACGTTATAGGATCTGAGGATAATGGATACCTCATATGGGAAGCAATCATTAATGGACCTTTTTCTCATTCTGCAACGTCAAGAATTGTTAAAACTCAAAAGGAGTATAACAATCTGCTGAAGGATGTCAAAGATATTGCACAAGATGAAAAGGATAAATTCCAGTGTAATATCAAGGCGTTAAGATTGATAAGATTCGCCCTTCAGTCCGACACCTTCAGATTGGTAAGCTCATGCACGACGGCAAAGGAAGTTTGGGATAGACTTCGCGAACTGTACTCTACAGACGAGGATCTTGAACATTCTATCCAAACCTTGCTCTTATCTGAGTTTGGAGAATTCAGGCAAGGAGCCGAAGAAACTGTGACCCAGACGTTCGATCGCTTCAATCATCTTCTCAGCAGGATGATCAAACATGACATTGAAAGGAAGCTTATCGAGCAGAAGGTTACGTTCTTAAATGGTCTAAGGTCAGAATGGAGAGCAGTGGTGTCAACAGTCAAAGCCCATGAGCAGTTTAAATCATATTCTTTGGCGAAACTGGTGGGTATTCTCATGTCCCAGGAAAAGATTGTACTGCAGGAGAAGAACGTTGTTTCAAGCCTTGGTTCGCTGGCCCTCCTATCAAAAAGTAAAGCTGTGATGGAGGATGAAGACCTTAACTTGGAGGAGTATCACCTCACGTCTAAGGATTATGCTATGATGGTGTCTAACCCCAAGAGGTTCATAAAGAAGAGATTCCCCAGCAATAAAAACCGAAACTGGCAGGGGAGTTATAGTTCAGAAAAAGTTAACAATGAACCGAAGGTTGAAGAGCCCAAGAAGGAACCGAAGGTGGATGGTGATTCTGGAGTAAGCTGTTACTACTGTGGTGGGAAGAATCACTATGCTAAGGATTGTGTCGTTAAGAAGATGGCTGAAAAGGATGATGAAAAGGATGAGGAAGCTGTGCTGCAGAAAAGGCTCGATGAGATGAGAAAGAAGAAGTCTACCGCTAACCCTTCCATGAATGCTCTTATTGTGCAGGGTTCGGTTGCTGATGACGAGTTCGGTAGCGTGGAAGTTTGGTCTACCGACTCAGAAGACGATGAAGTGAGGAAGCCTTCGCATGGAAAGGCTTATGTGGCAAAGGAGGAGAGCAGTGGAGGAAGATGCTTCATGGTGCCTGATGTATCTCAGATGAGGGGATACAACACTGATGGTGGAAGCAATGAACTGAAGGGACAGGAGGACATGTGCTTTACGGCCAAACCACTCAGCCAGCAGTTCAATGAGCTTGATGAACTGATAAAGAAGGTACAATCGGTTTTCATTTCATTTAAAGTACCACAATCCTCATATGAGAAAGAATTAAAAAATGTTAATACAAGAATTTCTCATCTAGATAGTAGCTTAACTCAAACTCGAGTCACCAATTCTAACCTAACTGATCAATTAAGCAGGGTGTCTTCGAAGAGTGAGGAGCGGCGCATGTAGATCGAGTTGAAGGAGTCTGAATTAGTTAAAATTAAAGACGAAAACATTTACTTACAAAGAGACAATTTAAAGTTGTTAAAACAGCAGAATGTTTTTTGTTTAATTGCAAAACGTCTTTATTCTAATATTACTCAGCTTCACTTGGACTGTGAAATAGGCCAAAAGATCCATCGCATGATTTTGCCCTTCCTTGAGTTTAAGGAGGATGAAATCGATGCCGAAGCTTATAATTGTGAGAGTGTGATATCATCTGATGACGTCAATCCGACCTACATGTATGGACTGGACAAAATAGAATCTTTCATTAAATCCAAGGACCACAAGAACATGCTTAAAAATCTTTTGGATGAAAATGATAAACTTAAACTGAGAACCGAAACCATACAAAAATTTGACTCTTTAAACGCCAATGTAAGCTCAGAAAACAAAATTGATGTTGAAAATGCATCTGAGCTTAACGAGGACGACAACATGAGTGAAATTTCTGTAGAGGACACGGTTGACTGCTCAGAATTTGTAAAAAACGAACCTGAAAACCACAAAAATCTAATTTCTAAAAATTCAGTGGAGTTCGCTCGATTGTCCCAACAAAAGTCCCCGATCTTAGTAGAGAAAGCGGTCGTATATCAAAAGGTCCAGACAACTCCAAATCAAGTGTACAAGGTCACTGGAGTAACTGAACATCAGACGACTGAACTCACGGCTATTGTAAACGAAGACAATGCTGATAGCTGTGATGAGTTCTTCTGGACAGCTCCAATCGATAATGCTGATGAAACGGTAGGCCTGTCAGAAAGGACTTCATGGATGAGTAAAGGTAGATACATACCTGAACCCTTAAACAAGCCAGAGAATTTTGATGAGCCAAGCACCAGTGGTACGAAAGACATTCCTCAAGAGAATGGAAGTTCGACAAAAGAAGACATTCCTTCTAGTTCCTCAGTTCAAAGTGAAACTCCCACAGCTCAAAGTGAACCTGCTAAGGAGAAACCGAAAAGGAAAGCTAATATTCATCATCAACCGAAGCAGATGAGGAATCTGAAACGTGAAAGGAACCAGAGATACAGGAAAAATCTCTCAGAAAGGAAACAATTCTGGCAATCCCAGAATGCATACTTCTCACATCAAGACAAGAATCTGAAGTATGAAAACAATCCTGTCGGAAAGCCTGAGAGCCACAACAACCGAAAGCCAAGGTTCGGTTCACAAGAGAATACCAACCGAAAGCAAAGGTTCGGTTCTGAGAATGACTTCAACCGAAAGCAAAGGTTCGGTTCAAAGAACGATTCCAACCGAAAGCAAAGGTTCGGTTCTGAAGTTAAAAGAGATCAAAACTCTAAGGTTAGTCCCACCAATAATCAAAAGCAAAAGGGTCACCTAGAGTATCCAGTCACGAAGTCATCTCAATCTAAGTCCATTCCTTATAGTTCATCTAATTCTTCTAATTCCACCAATTCATCTCCATCTTGTTCTAAAGCTCATTCTGTTCATTCTCAAAAATCTCATTCATTGGCTGAACAAAAGGGCAAACAGAAGGTTTCCACATCCACACCAGAGTCTAAACCGAACGCACCCAATCCTAATAAAATAAAAGTTTTTACCATTAAAAGGAAAGATGAAACAACACTTATAAAACGAACATATCTTGTTGACATCTCTCTTACTGTTCCTGTTCCCATGAAAAGCTCACGTGGACCAGAGAAACTTTGGGTTCCTAAATCTGCTTAATTTTTGCAGGTTATAAGTGACGAGCAGTTCGACGAAGAATGGTACATCGATAGTGGCTGCTCACGTCACATGACAGGGAGGAAAGAGGAGCTCAGGGAATACAGATCTCTTACAAATGGTGGCAATGTCAAGTTTGGAAACAATTCTTTCGGCACCATAAAGGGATACGGTATGATAACTAATGGTGATTTCACTATAAGGAAGGTGGCTTATGTGGAAGGACTTCAACACAACCTCATCAGTGTATCTCAGCTTGTTGGAGGTACAGGTCTCAAAGTCTCATTCGATGATGAAGGTTCTGAAATTATTGAGAAAACGACAAAGAAAGTAATTCTCAAGTCGGAGCGAAAGGGTGAAATGTTTCCTCTAAACCTTAAACCCATCAAAGGAAACCCAACTATATGCTTGTTATCAAAAGCTCAATCTGACGAAAGCTGGTTGTGGCACCGAAGACTCTCTCATCTCAACTTTAAAGATATCAACCAACTTGTCACTGGAGGTCATGTTAGGGGTCTTCCATTGCTCAAGTTCGATAGAGATCATTTGTGTGCTGCATGCGAAATGGGGAAGCAGAGTCGTCAAAGTCATCCATCTGTAATTAACATAAAAGTTGTTGAACCACTCGAATTACTTCATATTGATTTGTGTGGTCCCTCATCTATCGAAAGCATCGGTGGTAGCAAGTATATTCTTGTTATTGTTGATGACTTTTCACGATTTACATGGGTGTTCTTTCTAAAGCTCAAATCTGAAGCGACTCATAAGCTGAAAATGTTTATCAAGCAAATTGAAGTACAGCTCAAGAAGGTCGTTCGCAACATCAGGAGCGACAATGGTCTGGAATTCAAAAACAGGGAATTTGAAGAATTTCTCGCAGAAAAGGGAATAAGTCACAAATTCTCAGCTCCTTACACACCTCAACAGAACGGAATAGTCGAAAGACGAAACTGATCTTTGTGTGAAGCTGCCCGAACTATGCTAAGTTTCGCTTCCTTACCTCTTTATTTTTGGGCTGATGCTATTTCTGCTGCTTGTTTTACACAGAACAGGTCCTATCTCAACAAGCGATTCACGCTCACACCTTATGAGATACTAAACAACAGAAAGCCCAATGTGAAATTTTTCCATGTGTTCGGCTCACGGTGTTTCATCTTTAACTCTAAAGAACACCGCAACAAGTTCGATGTCAAAACCGACGAGGGAATCTTTCTGGGCTACTCTCTTACATCCAAAGCATACAGGGTTCTAAACAAGCGTTCGAGAAAAATTGAAGAGACATATTACGTGACCTTTGACGACAGCTATGTCAAAAAGCTTCAAGCCAAAGAAGACACCGCAGGGGAAATCTTTCCTCAAACTAGCCAAGTCATAGTCTCGATCGCTAATCTATACGAGAAATTTCTGGAGCTCTTTGACGAACCAGAGAAAGCTTCTCTCTCAGAAGCAGGTGCAACAGACAACAAGGTAGACCACATGAAGCAAATTGTCGAAGAAGCTGCCAGGAGAATGAATGAAGGAGGATCGACTTCTGATGAACCTCCACTCAATGATGCTTCAGTTGAGGGGGAGCCAAGCTCACATGTCGAGGGGGAGCCAAGCTCACATGTCGAGGGGGAGCCAAGCTCACAGGTCGAGGGGGAGCCAAGCTCCACAACTGAAACCGAAAGTGCTTCTCCAACCGAAGGTGCATCAACGCCTGCAAGTCCAGCATCACAAGAAACCTCTGAACCTCAAGTTTCTCAAAGCTCATCAATCGAGGGGGAGCATGATGATATGACGCTTGACTACGATAGCCAATCCGAGCCAGAAGAAATGATCAATGCTGAACTAGACCCAACCTTTGATCCAAATTATCCTCCTCTTACCAAATGGACCAGAGATCATCCTATCTCTCAAGTGGTTGGTAATGTCTCTGAAAAGGTTCTGACCCGATCACAACTGAAGGCAAAACAGACATCCTTATTTTCAAAGGTTGAGTTTTGTATGTTTAACTCATTCGTATCGAAAGTTGAACCGAAGACAGTTAACACTGCCCTCGATCACTCTGATTGGGTTCAAGCAATGCAAGACGAACTGAACGAATTTGAAAGGAACAAAGTCTGGCGCCTCATTCCAACTCCTCCAGATGCTTCGGTTGTTGGTCTCAAATGGGTCTTTAGGAACAAAATGGACAAAGAAGGGAATGTTATAAGGAACAAGGCTCGTCTGGTAGTAAAGGGATACTGTCAGGAGGAAGGGATTGATTATGAAGAGACTTTCGCTCCTGTAGCTAGGCTTGAATCTGTAAGAATATTTCTTGCTTATGCTGCCCACAAAAACTTTGAAGTTTTCCAAATGGACGTCAAGTGTGCATTTCTTAATGGAGAACTCGAAGAAACGGTGTATGTGGAGCAACCTCCTGGGTTCGTGAACGAAAAGTATCCAAACCATTGCTATATTATGGATAAAGCTGTGTATGGCCTTAAACAAGCTCTGAGAGCCTGGTATGAAACGCTAACTAAATTCTTAAAGATGTCTAAATTCAAACAAGGTTCGGTTGACCCAACCTTCTTTCGCAAAAAGGAAGGTAACCACCTTATGATAGTTCAAATTTATGTCGATGACATTATCTTTGGCTCTACGAATCCCAGCTTAACAGCTGAATTCAGAAAGTTGATGGAGACTAAATTTGAAATGAGCTCAATGGGTCCTATTAACTTTTTCCTTGGTTTAAATATTAGACAGGGACCCGAAGGCATCTTTATCAATCAGGAAGCTTACACGAAGACTCTCCTAGCAAAGTTTGGTATGATGGGAGACTCCAAAGTCAAAGTCCCAATGGCATTCGGCACCAAGTTAACTCCATCCCTAGACAAACCGGCTGTTGATATCACGCTCTATCGCCAAATGATAGGCTCACTAATGTATCTTACTGCTAGCAGGCCTGACATCATGTTTTCTGTATGTTATTGTGCTCGATTTCAGGCAAACCCACGCAAACCTCACATGCTTGCAGTGAAGAACATCTTACGCTATCTCAAGCGAACCACCTCCTTAGGTCTATGGTATCCTTCCAACTCAGGCTTCTTCGTTCAAGCCTATTCAGATGCTGACCTTGGAGGATGTGGACTCGACAGAAAAAGCACCACTGGTGGCTGTCAATTCCTTGACGGGAAGTTGGTCAGCTGGCAATCCAAGAAACAAACGTGCGTGTCGTTGTCTACTGCCGAAGCGGAATACATAGCCGCTGCTTCCTGCACCTCACAAGTGATTTGGATCCAGAGTCAACTTCGAGACTATGGACTCAATATGAAGAAGATCCCACTATATTGTGACTCTAAAAGTGCAATTAGGATCTGTCATAACCCAGTGCAACACTCTAAAACCAAACACATAGCACTGAGGTATCACTTCATCAAAGATCACGTGGAAGATGGAAACGTCGAAGTTCACTTCGTAAGAACCACTGATCAACTGGCTGACGTCTTTACCAAAGCTCTTCCTGAAGCATCATTCAACAGAATATTGCAAGGGCTAGGTATGATGGAATCAGAGTCAGTACCTCACACTACCTCTCAATCTTCAACGTAAGAAGCGAAACCAACCGAACGTTCGGGTTCGGTTAAACCATCTGACTCGCTCATCACTTCAAAGGTAGTTTTTCTTGGTTGTATATTTCTTGTACAAAGTTGTTTATTTTATTGTCAAAAGTATATTCCAATTGCATGTCTAAATTCCTTGGTTTCTTAAAATTTTCCAAAACCGAAACCTACCGAAGGTTCGGGTTCGGTTTTTCAAAATTTTCTTAAACCGAAACCAACCGAAGGTTCGGGTTCGGTTTTTCAAAATTTTCTTAAACCGAAACCAACCGAACGCTTGGGTTCGGTTTTTCAAAATTTTCTTAAACCGAAACCAACCGAACGCTCGGGTTCGGTTTTTCAACATTTTCTTCAACCGAAACCAACCGAACGCTCGGGTTCGGTTTTTCACATTTTTTCCCAACCGAAACCAACCAAACGTTCGGGTTCGGTTTTTCATATTTTTTCAAAGTTTTTAAGTCTTATTTTTTCTTACTTATTTTTTCTCTTTTATTTTTATTAATTTTTTTTCTCTTTAATAAATCTCAAAAACTCCAAAAATATTTTTTTGTTGTGTATTCGTTCGTTTATGGGGGTATAATTGTTGGATTACTTAAGTGTCCCTAGAAGCATGCTGCTGTATGTGTCCCAAGCCTCATAAGATTTTGACTAATAGCCTTCATGACCTGGTATACACAAACCTTGTCTTCCCAATAAGGCTAACACATTTATTCTAATCGTGAGCTACCTCACTCTCTTCTCACATGAGTTAAGAGTTTTTCTGCTTGGTCCTTATTTTCGCAGCTGAGGTACTTTATCTTCTTACACCATCTCCATTACATTTCTCCATTACATTCATTTCATCAAAGTAACCCTTGAGACTCTCAGAAATTACCACTGAAGTTTATGGTTACACAACAACTGTGTTTATGATCTTAGTTTCGTGCCACTACGAGCTGAGTGAAACCCAAAATTCAACACCTAACGAATTGACGGTGAATAATTAAATTACTCAAGTTTTCACCAACGAATTGACGGATGTATCCTACTGAAATCTCAATTTTTTTTGTGTGATTCCTATAACATTGTTAAAAACCATAACATTTCTTCCCTTGGGATCCAGTTTTTAATTTTTTTTTGAGATTTTATATTTTCCAAGCCAATTTAAAGTTAAATCCTACCTACTTGTTCAACAGACTACACCGGTCTCACAAGTACTTTGATCACTTTCTTTCTTATTTCAAGATTAGAATTGCTGCATCAAAGCGAAAGCCACCCTAAAGAAGCCTAATTAAAAGAAGCCTTTCAACATTTCTTAAAAAGTGATTGATCGTAATTCAACGGGAATCCACATTAACACTTTAAGGTCTCTCTTGACCTTGAAGGAAGAGATTCGTGCCCGGGATCATTAGTAATTAATTTCAGGCTGATTTATTGCTTTGGTGGTTAATTATGAAGCTGTGGTAAAAAATAATCCACGTGGGTATTTAATTCAAAAGATGCCTTTTAAAAGATAAGACGAAAGGTTGCTGACTCGGCGGGAGTTAAAAGGGTTTAATTTCAAACGACGGTAAAAATGGTGCGCGTGTGGATTTGAAACGCCCATACTTTTACTGACATCAAGGATGCGTGTGCGAATTTCAAGGGATTTCTCTCTGGCACTTAAAGGCGCGTGAGGATTTGAAACGGTTTTCTTCTGAAACGACGCTTGTTGGGTGGCGTGATCCTAGGAATCTGACACTCTCTCTCCTACGTGACCATCACATAGAAGATTTGAAACGATTTTCTCTCTCCATTTCCTCACTATAAAAAATAGTCTACACTCTCATTTACCTTTTTACTGCTTTCGGATTTTCTAGAGAGCAAAAATTCCCAAAAGCTTCACTATTCATCTTCTTCTTCTACTACCTTCAACAATGGCGGAATCATCCTCAGTCCATGCTACCTCCCACATCCTTCCTATTCGTCCTCAACAATGCCTGGTGATCGATCTCAACCCTCTAGCGTACGACTCCTACATGTCGCCGATCATCGAGTGCCTGAAGTATTCCCAAATCGCTCTGGCTCTCTCCAGGATTGAGTCTGTGCCCATGGCGACTCTCTCGCAGGTTTATGCGACTGCCTATTATGACAAAGCAGTCGAACGGGTGTTCTTCGAGGTTGCTGATCACAAGACCTCCATTTCTCGACAACGTTTCTACACACTGCTAGGGTTGGCTGCTGACCCATCGAGAATTAATCCGGAGACGATTCCGGTTGGGCATCTGTATTGCATGTTTTACAATATGGGGTACACGGAGGTCCTCACCTCCGTCGCAAAGTTCAAGAAATCTTGCTTGCCGCCACAGTGGAACGGCATGTTCACAGTCCTCTTCAAGGGCTTGTCGGAACAAAGCTCAGGATCCGACGGTGCTAGTCGACTTTTCTTGTCGATCATGTATGCAGTTTACAACGGGATAAAATTAGATTTTGGGCTGGTTCTCTGGTAACAGCTCATCCAGAGCCTTTCTTCTTTATCACGACATTCTGAGGTGTCGTATGCCCGGTTCTGGACTCTAATCACAAAGTGGGCAACGGACAAGTTTGATATTCCCACTGCTGCTGGTGCATCGATGTCTTCAATCGGTACGTTTCATACCAAGAAGATCATTGTCTCTGATGCATCTAAATTCTCGTTCATTGGCTCTATTCCGGAGACAATGTATGGCGACGTTCCCTCTGACAGCAGGCTAATCCGGACGATCAAGGAGTTCAGGGCAACTGGACCAAGGGAACTCACACCGGAAATGCTAAAGTCCATCCATGATGCTGACAAACCGGTGAACCGGGGCAAAAAGGTGGACAAAGGGAAGCCAGTGACCAAAGCTGCTAAAGGTCCTTCTCCCAAAAAGAGGAAACAAATGAAACCTTCTCAGTCCCCGCAGCCGAAGAGGAGGAAGACTCAACCGAAGCGAAAGCTTATAATCCCTTCCTCTTCGAGTGACTCAGAAAACGAGAGTTCGGGTTCGGACGGCTCTCAAGGAGGCGAAACCCCTCAAAGAGGCAACACACCACCTCGCTCACCTACCCCAGAGATGGAACTTCATAATTCACCAGTTCCTTCACCTCCTCAAACCATCCCTACTTCCATTCCGACCATAACCCCCACTACCACTATTCCTCCAACCTCTTTCCCTATACCACCACCCATTTTCACAGATACCACCACAACAACTACAAAGGTTACAACCAACGTATCTGATACGGGGGTTCATACCACTACAAACGAAACACCACCCGTAACCGAACCACCTCAAACCGAAACCCATACAACCGAACCTACCCATACTCAACCACCACCCGAAACTACCCCACCCCACACTCAACCTGAACCTACCAAAACCACCACACCCCCAGCTTCACCACCCCCACCATCTCCAGATCATGCCTCTGATGGAGATAACCCGTTTCTTGGCGGAGACAACATGACCTTCGATTCGGTCTACTTTAGTCCGTTTCAGGTTCAGAGTGACGAAGAGGATGATGTTCCAGTGACAAAGAAGCATCTTAAGGAGCTCAACAAGAAGGTTGACTTACTTCTCGCTTCGTCTTCCAACCAACAATCCTCTCTATCTGAAGCTGCACTTCAGAAGATTGTTGATGCCTTCTCCAGGGCTCAGCATGATTCGGTAGCCTCAGCAACTGCCGCCATAGACGCCTCCACTAAAGCATGTGAGGCTGCGACCGAAAAAGTCGATAAACTTTTCTCAGACGCCTCTTTTCTGTTGAAGTCATTACAGGAGAGTGCGGATTCTACCAAGACAACTTTGGAACCGATTGTTCAGCAATTGGCAAAGTTCGTCTCAACGGAGTTGACCTTGTTCGCTAACCTTCGCCAATCAATAAGCGACGACAACTTGGCCCTTCGTGCCTCCATTGATGAGCGCCTCGCTAAGCTTCAGGAGGATCTCGCAGCTGAGAATTCATTGATGGACATTCTGGCAAGCAAAACCACCGCCCTAAAGGTCAAGAGCACTCAGCTATCAAACTCTCAACAACAGCTTGAAGCTCTTCGATCCGAAAGGGAGGTCATCAAGACATGTGTTTCGGATGTACACGCTGCCTTATCAAACATCCTAGAAGCACACGATCCGATTCTAAACCATTCGGTGAGGCGAACCCTTGCTGAAAAACTTGCTCCTGCCTTGGACCTTCTCAGCAAAATCAAAGGTTTACCTAGTTTCGTGTCCGATCCGAAACAAGGGGGAGAAGAGAAGAAGTCCGGATCGAAACCACCTCCTTCCTCCAAAGCTACTCACACAACCGAACCACCTCCGACTGGTCAAGCTTCGGGTTCGGGTGTGAAGGAAAAAGGGAAAAACATAGCTGAGGAAGAAGATGAAGATGAAGATGATGAAACCATTGCTGACATGTTGAAACGCAAAAACAGTCGCAATGTGGATGAAGATGTTAATCGTGTGGCGCGAGAGGCTGAAGAAGCCGAACGCAAGCAAAAGTAAGCCCACGATCTCCTCGAGAGCAGGAAGACTCTCTTCCCTGCCTGGACTCGGGAGCGAATGATCAAAGAGGCCATAGACACTCCCAGCATCCTATGGATCGAGCCGGTGATCTCGTTCGACTGCTATAATTCTGTCGATTCGCAGTTCAACATGCCGTTGACTCGAAAGGCGTTTATCTTCCACGCCTTCTCATGTATTTTTGAAGTCCCTCATCCGAACCCTGAGGTGGATAGGGAGTTGATCGAATTCTATCTGAAGGCTGCTCGTCCTTAATATCTAACTTGGAGCGCCCAGAAGATAGTGAATGTCCGGGTACTGAAGCCTTACATCGAAGGTAGATTCATAAACGTTCGGTTCAAGGTGATTCGAGGGTCTGCAAGAACTGAACATCATATATCCCTGGCAGATCTACCGAACTTAAATCCTCATGATTGGATTGTTCTGCATAACATCCTCTTGACAAGTGAAGCTGAATATGGTCCGATCATAGACCATCTCAAGAGGATGATTGTCTGTTACATCATGGAGGTAGCCCTTATGGATCAGGAGGTAGCCACAATCTTCAAGAAGAAACCGAAGATAGCTCCTGTGGGATCGGCCAGTGATCTCAATCAGATGAAGATGGGCAAGATCGACCCGAGACGCAATTCGGTTATGTTCACTAGAGCAGAAGGACAGAAATGTCTCTTTGCTTTAGCTGACAAACATCTTTACACCACTGCTTGTCTGGAGCATGTATTATCGATCATTCGAAGGTGTAAAGAGAATGCAGCGGATGATGTTAAGTACTTCAATGACATGATCCAATGGTACATCAGGTTTAGGCAGACGATTCTGGCTCTTATCTCTCGTCTGTTTAACACCGTGAAGAAGAAGGTACCCGCCTCCGCTGCTGGCCCAAGCAACAAGTGAAGATCTCGCTCCAATTGACGCAAAGGGGGAGATTGTTGGGTTGAAGATTTGTTCAAGGATTGCGTCTTTGGGCTCGGTAATTTGTTTATTTAATTTGTATTCCGGTTTGGGCCTGTCCAACCGAGAGCCCATTATGTTTATTATATAAGTATATGCTTGCATGCATATTAGGAAAATGATTTTAACGATTGATCTAGAGCGTAACGATAGTATTTACAGATTTCTTTGATCGTTCTTGTAACCTACCAATCCTCTACAGTTGATGTTCTTAATCGAGCTCTTCTGAGGATTTTGTTTTAATCATTCGACACGTTTGATTCACTTTTGCCTTGTTCTTATTTTCGTGTTCTTGCTGTTTTATATTTACTTACCTGTTTAAGATCTAATCGATCTTCAAAGATTAAAGTTTTAATCTCATCATTTCTAACGACAAAACGTTTAAGCACCATATGTTTATAATGAATTTGGTAAGCTTGCAAATTCCGCCTTTCCAAAAGTAGTTAAAATACTTTCTCGTTCAAATCAAATCAGGCACACTCGTATGTGACCGTAGGATCATTACCTGTAAGTTGTGATGACCTTGTGCATACTTCGGGGTTAATTCTAATAAAAATACTAAAGACATAAAGCGAATAATTCCGTTTTGACATCCTGTTCCATGTCTAGCAGTGGAATTAGGGTAGAGCCACGCACTCGACGATTTCACCAACATCAAATTACATACGACACTCATGTACTTCTCGATCATGGAGTGACCGTCAAGGGTCATGACATCAAGCGTCATTACTAACTATTAGAACACAATCCACTACCAGTACTAGACACTGTAGTATGAACCGTCTACGGTAATAATAACATCGAGCAAAACGGATCACACTGGAAAGAAAACACAAGATACTCTACCACTCTAATGAGCACTCCGTACAAATACAGATTAACACGCATACTACCTAAAAAGATACTATTTTCACTATTCAATTTCAATTGGTATATTCCTCATCTTCCCGATTTAACGGCTACAAATGGACCCTTCACATGACCCACCGACTATCAAATCCTTCGTCTCTTATAAACATAAACCCGAACGGACCTCCGGGTCATCTCTCACTGTGAAAAACCCAAGATACTCACCCGAGGAGTGTTATACCTCCGAAGCCTTATCACAAGTATTTCAAGAAGACCCTTCGGGAATGTCACGCATACAACAGACAAGGTTCAAACACGAAAGCTTGGGACGGATGCGGTTAGTCTATCACTACGACGTGCATACGTGAGGATAATGTATAATTAAGATTCTATGGACATTAGATGTGTGCTTCCGCCCTATTTCCTGTTCCTTGTCTGGTTGTGGATTTGGGGCAGTCACCCATCCAATTGTCTTGCCAACCTTAAGTACATATGACCTATATGCAAAAGTTAATGATAGACTGACCAGTTACGAGTCATACCATGAACTTCGTATCAAGACTACCCAGGAGTATGAGTAAACGTCCTACCATCCGAATAAGCCTAGTCATGTAAACAAAACCCATACATCCCCTACCGAACTAATCGAACGATAAACACTCAAACAGATCCATGCAGCGCTAAGAGGAGAGGTTAATACGTATAACGTAAGATAGCTAAAGACGTACGAGGTCGGCTAGCTAACACATGACCTCGGACTAGGAGCGGTAGTGTTCGCCCTAGAGGTCTAGAGGCACCATCTCTACGACACGAAGCGTACAATCTTCACCGATCATAAAAGCCTAGAAGGCACGGAAGACGGGGCACGTTATCCCATGAACCGGATCTGGACACCAAGGTCGATGGATTCAGAAATAATGTCACGAACAAAGCACACGAAAACCCGCTACTCCCCTTCATCCAGGCATGGTCAAGACATGCCTGGACCTCAAAAAGTAACATCGACGGACGAAAAGGAAAGCTGACATCGCTACACGTGTGGGCAAGTATCGGACTTGTGCCAAAGCCAAGGTTGAATAAAGGAAGCTTTCGCGTTTCCTACAACAACTAGTGATACCTGAAAGGAAGTGGGAGCGGCTAATCGTGGGTTTCATAACCAAGTTACCTAAGGCAATGAATAGCCTCGATACCATTTGGGTAACCGTCGTCAGACTGGCCAAATCTGCACACTCCCTACTAATCAAAGAAACCGATAGGAAGGAGGAATCAACTAGAACGTGCATCAAAGAGATAGTAGAATTCATTTCGTGACCCTGACAACCCTTACTTGGAACTAGGTTAGACTTGAGTATGGCCCACCAACAGCAAACCAACGTGCAGAACAAAAGGGACTGTTCAAACCTTGGGCGTCATGTTAATAGCTTAGGTGATTAACTTCAGTAAAGCGTGGGAATAACCACTTGCCACTTGGCGAAATTGAAATAAACGAGAGTCTCCACTTTGTAGCGGAAAGCATAAAGTCACATATAGAATACACTATCATTTCAAAGCAATAACTCCTTTAAATCGACTTAACTTAGGTTACAATAAGAAATTCCAAGGTCGTCATTTAACATCAGGTGGATTGGTCCCCGCCATACCAATTTCTTATACACCGAAAAGTGCCCACCTCTCTTCCCGAACTCCTGAATCCCTTATCAAAATGCAAATTTCGGGACGAAATTCCCTCTAACGGGGGGATGATGTGACAACCGTCAATTTCCGGTCAAGTCAAAGTCAAATAAAGTCAACAAGTCAAACCGGTCAACTCATCTAAACCTTGTGTTCTAGGGTTTACGCTATGTTATTTTCGTACAACTCGTTATTCTAAGGAGAAATCATGAATTGAAAAGTTGGTATACCTAGATTTCATTAACCTAAAACGACGTTAAGTAATGAACCAAACCGATAAACAATGTTTCATACTCATCGGGAGCGTGTAAGATCCTTAAACATGGCTTAACGGGGTTACGGACCTTGCGTTGCGAAGCCGGATACTCACAAGTGTCACACCCGAAACCTCTCTCAATCGTTTTCACTCTATCTCTCTCTCTCTCTATTTTGAAATCTCTCCCAAATCTCTCTTTGTATGAGAAATCTCTCTAAGAATGTGAAATCTCTCCCAAATCTCTCTTTGTATGAGAAATCTCTCCAAGAATGTGAAATCTCTCCCAAATCACTCTTTGTATGAGAAATCTCTCCAAGAATATGAAATCTCTCCCAAATCTCTCTTTGTATGAGAAATCTCTCCAAGAATGTGAAATCTCCCCCAAATCTCTCTCAAAAGTTCCCGTAACTTTTTATAGTCATTCGGGCCATCCCGACCCTTAACTTGGTCAAAAACGGCTTGAAACGGGGCAAAAGCATGAAAATCAGCCTTGAGGAGTCGAAACTCCTCTTAGAGGCCGAAACCTCTTGGAGCCGAGCCACTCTATTGGAACCGAGACTAGGAGGAAGCGAATCTGAGAAGAGCCGAGAGCAGGAGGACTGAGCCTTGCTTCCCAGCCAAAGCCGAGGCCGAGCCTCGCTGTCCAGTCGAGACCGAGCCTCGCTGTCCAGTCGAGACCGAGCCTCACCCTCGCCTCCTTCCACTTCCGTGCGAAACACCGAGGACTGAACCTCGGCTCTCATGCGAGAGGCCTCGCAGAAATGCCAAAATCACCCGATTTTCGAATAGTTTTGCATTTTAAGCCCGTTTTTAATTATTTTAACGCGGGATTTTCACCCAAAACTTTATTTTAACATATAAGGCCCCATATTTATTAATTAATCACGTTTTTGGGGATAAACCTTATCCAAGAAGAGTGGGTGAAGTACAAGAGGTTGAGTGTTGACTTTGCTTTACCTTATGACGCAAGCGACCACCCCCACACCCACTTTATGACCAGCCATACCCCCCCACCTTACCTAAGTCACTTCAATGTCCTTTCCACTCATTTACCAGCCATTCCCACGTTCTTAGGGATGGAACATCCATCCTCTCTCCTCATACTTCATTCATTCACTCATTTTCCATCAAAAGATCAAACACTTTTCTCTCTATTTCGAGAATACAAGGCTGATCATCAAGCTTTATTATACTCTTAGTAAGTATAATCATCCTCCTTGTGATTATTACACTTCATTCTACTCCAATCCTCGATTGCTTACACAAACTACATCACTTTAATGTTAGATTCTCGAAAATCTTCAAGGCATCTTCAAGTGTTCTTAAGTTGAACACTTCCCTTTTTCCAACATTCGTCTACTGAAATCACATAAGGTGAGTTCATACCTCTCTATTTTCATGTTTTCTTAAGTTTTAAGGGGGAGAATACAAGTTAAAACACCAAGAACACAACTAAACATTTCTTATACCTTTCATCAGAAAAGTTGGACTCCATTCACGGACTGTTTTGGTCAACTTAAACATTTTAGTTTTCAAAACTGTTTTAGGTAAAAGTTGCTCCAGTTCTTAGCTTTGAAATGACTACTTGAAGATTTCCATACGATTTTTCTACAATTTATGGTGATTTTTACAAAACTGCCTATTACTGTAGCTACGAATCCGTATCAGTCTGTGAATATGAGCATATTTACACAAGTTAGAAGCATCCAAAAATCGTAATAAAATTTAAGAACAAACTAGACTCATTTCCCAAACTCCCAGAATTTACGGATTCTGATTTGGATCTGTTAAGGAGTTTTTATAAATGTTCTAATAACAGTGATCGAAACTAGTAATAACAGAAAAATGCTAACAATTTCTTATCACCTTGTAACATGTTGAGCAAGGTGTATATCTTTATGTGAATGTATGTTATTTCAAATAAATGACATTTTGTCTGAGGATATAAACATGCATCAGTTAGTAAATGGATTTTGATACATTGATATACATATGAAATATAAAGGATAACACATTTGTTATAATCAAAGTACATCCATTTTACTCAAACAATTGAATAAACTACGTTGAATATAGTTTGCGTACATTACCATTTCTACCCTTGTTTTGATAAACTATAATAGGTATGATTTATGTTTCTATTAACACAACAAACACTTTTCGGAAAGGTTTATTCCCACAGAAAAAGGGGTTTTACACTCACGCACACCACACGTAAACTTGTTAACTTAAATTGTGAGTTATTCTTCTCAGAACTCCTAGAGTACGGATTTAAATTCCTGGTAGTTATAATCAAAGTCTCTTGTAGGGAGAACGTGATAGTTGTGTATAGATCTATATTGGGTTTGACACCCCACACCTTGCTGCTAGCTACAGTGGGACCTGCAGGTCTACAGGTGACAAATGTCATATCAGTTTTGCGACGCCTGAGAAACGTCGTGGCAGGTTCATTCAGTCATAGTATGGTTATAGCGCTCACATAGGGAGTTAACAATACATAAAGTTCACGGGGATTTTTATAAATCAAAAAGGGGTTTGATTTCTGATGTAAAATCTCTTTTTACATCAATATTCACAGATTATATTGTATACCTTCGGTCTTGGTATTTAAGACTATACATCATTCATTACGAGATTCTTCTCAAATTTAAAATTGTTTACACCAATTTAAAATCACTTTTTATCTTTAAGTATGGCAAATACTTGTTCATTCTCGGTCCTGGTATTTAGGACCACATCACTTTCATAAGGAAAATATTGGATTTTTCTTGGTGACATACAACTCATTACATAGAATATATTTTCAAACTCTTACTATCAAAAGCTTATGAACTCACCAACCTTTGTGTTGACACTTTTTCAAATAACTTGCATTCTCAGGAAATCACTAAACAGGTAACCAAGTGCTTTTGAGGATGGGACGTTAAGGCGTCAAACATTTCACACTTTTTGTCTACATATTGTAACTGATTTAGAACATGTAATTCATACAATGATGTAACTCTTTTAATTATATATATATATATATATATATATATATATATATATATATATATATATGATTGGTTGTATTTACTTTGAGCACTATTATACTCGTTGTTGTGATACTATACATGAAGTCCCCCACCCCCTGACGTTTCCGCCATCCTTGGTTTGGGGGTGTGACAAAAACAACCCATAAAGCATCATTATTTACAAATAGTTTTCAAAACAGGTTTAATATAAGAGTTTCCCGAAAATCATAAAATCAAAACTCGAGGAGGTACATGATCACGCCTTCGCCTTCCTGCGATCCTATGAGGTACCTGAAACATAATCCAAAAGTGTAAGCCCAAAGCTTAGTGAGTTCCCCCAAAATAACAATACACATAAAAATAGTACATATACAATAACAACATGCAATGGGTCCACAACTAACAGATTGGATTACCCCTGAACCCACATCATAAGTCTAGCTTGCCCTTGGCCTATAGCTTATGTCTGGTTTGCTCCCCGGCCTGATCAGTCCTCGGACCAAACACCACTAAGCCCTTAGTACGATTCTGACATGCCCTTCCTAACCCTCAACTCGTATCTGGAATGCTGATGAGCCCTCAATATGAGTCTAGTATGCCCTCCCTGATCCTCAGCTCATATCTGGTTTGCTTCAGGGTTTGTTGGTTACAACACGGAGCAATATAACCTCAACCCAACCCACCCAATATGTCGACATATAACAAATATATCATACATAGATAAACAGACAATATTACAGGTAATCCTACAGATCTACCAGACTAGCATATCAAAACTAGCAAGCATATCTATTCCATACTCATCATATTAACAATATCATGTTATCAAACCAATGGGCCGGCCTTGGTGCCTTCGATCCAAAAGTATAGTGAGGAAACTCACCTCACAAGATGAATAGAACTGATAAGGACCGACTACGAATCTCAACTCTTTACTCAATGCCTACATCCACCAAGTGACCAATTCCATCAAAATCCCAAGAATCCCCAAAATACCTTCAAAAGTCATGTTTGGTTAAACATGGTCAAACTCAAAGTTGAGTGGTCAAAGTCCATAAACCCATTAAGTCAACCCAGCCGAGTCAACACAACCAAGTTAACTCAACATGGGCTGACCCATGCGAGTATGAGGGGCATACTCTGGAGGTACGCTCGGTGTACACAAGGCTTCGCAGAGAACCACCATCGGGTTGGTTGACCGGGTACGCGGGGCGTACCCTCGCAGATCTAACTTCTTCACTAAGTGCTTAATAGCTTTAGCACGTGAGCTTATACTTCAGATCCAAGGTCCAGAGGCATACTAGGGTCGTAAAGTTCCCAAGTTTATGACTTTTCACGTCCAAAAAGTCCTTAATGAAAGGTCTTAATCCATAAAGACATTCTACAAGAAGCATGGAGCCAAACTAGCTAAAGGGACCTCATTATTATGGCTTAGGACCCTTCTTAGGGTCTGAAACGACAACCCAAAACGTCCAAAACCAAACATGCATAGAAATAGGACTTTTGAGACAAGAAGAACAATATAAAGCTACCAAAATGAGATCTAAGCAAACAAAGCATCAAGGTGAAGACTTTTTACCTTCTGAAGCTTCCCAAGTAGGTAATGATCCAAGATCCACAAGCTTGCTTCAACTTCTAAGTTCCTTGACGCAACTCCTTCTTCTTTAAGCACACCTAGAATACACTTTTAGCTAAAAAAACTCTTAAAGGACTAGGGTTTGCCAAAAAAACAACTCAAGGGCTTTGGAGGCTGAAAGGGTGGGGGTAAATGAGCCATAAAGATCCTTAAATACCCCTCAAACACTAAAATTTAGGGTTTCATTTGGACATAAGTACGCCCAACGTGCTAGGGCGCACCCTAGTATGATTAGCGTACCCACATGTATGCTATAACGTCCGCAGATTCGGGCTAGTCAATTTAGAGACAATAATCATCAAAAATAGCTTTTATGATAAAATATTATTTAGAATAAAAGTGACTTTTTTGATAAACCAACACAACACCACGTAACTTAAAAGGTTATGACTCGTCAAAAATAACTTTTTTGATAGAAGATTTGGGCTAGTAAATTTAGAGACGAAGAAGTTATGACCCGTCGAAATTTTACGGCTAAATTGGCACGACACCGCGTAAATTAAAAAATGAATTTTTGATAAGTTACTTTTTAGCCATAGGGATCTAAACGAAATTTGTATTATATGTTAAACTGAGAACGTACATAAAAAGAATGTCCGAAACTGACTTCGTATGAGGATGTTATGATTTTTATAAGATTTGACATAGCAGTATGCAACTCAGAATTCGACTTCTAGATCGATCGATTTTTAGCCGACACAATCTAAACGAGAATTGAAGACCTCATTAATAAGAACTCAACGATATAAAGACAGACGAAAAAGGACGACAGATGACAAAGTTATGAATTTTTAACAAATTTTAACTGTCTAAGTCTGTTAAAATATATATTTAAAAATAAATTCAAAATTACACGTGGCATCATCCGGACCCTTGATTTCTCATCGATACCTATGGGTGGATATAAAGAACGTAAAAAACGGAGCTAGTATGCGAAAGTTACAAAATTTAGAAGTTTATTAAATTTTGGCGGATGCAAGGCTTACACGTGGCGTCATCCGGACCCTTGATTTCTCACCGCGGCCTCGCATGTAGAGCTGACACTTGCCCCCTCGTAAGGGCATCATAGGCGTCATACGCGCAACATACTGAGTACGTGCAGCGTACTTCGAGAATTACTCCCAACGTAGTCCGAAGTTGCCCCTATAAATAAAATGCGAGGTTCCTTATTCTTCTTCACACTTTTCCCATTCTTTCTCTCTCAATACTCCAAAACTATCCCTCCCCTTCCCTAGCACTTCATAATTCTTAAAGGCAAGTCCCAGAGTGCTCCCAAAGTGCCAGAAGGCTCCGAGAAGATGAGCTTTCGGCTCAGAAGTTCTGCCCGCGTAGAGCCCGATTCTTCGCTAAACTTCATTGTAAGTGAGTTATGCTTACCCTTCTTTTAAGTATAACTTATATTTAAGTTCGTTATTTTTATTATGAACCTATAAGCAATATATGTGCTAAGTATAAATTATAAAAGTGTTATTATAATACATTTTAATTGCTCGCGGTACGGGGAATATGGTTTGAAGGGCCGCATATGGTTGTTGGATTTTAGAACAGCTTAAATGCCAAAATGGTCCTGCGCTCCGATGTTTCATGTTTGGCCCCTGTCTATACATAGTAGTTGAAAAGTATTGTTTAAGACTTATATAATACAAGAAAAGAAATATTGCTCATAGACCTTGAGTTAATGATAATTCTAGACTAATAATTAGTCACAACAAATATTAGACTAAATATCTAGTAATAATGATACTAGGTTTCGTCGAAGGAAAAGACGATTGTTAGAGGCGAAGCGCTTCCCGAATTTTGAGTCATCATTTTAACAAGTGAGTGCATAGTTACTTTCATTTTACACATAGATATAAAGTATTTAATATAAATTACGTGATATGTGTGCATATTATATGTGTTCTTGATATCTATGTCGGATGAACAAGATATACATGTTTTATTCGATTTAAACTGTATACGTATTTTATACCTATAATTATGATGGGTAAATATAGTTGAAAGAGGATATAGATGATGAGATGTGACAGATGATGAGAATCCTTGACCCAAGTGATGGCCCAGTCATCTAGCAGAGTATAGATGGCGACCATAAACTATTCTAGACATTCCAGTGGAACGCTAGCAAGCTCGCAACCTGTAGGTGTTGTGAACGATGTGCTCACCGGATGTACTCTAAAAAAAATCCCTAGCAGGTATGGACTTAGTGATGGGTTTTAAGCATAAGAAACAATCCTATGTGCTCATACAAACCCTAATGCTTGGATCTAGGTTTCTCTATTGAAAATGCTTTGAATCCAAGACTAATAAACTTAGATCTAACATATTATAAACTGAATTAGGGTTTAGAGAATTACCTTTGATTGTAATATTGCAATAACTATCAATTCCTTGCTTTGATAGGCTTTAGAAAGCTTAGTGCCTCAAGTGCTGCACCGCTAATGGAGCCACAAACACCTTATGCAACTTGGATGAAGAGGAGAAGAAAGGAGGCTGCCCAAAAATGACTAGAAACCCTAGAGAATCAGTTGTCCACGTTTTTGGGGCCTAAGGGGTCCTTTATATACTTGTGTAGGCTGCTAGGGTTTCAGTCAAAACCCTAATGGACAGCTTAAACTCTAAGCAGCCCATGGAACCTTCTGGATAAGGCCATGGACGAAAATATGATGGCTCCCATCATAATTTTGTTCACCCCTTGTCCCTTTAGCATTCCTTAGCCCAATAACTCAATTATCCAATTATTGCAGTTCAGTCCCCTAAATTTAATTAATCTCTTTTAGCCACAAAAATTAATTCTTAATTAATTCTTGACTAATATTAATTAAACAATATGATTTCTCCTTTAATATATTATTCTCATAATATATTAATAAATCATATTTAAACCTTTCTCTCCCTAATTCATCCTACATATTGCTATGGTGAAGGCAACCCAAAAGGACCATGCTCATAATCGGGTCAAGTACATACCAAAATAGTTATGGACTTAGACACTAATCCAACAGTCTCCCACTTGGATAAGTCTAATAACTATTTTCCGTATAACTTCAGAACCTGATCAGCAATCGTAGCTTTCAAAAGCCGATGTCAACTCTGATCTTATCAGATAGCGTGTCGTTTAGATAAGGGATTATATATTCCTCCATTCTCAAGATATCGTATAGACATAAGACATGAATTTCAATCATTCTCTCCATATTGTTCCCCGACTTCCGATTTATGACGACTGACAACAAACTACAATTGAACACATCAACTTAGTCTCGGCTTGGCCAAGCGCTTAGGTGTCATTACTAAATCATCGAGAGGCCCACATATATCACTTTTATCCCACTTTGGGTAACAGGAATGGATAAACTTCGAATCATATGCTTGCTTGCATTCACTGATCGAATCACACACAACAATAAGTTTTATAACACCAAGTTACGGGTGCGTTTACTTATTATCAATGTGCAACCGACCAACAAATAACAACTCACACGTCTCAGTTTCAAGAATATACAATATTATTGCCTCACTAATCACTCATAATATAACCATGAAGTGATCCAAGTGAGTGTGGGTTTAGTCCAATACTCTAATCTTATCAAAGCACTCATGAACTCTGCAGCAAGGTTGTGCTATGTCTAAACCTTTCTGTGACACCCAAATTTTTTTTTTTGCAAAAATTTTAAACTTTTAAAACCCATCTTACATTAAATTAAAACAACCGAAATAGTCATAACATAATCCATCTACTTAACAATCTTATAAAATAAGTGCGGAAGTAATAATAATAATAAGGTCCCAACAAAAATAACTAGTAGTGATGTCGCGGTGCTCCATGTCATGCTCTAGCCTCTTTAATCTTAACACCTGAAAAGTTATAAGGGAAACCGTAAGCACAAAGCTTAATGAATTCAAACACAGACATTGTACTAACATTCATATTTACTAACCCTAATCCATTTTCCAATTATAGTTTTATAATAAGGGCAAAGAACGAATCAACGCCAATAATACAAGAAGGACTTGTAGGTTTGAGCCGCACCGGGAAGATCCCGTATAACTTGGCCCTAATCACCGCACCTCATGATGAGTATTACGTTGGTGATCTTACCTACCCACCGCACCGGTAAATCCGTATCCTTTGGTGGTGTCCCCATATCCATGATTAGTTACATACAGTGCACATGTACGAATTAAAACAATACTTATATAGCATTCTTTTATAATAAATTCAAATAATCACACACGAGCTAACTAGCAAACACAATCATCAATACAACGGTGTGAGAGGACTCACCTTGAGTGAGTAGTAAGGATAGCTAAGAATCAAATAATGCTACCAAGCTTGAGCAAACTTCAAAACCTCACCTAAGAAGGACTAAAGGTTAGAAAGGAGAACTAATGAAGCTATGAGTTGAGAAAAGAGTAATCACAGCAAGGTCTCTAAAACAGACCTGTTGTTTAAAATGGATTTACTCCAAAATCTAAAACAGAAACATAGCTTTAACTAAATTTTATAGGAAACTATGATTGCTCAGGATTCCACAACTAAAAAGAACTCATTCTAACTCCAAAATATGAATTAAATATGAATTTTACAAAATGGTGTGTCACTTCTGTCTCCAACAATACAGTCAAGTGATGTTGGCCAATTCTACCTAACTTGTGAGTAGAATTAGTCCAAACAAAAATTAATAGAAGTAAAGGAAATACAAATGAAAGTCTCAGAGTTGGAATTGAATGAAAATCATCTCCCAAACTCCAGATATAAAATTCACATTGTGGACAATCACAGCACTAGCAAAAGCTGGTGACTGCCCACTGATCTGGAGTGTGGATCCATTCTAACCAATTTATAATTGGAAATAACACCCCCTCTTCTCCAAATCTTAAATTCATGATATAAGGAACATATAACTCTGGATCCTTTTCCAAGCCTTAGAAATGATGAAAAAAAATGACATATCAGAAGAGACCCAGATCAGACCTAACAGCAAAGATGCCATTCATTCCCATAGATAAAGTCCTTATCAGTGAGGCTAGCCTTCTTAAGAAAGTTAGCCAACTCAATTTGTGAACTTTTGGAACTGGTTTGGGGTCGGTTTGAGTTCTAGATCTCAAGATATTAGTTTTACAAAATGACTACAGATCTGATGGAAAACAGACTCGTAGCCACCCGTGATTCCTTTTTGGCTTATCCATCCTTCTCCCTTTGAAACACATTTTAAGATGTGTTCATCATCCCAATTTAGTCCCATGATCATGGTGGTACTAAAAAGGGTTAGGTATCATTAGGATTTCATTTTGCCACAAGATTGTAATAACAATCAACATGAAAATGAACATAAAGCACATAAAATCACCATTCTCCAATTTAGGGTTTCCATGATCTTTTTGTTGGGTTTTGAGCATTCTAACACTCCTAAGTGTACATGCAACCCTAAATACCTTGGATCTATGTTTTCTCTATTATACATACAAATAAGAACATCCAAGGTATAATCCTAATCTAGCATACAAAAACAATGACTATAGCAAGATAGAATACATACCTCTTTGGTGTAGAAAGTCTTCATGAAGCTTGAGTGCCTAGTGCCCCAAGTATGACACCTCAAATGGAATCACAATCACCAAAACACTTGAATAACTTGAGAGAATTCTACAACTCATGAAACCGGCTAACCCTTTCACTTCACACACTAGTGGCCGATTTTGGTCAAGAATAAGATGCTTATATAGTTAGGGTTACACCATGTAAACCCTAATTGACATGGCCTTTCATTTCCATGATCCATGGGTACAAATACCCCATGGAGCATCCATGGACCATCCTATGGGTTTTAGCCCAACTTGATTATCCATGGAGCATTAGCCCACTATACAAGTATGGATGATTTACACAATCAACCCATGTATTTAATTAGTCTTCTTTTGATCACTTAATTAATCCTAGATTAATTCTTGATCAATACTAGTTAAATAATCTTATTATTCTTATTATTAATATACTAGAACTTATAATATATTAATAACCATAAGTGTCTTATTTCTCTCATTATAGTCTATCCAAGTGCATGATGGTATGCAACCCAAATGGACCATGCCGGGTCGGGTCAAGTCTTACCAATTATAGTTATGGACTTAGACATTAATCCAACAATCTCCCACTTGGATAAGTCTAAAACTATTATTACGAATGACTTCAAGAATCGACCGGCAATCGTAGCTCTCAAAAGCTTCTATTGAACTCTGACCTTGTAGATGAACTCTGACCTTTGTCAATGACTTGTCTATTAGATAAGGGATCATATATTCCTCCATTCTAGATATCGTATGGACTGAGACATGGATTATAATCATTCTCTCTGTCCATTTGTTGTTTCCCGATTTTCGATTTATGACGACTGACTAATTGAACAAATCAAATCAGTCCTGGCCCGGCCGAGCACTTCCATTTGTCATCATCAAATCATCGAGGGGCCCACAGATATCGCTTTTATCCCGAAGGTAAAAGGAACGGATAAACTTCGACTCATATGGCTTGTTCTACTACTTGTTGAATCATACACAAAGGCACGTTTTATAGCACCGAGTTACCAAATGCGTTTTCGTGCAATCAATGTACTATCACCTCATAGTAACAACTCATATCTCTAGGTTTGAAGAATATAAGATATTATCGTCTCATGATCACTCGTGATAAAATCCATGAAGTGATTCCAATGAGCGCGGGTTGAATCCAATACTCAGAACTTATGAGCACTCATGAGTGTTGTAGCCCTTTGTCCAACACCTTAGACCTCTACAAGCCAACCCACGACAGTCTTAATTCATATCTACTTCCAACATATGACCGACTGTGGATGGTTTGAATAACTCAGTCATTCCGGAAGAATAACCTAGTTTATTTGGGAAGTCAAAACATGCAAAGTGAAACACAATAATAATTGAATCCAATATGGTATCAAACCCTATGAACATAAATAAAACACCTTTTATTTATCACCATATGATTACACATTATTCATTGTATACTGTTTCAGCTATCAACTTTATTCTTGAATTTAAAACAATAGTTGTCCCATGCTCCAAGCATGTACACTATGTTTTCTAAACACTAGTCATGCCATACACCAAGTATGCATACTATGTTTGTCTATGATCTTTACTTTGTGAACTAGATCAATTGAACATAACTTCAATGATTCTCTTTTCACACTCCAAATCCTTACTGCAAATGCAAGAATTCCAAATTCATGCCATTTACTAAAATCTGTTAGATTCTAAACTTATATGCATTGATCCTCTTGTAATGATTATGTATAAAATCAGAAAGACTTGACAACAATCATTATAGAGTATTCCAAAGGAGATCAGCTCCTTGGAAACATCCTTCTTGCATTAAGTTTCCTTAATCTTACATAGATTCAAAATTCTAACTTTGAAACATTTCCAGATTCCATTTTGACTATCACTTCTGAACAAGAGTTGCCTCCTTACAGATTATGTCAATATGGTCCTTCCAGAATTATCACTATACTTCCAACTGTCCTTGAGCAACCAATCTTTGGTAAACCTTAGATTGTCCTCGACAATTGTTTAATCCTTTTAGTCATATCCAGTTCTAAACCTTTTCCCTTCTTAATGCCCTAGGCATTTGGAAAATTTTAGAAAGGATGAATATAGCACATGTAATCGATCCTATATCCGAAGCATATGGGACACGATTCATGATGTCTCACATAAAGACTAAACCAGTCTTTTGCTATAATATGTCCATTTCAATTTGCCAAGTTCTCATAATTCAGATTATGAAAAGGGATGCCGTAATCATAATCGAATTTTAGAATGCAAATAATGGACCCATATACATAATTTCCTTATGTTGAGCCATTCCAACATGAAATTCATATATATATATATATATATATATATATATATCCTTGACTAAATGATTAAAACCTCATGATCTAAGCTTATAGATTTGAGATGAAGTATAATTTCCTCTCCCTTAATTATAGCAAAACAACTCTTTCCCAATTGAAACTTTTGTTTTCTATAATTAACATTGCTAACTTGCAATACTTATCATAATTATCATGCTCCCACTAACATGATGATTATTAGCATAACACTTATGCTCCCACTAGCTTTGACATGTACTCAGAAATCAGCTGACTTTCTTACTAAAGTTCAGATTCCTGATACTAGATTGTTTTGATAAGACTTTATCAAAATCATACACCTTCCCTTAGATAGCACACTTGTGTGTCTAAACAATTATGAAGAGGGATGCCGTAATCATAATGGTTAGACCTTTTTGCCACTTCTCACAAGTCCAGGTTAGTGTGCCGGTAAACCACACACGCTCCACTAACGACTTTGAGAATGCAAATATCACAATTGCTATCTAGATAAAATCTACTTAGTGAAAGAGTTTCCTCACCATCATTTTCATGAATCGGAGAGAAACCTTATGACACTTAGATTTAATGGTGTATGTGTTCTTATCCATGTGAATTGTCAAAACCATAGACACAAGACAAGGATAATGACAAATCCACACTCATATGGATTGAACTTAATCTTAATTTCTTGCCACCTGGCAGCTCAAGGGCCTGCCATTGCTTCCAAGTTGTTGTGCAACACATTGAGAACTCTAAGAACTCATATGCAAAGCCAACTTTAACTGGAATGGGCACAGAATATGTCAACACGATAGGTTATAAACCTCAAGTCGTGTGCTAGTGAAGAACTTCAGGTTCTATTCTTGATTAGTTCTTGAGAATTTCAAGACTCTCACTGTCCTCTTGACATATAAGACTCCCTTGTCAAACATCCAAGAGATAGTGTGGATTCTTATCAAGACAAACACTCCACACAATTGGCCGAAGTTGGTCTTTGTTTTATCCAAAACATCACAACTTACCAATTTCAAATGTACAAGAGTACAAAACTTTTACTCTTACATTTGACAAGTGTTTTAAACCTTCTTTAAGACATGTCACTCAAATTACAATCTTGGAGTATGACTCTAAGACTTGTATTGGAACGAAGTATGACTCATCTTCTTGATTTAACCATTTCAACAATTCAAGTTCCTCTTCTTAGTCATAAGAAAGCACTTAGAGGATGAATTGTGATAAGGTCTCTAAATCATTAAGATGATCACAAAACTGATACTAAAGTACTCTCCCATCTTTTTAGATTTGAGAAACTTTTATCCTTCTGCCTAATTTGATTCTTCTTATTCGCTCTACCTTACATTGGAACCTTTTCCAATGTCTCAGAGTTACACTTAAGCTTGTAAGTATAATCATATTTACTGAGCTTTAGTAAACTATGGCGAATAGTCTTATCAATCTTTTGTGGTGGACTTAATCAGTGCACAAGAATGTGTACTCGATCCCTTAGTCCATTACTTGACTCACACATCCATGTGACCGAGTAATTAGTCTTAATTTTTTTTCAATACTTGAAAGTTCTCATTCATCATGCAATACAACTTGCATGATTCCAAGTTCCGGTCCAATTGAAACTTTGGTGATGAGAATCTTTCCTTATTTAGTAAATCTAGACACTACCACAAATGAAAGAATCAAATACATATTTCCACTCTTGCTCTTAATGGAATCATATAAGCAACAATTTTTCCTCAAATGCCATTGTAAGGATATTTTAAAATAAATAAAATCAAAAATTTTTCTTTTATTTTAAAACTTTGCGGAAAAACTTATCCTTACAATCCATATAAAACTTGTTGTTATCTATTCCTATGCAATATCTCATAACTCCTAAGAAGTAGCTCAAGAATCTGATCTTCAAACTACGCGATAGAAATCCATCTACGCGATCAGATTCAGCATATTCTTTTTTTAAGTTCCTTTACTTTTCTTTGATTCTTAAAACATCACCATGTGACCCAGTCACATCATGTATCAAGAATCTCAGAATAGAAACTTAGCAGAGTTAAATAGTGGACTGTACCTGAAGTAGAGTCAAACTTATTGACTTTAACATCCTTAGGTAAATTTGGTAGCTTCGCAACCAATGCTCCTTTCTTTGGCAATAAAAACGTATGGACCCTTTGATAATGGTACACGGGACTATCACAGACTTAGCTTTTCTCTTTACCATTTGGTCAACCGAGTTGACTATGACCGATCCCTTTCCATTGGGAAGAGAATACTTTTCTGGATTTCCTGTGTCACTATTGTCAATGTCCATCAAGTTTTAAGGAAGTTGATCTTAACAAATAGATAAAATCATTAAGGGTCTTGTCATAGTCTGTTTCATAGGTGTTCCAAAGGAACTCACTATGTGACTTAGAAAGTGATTGAACCACCAACTTTCTCAAGACTTTGACACCCAACTCTCCCGGCTTGTCAATATGTGACTACATCTCCAAGATGTGATCACACCTAGACCTTGCCTTGCCAATAGGGCTTGAGTGACCTTGAACTTGTGGGTTGGGGAGAATAATTGGAGGAGGTGAGAGAAGTATGATTTCCAAGGGACATCATCTTCATTTAGGAAAGCTTGTTTCAAGAGATTTGGGAAGATCATAAATGTCTAAACCAGACATGTTATGGGAGATATTCAAGATAGTTGATCTAAAGTCCTTAATATGACACCCAATATGAAATATTAAGGCTAGGACCCAACAAAATATTTTATAACTTAGAAGAGGTATGCCGTAATCCAAGCTATAAAATATTTGAAGGTAGGTGAATGACGATTCACCAATTTCCACCAAGATAAACGAAATGTATTATTAGGTTTTAATTGGTTTTGAAACTCCTAGATCTTTGAGATTCATTGAACTGTTCAAAGGCATGTTTCAATCTCGAGTGTGCCCTTCAGGTTTTGTGACTGGGATGCCGAGGATCACAAAACAAGGTGTGAAGTAACCATGCAAATTACTTGGTACCCTTAAGTGTTTACCCCTTAATCGATGTGCCGGTGAACCACACACGCTCCATCGATACTATGATAAACATTAAGTTACCCTTTGCCTACCTTGTTAAATACGCGTTAGTGTGCCGGTTAACCACACACGCTCCACTAACCGACTTAAACAGAGTGCAAAGTGTAATTTCATGGATGAGCACCTTATTCACATTTTCCTAAGTAACTAAGATTGGGTATTACTAAAAGGTTTAGTTACTTAGTATTTATCATTAATACTTTTAATGAAGGGAGAATTATAGTCTTGTCAAACCCGTTCGGCTAACGACCCTCCACCAGTCAAGCAAGCGGTGGGTGAGAGTGGACACCCATTAAGTTGCCATTTTATAGGCAACAACCTTATACCCACCTTATAGACCGGCTTCGTGAATGAGGCGTACTAGCGGTAAGACGGACTTTACTCTTATACATATATATATTATTAACTTATAATATTATAAAGTATAAGGGTTGAATTTTAACTCTTTAAAATTCTAAGGGCTAACTTGGAATTAAAGTATTCATAAGAGATACAAATTCCAAAACTTGAGGGCAAGTTTTGAAACTATTCAAAACTAATTAATTCCATAACTTATGTGTTTAAAGTAGTTTTAATCCAAAAACTCTTCAAGTTCCATAACTTGAGGACAAGTTATGGAAGACTTTAAACTAATAAAAGAATTAAATTTTCTTTATTTTATAACTTATGAAATTAATTAAGGTTACACTTCATTTATTTATTTATTAATGAAGTGACTCTTGAACCTCCATAACTTAAGGACAAGACTCTTCATCTTTTGTAACCATTGCCAACTTTTATGAGTTTTATGAAACTTAAATGTGACTTTTCATATAACTTGAGGACAAGTCACAAAAACACATTTTAGAATCAAATCTTAGATTAATTTGGATTGAAAACAACTATTTCACTCAACTTTTCTATTAATCTAAGCAACTCATAAGAACAAGATAATTCAAATCAAACTTTTTCATGTAATTAGTCTAAACCTTAAACTAATACAAAACATGAATCTATTGACAATTATCTTTGAAATTGGATTAGCATGAACATTACCACATCAAAAACAAGTTTATAAGTTCAAAAAAATCTTAGGGTAATGTTCCTAGTCCAATTCCAGCCAAAAAAGTCGAGTTTATGCTGTCTGGGGGTCCAACTCGTCGAGTGCATGAACCAACTTGGCGAGTTGGATCGAATTCATCACTTTTTAGGCATGGACTCGCCGAGTCTCTTGATGGACTCGCCGAGTCTGATGATCAGACAGCAACAAATTCGTTTTTTTCAGCTTCTATTGCAGGTGTAACAAGAAAACAAGCCTAGGCTCTGATACCACTGTTGGGTTTTGAGCATTCTAACACTCCTAAGTGTACATGCAACCCTAAATACCTTGGATCTATGTTTTCTCTATTATACATACAAATAAGAACATCCAAGGTATAATCCTGATCTAGCATACAAAAACAATGACTATAGCAAGATAGAATACATACCTCTTTGGTGTAGAAAGTCTTCATGAAGCTTGAGTGCCTAGTGCCCCAAGTGTGACACCTCAAATGGAATCACAATCACCAAAACACTTGAATAACTTGAGAGAATTCTACAACTCATGAAATCGGCTAGCCCTTTCACTTCACACACTAGTGGCCGATTTTGGTCAATAATAAGATGCTTATATAGTTAGGGTTACACCATGTAAACCCTAATTGACATGGCCTTTCATTTCCATGATCCATGGGTACAAATACACCATGGAGCATCCATGGACCATCCTATGGGTTTTAGCCCAACTTGATTATCCATGGAGCATTAGCCCACTATACAAGTATGGATGATTTACACAAGCAACCCATATATTTAATTAGTCTTCTTTTGATCACTTAATTAATCCTAGATTAATTCTTGATCAATACTAATTAAATAATCTTATTATTCTTATTATTAATATACTAGAACTTATAATATATTAATAACCATAAGTGTCTTATTTCTCTCATTATAGTCTATCCAAGTGCATGATGGTATGCAACCCAAATGGACCATGCCGGGTCGGGTCAAGTCTTACCAATTATAGTTATGGACTTAGACATTAATCCAACACTTTTGCCACATGTAATCCCCTAGATCCATCATCCACCATATATGGGGTGAAGATAGGACCTTGAGATGATGTACAACATACAATTACAAATCAAATAAGAAGGAGAAGAAGTGAAGATGAAATCATAAAACTAGAACAAGGTTATGAATCAAGTTGTAAGAAATGATAAGGTGGTTCATACCAATATGAATCAAGGCTAGAAATGAACAAGAATTAAGCTCCAAACAACATCCCCTTGGATGCTCTTGATCCTAAAGAGATAGAGGACGATTTTAGAGAGAGAGAGGGAGGGTTTAGAGTGTTTTTCTTGAGTGTGTTCCAAATGACTCAATTAACACATCAAGTACTATTTACTAGATGGACTTTGCAAATAGGCCCATAGTCCATGGACTTCAATAAAAGGAGTTTACAAGATTATCAAAAGAGTCCAATAACATAAGAAATCAGACATTGGTTAAATAAATTAACCCAAGGTTACAAGGATAATTAAATTAAAATAACCAAACGTACCGTGAAAAACCGGTGTCAGACAATCTACAGACTCTTCATGACAGTCTTCCTTCATACTTACTTCCAACGTATGACCGACTGTGGAGGTTCGAATAACCTAGTTATTCTGGAAGTCAAAACATGCAAACTGAAACATAACAATAATACTTAATCCTATATAGCCCCAAACTTGTGAGAGTAAATAAAACACTTCTATTTATCCACCATATTGATTACTCATTATTTATCATTTAATGTTTCGGATAATCAACTCATTACTTGAATAACAACAATTGTCCCATGCTCCAAGCATGCACACTTTGTTTCCTATGGTCCATGCTTTGTGAAATAGATCAATTGAAAAACTTTTCCAATGATGCTCATTTCACAATTCCCAATCCTTATCATTAGTGTAAGAACACAAGGTTCTTTGCTACTATTAGAATATGCTAGATTCTAACATTTTCTGCAATGATCCTTTCGTAAAGTCATAGCACAAAAGTCACCAAGACTTGGCTAATGAAATTATAAAGTACTCTATTAGAAATTGTTACAAGACAATTCCATAGACGTGAAGTCTCACATTCAAAGTACATTCCTCTGAACATCCTTCTTGCATAAAAGCTTTTAATCTAAACATAGATTCTCAATATCCAACTCCCAATATGGAAACATTTCCACAATTGCCATACGACAACTCATTCTTAATATAATCTTATCTATTCATAATAATGTCGATACAGTACCATCCAATACCATACTTCCAACTACTCACAAGCGACCAATCCTCAGCGAACTTTGGATTGTCCTTTGATAGTTTAATTATTTTAGTCAAAACCGATCGTAGTCCTTTTTCCATCTTAATGTGCTAGACATTTGGAAAATTTTATAATGGTCAAATATTATAGCATTTGCAATCGATCCTATACCTGAAGCATATGGGACACGATGCATAATGTTTTACATAAAGTTATGATACTTTACCAAATGTTTTGCCATAATATTTTATGTGTCACATTCTCACAATTCGAACTATGAAGAGGGATGCCGCAATCATAATCGAAATTTAAGAACACACTATGTATCCTTTGACTAATATTATTAAAATTTCTCAATCTAAGCTTTAGATTTTGAAACGAAGTATAATATTCTCTCCCTTAATTATAGCAAAACAACTTTTCAACCCATGCAACTTTGCAAATTGAATCTTTGTTTTTCTATAATTAATATTGCTAACTTGCAATACTCGCCATAATCATACAAGCATAACACTTATGCTCCCACTATCATGATTATTATCATATAAGCATAACACTTATGCTCCCACTAGCTTTGACATGTATTCAGAAAACAAATGAACTTCCAGAAAACAATGCCTATTGAATTTCTGAAATTCATATTTCTAATACCAGATGCTTCGATAAGCCTTTATTTGAGCTTCTTAAATTTATACACCTCTGCCTTAGATAGTTCGTATGTTTGTTTAAACAATTTAGAACTTATGTTACTAAGTTTCAAATGTTCAAACTAATCACCAAATCTCATTATTCGAACTATGGAAACGGATTCCGTAACCATAATCAAATTTGAGAATACAAATTTCACAATGGCTATCTTCTTAAGATCTCTCTTAGTGAAAGCATTTCCTCACAGTCATTTTCATGAAGGAGGGAATCTTATGACACTTAGATTTTATGGTGTATGAGTTCCTATCCATGTGAATTTTCTAAAACCAAGGTTTGCGACAAATCCAAACTCATATGGACTAAACTTTCTTAATCTTGATTTCTTGCCTTATGGTAACACGAGTGCCCACCATGTCTTCCAAGTAGTTTAGTAATTTGTCCTTACATATCAATGTACTTTCCATCGACTAGGCGCTAGTATGCATTCAAATGAGAGCTCATAGAACTCACATACATAATTAACTTAATTGGAATGGCACAGAAACAAAATAAAGTCAACACGATGGGTTGTAAACCTCAAGTCGTGTGCTAGTGATGATCGATAAGGTTTATTCTTGATTTGTTCTTGAAACCTTTCAAGACCATTAAGACTCCCACTGATTCCTTGACTTATAAGATTCTCTTGTCAAGAACCATTTCTTGATAAAGCAAATATTCAAGAGTTAGTGTAGTTCTTATCAAGGCAAAACACTTCACATAATTGGTCCTAGTTGGTCTTTGTCTTATCCAAAACAGCACAACTTACCAATTTCAAATGTGCAAGAATGATAAACCTTTTCCAAATTCCATATTTGATGAATGTTATAAACCTACTTAAGACTTTTCACTCAATGTCACAATCTTGGAGTATTACTCTAAGACTTGATATTGGAACGAAGTATGATTAACTCTTTGATTTAACCATTTCTACAATTCTCGATTCCTCTTCTTGG
Organism: Lactuca serriola; assembly: GCF_051521515.1. NCBI lineage: Eukaryota > Viridiplantae > Streptophyta > Magnoliopsida > Asterales > Asteraceae > Lactuca > Lactuca serriola. The sequence goes on along the minus strand of NC_136411.1, from coordinate 164,192,156 downwards.
ACATAAAATTCACTAACACTCACTTAGAGGATCAATTGAGATATGGTTCTTAATCATTTAGACTTCATCATAAAACACAATAAAAGGAACTCTCCCTTCTTCTTAGAATGGAGAAAATTTTATCTTTCTGCCTTCTTGATTCTTCTTATTCGTTTTGCTATTGATTGAAACTCTTTCAGTTAACTCAGAATTATACTAAATCTTATAAATATAACCATATTTACTAAACTTTAGTAACTCATGACGAATATCTTTTTCACTCTTGTGGTAGACTTGATCAACGTACGACCTAGTGTACTTGATCTCCTAGTCCTTCAATTGACACTTTGTCAAAGAATTAGTCTAAGTTTCCTAAATGTGAAAGTTTTCATTCATCATACAATACACATTGCATGATTCCAAGTTTCTGTCCAATTGAAACTTTGGGTGATGAGAAACTCTCCCTATTTGGTAAACTTCTGACATTTCCACAAATAACGTAATTAAGAATCAAATCCATTTTGCTAATAATAGAAGTACACAAACATCAATTTTTCATATATGTCATTGTAAGGATAAACAAATAAGATAAAACCAAAATTTATTGTATTCATAAAAACAGCGGAAAAACATGTCCCTACAATGCAAAATTTGAATGAAAACTATGTATTCACATACTCCTAACAAATCTATGATAACTTCCTAAGCTCAAAATCTGATCTTCGAATCCATGCGATCGAAATTCATTTCTTCGTGATCAGACTCATCTTGCTCTTCCATCAAACTTCCTCTCTTTTCTCTAATCCTGCAAAACATGCAAATGTAATCTTATCACATTATGTATAAAGAATAGGAATTTAAATGGAGTTAGATTGTGGATTTTATACCTGAAGTAGAGCCATACTTATCGACTCTCCCATCTCTTAGACTCTTCAGGTCCTTTGGGCAGCTTCATATCCATTGCCCCTTCTCTTGGCAGCAGAAACAGGTGGGTTCTCCTAGAGTGTCCACGGAAGCATGGTTGGTTGAATTATCAGACAAATATGCTCCATTTCTTCGCCAAATCATTTCTGATTCAGCAACAATAAGCATGTAAGTCAAGTCAATGAGGGTTGCGTCAAGTTTCATCATATAATACTCTCTTATGAACTTATCATATGATTCAGGGAGTGACTGAAGAACGCAGTTCACAACCAACTTATTGGAGATAGACGCACCAAACATAATCGACCTATCAATGTGTGATTTCATCCCTAGGATGTGAGCACACACGAGTTTACCATCTTCATGTTCCATTGCCAATAGGGATTCGGTGATCTTGAACCTTTCAAATCTTCAATCTTGTGGGTTAGGGAGAACAACGAGAGGAAGAGGAGGAAGTGAAATCAAGCTAGTCCACATTGATCCTTCACTTTGAATCAAGCTTCCACTTTCATTAGGAACACCTTTTCCTTGGGATTCGGGAATACCACGGTTAGAGTCAGACATCTACAAAACGGGAGAAAATTCAAGTTAAGTTGATTGAGTCCCTAATAAAACACCCAAATGAGTTATTAAGGCTAGGATCCAACACAATATTCTACAACCTAGAAGAGGGATGCCGTAATCTAGTTGCAGAATATTTGAAGGTAGGTAAATGACGATTTACCAATTTCCACCATGAAAAACGAAAAGAAAGTTTAAGTTTTAAATGAATTGAAACTCCTAGATCTTTTGAGATTCATTGAACTTTTCAATGGCATGTTTAATCTCGATTATGCCATTCTATTTGTGACTAGGATGCCGAGGATCACAAATAAGGTGTGAATAACCATACGAATCACGTGGTGCACCCAATGCTACTATCACCTAATCAATGTGCCGGTTAGCCACACACGCTCCATTGATCTATGACAAACATCGAGTCACCCTTCGCTACCAATGTCATCCCCAAATTAGTGTGCTGGTTAACCACACACGCTCCACTAACGTTTGACTAGGGTACGAAGTGTAATTCTATGGATTAGCATACAATTTCACATTTTTCCTAAAGTAACTATGACTTGGGAATTTGAAAAAGCATTTAGTTACTTTGTACTTCATTATACTTATAATTGAAGGTTTCTGTCCTATCCTACCCATTCGGCTAACGACCCTCCACTAGTCAAGAGTGTGGTGGGTAAGAGTGGATACCCATTCAATCATCATTTTATAGGCAATTTCCTTAAACACCCCTTATAGACCAACTTCGTGAATGAGGCCTACTAACGGTAAGACTGACTGTTTACTCATACATATATAATATTAGACTTTTCATGTTATATAGTATATGGTGTATTTTACACTTTTAAAATACTAGGTGGTTTAACTTAGTAAATTATACTTTTAATTTAATTAAATGTAAACCAAAACTTTATGGATTTATTAAATTTAATAAAACCATAAGTGTGTGATTTGAACTTTTTCAAATTATTAGGGTTTTAGAATGTAACATTTCAAAATTAAACATTTAATCAACTTTTAAATTCCAAAACTTGATGGCAAGTTTCGAAACATTTCAAAGCATTTGCATTTAACTTATTTAAATTTCATAAACAAAACTTTTAAGTTCAAATTTAAACTATAAAACCTAAAGGGTGCAATTGAAACTTTTTCACATCACAAAGGATCAAGTAACAGATAATATAAGTTAAACAATTAATTTAGTCATTATCTATATTTGACCTAATCTTATTTTAGTCACTAGATAATTGCCAAATAATTTAAAAATAATCCATACTTATCATATAAACAACCAATATTCAAAAGATTTGAAACTATCTATTGTTTTGGCAAGGATAATCATTAATTTAAGATAAAAATCGGATTTTAACTTCAAAAAACGAATTAGGCATTAAATCCAAGTCAAAACAACAGTTAAATCCCAAAATACCCTCTGTCTGACGCTCGAACTCGCCGAGTCAGCTCTGAACTCGCCGAGTAAGGGCCAACTCGCCGAGTCCAGATACTGACTTGCCGAGTTGAGTCGGGTAGAGGCCAAAAACTCGATTTTTAGCAAACAAAACAGTTAAGCATCACATAAAACTGAAACCAATCAAGGCTCTGATACCACTGATGGGTTTTAAGCATAAGAAACAATCCTATGTGCTCATACAAACCCTAATGCTTGGATCTAGGTTTCTCTATTGAACATGCTTTGAATCCAAGACTAATAAACTTAGATCTAACATATTATAAACTGAATTAGGGTTTAGAGAATTACCTTTGATTGTAATATTGCAATAACTATCAATTCCTTACTTTGATTGGCTTTAGAAAGCTTAGTGCTTCAAGTGTTGCACCTCTAATGGAGTCACAAACACCTTATGCAACTTGGATGAAGAGGAGAAGAAAGGAGGCTGCCCAAAAACGACTAGAAACCCTAGAGAATCAGTTGTCCACGTTTTTGGGGCCTAAGGGGTCCTTTATATACTTGTGTGGGCTGCTAGGGTTTCAGTCAAAACCCTAATGGACAGCTTAAACTCTAAGCAGCCCATGGAACCTTCTAGATAAGGCCATGGACGAAAATATGATGGGCTTCCATCATAATTTTGTTCACCCCTTGTTCCTTTAGCATTCCTTAGCCCAATAACTCAATTATCCAATAATTGCAGTTCAGTCCCCTAAATTTAATTAATCTATTTTAGCCACAAAAATTAATTCTTAATTAATTCTTGACTAATATTAATTAAACAATATGATTTCTCCTTTAATATATTATTCTCATAATATATTAATAAATCATATTTAAACCTTTCTCTCCTTAATTCATCCTACATATTGCTATGGTGAAGGCAACCCAAAAGGACCATGCTCATAATCGGGTCAAGTACATACCAAAATAGTTATGGACTTAGACACTAATCTAACACTTAGTGGCTTACAAATGAACATTGGTAGCTATGGACATAGAGACCTACAAATAAACGTTGGCAGCTATGGATTTAGTGCCCTATAGATGAACATTGACAACTATGGACTTAGTGCTTAATAGATAACCTTGACAGCTATGGACTTAGTGCCTGTTATATAAACCCTGGTAGCGATGGACTTCATGCCTATTCCTTAGAAAAATCCTTAAGAATGAAGATTGAGGAATAGATGATTCTTAAGGAAGATACTTAAGAATAAAGAAGATAATGGGGATGGGTAATTGAGTTAATTGTTTGATGATGAAACATAATAACTATATTATTGTGGGCTGAAAATCCTATGTACTCACCAGGTTTCCCAACCTGACCCACTCAGTTTATTTGTATCACAGGTGTCGACACAAAGATACATTACACTGAGAGATTAACGGAAATGTCTATCATTAGTGTAAAAGAATGTAATGTCTATTTATGCTTATATTTCTGTATTGACGATGACATCCCAATGTTTTTAATATAACAAAATACATAATGCTTTGATAATATCTTTATCATGTTTTCTGGGAACAAATTCCGCAACATATTTCTTTAAAATAGATATTTTGATTTTTAAATAAGCGTAAATAATTTTTTTAAAATGAACGTGAATTTAGGGATGTCACATACGCTTAGCGTACTCATCCAGCTCCAAAATTACACTCTTGCCACTAGGGCTTCTCAAGGCTACTTCCTTCTAATCTAAGGACCAAAATGATATAATTTAAAACCAAGGGATGAATTTAAAAATACCTGAGAATCGGGGTGTAACAACTCTCCCCCACTTGAACTAGACTTCGTCCCTGAAGTCTGCTGTAGAGAACATATCTCGATAATACTGCCGCATCTCAGCCTCCGACTCCTAGGTCCACTCGGAGCCCCTCTGGTGCTACCATTGTATCTTTACCAAAGATATTTTCTTGCTACGAAGAACCTTTAACTTCCTTTCCAGAATAGCTACTGTCCTCTCAGCATAAATCAGACGCTCATCAACCTGAATATCATCCAAGGAAACCACTGCATCCTCATACAATATGCACTTTCGTAGCTGTGAAACATGGAAAGTGTTGTGAATATGACTGAGCTCCTCAGGAAGTTCCAATCTGTAAGAAACCTTGCCAGCCCTGGCTATAACCCGAAATGGCCAATATATCGGGGACCTAAGTTTCCCCTCTTCATGAAGCGAATCACACCTTTCTAAGGTGAGACTTTTGGTAACACCATGTCGCCGGCTTTAAACTCCAACTCGGATTGGCGTCGATCGACATAACTCTTTTGCCGACTTTGAACAATCTACAATATCTACATGATCTGCTAAAATCATCTCCATAGTATGAAGGACCACCTCGGTCCACCCTATAACCCTATGACCAACCTCGCCCCAACAAACCGGGGTACGACATATCCGCCCATACAAGAGCTCAAAAGGCGGAGCACCAATGATGAAGTGAAAACTTTTGTTGCAGGAGAACTCTCCGCAAGAGGTAGGTAAGAGTCCCAGCTCCCACCAAAATCGATGACACAGGCCCGCAACATATGCTCAAGGGTCTGTATCGTTCGCTCACTCTGGTCGTCGGTCTGCAGATGATAAGTTGTGCTAAAGTGCAACCTTGTGCCCAATTCCTCATGGAACTTCTGCCAAAAATAGGAGGTGAACTGAACATCACGGTCTAAACAATGGAGACCGAAACCCCATGGCGAGCAACAATATCGCGAATATACGCATTGGCCAACTTCTCTGCCGAAGAACTCTCCTAAATCACTAGGAAGTGGGCCATCTTGGTTAATCGATCCACGATGACCCAAATAGCATCGAAACACTTTGCCATCTTCAGAAACTTGGTGATGAAATCCATTGAAATCTGCTCCCATTTCCACATGGGAACCTCCAGAGGCTGCGACTTACCATGTGGCCTCTGATGCTTAGCCTTGACCATCTTGCAGGTCATGCACCTCTCCACGTAACATGTTATCTCCCTCTTCATACATGACTACCAATAGCTCAATCTCAGATCCCGATACAACTTGGTGGCCCCCATATAGATAGGAAAACGAGACTTATGAGTCTCCTCCAACACAATCTATGTGACCCTTCCATATATAGGAACCCATACCCGACCACAACATGACAACAATCGACGACTATCCGGAACAAATCTGGCGATCTCACCCCTGATCATCTTTATCTTCCAGCTCTCTTCCTAACCACCCTCGGCCTAAGCCTCCCTAATCAATCCCAAAAGCGGAGAATCCACTGATATCCTCATACACAATACCCCATCTAAGACCCAACCAACTTGTGGCTCAAAGCATCCGCAAGCACATTCACTTTACCTGGATAGTAAAGGATCTCGCAGTGATAATCCTTGACTGTATCCAACCACCTGCGCTACCGCATGCTCAGGTTCAACTGATCCATATTACGTCTCAAACTCTTGTGATCTGTGTGGATAGTACATCTGACCCCATAAAGATAATGCCCCCAAATCTTAAGAGTAAAAACCACTACCCCCAACTCCAAATCATGCGTGAGATATCTCGTCTCGTGCAGCTTCAGCTGCCACAAATCATATGCTATCACCCGTCCTCTCTGCATGAGGACCGCCCCAAAACCAGTGATGGATGCATCACAGAATACCACAAAATCCTTAATTCCCTATGGGAGGGTCAAAACCAGGGCCTCACATAAACTCTGCTAAAGGGTCTCAAATGCTGACTGTTGGTCAGGGCCCCACTGGAAATCCACCCCTTCCTTGTCAGACGAGTGAGGGGTACTATAATCTTGGAGAAATCCTGAATGAATCTCCAATAGTACCCTGCCAAACCCAAGAAACTCTTGATATCCGAGGGAGATATCAGAACCTCCCACTGCATCACAACCTCGATCTTGGCTGGATCAACCAATATCCCATCCTGATTAATGAGGTGTCCAAGGAACTAAACCTCTCGTAACAAAAACTCGCACTTCGAGAACTTAGCATAAAACTATTTTTCGCCTCAAAATCCCTAGAAGCTCACAAAGATGCTCTTCATGTTGTTCTCCGGTTTTGGAATATACCAAGATATCATTAATAAATACAATAACTGAATGATTGAGAATCGACCTACATACTCGATTCATCAAATCTATAAATACCGCAAGTGCATCGGTGAGCCCAAATGGCACCACCACGAACTTGTAATGACCATAATGAGTCCAGAACGCAGTCTTCTCCACGTCCTACTCTCTCACCCTGTTCTGATGATACCCGAACCTCATATCTATCTTGTAGAACCAAGATGCTCCCTACAAATGATCAAAGAGGTCATCAATCTGCGGAAGGGGATAACGGTTCTTCACTGTTAGCTTGATCAACTCCCAGTAATCAATATACATCTGGTGTTAACCATCCTTCTTCTTGACGAAAAAAATCAGAGCTCCCTTTGGAGAACTACTTGGTCTGATGAAATGCTTGCCTAGAAGCTCCTGCAACTGAGATGACAATTCCTACATCTCAGGCGGTGCCAAGCGGTATGACGCCTTGGGAATCGGGACCGCACCAGGCACGCGGTAAATCCTGAACTTGACCAGCCACTCAGGAGGCACGCCGGGTAACTCCTTTGGAAACACAACGACAAACTGCATGACAACCAGGACCTCTGAAACTGAAACCTGATCCCGAACACGCGTATCCACCAGATAAGCAAAATAACCCTCACACCTATACTGAATATATTCAACCCCTTAAGGACTTAATCCATTAAGTCCAATATTGCATTAAGTTAATTGTAGGGGAATTATTAAATATTATTTAAAGTTTTATTAACAAATTTAACACAAGTCTCGACCAATGCCAAACTAGGCTTTTCTTGACATTAGGGTTTTCTAAACCCTAATTAGGATTTCCAACCCCAAACCCGTGCCACTCAGGCTAAAGTTAACTGTTTAGGTAACTTAATTTTTGAAAATTTGGGCACCACCCAATGCCACCTTCGTTAATGGTGGTCGGTGGCGGTCCAAGGCGGTAGCCACCCACACACGGCGGCGGTGGCGATTTCAAGTGATAAATCCAATAATCCAAGCACACATAAAAGTTCTTACTGTTGGAATAGTGTCTAAGGCTGCAACTATATTAGGCAAGTATTTGACCCGGTTGTGCATGGTCCTTTTGGGTTGGCTTCACCATAGCAACTTGATAGGATGAATTATTAAGAGATAGTAAATATTATTAATATATTATGAGAATAATATAAAGAATAATATATTGGTATTTGATTAATATAAGTCATAGAATTAATTGGAATTAATTTGGTGACTTAAAGAGATTAATTAAATAAAGGGGTATAAACTGTCAATTGTTTGATAGTTAAGCTTTAGAATATAAATCCTTATAGATATATAGTGGATGGATTCTAGAAGCTGGGATAGCTTCAAAATCGTCCATGACTTATCTAAGGAAAGGATTTGGATAGCCTTAAGAGAGGATTATCCAATTAGGGTTTAGACTGTAACCCTTAAAGAGTCTACAAGTATAAATAGACCCCATGGCTAAGGGAAATCGACACCTAACCTAAAGTAAGAGAACCCTGGCCGATTTCCTCCCCTCTCCTCTCTCCTAAATCATCTTCCTTGCTATTGGTGTTTTTAAGCCATTAGAGGAGTGACAATTGTGACTCTAGAAGCTCCAAGACTACAAGATCAACAAGGAATTCAAAGGTATGGTTCTAGATCTGTTTCAATGTTGTTATTTAACCTAATTAGCCATTAGAAGTCTTCGATTCAAAGCATGTTTAATTAGAAAGCCTAGATCCAAGCATTAGGGTTTTGCATGCGCACATAGGAAAGTTCTTATGGCTAAAACCCATCAGTGGTATCAGAGCCTAGCTTGTTTTCTTTAAATTGTTGCTTGATTCACTAAAACAAACCTGCAAAATTCGATTTTTTGGTTTCTGAGTCATGGACTCGGCGAGTTCCAAAGTGGACTCGGCGAGTAGGCCTGACTCTGCGAGTCCCGTTGTGCACTCGGCGAGTCCAAGCGTCAGGAATGGCCAGATTCGGGATTTTTTCATAATTATCATATGGAAACTTAGCTTAATCATAATAGATCAACCTAAATCCGATTTTTTGATATATATGACTATTATCTTGATCTAGTTAAAGGTATTTATCAACTAATAAAATATTTAATTTCCTTATATGATAATTAATTAATTATTTTAATTATTTTGGTAATTATCTTTCAAAGAAATCTTGAATAAAATCAAATATAGATAATTAGGATATTAATTGTTAATTGGAATTATTTGTTATTTGATCCTCTATGTTTTAAATGTTTAAAACTTGCCCTCAAGTTTTGAAATTTATATTTGTGATTAAAAGTTTTAATTTAGACAGCTTAAATTTCAAACCCTAGATTTTAAAAGGTTTAAAATACAACCCTATACTAATATGATATTACTAGAATAATATATATATATATATATATATATATATATATATATATATATATATATATATATATATATGTATAACTAAATGATAGTCTTACCGTTAGTAGGCCTCATTCACGAAGCCGATCTATAAGGTGGGTATAAGGTTGCGGCCTATAAAATGGCGCTTAATGGGTGTACACTCACACCCACCGCTTGCTTGATTGGTGGAGGGTCGTTAGCCGAACGGGTAGGATAGGGCAACATCATCCTCTCATTAAAGGTATAATAAGTAATACAAAGTAACTACACATTTTTTAAAAATTTCCCAATCTTAGTTACCTTAGGAAAAGTGAATTGATGCAATCCCATGAAATTACACTTTGCACCCTTGCTAAGAAGTTAGTGGAGCGTGTGTGGTTTACCGGCACACTAATTGGTTCTAAGCAAAGGTGGTAAAGGGTGATTCATTGTTTATCATAGTTCGATGGAGCGTGTGTGGTTTACCGGCACATCGAATAGGTGATCGTTACAATGAAGGCACCATGTAAATTTGCATGGTAATTCATACCCGCTTTGTGATCCTCGGTATCCTAGTCACAAACAAGAGGGGCATATCGAGATTTAAACATGCCATTGAATAGTTTCAATGAATCTCATCCGAACCTAGGAATTCTCAATACACTTAGGACTAATAGTTAAGTTTTTGTGATGGAGAATTAGTGAATCGTCATTCACTTACCTTCAATTTATTTGCATGTTAGATTACGACATCCCTTTTCTAGTATGTAAATGTTATTGTTGGATCCTAGCCCTAATTTTTCTTATTGGGTGATAATTAGGGATTCTTGTTCTAATCTATCTTTGTCCTTTTCTTTTGTAGATGTCGAACGCAAACAACGATGCTGCTAGTTCCTTCACGTTGATGAGCCTTTTCCAAAAGGTCACCTTCGATGGAACGGACTTTAGCGAATGGATAAGATACATTCGCACCATTGCTCGCTATGAGGATAAGGAGTATGTCCTCGATGAGAAGCTCGAGAAAATCAACCCTGAAATCACTACTCCGGCCGAAATCACCGCTTTTGAGACTCATGAGCGAGATGCAACGAAGGTACATTGCATCATGATTGCCACCATGAACTCCGAATTCCAAAAGTCCTACGAGTACATGTACCCGTACGAGATGCACCAAGACTTATTGGAGAGATACCACCAGAACGTGAGACAAGAGCGTTATGAGATTTTCACCAACATGATTTCCGCTAAGATGGGTCATGGAGAATCTCTTACCGTGCACCTGCAAAAGATGCAAAGGTATGTCGACCGCCTTCGCAAGTTAAATGTTGACTTTGGGGAAGATTGGGCAATCGACACGGTGCTTCACTCTTTGCCTCCAATGTACAACCAATTTAGGATGACCTACCACATGAACAAAGAAGAGGTCACCCTAAGCAAACTCCAAGGTCTCTTGAGGGTTGCTGAGAGAAACTTCAAGGACAATTCTGTTGCACCTACTCCCAATCCGCCTACTGCTCCTGTCTTGGCTATTGGTCAAGGGAAGGGAAAGAAGAGGAAGGCTTCATTGAAGAACTATCGCAAGGTCAAAGCCCGAGATGGTGCCTCTTCTAGTGGGACCAAAGTTGATCCCGCTAAGCCCTCTCCTAACCCGAAGGAGGCAGAGTGCCACCACTGCCACAAGATAGGACATTGGAAGAGAAGCTGCCCAGAGTACCAACAAGCAATCAAAGAAGGAAAGATGAAGCCATCTTTCGCAGGTATATACGCAATCAAATCTAACGATTCTAATCATGCTATTTCTTGGGTTCTTGATACCGGTTGTGGTTACCACATTTGTTCTAATGTGCAGGGACTAAGAAGAAGTAGGGATGTGGAGCAAGGAAGGATCAATCTAATCATGGGGAATAGAAGATCGTCGCCTGTGACCAAGATTGGAGTGTATTCTTTAGTGCTTAGGAATAATTTGTGTTTAGATTTGAACAATTGTTGCTATTCGCCAGAAATGGCTAGAAACATCATTTCATTTCATGGTTTATATAGACAAGGATTTAGATTTTCTTTTAATAATGAGAATGGTTCTATTTTGGCTTATCTAAATGGTGTCTTTTACTTTGAAGCTATACCATGTAATGGAATTTATGAAACTGTTATGATTGTTGATAACTTAGGAAATGATGTTTTGAATATAGATTCTTCCACTAGTATGGATAAAGCATCCTTGTGGCATTGTCGTCTTGGACATGTCAACAAGAAACGCATAGCCCAACTCCAAAAGGATGGAGTGTTGGAGTCATTCGACCTTAGGGAAGATGACACATGCGAGTCTTGTTTACTTGGAAAGATGACTAAGTCACCCTTCACAAGTACGTGTGAAAGGGGTGAGGGTCTATTGGACCTAATACATACCAATGTATGTGGACCGTTTAGATCAACCACGAAGGATGGGAACCGCTTCTACGTGACTTTTACCGATGATTATAGTAGATATGGGTATATCTATTTAATCAAGCAAAAGTCAGAAACCTTCGAAAAGTTCAAAGAGTTCAAGAATGAAGTGGAGAATCAATTGGGTAGGAAAATCAAGATGCTTCGATCCTATCGAGGAGGAGAGTACCTAAGTCTTGAATTCGACGATTATCTCAAGGAGTGTGGAATAGTTTCGCAATTGATGCCTCCTAGGACACCGCAGTTGAATGGTGTGGCAGAAAGGCGTAATTGAACCTTATTGGATATGGTTCGCTCTATGATGAGTCGTGCTTCACTACCTATCTCTTTTTGGGGGTATGCCTTAAAGACTGCCGCCCATATCCTTAACCGAGTCCCTACTAAGAAGGTTGCCAAAACACCTCACGAGATGTGGACAGGGAAAGCTCCCTCGTTGGCACACATCAAGGTTTGGGGTTGCGAGGCTTTCGTAAGACGAGATACTCACGACAAGCTCGAACCTCGAAGTGAGCGATGTATTTTCATCGGCTACCCACAGACATCCTTTGGATATCTCTTCTATAGACCGAAGGACAATGTTGTCTTCATTGCGAGGAGAGGAGTTTTCCGAGAGCGAGAACTCATAAGCCAAGGAGACAGTGGGAGGCAAATCGAACTTGAAGAGATTCAAGAGTCGATAGATGAAGGAACCTCTACCGCTGGCACTCAACCCGAGGAGGAAACTCCGGTTGAACCGATTGACGAGTCCTTACCTCTTAGACGTTCCGATAGAGTTAGAGTTCATCCCCAGTTTTATGGTTTTCATATAACTACCAAAGGGGACACGTATATTAGTGATGGTACACTAATAAATCTTGATGAACCTAATAGCTATAAGGAAGCCATGGCAGTCCCGGAGTCTGCGAAGTGGAAAGAGGCAATGGATAGCGAGATCCAATCCATGTATGATAACCAAGTTTGGAGTTTGGTTGATTATGTGCCCGGACGTAAGACCGTTGGGTGCAAATGGATCTTCAAGAATAAGACCGACGTGGATGGAAACGTGCACACATATAAAGCACGATTGGTTGCGAAGGGCTTTACTCAAACTCCCGGAGTTGACTATGATGAGACCTTCTCACCAGTTGCGAAAATTAAATCTATTAGAGTGATGCAAGCAATTGCCGCATTTCATGAATATGAGATTTGGCAAATGAATGTCAAGACCGCTTTCCTTAACGGAAAGTTGGCTGAGGATGTTTACATGGCTCAGCCAGAGGGGTTTGTGGATCCGAAGCATCCGAATAGAGTGTGTAAGCTTGAGAAGTCCATTTATGGACTTAAGCAAGCGTCTCGCAGATGGAATCTTTGCTTCGATGAGAAAGTCAAAGAGTTTGGATTTGTACGAAGCGAAGACGAATCTTGTGTATATGTCAAAGCCAGTGGGAGTATAGTAAGCTTTCTCGTTCTATATGTCGATGACATATTACTCATAGGAAACGACATCCCGACTCTGCAGGAGGTTAAGTCCTGGCTCGGGAAGTGCTTCGCTATGAAGGACCTCGGAGAGGCTTCTTACATTTTGGGAATAAGGATAGTAAGAGAAAGAAGTAAGAGACTAATTGGACTTAGTCAGAATACTTACTTAGAGAAGGTACTAAAACGTTTTAGTATGGAAAACTCGAAGAAGGGAGAACTACCAATACAAACTAATGCCAAGTTGAGTAAGACTCAAAGTCCGAGTACCGAAGCTGAAATAGCAGAAATGAGCCGAGTACCATACGCTTCCAAAGTTGGCTCAATCAGGTACGCTATGACTTGTACTCGCCCTGATGTAGCCTTCGCTTTGAGCATGGTTAGCAGATATCAAGGGAATCCTGGCAGAGCACATTGGATTGCAGTGAAGAACATCCTTAAGTACCTTCGGAGGACGAAGGAATGGTTCTTAGTCCTCGGAGGGAGTGATGACTTGAATGTGCGAGGGTATAGTGACGCCAGTTTTCAGACCGACAGGGACAACTACCGTTCGCAGTCGGGCTGGGTCTTTACCCTAAATGGAGGAGCAGTGACATGGAAGAGTTCCAAGCAGGAGACCGTAGCTGATTCAACGTGCGAATCAGAGTACATTGCAGCGAGCGAAGCGTCGAAGGAGGCAATATGGCTAAAGAACTTCATCGGTGATCTTGGAGTTGTACCTGCCATAAAGGAGCCCATGGAGATTTTCTGTGATAACGAAGGAGCGGTTGCCTTGACCAAGGAACCGAGGGATCATGGTAGATCAAGACATATTGACAGAAAATATCACTTCATTAGACATCGTGTAGAAGAAGGACAACTCGTAGTGAAGAGGATATCATCAGAAGATAACCCAGCAGATCCGCTTACGAAGGGACTGAGTAGGGTTAAGCACTTGCAGCATGCTAGGAGTATTAGGCTGAAGGATGATATTAGCATAGATTAGATAGTATTAGAAACATGTAATAGATAAATGTAATTAACATTTGATGATTAAATAAAGGAGTTTTATTTATGAGTAATGTTGCTGTCTTATGTTAATTGTTTAACTATTGTTTCACTTTGCATGTTTTGACTTCCAGAATAATTGAGTTTATTAGGAATAATCGAATTGTTCAAATTGTCCACAATCGTTCATATGTTGGAAGTAGATATGAATGAAGATTGTCATGAATTGGTGTGTAGATTGTCTAAATGGTGTTAGACATAGCAAAGGGTTGCTGCAACGTTCATGAGTGCTTGTGAACTAGTTTTGAGCATTGGAACAAGCCCGCGCTTGCTGGAATCACCTTATGGAATACAATATAAAAGGTGATCGCAAGACGATAATATCATATAGTCTTAAAACCTAGATATATGGTTTGTTATTTGTTAATTGATTGTACATTGATAATGCGAAAACGCATCAGTAACTTGGTGTTATAAAATGCATTGTTGTGTATAGTTGGTTAATGAATAAGTAAATGCATATAAGTCGAAGTTTATCTGTAACTTTTATCTAAGAAGGTAAAAGCGATATCTCGGCCGCTCGATGATTTGATTTGACTTATGTGTCGGGCCTGGTCAGAACTGAATTGATGTGTTCGATTAAGTTCTATGTCAAATAAATCAGAGATAGAGAAACCTAAATGCTTGACTAACCATTCCATAGGATTGTCAGCATGATATCTAACAGAGGACTGTACGTTCCCTTATCTAAAGGACAAGATTGATTAGATCAGAGTTTGACAACGTCTTTGAGAGCTACGATTGCAAACCGAATTGTACTTGTGCATATAGTTACTAGACTTATCCAAGTGGGAGACTGTTGGAATAGTGTCTAAGGCTGCAACTATATTAGGCAAGTATTTGACCCGGTTGTGCATGGTCTTTTTGGGTTGCCTTCACCATATCAACTTGATAGGATGATTTATTAACAGAGAGTAAATATTATTAATATATTATGAGAATAATATAAAGAATAATATATTGTTATTTGATTAATATAATTCATAGAATTAATTGGAATTAATTTGGTGACTTAAAGAGATTAATTAAATAAAGGGGTATAAACTGTCAATTGTTTGATAGTTAAGCTTTAGACTATAAATCCTTATAGATATATAGTGGACGGATTCTAGAAGTTGGGATAGCTTCAAAATCGTCCATGACTTATCTAAGGAAAGGATTTGGATAGCCTTAAGAGAAGATTATCCAATTAGGGTTTAGACTGTAACCCTTAAGGAGTCTACAAGTATAAATAGACCCCATGGCTAAGGGAAATCGACACCTAACCTAAAGTAAGAGAACCCTAGCCGATTTCCTCCCCTCTCCTCTCTCCTAAATCATCTTCCTTGCTATTGGTGTTTGTAAGCCATTAGAGGAGTGACAATTGTGACTCTAGAAGCTCCAAGACTACAAGATCAACAAGGAATTCAAAGGTATGGTTCTAGATCTGTTTCAATGTTGTTATTTAACCTAATTAGCCATTAGAAGTCTTGGATTCAAAGCATGTTTAATTAGAAAGCCTAGATCCAAGCATTAGGGTTTTGCATGCGCACATAGGAAAGTTCTTATGGCTAAAATCCATCACATTCATGTTTCAATATTTTGGGAGAGCATTCAGTAGCTTCTTTTTTATCTCTGACTTTGTATAGAAAATCCCAGCTACAGTCATTTCAGTATTGAGAGATGTGAACCGTTGCAGCTGTGCTTTAAGAGTCTCTCCAGGAACATAGTTGAACATATTGAATCGTTGTCGTAGCAGATCTTGGCAACTCTCCCGCATGTCTTCGATCCCCTCATAGACCTCAATAAGGGCTTCCCACAAAGCCTTAGCAGAGGTATACTGCCTGAAACCTTGAGCAATATCTGGAGATAGGTACATGGTCAAAGTGGCCAAAGCCTTCTCCTGCTCTTCCACTTTCACGAAGTCCTCATCAGTGTAGTTTTCTATTTTCTTGTCAACCACTTGCCCTGCAACTGTAGTGGTTATTTTGACTACATCCTTGATTATGCATTTCCAATTTTTGAAGTCTTTCATTTTTATGTACTTCTCAATTCTGTACTTCCATTCTGGGAAACCTTCAACGGATAAGAGTCTAGGAATCTGGGTGGTCGTGGCCATTACTGAATCAAGCTCCTAGTGGTTTGTTTGACTTTGAGAATCCATTTTTATTTTATTATTTAATTAATGTGAAATAGAAATTAAATTAATTATGATTAAATTGAGTTTTGGTCAAACACAGTTTACTGCCATAAACAATGTTTACGGTCAAGTTGTTGATTACAGCCGTAAACCCTGAGTTTACGGTCGTAAGTGGTTCACGGTCTGAAGCTTACGGTCCAAGAGTAAACAGTTTTCGGCTGATGAATATTCCTTATTCACGGCTCAAGAATTCGATTTTATGGTTTAAGAATCTTCAAGAGTTTGCGGCCGTAAACAGTGATTACGGCCGTAAGCTCAGGCCAAAAACTTGAATATTGCAGCTTTTCGGCTGGACTAAAAACCCTTTTCGCAGCAGTTACAAACTTTAGTCTCAAATCAATGAAAACTCGCTCCAAGATCGATTGTAGAGTGCCTTTGATGCTGGTTCTGCTCTGATGCCAATTGTAAGGTCCTGAGAACGGATCTTACCAGTGATCAAAAGCAAAAACAATCACAGAAACAAGAATAATAGTAGAAAAGAAAAGGAATCAAGCTTGCACACGTTCTATTGCTGAAAGCGTCTAGTACAACTCAATATACGACCGTGAACAACTAGGCATCAACAAAAAAATACGACTGGCTAACCCTCTATATATAGGGAACTACGACCGAAAAGAGTTTACGGTCGCAAGGTGTTTACGGTCGTAAACTCATTACAGACTCGTAAACAACTACCAAGGCCACCAAAATACTATATCTATACACAACCACTATTACAATGCAAAGCCTAGACCAAACCACTAATTGGGCCTTTCAGTGAGTACCTTAGTCTTGAATTCCATGATTACCTCAAGGAATGCGGAATTGTTTCGCAATTAATGCCACCTAGGACACCGCAGTTGAATGGTGTGGTTGAGAGGCACAATCAAACTTTGTTATTGCTAAATAACAATCAAGGTAAACTTTCTAACCCTAATCAAGTGTGATTTTCGGATTTGTATGCTACTCAATTAGGGTTTATTGCTTTGGTATTCAATGTTGTATGTTTACTTAGAAAAACCTAGATCAAAGCAATTAGGGTTGCATGTAACCATAGGATTGATGTTATGCACATAACCCAACAATTACAATATCAAGAATTAATCATTTTGATTCCATTAAGTCCAATTTTCATAGTCTCAAACATCAGCTATCGCTTAACAACTTATTAGTACCAAGTCAACAAATTTTTACCAAATAATACGACTTTTCATGGTGTTATTTTACTGACATAAACAAGCTTTATTATGCAACCAACTATTTTTAAAGGATAAATACATCCCTATTTACTGCCACAAATGCTTTAAATGGGGTGTTACATTAGGATATGTTTTACTTGGGTGAATAATATTGGTTCCAAAAGGAGCAAGTTGGTCCGGTTCTTAATTTCTAAAGATATGCTTGATGAACTTCCTAATATATCTTCAATTATTCCTGATAGTAAGTGGTATAATCATTTCCTTATCGTACTTAAGAATCTTGAGTTTGATTATGAACCTAATTCATTTTAATTGTTTAAATCATGGTTGGGTGAGGTGGAGTTTGATGATGTGGTTTATGATGTTATGACTTCGTTCTAATATGGAGGGTGAAAGTAATTTTGTTTATTCTAAAACAAACCAAAGTTTAGAAAATTTAGAAAAACAATGGAAAGATAGTATGGTTGTAAGGAAAGATTATCTAAAGTAATATTTATTGCAAAGTTTGGGTTAATTGATAGTGATATGGATTATGGGATGGTATATGTCGATATTACCAATTAAAGATATGATGTTCTTAAGAAGATTGGTAATATTGAGGCGGCTGAATTGTTGGATGTGTTGTAGAAGCCAAGAATAAAACAGGGAGTGGAGGGTGATAAAAATTCAAAAAAAACCATGGGTTGTTTAAAAGAACAAATCCATCTGATGACTCATGGTATCTTTATGAATGGTATGTTGCTTATGAGCCTGATGTTGGTGGAACAACCATTTATTTTAAATTTTTCTACTCAAAGACTTAAGTTGTTCAAATTGGTTCATTTCAGTCAATGTAGCTCTTGGTATAAGGGTTTTGTAACAACGAGTTTCGGGAACGGATTAATTTAGGGCATCAAGGAGTCAAAGATATGACTTTTGAGAAAATAGGTGTCACGACGTGACCATAAAGAGGTCACAACGTGACAGGTTTAACAAAGAGTCATGGCGTGATGTTATGAAGCTCACTTCGTGAGGTTGGTTGCAGCCCAAGCCCACAAATTTTAGGGTTTTCTCCATATTTAAGGAACTTTTCTCATAACCTAGGGTATCTTCTTCAGCCTCTTGTCACTTTAAACAAAACCCTAGCCCTATCCTTGAGTTCTTGAGCATTTGGAGGAGTGTTGGAGACTTGAAGGTAAAGGAAAACATCTTTGGAGCATAGGAGAAGCTTGCAAGCCTCAATACCTTCCTTTAGCAACTTCTTTGGACCGTTGTAAGTGTTCAAGCTTCATGATTTATGGTTCCTTGTTGCTAGATCTAGAGTTTTATGCATTGTGGTTCATGATTAGATATGTTGTAGTGTTAGGACTCCATAAAGTTGGCAACTTTATGGGTCCATAGTGTTCCTTGGTGACTATATGCAGTAGATCTGAAGTTTGGGTGATGTTTGTGCTCATGCTTGAGGTTTTGACCTCCTTTTCTTCATAAATGACCTAAATTGAGCTCAAGTCTTACATTGGACATGCAAGATATTAAAGCATCAATTTTAATAGCTTTTGGGTGTAATGAATCCTTCTGGAGGAGATGGATACATGGCTTGATGGATTAAGGGCTAAAGTCATCAAGTTTCCCTTCAGAAAGTTCTCACGACGTTATATTATGTCTGTCACGTCGTGAGGTTTAGAGGACCATAACTATTTTGTCTTTTAGTGGATCACAACATAACCAATAGATTGTCATGTCGTAAGGGCAGTTGACCTGTTGACCATTGAGTTTTGTTTATCGTTGACTTTTTAACCAGTTTGAATTAGAGTCGAACTTGAAGTATTTATACTATTGATTAAGATTCTACCATTTTTTGGTGTTAGAAGGTTGGTGGGAGAAAGTAGCGTAGAAAGGGGATCACATCGCAGTGTTTCTGGATTCTTCAATTCGGTGAGTTTTGCTCACTGTACCTGTGGGTCGAAGGCACCAATGTCGGCCCACTAGTTTTGGTTATCATTTAGTGGAACGCTCTAGGGGTTGTATGTAGTCACATAGGATAGCCTAAGGACTCATGATCTAGGCTTTCTTTCCTGCTCCTTGTTTGGCTATAGTTCTAGAGTGGGATCTAGAAAGTTTTGAAAAGTTTCAAGACTTGCCCTCAAGTTTTGGAATTTAAATATTTTGAAACATTTAAATTATAAACCCTAGAATTTTACAAGTTTAAATTTCAACCCTTATACTATTATGATATTATAAGAATAATAATTATATATATATATATATATATATATATATATATATATATATATATATATATATATATATATATGTAAGATAAAGCTAGTCTTACCGTTAGTAGGCATCATTCACGAAGCTGGTCTATAAGGGGGTATAAGGTTGCTGCCTATAAAATGGTAGTTTAATGGGTGTCCACTCTAACCTACCATTTACTTGATTGCTAGAGGGTCGTTAGCCGAACGGGTAAGATAGGGCAACTAATTCCTCATTAATAAGTATAATGAATGTATAAAGTAAGTGAATGCTTTTATAAATTCTCAATCTTAGTTACTTTAGGCAAAATGTGAAATGATGCTATTCCATGAAATTACACTTTGCACCTTGCCAAGTCGTTAGTGGAGCGTGTGTGTTTAACCGACACACTAATTTGGGACTAGCAAAGGTGGCAAAGGGTAGCTTGATGTTTATCATAGATCAATTGAGCGTGTGTGGCTAACCGGCACATTGATTAAGTGATTTGTAATATCAAGGGTACCAAGTACATTTGCATGGTTATTCACAACTTGTTTGTAATCCTCGGTATCTCAGTCACAAACTTGAAGGGCATATTCAGATTTAAACATGTCATGAAAAAGTTCAATGAGTCTCTAAAGAATCTAGGAGTTTCAATTCATTTAAAACTTAAAACTCTTTTTCATTTTTCATGGTGGAAATTAGTGAATCGTCATTCACTTATCTTCAAATTATTTGTGATTTAGATTACGACATCCCTCTTGTAAATTGTGAATAATTGTGTTGGGTCCTAGCCCCAATTTCTCATTTGGATGTTTAAATTAGGGATTCTTATCTAACCTAAACTTTGTTCCTTTTCTATTTCAGATGTCTGCTTCGAACAACAACATTGCTTCTAGCTCGACCCCTTCCAACTCATTCTCACTCATGAACTTGTGTAGGAGGGTGATATTTATTGGGTCCAATTTCATGATTGCATCCGCAACATCCGCATGGTCACCCGCTACGAGGACAAGGAGTATATTCTCGATAAGGAGCTGAAAGAGGTTAATTTCAACAGTCCTACTCCCGAAGAAATTGATGCTAACAAAGCTCACGAGTGAGATGCTACGAAAGTTCATTGCATCATGCTCGCGACAATGACTGTTGAACTCCAAAAGTCCTACAGTGACTATTACCGCTATGAGATGCATCAAGATTTGATGGATAGGTACCATCAAAGCGCGAGGCAGGAAAGGTACGAGATCAGTGCTACAATGATCACTACCAAGATGAAGGATGGAGAGTCCATCACGGCCCACATATAGAAAATGCAGAGATATGTGGACCGCTTGCTGAAGTTAAATGTTAACTTCAATGAGCATTCGGCCATAGATATCATTCTACACTTCTTGCCTCCTTGTTACTGTGACACCCCCAAACCAGAACGGCGGAAACGTTCGGGGGCGGAGGATGTCATTTTCAGTATCATAACAGTTCATAGAAAGGAAAGTACACACCACCATAATATAAATATATTTGAAAAGTTTACATGATTGTATATGTTACATGTTTGCAAAAGAAATCAAATACAAAATGGTGATCCAAAATATGTTACTAACGCCAGCGCGTTAGTCTTCAGAAGTAGTTGCTACCTGGTCTAGCGGTTTCCTGAAAATACAAGTTATTTCAAAGAAAAAGTGTCAACATTTAAGTTGGTGAGTTCATAAGTGGTGTTTTGAGAAAATGTATGCCATTCGAAAGTGTTTGTATGTTTTCCAGAAAATGTAGTATTTCAATTGTAATGAGTTATGATTCGTGTGTTGAAAATGAATGTATTAGATCCAGAAAATCCCATATTTTCCCTAATAGTTGAGATATGATTTGTTGTGTTTTCCAAGAAAAACCCTTATTTTCTTATAAAAGTATGAAATGCATATGAATGTTTGTGATATAAGTTGCAACTAATTGTACCGAGAAAATCCCTTATTTTCCTATTAGTTGTTTGGTTTGTATACAGGAAAAACCCTTATTTTCCTGACATAACGGGCAGTCTCTAAGACCGAAAATCGCAAGCAAACGACGTGCTTGTAAGTTGTGTCATAGTTTTACATAGTAAAGCTATACGAAGATTCGCACTTGTTAGATGAAGAATAGTTTTAATAGCTACTCGTTCATAAAAGCATAATACCATAATAATTGTATATCCGATGAGTTTTATAACCATACTAAACATAATATGCCTGTAGCGACGTTCTTCAGGCGTCGTAGCGTTATGACAACGGTCACCCCAAAAGACGGACTGTAGCTAACAGTCAGGGCGCGGGATCATGACTTCCTGTATAGATCTATACACATTTGACACGTTCTCCGAATGGGAGACTCTGGTTATAGACAGGACTTGTAGCGATACCTTTTATCAAAAAGGCAGTGTTTGAAGATGTACACGTCTCATGGATTCTCAACTAAGTCTGTATTAAAGTAGTAGTTTGTATGCAAAGTTTATCCTTTTTCACAATGTTTGACAAAGCATAAATCATAAGTTCTTTGAATGCATAAAATGATTTAGTAAAGAATGTTACCCTTGATATGATGTATTTGTATGCAAACTTATAAATAAAACATATTTTTATTTATAAACATATTGTATCCCAAGAGGGTAGAGTTGTGTTGTGAGGCGTTTTGCATGATAATGACTTCATAAGACAGTTAAAACAACAATATGAAAAGTATATAAAAAGATCGATGTTTCACACGATTTTAGTCTTGTGTTTACTTGTATTCCCCCCCTAAAAGAGTATAAAAAGCATTTAAAAACGCATTTAAAGTGTGCTTGCAGGGGTATGAACTCACCTGATAGTTTGAAGATAGCAAGATGGAAAACCGGACAGAGTTTCGTCTCGGGAAACGGATTTTCCTCGGGATTCTCGGGATTCTCGGGAGTAAAATCGACCATCGGGACTTGAGCAAAAAGACCAGAGCTTCGGGTTGGAACGAGCACGGAAAACGAGGCAAGATTGTGAGAGAGAGGAGAGAAATGAGCATTTTTCTCGGAAGCGCTCGCATCCTATTTATAGGAAGGCTGAACCGCCTCCGAACGCGAGGCGTACGCCCGTACGCAGCGCGTACGCATACGTCATGCATGACCGAAGCCTCGACTGCCTCGGCTTCGGATGGGACGGGTTGCTGGGTACGCAGGTCGGATGGGACGGGTTGCTGGGTACGCGGGTCGGATGGGACGGCAGGTCGGACGGGACAGCGGGTCGGACGGGTCGGGTACTTCGGACGGGTCGGTCGGGTCTGATAGCTCGGATAGGGCGACGTGGACGATCAGAGGCTAAGTCTCTCGGGTACGCGGGGCGTACAGGGGTACGCAGCGCGTACCCGGATGAGGACGCTGACTCCTCTTCGGATAAGGTCCGAAATTTTGATTTAAATAAATATATAATTTATTTAATAAATTTCAAAAATTCATATCTTCTTCATACGAACTCCGTTTTCGATGGTCTTTATATCCACGCGTAGGTGAGACTACGCTCTACAACTTTCGTTTAGACTCCGTTGGAAAATTCCGAAATTATTTATTTATTATTTATATTAAACTCATCATGTTTAAGGAATTTCTTTGAAAATTCATAACTTCATTATCTGATGTCGGTTTTTGCCAGACTTTTTACCGCTGAAATACCATTGTCGAGACCTTCGATTCTCGTTTAGGTCATTCCGGCCAAAAGTCGCTCGATCTCCGATTCGAGTTTTTAGCTGTCTACTGCTATATTCGGATCTTGGAAAAATCATAACTTCCTTATACGAAGTCAGATTTGGACGTTCTTTTTGTGTACGCTCACGGTTTAATGTTATCTATAACTTTCATTTAGATACCTAAGGCTAAATGCTATCATATTGAAACTTTGCGTTTTTCGTTTAATCGGTGTTGTCGGTTTTGTCGGAAATCTTAGAATGGTCATAACTTCTTGGTCATAACTCGGATTTTAGTGTTCTTTATATATTTGGAAACCTTAAGACGATATCTACTACATAGTGTGCTCCAATCAGAGCTTTTGAATAATTCATTTATCGATGATATTCCTATTACATTCCAAAGAGGTTACAAGACTCGATTTATAATGCCTGGAAATAACGGGTTGTTACATCATCCCCCCGTTAGAGGGAATTTCGTCCCGAAATTAAATACAAGATAAAAGTTTTAGGGGCTGAGGAAGAGATGCGGATACTTCTGTAGCATTTGGTCTTCCCGTTCCCATGTGAATTCGGGTCCTCTCTTAGCATTCCATCGAACTTTTACTATTGGAATGCGACTCTGCTTAGTCCGTTTAACTTCCCTATCCATGATCTCGACGGGTTCTTCCACAAAGTTAAGATTTTCGTTTAACTCGATTTCATCGAGTGGAATTACAAGTGTTTCGTCGGACAAACACTTTTTCAGGTTCGATACGTGGAATACTGGATGCACTTTGTTAAGCTCGATTGGAAGTTGGAGTTTGTAAGCCACTGGCCCAACTCTCGAAATGATTTCGAAGGGTCCAATGTACCTGGGATTTAGCTTTCCACGCTTCCCAAAGCGTATCACGCCCTTCCAGGGTGAGACCTTCAGTAGTACACGGTCGCCAATCTGGAATTCCAAGGGTTTACGTCTCCTGTCGGCATAGCTCTTTTGCCTATCCCTTGAGGACTTCAGTCGTTCTCGTATTTGCACGATCTTTTCGGTAGTTTCTCTGATGATCTCCGGACCAGTGAGGGTGCTATTAGGGACTAGACCTTTTGCCAATTGTGTGTCGCCCACTTCCGTCCAGCACAGGGGTGATCTGCACTTACGGCCGTAAAGGGCTTCGAATGGAGCGGTCTTGATACTAGTATGGTAACTATTGTTATAAGAAAACTCGACCAAAGGCAAGTGAATATCCCATGCCTTGCCAAAGTCGATTACACATGCTCGCAACATGTCTTCCAAGGTTTGGATCGTCCTCTCACTCTGTCCGTCAGTTTGAGGGTGGTATGCTATACTCATGTCCAACCTTGTTCCCATGGATTTTTGCAATGATTGCCAAAATCTGGAAGTGAACCTGCTGTCTCTATCTGAGATGATGGACATCGGTACTCCATGAAGTCGTACGATCTCCCGGATGTAGGTTCTTGATAGTTTTTCCATTCTATCGGTTTCCTTGATCGGTAAGAAATGGGCTGACTTGGTTAATCTGTCGACGATTACCCAAATAGTATCTTGGCCACTCTAAGTTCTGGGCAGTTTGGTTATGAAGTCCATGGAAATTTGCTCCCATTTCCACTCAGGTATTTCAGGTTGTTGGAGTAGACCTGAGGGTTTTTGGTGTTCTATTTTTATTTTGGCGCAAGTTAAACACTTGCTCACATACGTGGCGATCTCCGCTTTCATGTTTGGCCACCAGTAGAGTTGCTTGAGATCTAGATACATCTTGTCTGACCCTGGGTGTACGGAGTATGGGGTCCTGTGTGCCTCGCTCATAACTACCTCTCTCAATCCACCAAACTTGGGTGTCCAGATCCGGTTCATGAGGTAGTGTGCTCCATCACTCTTGATTTCTAAGTTCTTGTCCATTCCCCTAAGGGCCTCACCTGCCACGTTTTCGGGTTTCAAGGCCTCTATTTGAGCTGCCTTGACTTGCGTTGACAGGTGCGAATGGATCGACATAGCCAATGACTTCACTCTCCGGCCTGAGTACTCCTTTCAACTAAGGGCATCGGCTACGACGTTTGCCTTTCCCGGATGATAGCGAATCTCACATTCGTAGTCGTTGAGCAATTCGACCCAACGTCGTTGTCTCATGTTTAATTCCTTCTGGTTGAAGATGTGTTGGAGGCTCTTGTGGTCCGTAAAGACTGTGCACTTGGTACCGTAAAGGTAGTGCCTCCAGATTTTAAGAGCGAAGACCACTGCTCCAAGTTCTAAGTCATGAGTGGTGTAATTGACCTCATGCATTTCAGTTGTCGTGAGGCATATGCAATCACCTTTCCCCTCTGCATTAGTACACAACCCAGCCCTTGCTTTGAAGCGTCGCAATACACCACAAAATCTTCGGTCCCTTCCGGAAGAGAAAGGATAGGTGCACTGCAAAGGGCTTGTTTCAAGGTTTGAAATGCGACATCTTGCTTTTCTCCCCAGTTGTAGATCACACCTTTCTGGGTTAAAGCGGTAAGAGGCTTTGCGATGCAGGAGAAATTTTGGATGAACCTTCGGTAATAACCAGCAAGACCTAGAAATTGGCGAATTTCTGTTGGTGTAGTTGGTGCAGACCAGTTTTCGATAGCCTTGATTTTCGAGGGGTCCACGTGGATTCCTTCCTTGCTGACCACGTGACCGAGGAAGTCCACCTTTCTAATCCAAAACTCACATTTTGAGAATTTTGCATAAAGTCTCTCAGTCCGTAACGTCTTTAAGACTTGTCTCAGGTGTTGACTATGTTCTTCTTTATTCCTTGAATAAATGAGTATGTCGTCTATGAATACTATCACAAATTTATCCAAGAATGGACGACATACCCAATTCATTAGATCCATGAATACGGCCGGGGCATTGGTTAGTCCGAATGGCATCACTACGAACTCGTAATGTCCGTACCTCGTCCGGAAGGCCGTCTTGGGAACATCACTCTCTAGGACTCGCAGTTGGTGAAATCCCGACCTCAGATCGATCTTGGAAAAGTAGCTGGCTCCTTGGAGTTGATCGAATAAGTCGTCGATTCGGGGTAGGGGGTATCGGTTCTTGATGGTAAGTTTGTTGAGTTCTCGGTAGTCGATGCACATCCTGAACGATCCATCTTTCTTTTTCACAAACAACACAGGTGCTCCCCAAGGTGACAAGCTCGGCCTGATGAATCCTTTTCCAAGTAGTTCATTCAGTTGGCTGGACAGCTCCTGCATCTCTGCCGGGGCTAATCGATAGGTCGCTTTGGCTACTGGGTAGCTCCGGGAATTAGATCGATTCTGAATTCGACTTGTCTTACGGGTGGTATCCCTGGAAGGTCCTCGGGAAACACGTCGGGAAAATCGCATACGTCAGGCACATCCTTGATGTCCCGGACTTCGCGTTTCATGTCTACAACATGCGCTAAAAATGCGTGACACTCCTTGCGTAGGTACTTCTGAGCTTGGATACTTGAGATGATACTAAGAGATGTACTAGGTTTGTCGCCCAAGACAAGGAAGGTTTCGCCGGTTGGCAGATTAAGGCGAACGGCCTTATCGTAACATAGGATGTCCGCACGATGTGAACTCAGCCAATCCATGCCAATGATGACATCGAAACTCCTAATCAAGACTGGCATGAGGTTGATTTGAAAGAGATTATCGTTTAGAGTTAGGGTGCAGTTTAAATATATCTCCTTAGTGCCTTCGGTTTTCCCATTGGCCATTTCTACTATGAACGGTTCACTTAATGATTGTGGTATTGGTTTTAGCATGATTTTAAAGTCGTGACTCACAAAACTCCTTTCCGCTCCACTATCAAACAAAATGCATGCATATGAGTTATCGAGAAGAAACGTACCCGTAACAACAGTAGGGTCCGCAATGGCTTCATCTTGTCCCATTGCGAAAACTCGGCCTCTTCCGCCGGTATTCCTGTTGTTTGCCTTCGGGCAGTCCTTGCGGTAATGCCCTGTGCCCCCGCACTCAAAGCAAGCGCGGCTTACTCCGGTATTAGCAGTGGGGGCGAATTGTTGGGTTTGCTCCTTGCAATAGCGGGCGGTATGACCCTTCTTATTGCACCTGGTGCATTGAAGGTCACGGCAGGGACCGTGGTGGTGGAAGTTGCACTGGTTACATTTCGCTAGATTTCCATTGTATGAGCTCGTGGGGGCAGAATTGGTAGGTACAGTAATAGCATGGGTCGCTATCACTTGTTGTTTCTTGGGGTTCTCCTGGAGGGTTTGTCCCCTCCTCTTGTTCCAAGGCTTACTCTGGCCCTGAGCCTCCCTAGGTGGAATTGCGGCTGCTGTGATGGTACTCTGTTTCGCTCTGTGGTCGATGAGTCGTTGTGCCAGGCGTTTAGTGCTGTTGTAGGTGATAAGGTTAGAAGCTAGGACATGCCCTTGAATCTGGGGTGACAACCCCCAAATGTACCTTTCGACCTTCTTTGATTCTGGGTTGACCATGGTAGGGCACAAAGCGGCGAGATCGTTGAACCTAGTTGTGTAGGCGACTAGATCAGACCCAGTCATTTTCAAATTCCAGAGCTCCTGCTCAAGCTTTTCCACTTCACCCCTCGGGCAGTATTCTTCCAGTAGTAGTACCTTTAGTTCTTCCCAGCTCATGGTGTTAGCGACAATGAGCGTCACTGAGTTCACATGGCTTTTCCACCAAGTGAGGGCTCGATCTATGAAGGTGCAAGCAGCGAACTTAACCTTGCTTGTTTCTTGGCACGAACAGATCTCGAAGACCGTTTCGGTCTTTTCGAACCATTGCATTAGTGCAATGACTCCGCCACTGCCATTAAAAGTCTTTGGCTTCGAGTTGGAGAACTCCTTGTAAGTACACTCCCTCACATGACCCTGGCCGGGGCCACGATTGGGATGATTCGTGCTGCTTCCCGTACCTCCATTTGCATTGGAGTTTATTTGAGAGAGAGCTGCTGCTACTGCTGCTGTGATAGCGGCCTGGACCATTGCCGGATCATAAGTTAGTGGTGGAGGTAGTGGTGGGGTTGCGTTGGTACGTGCTGATCTACGAGGAGGCATTACGCTGCCAAAAGAAAAAAAATGAGATATTATAAGTTTCGGTGGTTGCGAGTTGAATGTTATTGAGTTAACTATCTAAAATAGATTAAGAATTTGGTTTGACCAACACTGGGTTTTGAGCTTGATTCATTAATAACGTTTGAATGGATGCACTTATGAATTGAACGGACTACGTATGATTAAAACAAGAAAGAGATATGCCCTATATATATTAAACATATAGTTGTGTTACATCCGAGTTTAGACAAAACTTTTTGACCTTTCTAAAGGTCTCCGATTACAGAAAGTTTTAAAGAAAAGAATACTCTTATCCGAAGTCCTAATTTATAACAAAATTTGAAATCCTGGCAGACACTATTTGCGACGTAGGTTGCGCTTGGAGCTTGACTCCGCATCTGATTGCTTCAATTCCATTTGGCGCCGATCAAAAGCGGCTTGTTGCTCCCTTAATTCGGCTAGGGCTGCAATCATCTGTGCCTGAAATGCCTTAGACTGGAGTTGAGCATAATCTTGTATCTTGTCCAGCCTACGGATGTCAGAAGTGTGAACCTGCACTTCCACGTTGACATCCCGGAGTTGGCTTGCTTGAACTCCGGATTGATAGGACTGATTGGCTAACTTACCCACCATTACTGGGAGTGCTCGATCAGCCGAGCTTCCACCGCGGACATCATAGAAATCCCAACACATGCCGTAGGGAGGGCGTATGCCTTGTTGTTGGCTCCAATGATGGAGGTGACTCCCCCAGACGGGAGTGGGTCCTTGGAAGTTCCTCACATGGACAGGAGGTTGAATGGGTGGTGGATCGATCACTTCCGGCTCTGAGTCAGTACCGGAGTCATCACCCACTTCTATGGGTTCCTCATCCTCTTCGGGATCATCTTCGATCCATCCTCCGTTGCCTTGGTTGGGAAAGTAGGGGTCATTGGGGTGGTGAAATCCAGCCATTTGACTGTACAAGAAATAGGGTCATAAGAATTGAATAAAGTCGAAACATGCAAAACATGTAAGTTAAATTAGTTTAGATAACAAATACTCTTATAGTATTTAAATTCTTGTGTTTGATTCTAGTAACGGTTTGGTAAGTTTTAAAATTTGTTGTCCACTACAGACACCCCTCGGCACACGTTAGTCGGCTCTCGGACAAATATAGTTGATCAGGCTATATCCTTCCCAGTTCCGATTACATGTCCCAAGGCGTACCTGCACTGCACAACTTATTTATAATACTTCTAAGATAGTCTGATGTGAAACTGTTATTAGTACGAAATGAATGCATGCTTACTTTACAAAAACTAAATAAATTTAATTTCAAAAGTATGACTCTTCTCAGAGTGTTTTTGCCCAGTTGAGTTTATAGTTGTATACCAAAAAGGGTCTTGATATACTTAATTCACTATAAACGATGCTCTGATACCAATCTGTGACACCCCCAAACCAGAACGGCGGAAACGTTCGGGAGCGGAGGACGTCATTTTCAGTATCATAACAGTTCATAGAAAGGAAAGTACACACCACCATAATATAAATATATTTGAAAAGTTTACATGATTGTATATGTTACATGTTTGCAAAAGAAATCAAATACAAAATGGTGATCCAAAATATGTTACTAACGCCAGCGCGTTAGTCTTCAGAAGTAGTTGCTACTTGGTCTAGCGGTTTCCTGAGAATACAAGTTATTTCAAAGAAAAAGTGTCAACATTTAAGTTGGTGAGTTCATAAGTGGTGTTTTGAGAAAATGTATGCCATTCGAAAGTGTTTGTATGTTTTCCAGAAAATGTAGTATTTCAATTGTAATGAGTTATGATTCGTGTGTTGAAAATGAATGTATTAGATCCAGAAAATCCCATATTTTCCCTAATAGTTGAGATATGATTTGTTGTGTTTTCCAAGAAAAACCCTTATTTTCTTATAAAAGTATGAAATGCATATGAATGTTCGTGATATAAGTTGCAACTAATTGTACCGAGAAAATCCCTTATTTTCCTATTAGTTGTTTGGTTTGTATATAGGAAAAACCCTTATTTTCCTGACATAACGGGCAGTCTCTAAGACCGAAAATCGCAAGCAAACGACGTGCTTGTAAGTTGTGTCATAGTTTTACATAGTAAAGCTATACGAAGATTCGCACTTGTTAGATGAAGAATAATTTTAATAGCTACTCGTTCATAAAAGCATAATACCATAATAATTGTATATCCGATGAGTTTTATAACCATACTAAACATAATATGCCTGTAGCGACGTTCTTCAGGCGTCGTAGCGTTATGACAACTGTCACCCCAAAAGACGGACTGTAGCTAACAGTCAGGGCGCGGGATCATGACTTCCCGTATAGATCTATACACATTTGACACGTTCTCCGAACGGGAGACTCTGGTTATAGATAGGACTTGTAGCGATACCTTTTATCAAAAAGGCAGTGTTTGAAGATGTACACGTCTCATGGATTCTCAACTAAGTCTGTATTAAAGTAGTAGTTTGTATGCAAAGTTTATCCTTTTTCACAATGTTTGACAAAGCATAAATCATAAGTTCTTTGAATGCATAAAATGATTTAGTAAAGAATGTTACCCTTGATATGATGTATTTGTATGCAAACTTATAAATAAAACATATTTTTATTTATAAACATATTGTATCCCAAGAGGGTAAAGTTGTGTTGTGAGGCGTTTTGCATGATAATCACTTCATAAGACAGTTAAAACAACAGTATGAAAAGTATATAAAAAGATCGATGTTTCACACGATTTTAGTCTTGTGTTTACTTGTATTCCCCCCCCTAAAAGAGTATAAAAAGCATTTAAAAACGCATTTAAAGTGTGCTTGCAGGGGTATGAACTCACCTGATAGTTTGAAGATAGCGAGATGGAAAACTGGACAGAGTTTCGTCTCGGGAAACGGATTTTCCTCGGGATTCTCGGGAATCTCGGGAGTAAAATCGAACCTCGGGACTTGAGCAAAAAGACCAGAGCTTCGGATGAGGACGCAGACTCCTCTTCGGATAAGGTCCGAAATTTTGATTTAAATAAATATATAATTTATTTAATAAACTTCAAAAATTCATATCTTCTTCATACGAACTCCGTTTTCGATGGTCTTTATATCCACGCGTAGGTGAGACTACGCTCTACAACTTTTGTTTAGACTCCGTTGGTAAATTCCGAAATTATTTATTTATTATTTATATTAAACTCATCATGTTTAAGGAATTTCTTTGAAAATTCATAACTTCATTATCTGATGTCGGTTTTTGCCAGACTTTTTACCGCTGAAATACCATTGTCGAGACCTTCGATTCTCGTTTAGGTCATTCCGGCCAAAAGTCGCTCGATCTCCGATTCGAGTTTTTAGCTGTCTACTGCTATATTCGGATCTTGGAAAAATCATAACTTCCTTATACGAAGTCAGATTTGGACGTTCTTTTTGTGTACGCTCACGGTTTAATGTTATGTATAACTTTCATTTAGATACCTAAGGCTAAATGCTATCATATTGAAACTTTGCGTTTTTCGTTTAATCGGTGTTGTCGGTTTTGTCGGAAATCTTAGAATGGTCATAACTTCTTGGTCATAACTCGGATTTTAGTGTTCTTTATATATTTGGAAACCTTAAGACAATATCTACTACATAGTGTGCTCCAATCAGAGCTTTTGAATAATTCATTTATCGATGATATTCCTATTACATTCCAAAGAGGTTACAAGACTCGATTTATAATGCCCGGAAATAACGGGTTGTTACAGTTACAACCAGTTTCGTATGACCTACCACATGAACAAGGTAGAGGTCACTCTAAGCAAGCTTCAAGGCCTACTAAGGATTATTGAGAGTAGTCTGAAATACAAATCCGTTGCATCAACTCCTGCTACTGTTGCCCTCATCTTGGCTACTGGGCAAGGGAAAGCTAAGAAGAAGAAAGCTCCTTCTATGAGCCACAAGGGAAAGTCCCACGATGGTACCTCTTCTAGTAGAACCAAGGTTGGTCCCGATGCACCCACCTCCAACCCAAAGGATGCAGAGTGCCACTACTGCCACGAGAAAGGGCATTGGAAACGAAGCTGCCCAAAGTACTTGCAAGATATCAAGGATGGGAAGATAAATCCATCCTTCGCATGTATTTATATTATTCACACTAACAACACATCACATGCTATGTATTGGGTCCTCGATACAGGATGTGGTTTTCACATTTGTTTTGATTTGCAAGCTCTAAGAAAAAGTATGGATGTGGAGCATGGGAAGATAAACTTGATCATGGGGAATAGGAAAGCGTCGCATGTCACCAAGATTGAAGTTTACTCTTTAGTGCTTAGTAGTGGGTTAGGTTTAGATTTGAATAATTGTTGTTACTCATCAGAAATGACACGAAACATTATTTATTTTCATGGTTTTTATAAACAAGGTTTTAGATTTTCGTTTGATAATGAAAAAGGTTCTATTAATGCTTTCTTTAAGGGTACTTTCTATTTTGAATCATTTCTTTGTAATGGTATATATGAAACTATGACAGTTGTAAACAACTTAGGAAATGATGTGTTGCATATCGATTATTCCAATAGTTTGGACAAAGCATGCTTGTGGCATTTTCATCTTGCACATGTCAACAAGAAGCGTATAGCCCAACTCCAAAAGGATGGAGTGTTGGAGTCATTCGACCTTAAGGACGATGACACGTGTGAGTCTTTTTTGCTTCGAAAGATGACCAAGTCATCCTTTATTGGTTCTTGTGAAAGGGGTGAGGGTCTATTGGATCTCATACACAACGATGTTTGTGGGCCCTTTAGATTCGCCACAATGGATGCGAACCGCTTCTATGTGACTTTCACCGACGATTATAGCAGATATGGGTATATCTACATAATCAAACACAAGTCAGAAACCTTTGAAAAGTTCAAAGAGTTTAAGCAAGAAGTAGAGAATCAGCTGGGCAGGAAAATTAAGATGCTCTGATCCGATCGAGGTGGTGAGTACCTTAGTCTTGAATTCCATGACTACCTTAAGGAATGCGGAATTGTTTTGCAATTGATGCCACCTAGGACACCGCAATTGAATGGTGTGGCTAGGAGGCAGAATCGAACTTTTTTGGACGTGGTTCGTTCCTTGATGAGTCATGCTTCATTACCTATCTCATTTTGGGGGTATGCCTTAGAGATTGTCGCCCATATCCATAATCTAGTCCCTACTAAGAAGGTTGCCAAAACACCTCACGAGATGTGGACAGGGAAAGCTCCCTCGTTGGCACATATCAAGGTTTGGGGTTGCGAGGCTTTCATAAGACGAGAGACTCATGACAAGCTCGAACCTCGTAGTGAGCGGTGTATTTTCATCAGCTATCCGCATAAATCCTTTGGATATCTCTTCTATACATCGAGTAACAATGTTGTCTTTGTTGCGAGGAAAGGGGTTTTCCAAGACCGAGATCTCACAAGCCAAGAGAACAGTGGCAGGCAAATTGATCTTGAAGAGCTTCAAGAATTAAGTGATGAAGGAACCTCTAACTCTGGCGTTCAACCCGAGGAGGAAACTCGTGTTGAACCGATTGTCGAGTCCTTACCTCTTAGACATTCTAGTAGAGTTAGTGTTACACCTCTGTTATATGGTTTTCATATAACAAGTGAGGGTGATACGTTTATTAGTGATAGTGCACTAGTAAATTTGGATAAACCTAACAGCTACAATGAAGCCATGGCATGCGTAGAGTCTGCATAGTGGAAAGAGGCTATGGACAGCGAGATTCAGTCCATGTATGACAATCAAGTTTGGAACTTGGTTGACAATGTACCGAGTTGTAAGATGGTCGAGTGAAAATGGATCTTCAAGAAGAAGACCGACATGGATGGGAAAGTACACACTTATAAGGCGCAATTGGTTGCGAAGGGCTTCACTCCGGAGTTGAGTATGATGAGACCTTCTCATCAATAGCGAAGATAAAATCTTTAAGGGTTGTGGTAGCCATAACTGCATTTCATGATTATGAAATATGTAAGAGGGATGTCAAAAACGCTTTCCTTATTGGGAAGTTGGCTGAAGATGTTTACATGAGTCAGCCAGAGGGTTTTGTCAATGCGAAACACCCTAATAGAGTGTGTTAGCTTGAGAAATCCACCTATGGATTGAAACAAGCATCTCGTAGATGGAATCTTTGTTTCGATGAGAAAGTCAAAGAGTTTGGTTTCTTGTGAAGCGAGGATGAGTCTTGTGTATATGTCAAAGCTAGTGGGAGTATAGTTAGCTTTCTCGTTTTGTATGTGGACGACATACTGCTCATAGGAAACGACGTCCCAACCCTGCAGGAGGTTAATTCCTGGATTAGGAAGTGCTTCGCTATGAAGGACCTCGGAGAAGCACCTTATATTCTAGGGATAAGGATAGTGAGAAACAGAAGTAAATACTAATAGGACTTAGTCAAAGTACTTACTTGGATAAGGTACTAAAGCGTTTTAGTATGGAAAATTCCAAGAAATGGGAGTTACCAATCCAAAGCAATACCAAGCTGAGTAAAACTCAAAGCCCGAGTGCCAAAGCTGAGATAGCAAATATGAGTCGAGTACCTTACATTTCTGCAGTTAGCCCAATCATGTATGCTATAACTTGTACTCGCCCTGATGTGGCCTTCGCTTTGAGCTTGGTCAGCAGATATCTAGGGAACCCTGGTAAAGTACATTGGACCGCAATCAAGAATATTCTTAAGTACCTACAAAGGACCAAGGAAAGGTTTCTTATCCTCTATGGGAGTGATGAATTTTGTTGGATTAGGGGTCTAATCCCATAATTATTATTGGTATGTACTTGAATTGATAGCAGCATAGTCCTTTTGGGTTGCCCTCAAACCTAGCAACTAGACAAGGAAATTATGAAAGGAGAGATATTGATTTATTATAAGATTAATAAATTAATATAAATGATTTAATAATATGTTAAAATATTAATATATTAATTATAAATCATAAGGTTTAATTAATAGTTAGCCAGAAACTAATTAGAATTAATTTTAGGGTTAACTGTATTAATTATAAAGTGCAGGGACTAGTTTGCAATTATCGAATAGTTGAGTGGAAGGTTCCAGAACCTCCTTGGAAGGGGGTGGACAAAATATATAGGGGAAACCCTAATGATTTCGTCCAAGGGTCTTGGATAAGCTTAGGCCCCAAGCAAAGGAACATTAGGGTTTTCCCTTAACCCTAGATCCCTCAGCTATATAAGGAGCCTCCTGGCACCTAAAATCGGTCACTCCTTCCTTGAAGAAACCCTAGGGAAAAAAATTACATACCTTACTCTCTCTCTCCTTCAAGTTTCCTTCTTGTTAGTTTTTGGGTGTGACTCCATTAGAGGCATTACATTTGTGGTGCTAAGCTTCCAAGAAGATCAAGATCAAAAGGATTACCAATTGTTTGATATAACAATTGTAAGGCATGTAAATCTTAAACCCTAATTGGTTAATTTCGAAAATAGCCTCTCCCCTTAGGGTTCTTGTTTTGCAATTCAAATTTATATGTTCAATAGTTAAAACATAGATCCAAAGTAGGTTGCATGTGAACTTAGGAATTGTTTTCTAGTTTATTCGTTTTACCTAAAACCCATCAGTAGTTCAGAGCGATTGGTTTTGTTTTAAAATTGAATAGCTATAATAGTTGAATTGCAAATTAGGGTTTATAGCGATTAAACCCTAAAAGGCCATGGTTTCGTTTTTAGGGTTTTTGGTTCAAAGGGTTTTTCGAAAAACCCTAGCCTCCATGAACCCTAATCGAAATTAGGGTTAAGGTTTTGGAAAACCCTAGCCTCCTCCCTTGAATTTCGAAATTTGCTTCTTATTTTAGGGTTTTATCTTATTTTGGATCATTATTGCCTTATTGGATAATTATTGCCTAATTGGATAATTGAGAAAAGACTAAACTGTACAAATGGTCCCTATGGTTAGCTCAAAATTGCCACTTTGGTCCAAAAAAGTTTAGACTAGCATCAGAGGTCCAAACTTTTCATTTTGTTGTGAGTTTGGTCCAAAACTTTATGAAAATATTTAAAATGGCGGAATTGCCCTTTTGAGTTTGTTTTTTCATTTTCTTTTTATTACAATAATTAAAAAACAAGTAAATAAAATACAATCCCACCCCCACCTCGATCTCCCCTCTTCCTCTCTCTCTCTCTCTCTCTCCTATATAATACCCATCTTCTACATGATTACACAGAGAACTACCACCACCACCAGCCGGAGATATAAACGCCGCCACCGCCGTCGTCGCCAACCAAAGATATGAACGCCACCAACATTGTCGATCAGAGATATGAATGTCACCATCGCACAGTTGATACCACTCACAGTAGCTAGAAAATCCTCGATTTTCCGGTGGAGACGACAGAGAGATGATGTAAGTTGACCAGATCTTCAACTCTGATGAAATTTGCGCTGAAAAACCCTTGGGTTTTTATGCCTCTTGCAAAAAACATTAGGTCCAGTTGATAAGGGTTTTATGGCGGCGGCTGGCATAGGGTTTTATGGAAACGATGTTGCAGGTCGACCACGAAAGGCAACGAATCCGGGGACTCCAAATCTAGACATGAAACCAATCATATCAAAGAAAACAAATAGAGAAAGGGGGTGACGACTCCGGTGGTGGTTCGACGATAGATCGATTCGAAGACAGACGACTGATGGTTTCTTGCGTTGAAGGGTTTTCAGAGCCGGAGAAGGACGAATCTGATGGTTTCTATGTCGTTGGTGTCGTTTTAGGTGACTGACAGTTTAAAAATCATGAATCAATGATCGGTAGAGACAAATCTGATGAGCTAACAGATATGACGGTAGGATCTGGCATAATCTGGTGTAAATGGCGACAATTTCAGGCAGTAATAGTGGTTTCCGGCGAACAATGGTGGTTCCCGGTGATGGTGACGGCGGTGTTCTAATTTTTCCGATCGGTTGTTCAGGTGGGATTGGGAGGATATAGGAAGATGAAAGTGATTATGGGTGTGGGAGATAGTAGGGGTGGGTGGTATTTTTATTTTTGATTTTCTTATAAATACAGAAATAAAAAAGAAAAACATAAAATATAAAAGTGAGGGCAATTCCGTCATTTTAAATATTTTCTTAAATTTTTGGACCAAACTCGCAACAGAATGAAAAGTTTGGACCTCTGGTGCTAGTCCAAACTTTTTTAGACCAAAGTGGCAATTTTGAGCTAACCATAAGGACCATTTGTGCAATTTAGTCTTGAGAAAAATAAGGAAATTATCCTTTACCCTAATTTTTGAAACCTAGAGGGATAAGGATT
The DNA here is from genome assembly GCF_051521515.1 of Lactuca serriola. NCBI lineage: Eukaryota > Viridiplantae > Streptophyta > Magnoliopsida > Asterales > Asteraceae > Lactuca > Lactuca serriola. The sequence goes on along the minus strand of NC_136411.1, from coordinate 164,154,317 downwards.
AGGATTAAATTAATTGTTTAATTTGATTAGACAATCCTTACAAGATTTAATAAATTAATTAAAGTTAATTAATAGATAATTATTAAATCTAGTTATTTGGTTTATTTTAAGTTTAAATTAATAGTTTAATTTTTCGAAATTTATATAAACCTTAAAGTTTTAAAAAGTTTAAAACACACCTTATATATGTATTATAATTAAAAGTTAAATATTATATATGTATAAGAATATGGTCAGTCAAATCGCTAGTATGCCTCATTCACGAAGCTAATCTAAAAGGGGGTATAAGGAAACTACCTATAAAATGGTAGTTAAATGGGTGTCCACTCTCACCCATCGCTTCCTTGATTACTGGAGGGTCGTTAGCAGAACGGATTTGATAGGACAACTACATCTCATTAAAATTATAATGTTTTTAAAGAAAGTACAAGAACATTATTTTACAAAATCCCAACTCTAGTTACTTTAGGAAAAATGTGAAAAGTATGCTAATCAATGAAATTGCACATTATGTTTTATTGGTCGTTAGTGGAGCGTGTGTGGATTACCAGCACACTAATAGGCACTAATAAAGAGTAATGGGTATCTCATAATTATCATTTTGATGGAGCATGTGTGGTTTACCTGCACATCAATGGTTAATGATAAAGACAATGAGGTTATCAAGTACATTTGCATGCTTATTCACATCTTGTTTGTGATCCTCGGTATCCCAGTCACAAATAGAAGAGCATAATCTGAGATTAAAACATGTCATTGAATAGTTTCAATGTATCTCAAAAGGAATTAGGAATTTCTCTTTATTTATTTTGTCTAATGGTGGAATTGGTGAATCGTCATTCACCTACCTTTATGAAATTTACACTTGGATCTCAGCATCCCATTTCTAAGTTGTAAATCTTCATAGTTGGATCCTAACCTTGATATGATATTTTTGGGTTATTATATTGAGGTATCTTGAAATCTAACTAAAACTATCTTTCTTTTCAGATGTCTACTCCTGGAAACAGTTCTACTTCATCATCCTCCAACCACAACTTCTCTTTACTAAACATTTGCTCCAAAGTCGTTATGGATGGCTCTAACTATAACAATTGGATGCGTAACATCAAGATGGCACTTCGTTTTGAGGACAAAGAGTATGTCCTTGAAAAGGAGCTCAAAGAGCTTGATGAATCCAAAGCCACCCCTAAAGAATATGATGCCTACAAGAAGCAATACGACTACTGGCCTTTTGAGATGAACAAGGACCTTATGGAAAAGTACCATAAGCGAGCTCGTCAAGAAAAGTTTGAAGTAGTCAAGTCACTCATGTCTTGCAAGATGAAAGAAGGGGAGTCGGTTGTATCTCATGTGCAAAGAATGCAACACTACATAAAGCGTTTGGTCAAGCTCAACATTCACTTTGATGAGGAATTGGCCATTGATATGGTCTTGAACTCGTTACCCGATTGTTATGGTCAATTCATCATGACGTACCATTTGAACAATACTGAGAAGATATTGGCCCAATTGCACAAGTTGTTGCAGATAGCTGAAGCAGGAATGAAGGGTAAAAGTATATCCTCCACTCATGAGAGTGCCCCTGTCTTAGCTATTGGACAGGGAAAGGGGAAAAAGAGGAAAGGTCCTCCTAAGAAAAACAAGAAGGGAAAGGTCCAAGTTGGGTCATCCAGAAGTGGCCCAAAGGCTATGCCTACTTCTACCATTCCCCATTTTTCTGATCCAAAGGATGTTGTTTGTTTTTATTGCAATGAAAAGGGGCACTAGAAGAGAACGTGCCCAAAATATCTGCAGGATATGAAAGATGGCAAAGTGAAGCCATCTTCGGCAGGTATATTCACTATTTCTTCTGATAAATCATTATCTTCTCATTCATGGGTCCTTGATACAGGATGTGGTTTTCACATCTGTTCTGATTTGCAGGGGCTAAAAGAAAGTGAGGAGATAGAGTAAGGAAGGATAAACTTGATCACGGGAAATAAAAAGTCATCACCAGTAAACAAGATCGGAGTTTATCAACTTTTTCTTAGTAATGATGTTAGATTAGATTTATTGAATTGTTGCTATTCGTTTGAGATGACGAGAAATATTATTTCATTTCATGCATTGTTCAGACAAGGTTTTAAATATTCTTTTAATGATTTGAATGGTTCAATTTCTGTTTATAAGAATGGTGTTTTCGTGTTTGAATCTTTACCTTGTGATAGTGTGTATGAAACAGTGACTTGTGTTGATAGCTTAGGAAATAGTGTGTTCAATATTGCCTTGTCTAATAGTGTAGACAAGTCATGCTTGTGGCATTGTCGTCTTGGACACATTAACAAGAAACGCATAGCCCAACTCCAAAAGGATGGAGTGTTGGAATCATTTGACCTAAAATCTGATGATATGTGTGAGTCTTGTCTTTTGGGAAAGATGACAAAATCACCATTCATAGGGTCTTGTGAAAGAGGTGAAGTTTTGTTGGACCTCATACATATAGATGTGTGTAGACCCTTCAGATCAACCACAAGAGATGCTAATCGATTTTATGTGACTTTCACTGATGATTATAGTAGATATGTCTATATATACTTAATCAAACATAAGTCAGAAACCTTTGAAAAGTTCAAAGAGTTAAAACATGAGGTTGAAAATCAATTGGACAGGAAAATAAAGATACTTAGATCCGTTAGAGGCGGAGAGTATCTTAGTATTGAGTTCAACAACTATCTAAAGGAATGTGGGATAATCTCACAATTGACTCCTCCTAGAACACCACGGTTAAATGGTGTGGCTGAGAGGTGTAATCGAACCTTGTTAGACATGGTTCGTTCTATGATGAGTCGTGCTTCACTTCCAATTCATTTCTGGGGCTATGCCATAGAGAGAGTCGCCCACATTCTCAATCTTGTCCCAACAAAGAAGGTTGCCAAAACACCTCACGAGATGTGGACAGGGAAAGTTCCCTCGTTAGCACATATTAAAGTCTGGGGTTGTGAAGCTTTCGTAAGACGAGAGAATCACGAAAAGCTAGCAGCAAGAAGTGAGAAATGTGCTTTCATTGGTTACCCAAAATAGTCTTTTGGATATTTATTCTACAGACCTAATAAGAACGTGGTTTTTGTAGCACGAAGAGGAGTCTTTCTAGAAAGAGAACTCATATTCAAAGAGGAAAGTAGGAGTACCATTGACCTTGAAGAGATTCAAGAGTCAACTACTGAAGGAACCTTATATGACACTAGCACTCAACCAGAGGAAACAATTCATGTTGAGCCAGTTGATAAATCATTACCTCTTCGAAGATCTACTAGGGTGAGTGTACCACCTGAGTTGTATGGTTTTCATATTACTTCAGACGGTGACACATTCATCAGTGATAACACACTGGTAAATTTAGATGAACCAGTCTCTTTTAAGGAATCAATGGCATGCCCAGAGGCTTCCAAGTGGAAAGAGGCAATGGACAGCGAGATAAATTCCATGTTTGACAACCAAGTTTAGAATTTGGTTGATAATGCACCAGGTCGTAAGAGACAGTTGGGTGCAAATGGATCTTCAAGAAGAAGACAGACATGGATGGGAATGTACACACATTCGAGGCTAGACTGGTTGCGAAAGGTTTCACACAAACCCCAAGGGTTGACTATGATGAAACCTTCTCGCCAGTAGCCAAGATTAAATCTATAAGGATATTGCTCGCCATAGCTGCCTTTCATGACTATGAAATCTGGCAGATGGATGTCAAGACTGCTTTCCTTAACAGGAAGTTGGTTGAGGATGTTTACATGAAATAGCCAAAGGGTTTTGTTAATGCAAAGTTTTCCAATAGAGTGTGTAAGCTTGAGAAATCCATTTATGGATTGAAACAAGCATCTCGCAGTTGGAATCTTTGCTTCCATGCGAAAGTCAAAGAGTTTGGCTTCTCTAGGAGTAAAGATGAGTTTTGTGTGTATATCAAGGCTAGTGGCAGTATAGTGAGTTCTCTGGTGTTATATGTCGATGACATATTACTCATTGGTAACGACATTCCAACCTTGAAAGAGGTTAAGTCTTGGCTTGGAAAGTGTTTTGCCATGAAAGATCTTGGAGAAGCTGCCTATATTCTTGGGATTAGAATATTGAGAGATAGAAAGAAGAGACTAATTGGACTTAGTCAGAGCACATACTTGGATAAGGTACTAAATAGGTTTAGTATGGAAAATTCCAAGAAGGGAGAGCTACCTATCCAGAGCAATACCAAATTGAGTAAGACTCAATGCCCTAGTATAGATGAGGAAATATCTGACATGAGTCGTGTACCTTATGCTTCCACTTACGGATCAATCATGTACGCTATGACATGTACTCGCCTGGATGTGGCCTTTTCTTTGATCATGGTTAGTCGCTACATGGAAACCCCGGTAGAGCTCATTGGATAGCAGTAAAGAATATACTCAAGTATTTGCGAAGAACGAAGGACCGGGTCCTTGTACTTGGTGGCAATCATAACTTGAGAGTAGATGGTTACAGTGATGCCAGCTTTCAAACGGATAGAGATAACTTCTGTTCTCAATCTGGCTGGGTATTTCTAATGAACGGAGGAACAGTTACATGGAAAAGTTCCAAGCAAGATACGGTGGCTGATTCTACTTGTGAATCAGAGTACATAGCAGCGAGTGAAGCGTCTAAAGAAGCATCTTGGTTAAGGAACATCATCGTGGATCTCGGAGTTGTTCCAACCATCCAGGAGCCTATGGAAATGTTCTGCGATAATGAGGGAGCGGTTACCTAAACTAAGGAACTCAGAGATCATGGTAAAACCAGGCATGTTGACAGAAAGTACAAATTCATCAGGCATAGAGTAGAAGAAGGCCATCTTGTTGTAAAGAGGGTGTCATCTGAAGATAACCCAACAGACCTCCTCACAAAGGGTCTAAGTATGGCTAAGCATATTCAACATGCTCGGAGCATAGGACTGAAAGATGATATTAGTTTTAGTAGTTATATTAGTCTAGTTTAGTAACTTGTTACAAAGTAAATGTAATTGACTTTTGGTGATTAAATAATAAAGTATTATTTATGAGTTTGTTTATGGCCTTTTGTTAATTTTTTATTATTTTGTTTCATATTTTGCATGTTTTTACTTCCTGAATAATATGATTATTCAAACTCCACAGTCGCTCGTACTTTTGGATGTAAGTAGTGAATTAAGACTGTCATCAATTGGATTGCAGATTGTCTAAGGATAGACATAGCAATAGAATTGCTGCAATGTTCATGAGTACTCAGAAGTTGAGATTTGATTATTGGATAAACCCACGCTCAGAGTATTACTTCATGTAACTCATCACGAGTAATACTGAGATGATAATATCTATGATCTTGAAACAGAGATATATGAGTTGTAATTTGCAAGTCGGCTATACATTGGTGATACGAAAACGCATCAGTAACTTGGTGTTATAAAACGTAGTATCATGTGTAATTTGATGAGTAAAAGATACAATCATATGATTCAATGTTTATTCGTTCCTTTTTCCCTAATGGGAAAAGAGATATATGTGGTCCCCTCGATGATTTGGTGTTAACTTATGTGTTGGGCCCATCCAGGACTAGATTGATGTGTTCAATTAGAAGTCCTATATCATCACAAATCAGAAATCGAGAAACATAGACTCTGGACGAAGAGATTGATTATATTCCATGTCTTCTATCTAAGGATATCTAGTAGAACGAATGGTCATGTGATCACTTATCTTAGGACACGTAACTGACTAGGTATGAGTTTGGCAGCAACTTTTGGAAGCTACAATTTGCTAGTCAAATTTAGAAGTCATACTAGCAATTACAGTTACAGACTTATCTAAGTGGGAGACTATTGGATTAGGTGTCTAAGCCCATAATTATAATTGGTATGTACTTGAATTGATAGCAGCACAGTCCTTTTGGGTTGCCCTCAAACCTAGCAACTAGACTAGGAAATTATGAAAGGAGAGATATTGATTTATTATAAGATTAATAAATTAATATAAATGATTTATTAATATGTTAAAATATTCCTATATTAATTAGAAATCATAAGGTTTAATTAATAGTTAGCCAGAAATTAATTAGAATTAATTTTGGAGTTAACTATATTAATTATAAAGTGCAGGGACTAGTTTGCAATTATCGAATAGTTGAGTGGAAGGTTCCAGAACCTCCTTGGAAGGGGGTGGAAGAAATCTATAGGGGAAACCCTAATGATTTCGTCCAAGGGGCTTGGATAAGGCCTGTGGATAAGATAAGGCCCCAAGCAAAGGAACATTAGGGTTTTCCCTTAACCCTAGATCCCTCGGCTATATAAGGAGCCTCCTGGCACCTAAAATCGGTCACTCCTTCCTTGAAGAAACCCTAGGGCCAAAAATTGCATACCCTACTCTCTCTCTCTCTCTCTCTCTCTCTCCTTCAAGTTTCCTTCTTGTTAGTTTTTAGGTGTGACTGCATTAGAGGCATTACATTTGTGGTGCTAAGCTTCCAAGAAGATCAAGATCAAAAGGATTACCAATTGTTTGCTATAACAATTGAAAGGTATGTAAATCTTAAACCCTAATTGGTTAATTTTGAAAATATCCTCTCCCCTTAGGGTTCTTGTTTTGAAATTCAAATTTATATGTTCAATAGGTAAAACACAGATCCAAAGTAGGTTGCATGTGAACTTAGGAATTGTTTTCTAGCTTATTTGTTTTACCTAAAACCCATCAGACTTAAGGGTACGAGGGTAAAGTAACGCCAGTTTTCAGACCGACTGAGACTACTTCCGCTCTCAGTCGGGCTGGGTCTTTACCCTGAATGGGGGAGCAGTGGCTTGGAAAAGTTCCAAGCAGGAGTCCGTAGTCGATTCAACGTGTGAATCAGAGTACATAGCAGCGAGCGAAGCGTCAAAGGAGGCAATATGGTTGAAGAACTTAATTAGAGACCTTGGAGTTGTGCCAGCCATAAAGGTGATGGGTTTTGAGCATTCTAACACTTCCTAAGTGTACATGCAACCCTAATAAACCTTGGATCCACGTTTGTCTAAGATACATGCAAATAATTATTTTTCCAAGGTTCATATCCTAACTAGCATGGCATAGGGAACTTGAATCAAATAAAGCTAGTAGAAATACTTACCTTGTAGTTGTAGTTGATTCCTTGGAGTTTTAGAGCCTAGCACCAATAGTGTGAATGCCTCAAGTGGAAATCACAAATCACCACAAACTTGGAACTTTGGGAGAATAGTCACTACTATCTTGAAATTGGCCCTCTTGTTTTTCTCACCTCAACTAGTGTCAACTAGTCTATTTCAAGAACTAAAGCCTCCTTTATATAGTGTGGTGGATTAGGGTTACATCCATGTAAACCCTAATACTCATGTCTCTTCATTTCCATGAGATCCATGGGTTAAAGCTCCATGGAGTATCCATGGACTTTCCATGCAAGCCTAGCCCATTCCAAACAAGCATTAGCCCACACTATATAAATATAGAAGCCCATATTTAATTAGTAATATCTTTGATCTCTAAATTAATCCTAGATTAATTATAGATCAATACTAATTAAATAATATGATCTTATATTAATATATTAGGACTTATAATATATTAATAAATCATAACTTGTACTATTCTCAAAAGATTATCCATAAATTGTTCGGGTGAAGTGCAACCCAAATGGACCATGCCGGGTCGGGTCAAGTACATACCAAATATAGTTATGGACTTAGACACTATATCCAACAAAAGGAGACTATGGAGATTTTCTGAGATAACGAAAGTGCAGTTGCCTTAACCAAGGAACCGAGGGATCATGGCATATCCATGCATATCGACAGGAAATATAATTTCAATAGACATTGGGTAGAAGAGGGACTCCTCACAGTAAAGAGGGTATCGTCAGAGGAGAACCCAACAGATCCCCTTACGAATGGACTGAGTAGGGTTAAGCACTTGCAGCACGATAGGAGCATTGGACTGAAGGACGACATTAGTTTTAGTGATTAGATAGCTTTTAAAAACTTGAAATAGATAAATTGTAATTAACATTTGATGATTAAATAATGGTGTTTTATTTATAAGTAAAGTTACTATCTTGTGTTAATTATTTACTATTTTTTCACTTTGCATGTTTTGACTTCCTAAATAATAAGATTATTTAAACTACCCACAGTCGATCATACTTTGGAAGTAGGTATGAAAGAAGGCTGTCATGAATTGGCTTGTAGATTGTCTAAGTGTTTAGACATAGCAAAGGTTTTCTGCAACGTTCATGAGTGCTCTTGAAATAAGATTTGATTATTGGATTAAACTCGCACTCACTTCAATCACTTCATGGAATTAATCACGAGTGATTGTGAGACGATAATATCATATAGTCTTTAAACCTAGATATATGGTTTATTGTTTGCAAGTTGGTTATGCATTGATAATGTGTAAACGCATCAGTAACTTGACGTTATAAAATGCATTGGTGTGTATGATTTGATGAGTAAATAGTAAAAGCATATAAGTCGAAGTTTATTTGTTCCTTTTATCCTACGATGGTAAAAGCGATATCTTGGGCCCCTCGATGATTTGGTTTAACTTATGTGTCGAGCCCGGTCAGGACTGAATTTATGTGTTGAATTAAATTCTACATCAGACGAATCAGAGATTGAGAAACAAACTGCTGGACAATAAGTATGACTATGTTCCATGTGATTGTCCAAACGATATCTTGAGAACGGAGGACTATATGATCCCTTATCTAAAGGACATGTTAGAGTTCGACAGCGGATTTTGAAGTCATACTTGCAACTATAGTTATTACACTTATCGAAGTGGGAGACTATTGGCTTAGGTGTCTAAGCCCATAACTATATTTTGTATGTACTTGACCCGGTTGTAGCAGGGTCCTTTTGGGTTGCCTTCACCAAAGCAACTTGACTTCACCAGAGCAATCCAATTAGGGTTTTGACTGAAACCCTAACAGCTTACCTATATAAAGGACCCTAGGCTTTACAATTTCGGCTACCACTTGAACCCTAGAGATCATAGAGCCGATTTTGAGCCTCCTTCCCCTCTCTCCAAGATCATCCAACTTGCTTTGGTGTTTGTGATTCATTAGAGGCATCGCATTTAAGGTGCTAGGTTCTCAAAGCTCAAGATCTTCAAGCTACACTTGAAAGGTAATTTCCTAACCTTGATATAGTAATGATTTTCGATTTATTTTTTGTATGCTAGAATTAGGGTTTTCAAGCTTTGGATGATTTGCATGTACAACTAGAGAAACCTAGATCCAAAGCTTTAGGGTTTGCATGTGCACCATAGGATTGATGTAATGCTAAAAACCCATCACTAATCACTACTGTGGCTAGGTAAGGAACGGTAGCAGGAAGATGAAGGTGGAAATCACATGGGTTTTCTTGGATAATGAAGGTTCTAGGGGAATTTTATAATCACAAGGGTCGAATACGATTAGAATTCATAGATCCTTTTGAGGATGGGAAGTTGGAGTGAAGATTTGCCAGTTCATAGCAAGGGTTATGGGCTTTTTCACCAGCATAAAGGACTTAAAGAGGTGGTTTTGTATCATAGGAAGTGAGTGGGATTGTCGGATTTGCTGAGGTTTCGGGAAGTGTTCATCTGGATTTCAAGAGTCTGTGTTATCATCGAGATTGGCTAGTAATGGAACGCTAGTATTGGTAAGCCCAGGTATTCAACAGTTTGAGTTATAAGGAGGTAAGATAGGTTGGGAATCCATCAAATTTAGTGGTTTGGGGAAAGCTTCGATGAATCCAAGTGGGGGAGAATTGTTCAGATTTCCGAGAACTAAATCATGAGTGAAACTAGGTAGAGTTTCACATCCTAATCGGGAGGGAAGACAACTCAAGTGGCCGCCTGGATTGAAGTTGTGTAAGTTGGGAGTTCAGGAAGCTTCCAACAGTTGATTGGCATCTTCTTGGTTATATATAGCAGGTATGTGGATGGATCCAGGTTGAGGGTTGTGTTAGAGCCTTGCTGCATGTTCTTGTTTGATGAAGGCTTTGGGGTTTGAAGCATGACATGACCACCTGATTGGGATTCAATCAGATACAGGTTCGACTTGTGATGATTGTAGTTGATATGGAAGAGGTGTGGTAAGACCATGGGCAGTGACCATGGCGGGATACACGTGTCATAAGACTGAGGGGTGGTCGTAGCATTCACTGGATTCGCAAATAGTATGGAAGTGTTGTAGACTACGGGGTGGCCGTAGCATGCACTAGGATATCAAACAGTTATGGAAAATTGATGTTAGTCTGCGATGAAATTGTAGCATTCACCAGATTGAGGTAGACCATCGTTGGGGTAGTCATAAGTATAAAGGAGGATCAGCTCGTTCCTTGGGTAAAGTGGACAGTGGAGTCAGAGACCATCTCTCTGTCATGGGAATATGACCATTGGGGTCCAAGGCAAGGTTGAGCCTATGTAGCTCTCGATGGGGTAAGACCTGTAGGCATGGCCCGTTCGTTGGCATAGACAGGGTGAGACCTGTGGGTAAGGCACCTATGATTATGGCAATGTAGGTGAGACCTGGTTAAGGAATTGGATTATGGTTTTAGTAGGATGATTATGTGGCCAGGGAATGGCAAAGTGTGGTGCATAGGCTAGGGTAGCCTTATCAGTTGGACTCTCAGGAACCTGGTGGCGGCACCAGTTGTGAGATTGATAGTCTCAATAGTGGATTGGGGATTTTATATCTCAGTTTAGTGAACGAATGTAGTATATCAACATATTTCATGTGAAATGCAAGTGTAAATCCTTCAATCTCGAATTATGAGTTATGAATTGAGTTAGCTTTTGGTCGAGACTCGCGTTGGGAGTCTCTAGTTTGTTTATACAAGATATTTACATTAGCAAGTCATGGATTAAGGAATCTGTATGTCAGGTTATCCGTTGGAAGGTTCAGGGTCAAAAGGATGTTTTTAGTTTTGATAGTATAAGGAGACCATTGTGATCGTGTTTCAGAATGGTTCTACCTATGTGGAGGTCAGGCAAGATATGGGGCTTTGAAATTATAGAAGTAACGTATTGGATCGACAGTTATGGGATCAATGAATTCTTCAGCACTAGAAGGTTTTGTTCGGAGTGTTGGTTTCCACGAGGGTGGTAAGGAGTGATTTTGAGGACGAAATCTAACTTAAGTGGAGAAGAGTTGTTGCGCCCTGTTCCGAATCGTTTCCTAATGCGGGGCGGTGACCATAAGATCGGGTATCATAAGGCTTATGGCCTTTGGAAAAAGAGAGATTTAGTCCCATTTGGTTGTGGGTAATGTAATTTAGGTGATCCGGGAGTTCGGTTTGTGTTTTGGAGCCAAGGGTCTGATAACCCAATACTCCAAGTCAATGTATGTTCAAAAAGTCAAATATTATAATCTATTTTGGAATCAATAAAAATAACGTCAAAAATGAAATGTTCAAAAGTCTCAATTGGGATAGATAAAATGTAATATATTGTGTCAAGGTTTTCAGAAATATAAAGAATACTCAAATCTGAGTTGTAACGAAGTAATTATGACCGATCAAAGATTCGTGACTAAATCGGTAAAACACTGTTGAACGTAAAAAGTGAAATTTCAATAAAAGACTTTTTAGCCTTAAGTATCTAAATGAAAGTTGTAGATAATAACAAACCGTGAGCATACATAAAAAGAACGTCCAAATCTGACTTTGTATGAGGAAGTTATGATTTTTATAAGTTTCAAAACAGCAGTAGATGGCTAAAAACTCGAAATAAAGATCGAACGATTTTTAGCCAATGCAACCTAAACGGGAATTGAAGATCTCGACAATAGTAGTACAACGGTAAAAAGACAAACGAAAACGGACATCAGATAAAGAAGTTATAAATTTTTTACGGATTTATCCTATCCCGGCCAGTTAAAAATATATTATTAAAAATAAATCAAAATTAGCCAACGGAGTCTAAACGAAAGTTGTAGAGTATATTCTCACCTACGTGTGGATATATAGAATGTCGAAAACGGAGCTCGTATGCAAAAGTTATATATTTTTGAAGTTTTTGGCACACACTTTGAGGCTTATCCGAAGGAGTATGCCTAGCGTACCGAATGAAGGGTCTCGGACCGGCCACGTCGCCCCTACACCCTCTACGGCAGTCCCATCCAAAGACCGAAGACCGGAGACGTCATCGCTGACGTACGCCCCGCGTACGAGGGTACGCCCAACGTACGATGTCTGGCATCCCTCCTATAAATAGCATGCGATACTTCCGATTTTCATTTGCTCATTTACCAACTTCTCTCCCTCTTTCCACATTTCTACTATCCCGAGACTGCCCCGGCACCCCGGTTTCATATCCGAGCCCCGACGAAGGTCCGAAGGTCCGAAGCACCGAGATTCCCGAAAAACTCACCGCTTTCCAGTCGGAGTGTTGCCCTTGGAAAAATCCCGTTTTCGTCAAATCATCACACCTTCCAGGTGAGTTCATACCCCTACATTTTTCTTGTTTTCTTTAGTTTTCAGGGGGGAATACAAGTTAAAACATCAAAATATATTTGAAACTTATCTTGACAATGTACAACAGCAATGTTGTGCCCTGTTTAAAGACTATTTTACCCAACCTAAACTTGATGTTTTTACAAAACTGTCGAGCACATGTATAAGAGTTAACCACACCTTGTAACATGTTGAGCAAGGTGTGTACGGTTTACACTCATTATTTCAAATGTCATTTTATGAAAATACAATGACTTTCATAACAAGAATTCATTCAAACACACACAACACTTTTGATAAACTATAATAGGTATAGTTTGAACACCTCGTGTGACAAAGAAATAGTAACTCAATCGACTTACAAGACAAATATTTCATTACACACTACATGAATTTGTTAATATATAAACTTGCAAGACATCCTCCTTTGGTGTACTCTTAAGTACCACAGAAAAGTCTTGTAGTTATAATCAGAATCTCCTAAAGGGAGAACGTGATAGTTGTGTATAGATCTATATTGGGTCTGACAAACCCGCACCTAAGCTGCTTGCAACAGCTAGACCGGCAGGTCTTGGGTGACAAGTATCATAACATTCCGACGCCTGAAGAACGTCGCATACGAGGTCTTCTAGTCTTTAGTATGGTTATAACATCTCTCATGGGGTATTAACAAAACATAAAGTTCACATAAATTCTAAGATTTTGCACAAAAGAGTTTTATTTAAATATAAAACCACACATAAGTATGACGATTTACTTACATATACTAAGTCTCGGTTCTGTTAAGACTGCAACAAACCTTTTTGAAAATATTGGATTTTCTGGTAACAAATTTGTAACAAACTTAAAGTAACTACATTCATTCTTCACTCATAAATTGCTTATGCACTCACCAGCTTTATGTTGATACTCTCTTTTCAAAACAACTTATATTCTTAGGTAATCAGTAATTCAGGTAACCACAAGATTTCTAAAGTCAAGTCGCTAAGGCGTAGATTCTTTTTCTATATTTTTGAACATCATATGTAATTTATTTAGGAACATGTATTTTGGAAACAATGTAATATTTTAGATTATATTTATGATGGTTGTGTTTGCTTTCTTCACTATGGTTATGATACTGAGCATGACGTCCTTCGCCCCCGAACGTTTCCGCCATTCCGGTTTGGGGGTGTGACAAAGGGGTATATCAATAAAGTGTTAGTTTGGGCATTTATGAGTATTGGATTTTTTGTTCAGGAAGTTGTAAGGCAAGGATGAGTTGATAGAAGCATAGAGCTTCACGTTACCTTTCCCTGGATATAAGGATCATCGGAAACAGACTTATAACGGAGAAGTTATGGCTTTCGGAAGTTTGGTGGTTATAGGGTTATACCTAGTACGTCGGGCGTACTAGTGCTAAGTCCAGTACGTGGGGCTTACATAGGTGTACGTTGGGCATACTAAGCAGATGCATCACAGGTGTTCTTTGGAGTACGTTGGGCGTACCAAAATTACACATGGCGTACTCCAGTCAGACCCAACCCTAATTTAGGGTCTTGGACCTTACTTAAGCTCCTTAACTTACCACCAAACCCTACTATCTTCAACATCCATCCCTCTAAACCCTATAAACGAAACCTTGTCCCTCATTTGAGTGGTTTTTGAGCTTTTGGTGGTATTTCATGATTTTTGGTGTTCATATAAGAAGAGGGAAATTCTTGGGGAAGTTTGGGATTGCTTAAAGCTTTTGGATCCAAGATTGTTACATCTTGGTCTACCTTTTGGAGGTATAAAGTTTCTATCTTGATGACTCTAGGTGTTAGATCTAGTTTAAGGAGTATTTTGGGTTCATTTTGGTCCTTAGAGTCATCCTTGTGAGTATGAGCAACTCCAAGAGCTTAGAATGTTGGATCTTGGCCTTTAGGAGGTCCTTTGCTCATACAAATGTCATCTTGATGGATTATTTTGGACCATGCATGAATTTGGGTTTTTTCTATGGATTTTATTAAGGTTTTGGTCCCATTAATTCATGCAAAGGAGTAAATTTGCCAACTTTACTTGTTAAGACATTTCATTAGGGTCATATCTTAGTTTGGAAGTCATTGTCTTAACCATTAAGAGCTTAATATGGATTTTTGCTCTCTGATGGGTATGTTGGGCGTACGTAGGAGTACGCTCAGTGTAATGAGTTTTTCATGCATCAACCACTTATATTATGTGCTTTGAGGGTGAGTATCAAGGGCTTACCATTCTGGTACGCGGGGTGTACTCCCAGTATGTCATTTTGGGCTTTTTAAGGTTTGGTCCATGTTAGGCCTTCAGACTTCTGGATTTGGGCCATGGTTAGAGTATGGGCTTTCTTAGTATTGGTCCCATGATAATTTTTGGGCCAAATTAGGAAGTTGCGCCATATTGGGCTTTGGGTTGCCATTTTGGGTTTTGGGCTTTTTGTGCATTTGAGTTGGGCCTTGTTTTGGGACAAGTAAGAAAAAGGTAAAATGGTCTTTTACCCTTTAGGATTTTGGGTTACCGGGTTAATTATTGATTAAGATTATATTATTCTTAGTTGGTGCGAGGTTATCCCATTCAGCGACCCGAGCAGTTATTTGATTATCAACGGATCGAGGTGAGTCTCCTCTTGGTACTCGTGGGTCGAAGGCACCAATTCCGGCCCACTAGGTTTTGTTATGCTAGTTGTCTTTGTGACTCTTGCATGGTATGTTGGGCTAGGCCCATTTTTATGCTGGGCTACGCCCATTGTATGTTGGGCTAGGCCCATTTGTATGTTGGGTTAGGCCCATGGATCAGGAGGGGCTAGGCCCATTGTATGTTATGTGGGTGTTGATGGGTTTTGAGCACTATAACAATCCTATGGTGCACATGCAACCCTAATGCTTTGGATATAGGTTTTCTCAAATTATACATGCAATATTAAACTATCCAAAGCATGAACCCTAACTAGCATACAATTCTCAAGAATTACAACATAAAACAAGTTATATGAATACCTCTTTGTTGTAGCTTGTTATCCTTGACCTTCAAGAGCTTAGTACCTCAAATGCGATACCTCTAATAAGTCACAGACACCAAGAGCAATGGAGGATTATGAGAGAGAGGCTAGGAGGCACTAAAATCGTCTATGGTTTCTTCCTTAAAAGCATTGGCCGATTTTGGGAGTGCTCGGGATTCTATTAATAGTGTAGGATCCTTAGGGTTTTAACTAGGAAACCCTAATTCACTTGCTTAGGCCTTAAGCAATCCAATAACCCTTGTGATAGGTTCTTAGACGAAATCTTCATGGACCTTCACATAGATTTCGTCCATCCCTATTCAATATGGATCATTAGCCCAAACTACAAGAATAACTGATTTACCTAATCAGTCCTCGTTAATTTAATCAGTCTCTTTTGATCACTAAATTAATTCCAAATTAATTCTTTGATCAACACTATTTAAATAATATGAATTCTCAATTAATATGTTATTCTTATAATATATTAATAAATCACAATTAACCTCTTCTCAAATATCCATCCTATCAAATCGTTATGGTGAAGGCAATCCAAAAGGACCATGCTACTATCGGGTCAAGTACATACGAATTACAGTTATGGGCTTGGACACCTAATCCAACAGTCTTCACATAGATTTCATCCATCCCTATTCAATATGGATCATTAGCCCAAACTACAAGTATAACTGATTTACCTAATCAGTCCTCGTTAATTTAATCAGTCTCTTTTGATCACTAAATTAATTCCAAATTAATTCTTTGATCAACACTATTTAAATAATATGAATTCTCAATTAATATATTATTCTTATAATATATTAATAAATCACAATTAACCTCTTCTCAAATATCCATCCTATCAAATTGTTATGGTGAAGGCAATCCAAAAGGACCATGCTACTATCGGGTCAAGTACATATGAATTATAGTTATGGGCTTAGACACCTAATCCAACAGTCTCCCACTTGGATAAGTCTAATAACTATAATTGTCAATGCAATTTCAAAATCCGATTAGCAATTGTACCTCTCAAAAGCCTCTGTCAAACTCTAATCTAGTCAATGACGCGTCCTTTAGATAAGGGGTCATATAATCCTCTATTCTTCAAGATATCGTGTGGAAAAAGACATGGAATAAAGTCATACTCATTTTCCAACTGTTTGTTTCTTGGTTTTTTATTTGCTTGACATAGAACTTAATTGAACACATCAATTCAGTCCTGACCAGGCCTGACACATAAGTCAACACAAAATCATCGAGGGGCCCAAGATATCGCTTTTAATCCTCGTAGGATAAAAGGAATAGATAAAGTTCAACTTATATGCTTGTACTAATTACTTGTTAAATTATACACAACAACACATTTTGTAACATCAAGTTACTGATGCGTTTTTGAACTATCAATGTACAACCAACTCGTAGTCAACAACTCATATATCTTGGTTTGTAGATTTTATGACATTATCGTCTCACAATCACTCGTGATACATTCCATGAAGTGATTCATGTGAGCGTGGGTTTAATCCAATACTCAAATCTTATTTCAGGAGCACTCATGAACGCTGCAGCAAACTTTTGTTATGTCTAAACAACTTAGACAATCTACAAGCCATTTCATCACAGTCTTGCCTCATTACCTACTTCCAAAGTATGATCGACTGTGGATAATTCGAATAATCTTATTATTCTCGAAGTCAAAACATGCAAAATGAAACAATAGTAAGTAATTAACACTAGATAGTAACTTTACTCATAAACAAAACTCCTTTATTCAATCATCAAATGTTAATTACATTTTATCTATTACAAGTTTCTAAATTGCTATCTAATCACTAAAACTAATATCGTCCTTCAGCCCAATACTCCTAGCATGCTGCAAGTGCATAACCCTACTAAGTTCCTTTGTAAGGGGATATGGTGGGCTCTCCTCTGACGATACCCTTTTCACTACGAGGAGTCCTTCTTCTACCCGATGTCTAATGAAGTGATATTACCTGTCGATACGTCTGGATCTGCCATGATCCCTCAGTTCCTTGGTTAAGGCTAACGCACCCTCATTATCATAGATAATCTCCCTCGGTACCTGTCGATACTCTGATTCGCACATTGAATCAGCCACAGTCTCTTGCTTAGAGCTTGTCCATGTTATTGCTCCTCCATTTAAGGTAAATACCTAGCTCGACTGAGACCGGAAATTATCTCGGTCGGTCTGAAAGCTGACGTCAGTATACCCAATCACTCTTAAGTCATCACTCCCACCAAGGGTAAGGACCCAGTCCTTAGTCCTTCGTAAGTACTTAAGAATGTTCTTTACTGCAATCCAGTGAGCTCTACCAGGGTTCCCTTGATATCGACTAACCATGCTCAAAGCAAAAGCCACATCAAGGCGAGTACATGTCATAGCATACATGATCAAGCCAATGGCGGAAGCATAAGGTACTCAACTCATTTCTTCTATCTCAGCATCGGTACTCGGACTCTGAGTCTTACTCTGTTTGGTATTGATCTGAATAGGCAATTCTCCTTTCTTAGAATTTTCTATGTTGAAACGTTTCAACACCTTTTCTAAGTAGATACTTTGACTAAGCCCTATTAGTCTTTTACTCCTAATTCTTAAAATGCTTATTCCTAGAATGTAAGCAGCTTCTCCAAGGTCCTTCATAGAAAAGCACTTCCCAAGCCAGGACTTAACCTCCTGTAGGTTTGGGACGTCGTTTCCTATGAGCAGTATGTCATCCACATACAATACGAGGAAGCTAACTATACTCCCACTAGCTTTGACATATACGCATGACTCATCCTTGCTTCTCGAAAAACCAAAATCTTTGACTTTCTCAACGAAACAAAGATTCCATCTGTGAGATGCTTGTTTTAATCCATAGATAGATTTCCCAAGCTTGCATACTCTATTCGGGTACTTTGCATCCACAAAACCCTCTAGTTGATTCATGTAAACATCCTCAGCCAACTTTCCATTTAGGAAAGTGGTTTTGACGTCCATCTGCCATATTTCATAATCATGAAATGCAGCTATGGCCAGCATAACCCTTATAGATTTGATTTTGGCCACTGGTGAGAAGGTCTCATCATAGTAAACCCCAGGGGTTTGAGTAAAGCCCTTCGCAACCAATCGTGCATTAAACGTATGCACTTTCCCATCCATGTCGGTTTTCTTCTTGAAGATCCACTTGCACCCGATCGTCTTACGACCCGGTACATTGTCCACCAAGTTCCAAACTTGATTTTCATACATGGAATGAATCTCGGTGTCCATTGCCTCTTTCCAATTTGCAGACTCCGGGCCTACCATGGCTTCTTTGTAGTTGTTAGGTTCATCCATATTTATCAGTGTACTATCACTAATAAACATATCACCCTCGGCAGTTATATGGAAGCCATATAATACGGGTGGAACACAAACTCTACTGGAATGTCTAAGAGGTAAGGACTTGTCAATCGGTTCAACGGGAGTTTCCTCCTCGGGTTGAGTGCTAGTGTTTAAGGTTCCTTCATCACTTGATTCTTGAAGGTCTTCAAGGTCAATTTGCCTCCTACCTTCCTCTTGGAATATGAGCTCTCTCTCTCGGAAAACCCCTCTCCTTGCAACAAAGACAACATTGTCACTCGGTCTATAGAAGAGATATCCAAACGATTTATGCGGATAGCTGATGAAAATATATCACTCACTACGAGGTTCAAGCTTTTCGTGAGTCTCTCATCTTAAGAAAGCCTCATAACCCCAAACATTGATATGTGCCAACGAGGGAACCTTCCCTGTCCACATCTCATGAGGTGTTTTGGTAACCTTCTTAGTTGGGACTAGATTAAGGATATGGGCGGCAGTCTCTAAGGCATACCCCCAGAATGAGATAGGTAACGAAGCTCGACTCATCATGGAACGAACCATGTACAACAGGGTTCGATTGTGCCTCTCAGCCACACCATTCTATTACGGTGTCCTAGGTGGCGTTAATTGTGAAACAATTTCATATTCCTTAAGGTAGTCGTGGAACTCGATACTAAGATACTCACCATCTCGACCGGATCAGAGCATCTTTACCTTCCTGCCTAATTGATTCTCTACTTCTTGCTTAAACTCTTTGAACTTTTTAAAAGTTTTTGACTTATGCTTGATTAAGTAGATACACCCATATCTGCTATAATCATCGATAAAAGTCACATAGAAGCGGTTTGCATCCCTTGTGGTGGATCTAAAGGGCCTACACACATCAGTGTGTATGAGATCCAATAATCCCTCACCCCTTTCACAAGTCCCAGTGAAGGGTGACTTAGTCATCTTTCTAAGTAAACAAGACTCATACGCTTCATCGGACCTAAGGTCAAATGACTCCAATACTTCGTCCGTTTAGAGTTGAGCTATGTGTTTCTTGTTGACATGTCCAAGACGACAATGCCACAAGCATGCTTTATCCAAACCATTGGATAAATCAATACACAACACATCATTTCCTAAGTTGTCTACAACCATCATAGTTTCATATATACCATTACAAGGCAATGCTTCAAAATAGAAAGTACCATTAAAGAAAGCATTAATAGAACCAATTTCATTATTAAACGAAAATCTAAAACCTTGTTTATACAAACCATGAAATGAAATAATGTTTCTTGTCATTTCTGACGAGTAGCAACAATTATTCAACTCTAATCCTAACCCACTACTAAGCACTAAATAATAAACTCCAATCTTAGTGACAGGCGACACTTTCCTATTCCCCATGATCAAGTTCATCTTCCCGTGCTCCACATCCCTACTTCTTCTTAGACCCTGCAAATCATAACAAATGTGAAAACCACATATTGTGCCAAGGACCCAAGAACTAGGATTTGATGAGTTATTAAATTGAATAGTGTAAATACCAGCAAAGGTGGGGTTTATCTTCCCATCCTTGATGTCTTGCATGTACTTCGGGCAGCTTCGTTTCCAATGCCCTTTTTCATGACAATGGAAGCACTCTGCATCCTTTGGATTGGAAGAGGGACTACAGAACCACCTTTGGATCCACTCGAAGAAGAACCATCATGGGATTTTCCTTTGTGGCTCTTATGGGGAGCTTTCCTCTTCTTCCCATTCCCATGTCCAATTTCTAGGACTGGGGCTGCATCAGTAGGAGTGGGTACAACAGACTTGCCTTTTAAACCACTTTCAGCAATTCTGAGTAGGCCTTGAAGTATGCTTAGAGTGACTTCCTCCTTGTTCATTAATAAGTAATTCTGAATTTATCATAACAAGGAGGCAAAGAGTGTAGGATAATATCAACAGCCAACTCTTCGTCAAAGTTGACATTCAACTTCAGCAAGCGGTCCACATACCTTTGCATCCTTTGCAAGTGGGTCGTGATGGACACTCCATCCTTTATTTTTGTAGTTATCATGGAGGCAATGATTTCATACCTTTCTTGTCGAGCACTTTGATGGTACCTTTCCATCAAGTCTTGGTGCATCTCGAAAGGCCAGAAGTCCTTATAGGACCTCTGAAGCTCAGGAGTCATAGTTGCAATCATGATACACGACACCTTTTTCACGTCCTTCTCATGAGCCCTATACTCAGCCAATTGCTCAGGAGTAGCAGATTCTTCATTAATTTCCGTCAACTCTTTGTCAAGAACATATTCTTTATCGTCATATCGAAGGGTCATGCATATGTTACAAATCCAATCTTTGAAGTTGGACCCATCGAAGATTACCCTCTCATATAAGTTCATGAGGGTGAAAGAGCCAGAAGAGTTGGAGCCATAAGCGTTGGAAGTAGACATATGAAAAAGAAGAACAAGTTTAATTAGATAGAAATCCTTAATATGACCCCCAAATGAAATATTATGGCTAGGACCCAAACACAATAATTCACAATTCAGAAAAGGTATGTCTTAATCTAACTGTAAATTATTTGAAGGGATGTAAATGATGATTTACCAATTTCACCACCCAAAAACAAATTTTGAAATAATTAAGTTTTATGAAATTCCTAGTTCTTTGAGATTCATTGAACTTTTCATTGGCATGTTTCCATCTCGATTATGCCCTTCACGTTTGTGACTGGGATACCGAGGATCACAAACAAGGTGTGAAAACCATACAAATAGGTGTGGTACTCTCGATGTCGTTTACCACCTAATCAATGTGTCAGTTAGCCACACACGCTCCATTGATCTATGATAATTCTCGAGCTACCCTTTGCCACCCTTGTTAGTCCCAAATTAGTGTGCCGGTTAGCCACACATGCTCCACTAACGACTTGGCAAGGTGCAAAGTGCAATTTCATGGAATAACATCTTTTGACATTTTTCCTAAAGTAACTAAGATTAGGAATTTATAAAAAAAACATTTAGTTACTTTATAAGATCATTATACTTATTGATGTGGAATTAGTTTGTCATATCCTACCCGTTCGGCTAACGACCCTCCACCAATCAAAGAAGCGGTGGGTAGGAGTGGACACCCATTCAACCGTCATTTTATAGGCAGTTTCCTTATCCCCCCCCCCCCCCTTATAGATCAGCTTCATAAATGAGGCCTACTAACGGTAAGACTGACTCGTCTTATATATATATATATATATATATATATATATATATATATATATATATATATATATATATATATATATATATATATATATATATATATATATATAAGTATTAATCCTTTAATAATATAATAGTATAAGGGTTGAATTTTAAATTTTTAAAACTCTAGGGTTTAGAATTTAAATATTTCAAAATTAGAACTTTTAATTAATAATTTAAATTCCAAAACTTGGGGGCAAATCTTGAAACTTTTCAAAACCTTTTAGATCAAATTTGAAAAAAAATTAAATAAACATATAATTAATCTTTATCACAAAATTTGACCTAATCCAATTTCATATGGTAAGATAATTCAAATCAATTCTACAAATAACTAATTTATCACAAAATCAAGTAATTATCTTAAAATTGACAATTATCTTGCAATTAGATGAGGATAATCATTACCTTATCATTTTTATCAATCAAAACAGTTTATGGTAATGATCTTAATCCAATTTTGGTTAAAATCTCGAAAAATCTGTCAACAGACGAACCGACTCAATGAGTCAGGCAATAGACTCGTCGAGTAGCCCCAACTCGTCGAGTCCTACTATGGACTCGTCGAGTTCATCAGGCAGAATGCAGAATTCAGTTTGCTTCAACTTTGAACGGTTAACCAATGCATTAATATAATAGAAAACACCCTAAGCTCTTACCACTAATGGGTTTTGAGCACTACAACAATCATATGGTGTACATGCAACCCTAATGCTTTGGATCTAGGTTTTCTCAAATTATACATGCAATATTAAACCATCCAAAGCATGAACTTTAACTAGCATACAGTTCTCAAGAATTGCAACATAAAACAAGTTAGATAAATATCTTTTTGTTGTAGCTTGTTATCCTTGACCTTTAAGAGCTTAGTACCTCAAATGCGATACCTCTAATAAGTCACAAACACCAAGAGCAATGGAGGATTATGAGAGAGAGGCTAAGAGGCACTAAAAATCGGCTAGGGTTTCTTCCTTAGAAGCATTGGCCAATTTTGGGAGTGCTAGAGGTTCTATTTATAGTGTAGGTTCCTTGGGGTTTTTGTAACATCCCCCTCTGGCACGTATCACAATATTGTCCGCTTTGGGCCACTCGGCACAAGGACTTCCCAGGGGGTCACCCATCCTGGTACTACTCCCGCCCGAGCACGCTTAACTGCAGAGTTCTTATGGGATCTGCTGCCCTCACGGCTTTAAAACGCGTTGTGATAGGGAAGGTATCCACACCCCTTATAAGGAATGCTTAGTTCTCCTTCCCAGCCGATGTGGGATCAGATCTAACCCACTTTCACCCCCCATTATAGGGTTCGACGTCCCCGTCGAACACATCGACCCGTGCCCTAGCTCTGATACCATTTGTAACATCCCCCTCTGGCACGTATCACAATATTGTCCGCTTTGGGCCACTCGGCACAAGGACTTCCCAGGGGGTCACCCATCCTGGTACTACTCCCGCCCGAGCACGCTTAACTGCAGAGTTCTTATGGGATCTGCTGCCCTCACGGCTTTAAAACGCGTTGTGATAGGGAAGGTATCCACACCCCTTATAAGGAATGCTTAGTTCTCCTTCCCAGCCGATGTGGGATCAGATCTAACCCACTTTGTCACACCCCCGAACCAGACGGCGGAAACGTCCGGGGGCTGTCGTGACTCAATTGAATACCATAACATTGAATATATATGAAACAAACAACATTCGTCACCATTCATCAACAGAATACAACCAGTAGTGTTTACATGTCATACATTGTTTGAGATATTACATTTCCAAAAATTAATATTGTTTGGTTCATTCAAAAATAAACTGCAACCGTCACTGAGCATGATTTCCCTTGATTCACTGGTTTCCTGAGAATACAAGTATTTTGAAAAACGTCAACATATGAAATGTTGGTGAGTTCATAAGTAGTGTTTGAAATCGAATGTTTATATTGTTTGAAAAACCACCAGAAAATCCGATATTTTCTGAAAAGAAAAGCTTTCAAAAACGTTTGTGAAGATCCATAGGTATGCTTGTTTGTTTCTATACTTGCAAAAATTGTTCATTTAAGTTGTATGCATTTAAAATCTGTATGTGATAAAAACCCTAGGGAAACCCGATGTTCCCCTAGTTCTTTTGAAATCCGTTGAGTTGAGTTGAAACCATTACGAAAATAGTAGTATCGGTCCCAAGCGACGTTGGAAGGTTCTCGAGCATTGATTATTTACTACAAACCCGCATTACACAAATGCCCGGTTTATAGATATACCAACGATTCCCGAAGGCGTCGTCAGTACTAATCACGTTATCCAATCGCCCGGACTATGAGTGGTCCCACATCCGAAGAGAAAGAGGTCACGAAGACCCCGGTAACTCTATTAACCGGCTGGGAAAAATGTGTGCGAGGGGTCCCCGACCCGCCTCGTAAAATGTGTAGACTTTTCTAGCAATACCATGGCCCTTGGGGTCCAATGATACAAGCCATTGAAAGTCACCCTACGTTGTGCCAAGTCGGTAAAACTCAACACTTCGTAGAAAAAAAATGTCTTCGGGCCTTAAGATCAGGTCATTGGGCTAGCTAGGCCCAACAAACAAGATTTTACACTTTTGGGGCCCGAAGATGGTGCGTAGACGTCTGTGCACACTCGTATGTATGTGTATTACCAATCGTTATTTGTATGTATCAAAGAGTTAGTAGTTGTGGATTTTCATTGGCTCGAGACCGAGCCAATTCGTTTAACAACGACTTTTGGTATTGTAATGAGTTGTATTTCGTTGGTAGTTGAGGTGTCATTATTTGATCACATTGTACATAATGAATCAGCCTTGAAATATTTCTGTTTTCAGCCCCTCATTATTTGTAAAATTTACATTTTCAACCCTTTTATTTGAATATTTCCCGGTTTGGTCCTTAAACTATTTTTCTTGACATTTTAACACCAAAAATTATTGAAATTAATATTTTCCAGCATATTTTTCAAAGAAAACAGTTTAAGTCCCTGAAAATGCAGTTTTTCTCGGTTTAGTCCATCTTTTCGCAATTTTGACAATTTTGGCCCAAAATGGAAAATTTTTGCAACTTTGGCCCTTTTTAAATTTAAAAAGCATTTTAAACCTTTGAAAAGGGTTTGGGACACTTATAGTCCACTGTTTTACAGAATTTCACAGTTTTGGCCCTTCAAAACAGAAAAATTCGCATAATGGGCCTTATTGGGCCGAAATTTACATTTTTAGCCCAATAGGCTTGAAATTTATGTTTTTAATCCTCAAAATGAATAAAATTCCAGAAATAGCTTTATTGAAACTGTTTTGACACATTTCAACTATCAGAATCTGTAAAATGTCATTTTGGGCCCCTAACTTTGTATTTTTCACATTTTTGGCCCAAAATGTGTGTTTTTAGCTTAAAGAAAATTGTTGCTAACCACTTAGCTATTTATCTAGTATCACTTATTATGTAGGAACATATTTGAAGCTAATATCATAAAACATGAGTTATATCTCGGTTTTGAGGGGTTTAATGGCTAGATCCAACATCAAAACACATATAAGCATACATATAAGCATGGAAATCATACAAGGCATACAAATACATATAGATCTACACTTTCACTTGTATTCCCCCCCACAAAAACTCTTAAAAACAGAAAATAGGGGTATGAATCTCACCTTGAGTGGGTAGTTTCGGTTCTTGAAGAAAATTGGAAGAAATGAAGTGATTTTTGGCCCTTGCACTCCTTGATGAACTTTTCGAGATTATGGGGTTTCTAGAGTGCAAGATCACGGTTTTTACATGGATTAGGAAGAGATTTTGATAACAAAAGAATTTAAACCATAGATCTATGAATAATCTTACCTTAGATGATGATTTACTTGCAAAATCCTCTTGGAAAGTCCCTAAATTTCGAGATCTTTGGAGAGGGGAGGGAAGGAGAGTTCTTGTGTGTTCTAGAGAGAAAGTGGAGATATTTTTGGTGTGTGTAGTGTTGCTTGGCCGAGAGCAAGAAGGGAGGAGAGAAAGAAATGACTCTTGAAGTGATACTTGCATGGGTGTATGTGATTTGTGCCTAGAAATCCATTAGGTAATAGTGAGGTGGCAACCAAAGTCAACCTCCCCTTGGATTTGGGCCTTGGGCCGAGAATATGAAGGGGAAAGAGGAAAAATTTGGGCTTTTGCCCCCAAGCCCAACATTAGAGGTAATTAGGGTGTGTTTTAAGTCTAAGGAGTGTGGTAGGATTTCTATGTTTTTCTTGAACTAGTTTTAGGTTATTCATGTATCAAGGCTTTTAATTTATTTAATTCTAGGCCCAACATGACCTAAAATGTTAAAATAAATAAGTGTGGATCCAATTAGAGCCCAATTAGGGTTCTAAGCCCATGATAGTCTAATTGGAAGCTTATTGGTCCATTAGGATCCAATAAGGAAGTTCTAGTCCAAAATAGACTTAATAAGAACTTCTAGGGTCTCCAATTGTTTGATGACTATTTATAGTACTTGTATTTTGTATTTGATTGAAGTTTTTGATTCACATAAACTTGAATGCATAGATTACATGGCTCAAAATTTACAGTTGTGACATCATCCCCCCGTTAGAGGGAATTTCGTCCCGAAATTCTGTTTGAAAGCTAGATTTGAGAAAACTAGAATAGGTGAGGGTACTTCTGCTTCATTTGGTCTTCGCGTTCCCACGTGAATTCTGGCCCACGCTTTGCGTTCCACCGTACCTTCACGATCGGGATGCGACTCTGCTTAGTACGCTTCACCTCCCTGTCCATGATTTCGATTGGCTCTTCGACGAACAGGAGATTCTCATTGATTTCGATTTCGTCAAGAGGAATGACAAGGGTTTCATCTGATAGGCACTTTTTCAGATTAGAGACGTGAAATACAGGGTGCACACCGTTTAGCTCCGCGGGTAGTTGTAGTCTGTAGGCTACCGGACCTATTCGGGCGACGATTTCGAAAGGTCCAATGTACCGTGGGTTTAACTTTCCTCGTTTTCCGAAACGTATAACCCCTTTCCAGGGTGAGACTTTCAGCAATACTCGATCACCGACCTGGAACTCTAAGGGCTTTCGCCGTTTATCAGCGTAGCTCTTCTGCCGGTCACGCGATGCCTGTAATCGAGCTTTGATCTGGACAATCTTTTCTGTGGTCTCGCGAATGATTTCCGGTCCTGTCATTGCCCTATCCGACGTATGTGCTCTTGCTAGCTGGGTGTCACCTACTTCAGCCCAACATAACGGTGATCTACATTTACGCCCGTACAGTGCTTCGAAAGGGGCCACCTTAATGCTCGAATGATAACTATTGTTATATGAAAACTCGATCAACGGTAGGTGGGTATCCCAAGACTTTCCGAAGTCTATCACACATGCACGAAGCATATCTTCAAGCGTCTGAATGGTTCGTTCGCTTTGACCGTCTGTTTGTGGGTGATACGCGGTGCTCATATCAAGATGAGTTCCCATTGCCTTGTGGAGCGACTGCCAAAAGCGTGACGTGAACCTACTGTCCCTATCCGAAATGATGGATTTTGGCACTCCATGAAGTCTTACAATCTCTCGTAGGTACAAACGCGTCAGCCTCTCCATCTTGTAGGACTCCTTGATGGGCAGGAAATGGGCCGATTTCGTCAGTCGGTCGATTATTACCCATATGGTGTCCAATCCGTCCGACGTCTTGGGTAGCTTAGTCACGAAGTCCATAGAAATCCCCTCCCATTTCCACTCAGGGATTGCCGGTTGTTGTAACAATCCGGAAGGTTTCTGGTATTCCACTTTTACTTTGGCACACGTAAGGCACTTACTAACATAAGTTGCGATTTCCGCCTTCATGTTAGGCCACCAATAGTGCTGCTTAATGTCCAAATACATCTTGTCCGAACCAGGATGAATGGAGTATCGTGTCTTGTGGGCTTCCTTCATAACGATCTCCCTGAATCCTCCGATTTTTGGAACCCAAATACGGTTCATGAAGTAGTATACCCCATTCTCTTTGACTTCCAGGTTCTTCTCCATCCCGCGTAATGCCTCGCTAGTTCTGTTTTCCGTTTTCATAGCCTCTGCCTGGGCTGATGCAATTTGAGTGGTCAAATGAGACTGAATGGTTATCGAGTGCGTTTTCGTACGTCGATTTGTGTATTCCTTTCGACTTAATGCGTCAGCTACCACGTTGGCCTTGCCTGGATGGTACTTGATCTCGCATTCGTAGTCGTTTAACAATTCCACCCATCTTCGTTGTCTCATGTTTAGTTCCTTCTGATTCAAAATGTGCTGGAGGCTCTTGTGGTCCGTAAAGATGGTGCACTTTGTACCGTACAGGTAGTGCCTCCAAATTTTTAGGGCGAAGACCACAGCTCCCAGTTCTAGGTCATGGGTTGTGTAATTTACTTCGTGCGCCTTTAGTTGACGGGACGCATATGCTATCACTCTTCCACGTTGCATGAGAACGCAACCTAAGCCTTGATTTGACGCGTCACAGTATACCACAAAATCTTCCGTTCCTTCAGGTAGAGATAGTACAGGAGCGCTGCAAAGAGCTTGCTTCAAGGTTCGAAACGCAATCTCTTGTCTGTCTGTCCACTTGAATGGCACACTCTTTTGTGTAAGCAAGGTAAGTGGCTTGGCGATTTTTGAGAAGTTTTGGATGAATCTTCTATAGTAGCCTGCTAGGCCTAAGAACTGACGAATTTCTGTGGGAGTAGTCGGAGTTGCCCATCCTTCCACAGCTTTGACCTTAGAGGGATCCACATGAATTCCATCTTGGCTAACTACGTGACCTAAGAAATTCACACTCCGAAGCCAGAACTCGCACTTGGAGAGTTTGGCGTAAAGCTTTTCCGATCGCAGCGTTTCTAGGACTTGTCGGAGATGTTGGCCATGCTCCTCTTTGCTTCGAGAATAGACGAGGATGTCATCGATAAACACAATGACGAAGTTGTCCAGGAACGGTCGACAGATTCGATTCATTAGGTCCATAAATGCGGCAGGTGCATTTGTTAGACCGAAGGGCATCACGACGAATTCGTAATGTCCATAGCGGGTTCGGAAAGCGGTTTTAGGAATATCTTCTTCTCGGACCTTGAGTTGATGGTATCCGGACCGTAGATCTATTTTAGAAAAATAGCTAGCTCCTTGGAGCTGGTCAAATAAATCATCGATTCGCGGGAGTGGGTAGCGGTTTTTAACAGTGAGTTTATTCAACTCTCTGTAATCGATGCACATTCTGAAGGATTCGTCCTTCTTTTTGACAAAGAGCACCGGAGCTCCCCATGGCGAGTAGCTAGGTCGGATAAATCCCTTGTCCAGAAGCTCACTGAGTTGGCTGGACAATTCCTGCATTTCAGCAGGAGCCAGTCGATATGGTGATTTAGCGAGGGGAGTTGCTCCTGGAACGAGGTCGATTCGGAATTCAACCTGTCTCTCTGGGGGTACTCCTGGAAGATCTTCGGGAAACACGTCCGGATATTCACACGCCACCGGAATGTCTTGGATGTTAGTTTCCTCTTTGGTCTTGTCCACTATGTGGGCCAAGAACGCTAAGTTGTTCTTTCGCAGATGTCTTTGTGCTTTGATGCACGAGATGAGGCGGAGATTCGTACTGGGTTTGTCTCCGTAAATTACTAGGGTTTCGTGATTCGGGAGACGAAGGCGAACGGCCTTCTCGTGGCACATAATCTCAGCATGGTGGGGGCTTAACCAATCCATGCCGATAATCACATCGAAACTCCTAATTGACACTGGCATCAGATCTATTTGAAAGACGTGCTGGTTAAGGGTTAGGGTACATCCGATGTAGATCTCCCTAGTGGATTCGGTCTTCCCATTGGCCATTTCCACCGTATAGGTTTCATTTAGCTTCTGGGGTTGTTGTTTTAGTAAATGTTTAAACTTCTCGCTTACGAAACTTCGCTCCGCTCCGGTATCAAATAAGATGCATGCATAAGTGTGGTTTAGGAGAAACGTACCGGTCACAACTGCGGGATCTTGAACTGCATCACTCTGACCCATAGTCAGCATTCTTCCTGTTCCTCTGTTTCCGGAGTTGTTGTTGTTGTTAGGGCAGTCTCGACGGAAATGTCCCGTCCTTCCACACCCGAAACAGGTGTGGCTAGGCCCTGTGTTGTTGCCGCCGGCATTGGTGTTGTTGGTGTTGCGGTGATTGTTGTTGTTGTTCTGGTTGTTTCCCTGACTCTGGTTCTGAGAAGGGTAAGTCCTGCAGAACTTTGCAGTGTGTCCCCTTCGATTGCAACTGGTGCAATGGAACTCCCTACATTCTCCTTGGTGATGGAAACCGCATTTGTTGCATTTGGGATGAGTGCCGGAATAGGGTCTTGAAGTATTTGAAGTGGCTGAGGCTGGAGCATGTGAGGTGACTGGAACCGGCGCAGTGACAGCGTGAACTGCCACCGTTTGCTGCCTTTTTGAGGTCTCAGGGCCTTGACGCCCCTTCCTCTTGTTGTTCCATCCCTTCTTACCATCGCTCTCCTTCTTCTTCTCAGTCTCTACCGGTTTCTCGCCCTTTTTGTGGTTATGATCATATAGCCTCTTTGCCAATCTCTTCGCGCTGTCAAACGTTTCAGGGTTCGCAGCTATCACGTTCCCTTGAATGGGGGGTGTCAATCCCCAAATGAATCGTTCAATCTTCTTCCCCTCTGATGTGATCATACCCGGGCACAACAGCGATAGTTCGCTGAATCTCGATATGTAAGCATCGATGTTCCCATTCTGCACTGTGAGATTCCATAGTTCCTGCTCCATCTTCTGTATTTCGCCTCGGGGGCAGTACTCAGCCGTCAACATCTCTTTCATCTCTGTCCAGGGAATAGAGTTGGCGACAGGAAGTGTCATAGCTTCCACATGACCATTCCACCAAGTGAGTGCTTGGTCCACGAAAGTGCAGGCCGCGAACTTCACTTTCATCTGCTCGGGGCACTCGCATATCTCGAACACCGACTCTACCTTCTCGATCCATCGCTTTAGGGCGATCACTCCTCCGGTACCGTTGAAAGTTCGGGGTTTAGCGTTCGCAAAATCCTTGTAGGTGCACGTTTTAGTGAGTCCTTGGTTCGTCCCGTTGTTCGAACTTCCGGAGCCTTGACCATTGCCTCCTCCATTGTTTCCTCGGTGAAGTTGTGCCATAGCTGCCGTGACCGCAGCAGACACGGCTGCCTGAAAAGCAGTGGAGTCAACTTCCGGCGGGGTTGGTTCGGGATTCCCGCGAGTAGCTGGGCGAGGCATCTTTCTGTCATGAAACGGAAAGATGTTGAGTGTACGTGGTTTCGGTGAGGTTGTGATCCTACTAACTAGGTGTAGGGTACGAACCTAAACATTACTATCATCAAGCATGTAATCATAACAACTCAACACATAACAACCGAGAATATCATAGCAAAACACACAAAAGTTCATTAATATTATCCGTGTTTAGTACAAGAAAATTTGCTCGTAGGAGCATACATAAGTAACACTAATCTGACAGCATAAAGGCTCCATGAGTAGTGTAGTCACTTAAACATAGAGCCGGAGTACCTAACATAGTTACTAATATCCTACTACGATAGGTCTATCCCTAACCGTGATGAGCTGCGTCAGGAGGTGGTGCCGAAGATGTGGATGCTCCCTGAAAACGAGTCACTAAGCGTTCCGCATCCTGAAGTCGAGATTCCCACCTTACCTGCCTCATGTGAAACTCCCGGAGGACGTCACGCGTCTCCTGTTCCGCACGCTCGACTCTAGTCCACAGCCGGCGTACCTGATCAGCAGTGTCCTGAGCAAGGTCGCCGGTGTCCCGTAACCGTCTCACCATGACCGGTAGGGCTCGGTCGGCCGGTCCTCCGTCCCTCAAGTCAAAGAACTCACGTGACATGCCAAACGGGGGTCGCTGTCCCTGATGTCTGCTCCATCTCCAAAGATCCATGCCCCAAGGAGGGGTAGGTCCAGTGGGTCCCACACGATAAGCGGGTACCCTGATCGGGTAAGGGGGGTCGATGACCTCGGACTCTGCATCCGAATCACCCCCTTCGCTGTCATCGAGCTCCTCTTCGAAAGGTTCTTCGTCTTCTTCGGGTTTGGCAGGCTCGCCCTCGACTTCTGCTTCCGGTTCCCCATCTGATTCCTCTTCGGGGTCCTCCTCAGGTTCTTCTTCAGGCTCTTCCTCAGGCTCCTCCTCTAACCACCCGTTGTTTCCCTGATTAGGGAAGTAGGGGTCTCCAGGGTGATGAAAGCCAGCCATGCTGTCTGCGCGAGTACGTAATTATGCTACATTATTCCTAGGGTACTATGACTATTACACAAGCTAAGCAAATATTCTCTTTTTGGGTGATATAGGGTAAAATTTTTAGGTTCCCTGGCTATTCCGATCTCATCAAGACATGTGTTAGTTTTACCTTGGAGAGAATGTAGTTGATCAGGCTACATTCACTCCTTTGGTATCACTAAGAACAGTCCCGAATTAACCGAGATACCAGTATTATGGTGTTTGATTCAGCGTTAGGTCCTTACTCCTAATGCAAGCAAGTGTATTTTATTCATTTGTTTTGTTCAGAGTTATGTTAGTCCCTCTTATTGGTTTATAGTTGCATATCAATGTATGGCTCGACATGCTAGTTCACTATAAACAAAGCTCTGATACCAACCTGTCACACCCCCGAACCAGACGGCGGAAACGTCCGGGGGCTGTCGTGACTCAATTGAATACCATAACATTGAATATATATGAAACAAACAACATTCGTCACCATTCATCAACAGAATACAACCAGTAGTGTTTACATGTCATACATTGTTTGAGATATTACATTTCCAAAAATTAATATTGTTTGGTTCATTCAAAAATAAACTGCAACCGTCACTGAGCATGATTTCCCTTGATTCACTGGTTTCCTGAGAATACAAGTATTTTGAAAAACGTCAACATATGAAATGTTGGTGAGTTCATAAGTAGTGTTTGAAATCGAATGTTTATATTGTTTGAAAAACCACCAGAAAATCCGATATTTTCTGAAAAGAAAAGCTTTCAAAAACGTTTGTGAAGATCCATAGGTATGCTTGTTTGTTTCTATACTTGCAAAAATTGTTCATTTAAGTTGTATGCATTTAAAATCTGTATGTGATAAAAACCCTAGGGAAACCCGATGTTCCCCTAGTTCTTTTGAAATCCGTTGAGTTGAGTTGAAACCATTACGAAAATAGTAGTATCGGTCCCAAGCGACGTTGGAAGGTTCTCGAGCATTGATTATTTACTACAAACCCGCATTACACAAATGCCCGGTTTATAGATATACCAACGATTCCCGAAGGCGTCGTCAGTACTAATCACGTTATCCAATCGCCCGGACTATGAGTGGTCCCACATCCGAAGAGAAAGAGGTCACGAAGACCCCGGTAACTCTATTAACCGGCTGGGAAAAATGTGTGCGAGGGGTCCCCGACCCGCCTCGTAAAATGTGTAGACTTTTCTAGCAATACCATGGCCCTTGGGGTCCAATGATACAAGCCATTGAAAGTCACCCTACGTTGTGCCAAGTCGGTAAAACTCAACACTTCGTAGAAAAAAAATGTCTTCGGGCCTTAAGATCAGGTCATTGGGCTAGCTAGGCCCAACAAACAAGATTTTACACTTTTGGGGCCCGAAGATGGTGCGTAGACGTCTGTGCACACTCGTATGTATGTGTATTACCAATCGTTATTTGTATGTATCAAAGAGTTAGTAGTTGTGGATTTTCATTGGCTCGAGACCGAGCCAATTCGTTTAACAACGACTTTTGGTATTGTAATGAGTTGTATTTCGTTGGTAGTTGAGGTGTCATTATTTGATCACATTGTACATAATGAATCAGCCTTGAAATATTTCTGTTTTCAGCCCCTCATTATTTGTAAAATTTACATTTTCAACCCTTTTATTTGAATATTTCCCGGTTTGGTCCTTAAACTATTTTTCTTGACATTTTAACACCAAAAATTATTGAAATTAATATTTTCCAGCATATTTTTCAAAGAAAACAGTTTAAGTCCCTGAAAATGCAGTTTTTCTCGGTTTAGTCCATCTTTTCGCAATTTTGACAATTTTGGCCCAAAATGGAAAATTTTTGCAACTTTGGCCCTTTTTAAATTTAAAAAGCATTTTAAACCTTTGAAAAGGGTTTGGGACACTTATAGTCCACTGTTTTACAGAATTTCACAGTTTTGGCCCTTCAAAACAGAAAAATTCGCATAATGGGCCTTATTGGGCCGAAATTTACATTTTTAGCCCAATAGGCTTGAAATTTATGTTTTTAATCCTCAAAATGAATAAAATTCCAGAAATAGCTTTATTGAAACTGTTTTGACACATTTCAACTATCAGAATCTGTAAAATGTCATTTTGGGCCCCTAACTTTGTATTTTTCACATTTTTGGCCCAAAATGTGTGTTTTTAGCTTAAAGAAAATTGTTGCTAACCACTTAGCTATTTATCTAGTATCACTTATTATGTAGGAACATATTTGAAGCTAATATCATAAAACATGAGTTATATCTCGGTTTTGAGGGGTTTAATGGCTAGATCCAACATCAAAACACATATAAGCATACATATAAGCATGGAAATCATACAAGGCATACAAATACATATAGATCTACACTTTCACTTGTATTCCCCCCCACAAAAACTCTTAAAAACAGAAAATAGGGGTATGAATCTCACCTTGAGTGGGTAGTTTCGGTTCTTGAAGAAAATTGGAAGAAATGAAGTGATTTTTGGCCCTTGCACTCCTTGATGAACTTTTCGAGATTATGGGGTTTCTAGAGTGCAAGATCACGGTTTTTACATGGATTAGGAAGAGATTTTGATAACAAAAGAATTTAAACCATAGATCTATGAATAATCTTACCTTAGATGATGATTTACTTGCAAAATCCTCTTGGAAAGTCCCTAAATTTCGAGATCTTTGGAGAGGGGAGTGAAGGAGAGTTCTTGTGTGTTCTAGAGAGAAAGTGGAGATATTTTTGGTGTGTGTAGTGTTGCTTGGCCGAGAGCAAGAAGGGAGGAGAGAAAGAAATGACTCTTGAAGTGATACTTGCATGGGTGTATGTGATTTGTGCCTAGAAATCCATTAGGTAATAGTGAGGTGGCAACCAAAGTCAACCTCCCCTTGGATTTGGGCCTTGGGCCGAGAATATGAAGGGGAAAGAGGAAAAATTTGGGCTTTTGCCCCCAAGCCCAACATTAGAGGTAATTAGGGTGTGTTTTAAGTCTAAGGAGTGTGGTAGGATTTCTATGTTTTTCTTGAACTAGTTTTAGGTTATTCATGTATCAAGGCTTTTAATTTATTTAATTCTAGGCCCAACATGACCTAAAATGTTAAAATAAATAAGTGTGGATCCAATTAGAGCCCAATTAGGGTTCTAAGCCCATGATAGTCTAATTGGAAGCTTATTGGTCCATTAGGATCCAATAAGGAAGTTCTAGTCCAAAATAGACTTAATAAGAACTTCTAGGGTCTCCAATTGTTTGATGACTATTTATAGTACTTGTATTTTGTATTTGATTGAAGTTTTTGATTCACATAAACTTGAATGCATAGATTACATGGCTCAAAATTTACAGTTGTGACAGTTTTAACTAGGAAACCCTAATTCACTTGCTTAGGCCCTAAGCAATCCAATAACCCTTATGATAGGCCCTTGGAAGAAATCTTCATGGACATTCACATAGATTTCGTACATCCCTAATCAATATGGATTATTAACCCAAACTACAAGTATTATTGATTTACCTAATCAGTCCTCGTTAATTTAATCAGTCTCTTTTGATCACTAAATTAATTTCAAATTAATTCTTTGATCAATACTAATTAAATAATATGATTTCTCAATTAATATATTATTCTTATAATATATTAATAAATCACAATTAACCTCTTTCTCAAATATCCATCCTATCAAATTGCTATGGTGAAGGCAACCCAAAACGATCATGCTACTATCAGTTCAAGTACATACCAATTATAGTTATGGGATTAGACACCTAATCCAACAGGTGATAATTGTCTTTGTGATTGTTGCATTTGTATGATCGAGCTAGGTCCATTAGATTGGCAGGGCTAGGCCCATTATGGTGGGTTGGGCCCAATGGTATGTATAGTATGCGGTATTGTGGGGAACTCACTAAGCTTTGTGTTTACGGTTTTTATGGTTATGGTTTCAGGTACTTCCGGTTCGAAAGGGAAGGGCTCGGCTTGATCGCAGCGCATCCACCCATATTTCCGTATTATGATATTTTGGGATTGTACTCTGATAACTGTTTTCTTATAAAGTACTTTTGAATAATTAGAAAAATGATAATGAATGTTGACTTAAATATAACTAGTGTTTTGGTCGAATTAAAAATAAAATTTTTACCTCATAATTTGTGGGACGTTACACTAGTGAGATTAGTGAAAGATTACAACTATTTTATGAGGTGTCTATTATGTTCTTCGGTGCCAAGTATCCTACAACCAATGTTTTTTTCCTTTGATATATGAGATTGGGCATTCTTTGCATGAGTAGACAAAATATGCTTTTAAAAAGATTAAGGATATAGCTTCACCGATTTTTTCCAATTTTAAAAAGTATTTTCTTGTAATTCATGAGATGATGGGAATGGTAGTGGTTTTAGATCCACGATACAAGTGAAAGTTCGTGGACTTACTTTTTCCTATGCTTTATGGAGAAGAAAAGATAAATCTTGAATTTCAATATTTTGGAGGGGTTTGTCAAATCTTTTTTTCAAGTGTATGATAAAAATGGCAATCAAGGTATTATATTTTTCTTATTATTTTTAGAAGAAAAAATATTATTTTACTTAAGTTATTTATAATATTGTACTAAACATTTGGTTTTGTATTGGTGGTGGTGCAATTTCCATTTCATCTTGCTTTAGTTGTGGATTATCTTTCGATCATCATATTGAATTGAAAAAGTCTTATCGGATGTTACTTCTATTACTTATATCAATGATGAATCAAGTGGTATGTGTGAGTTGGATAACTAGTTGAATGAGAAGTTGTTGCCTAAGGACATGAAATTTGATTTGTTGGTGTGGTGGAAAACAAATGGGTTTAAGTACCCGAAACTCCAAATGATAGCTAAAGACATATTAACTATTTATGTTTCCACCGTTGCCTTATATTCAACTTTCAGAACTAATGGAAGATTAGTAAATCCTTATCATAGTCGACTTCACACAAAGACATTAGAGGCTTTAATGTGTGCTCAAATTTGGTTGTTGAATGAAATTAGAGGTAATATACTATTTCATATTAATTATATGAATAATTTTTGCATATTAATAATGCTTTTGATAAATTCTTTTATGTTTTCTTATATATAATAATTTGTTCTGGGGCATATTGTCATTATATTAAATTTGATTATGATGTGGATAAGGTAAAATGACATTTATAAAAATATAGATTTTATATAATGTTTTTTTAATTGGTCATTTTATTTAACATTTTGTAGGAAGGTACTAAAGAAAGTCGAACACCAAGTACGAATGATTTGGTTTGATTTTGAGTTTGTGTTAAACTTTAATGTACTATTGTGATGGATTTAGTTTTTCATATTTTGTACTTAGTTGGTTGTTTTTGCTACAATATTCGACTATTAGTAACTTGTATTTTGTTATATGATGTTATGGACTTATTTGGTGTTGTGAGCTTGTGAAGGTTTTACTTTTTCATTGTTCAACAATTACATTTTTTACAAGCATTTTTACCATCAGTCGGAGTCGAAGTAGGGTATGGGATGGGATTCTAAGCTCCATTTCTCAACAGCATGACCAAGATATTGTGCCTTTGTTTTCTATGTTCATAATCATGACAGATGAGACGAATACAAAATTTTGGTTGGACATTGGTGTGCTAGTGAACCATTTATGATTTGTTTCAATAGATTGTTTATGTTTTCATCTAACAAAAATGATATGGTTAAAGATTTCTAAGTTTTGCAAAATTAGAGTTTTACTTGGCTTCGTAGTAATCGGGAGGTGTATGGAGCTCTTAGCTCTTGCTTTTGGTCTCCCTTGTGGAGGAGGTTATGCTTATGTGTGTTGTTGACAAGGGGCGATAGGAGTTGGATGTTTCAGGGAACTTCTAAGGTTAGTTAGGATGCATATTGATAACATTATGCTTCTAGTTGGTGATATTTGTACTCGATTGAATAGGTACCTACCTATCAAATTTACATTTTTTAGAGGTTTGCCCTTCAGCAACTTTTTACTTGTGTGAATTTGGATAAAAAAAAGAATTTGATGTGGAGTTTACTCGTTGTCCTATTTGTGCTAGTCGAATAGAAGATGTGGATAATTTATTCTTCAAATGTGAGTTCGCTCGATAAATTGGCACCATATGGGGATATGGATTGAGGTTGATATTCCCTCTTTTTCGAGTATTGAAGAGATGTTTAGGTTGCCTTGCACTTAGTCTTCTATTTGACACAACTTATTTTGGAATCAGTTTTTATAAGAATACTTTGGTTTTTTGGTCTTATAGAAATGTTTTGATGTTTCGGTAGTAGTTGTAGCAAAAGGTTGTTATTTTGGACAATGTCGTATCGTTTATGTTTAATTGGTTTAGTTATAAAACTCTAAGGCCATTTACAATTAGGATGCATTTGTGGAAAAAAAACTCATTATGTAATTTTGTATCGTTCCTTCGCTTGCATCTATTTAATAATGTCTTTTTCGTTAAAAAAATATATTCTGTTTAAAATAAGTAAAGTGTTTAAGCTGAAAAATAAATAAATTATTTGCAATAAATGAAAATAATTCTGTCATTTGTGATTTCCTAATGCATTATGCCACATGACTTTTTCTAATTATTTTCATTATATTTTTTTCCACATGTCATTTTATGGTTTTTCCATTTAATTAAATTCCAAATAATATTTAAATGTAATAATAAATTCATATGGACTTTCCTTTTAATTTCAAAATTATTAAATTAAAGCTTTATTAATTTTGTTAATTTATTTATCTAAATTAGATGTGAAACTCGTATATTATGCGGATTGATTTAAAAAAAAGATTAAACATTAAAATGTAAACAATAAATATTTTTTAATGTAAAACTTTAAAATAAGAAATGAAGAAACGTATTCATTGCAATTTAATATTATATATATTATATTTAATATTTTATATATATAAGTATATGACTTTAATTTTAAAAATTGAAACAAACTAGAAATTGAAAAGTAGATAATATTTATTTTAAAAATACCACAAAATGACAAGTGTCAAAACTCATTAGAGTATGGCATGTTGCCAAAAAAATTATTTATTAGAGTAGATTATCTATTTAAATTTAAAAGAGAAAAAAAAAACATTTTAATTTTAATAATTTAATATTTTTTTCACTTTTTTTATAAATTCAAATTTCAAATATTTAAAATTTCATATTTAATATTTCTTTTAAATAAACACATATATTATCCTAGTTGTTAATAATGAAAAAAAAAAAAAAAAAAAAAAAAAAAAAAAAAAACAAAGGAGAACAATCTTACCAACAAAGACATGTGTGGGATCCTGTAAAAGACTTGAGCAAATACAACCGGGTTGAAAAAAAAATGCTATATTACATTTTAGACTTTTTTTAGTACGATATTTAAGCTTTTATTGACTAAATGTTCTACAGCTATCGCATAAAGTTAAAACCGTGCTAATCATTTATTTTTTGCATACAAAAGCATAAAGTTAAAACCGTGCTAATCATTTATTTTTTGCATACAAAAAGAAATCCAAAGTTCTAAACTTCAAATAGAATAGAATCTATGTATCCAAACTTTCCACACTAAAGAGATTTTGCACATAAAAAGTTTTCGTTTAGTCATTCACACAACTTTTGTGAATAACTTTTTTACCAAAAAAAAATCGTATTTCTGTGTCTAACTTCTAAATTTTGTCCTTGTTAAAATTTATGTTTAATTTAATTTATTAAATATATATCAAAAAAAATTACTTTTAACAAATGAGATAATTGGAAATACATTGCCAAATCCTCTAAAATGAGTCTAGTATTGGATATTAGTATAAAACTTTTTTATCAAATAAAAAATTATTAATATATATTATTTTTTACTATATGTTAATTTAGATTATGATACGATTGATATATAATTTCCATATCAATACAATTCAATATTGATACACTATTAGAAATAAATACTAATGACTTCTTTGTAGTGATGTAATTTATTAAAAGTAATTCATATGTTATATTATTAGGTATGAAACTCATTTATTATATGGGTTTATTTTTTAAAAAATTAATATGAAATTTTAACAATTTGAAGAGTTTGAATATATAAGAAAAATGAGAAAAAATTTGACTTATTAAAATTAATGACGCTTTAATGTATTGAATGCATTACATATATAAACTCTTTCTAATAAATATCTTACATATATATTACGTTACATATTAAATCTGATATTTTTTATTTAATAAAATAAAAAATACAATAAAATAACAAGTGGAAAATAAAAAATTCTAAAATTCTAAAAAATGTCATTTGTCCAAAATGAAAGAGAAGAGGATATGTGGCAAAAGGTTTTTTATTTATTAGGAAAAATATATTTGAGCAATTACTAATCTAGCCTAATTGGGGAAGTAATTAACTATTTTTAGCCAAAAATTAAGAATTATCCCAAAATAGACCATGTAAGTAATTAGAACGAACTATTGTTTCGGCAAATGGTCTACTGTTTCATGATTAATATAAAAAAAAAAAATCATTTTGAACTTAAAACCATAGGTTTTTTGGAAACCTACGATTTCGTTATATTTTTTTTAATTTTTTGAAATAAAAATCATGAAATCATAATATATATATATATATATATATATATATATATATATATATATATATAATATATATATATATATATATATATATATATATATATATATATATATATATATATACACACACACACGATGGCTTACGAGGTTACAACAAATTTAAAGAAAAACGAAAAAAAAAAATCGTAGGCTTCATATATATATATATATATATATATATATATATATATATATATATATATATATATATATATATATATATATATATATATATATATATATATATATATATATATATATATATTAAAATGGAAACCAAATTTTATTATATTACAATAAGATCAACATTAATGCATTTCTATACCATGTTCACAATGTTTTTAACACAACTCTTTAGCTAAAAGATTTGTTAAATTGATTAAAATTCAAAACACGTTTTAAAAGAAACGGATTTTTTAATTTGTTTAAATGTTTATACTTTATTAACATATAATTGTAAAGTTAAAGTTTGATATAATCTGGTGACCTAATTTATATCATTTTCAAAATTTATTCGATAGAGAGTATAAACTCATCTAAGTAGAATTTTATTGAAAAAGTTGAAATTAGACTGAGAAAGTCGAAATTAGTTTGGTTATTCGGCTAAGAAACTCATATTTGGTTTTAAATATAAATAGATATCTTGTATCCGTCAAGTTTTTTTCTAGATAAAATTGTAAAAATTGTCACTGTGATTGTAAAAAAAATATGGTTTTGATCAAAAAATATTTGGTTGTATAATAGTGGTAATATTTTGCATACTTTGTATGGTTTTGGTCTCTATGGTTGGTATTTTTTGTGATTTTAGTCTATATCCAACCTAAAATATTTTTCTTTGATTCATTTTATATTCTTTTAGTTAAAAAAATCAAAAACGAAATATCACCCCTACCCCACCTAAGAAATCACCCCCTCCCTTCTCTCCATGTCATTCTCCAAACATAAACACCCATTTCACTAGCACCGACTACGTCGGTGTACCATTTCCGATTGAGGACTTCGTCAACTCTACACAATTAGTGATAGCTAACCCCCGAAATAAAAACTCATCGATGAATGAGAATATGAAGATTAACCTTTAAAATCAAGATCGCTACACAAAAACAGGCTTGAAACTTGGGTTTTTCGGTGTATTGCCACTAGATACTATTTAGATTTGCACATGATTTCCAAGTAATTGATTCACTTCATCTTTTAAGAATCATAAATGAATGTCTATATGATGACAACTGGTTATGAGGATGGAGATGTTGGTGGCAGTCATACCACCGATCGCCATTGAACCTCCTA
This sequence comes from Lactuca serriola, assembly GCF_051521515.1. Taxonomy (NCBI): domain Eukaryota; kingdom Viridiplantae; phylum Streptophyta; class Magnoliopsida; order Asterales; family Asteraceae; genus Lactuca; species Lactuca serriola. Next base: position 164,112,139 of record NC_136411.1, on the reverse strand, counting down.
TCATTGAATAAGGGGGTAGGGTGCCAGTCCACACAAAACCTGGTCGGTTGCACAACCCGGCCTGCCAGCCCAAGGCACAAGTGTGTACCTAAATGTCAAGCACTAGAGCAAGAATCACCCTATCATCGTACACACCCTATAAAGCATCTCTAGGAAACATGGAAAAAGCGACACTATTTTAATAGAAAAGAAGGCTCCCCATCACAACCTAAAGATTAATGCAAAACCCAAAAGAAGAAACTAAGAACTAGTCCAAACCTCTGGTATAAAAACGAGCCTTTACTGAAAGGTAAGGGAGGCAATCATCTAGCAACTTACCTACATTTAAAGCACCAAATATGACTCCTCACTTAGGCATCGGAGAGCAAAACCAGGGTTCGCCCTCACTATGGATTTCTAACCTATATTTGTCTCATACCATGCAGGGTGTTACTTGCACTACTCATTGGAAGAAGCTCTAAGAAGGACCACGACAAGCATCTAGGTCGATACGTAACAACATTGGTGCCATATGTATATAACCATGCAAGAAAAAGCACAAACACCCTATCTAGCAAACGAAACGCCATTTAACCCAATCAATTTAATCCCTATATTCACACAAACCATGTTAACAACCAAGGTCGTTGAACCACAGATTTATACCACACCTTTACCTCAGTTGAACACACTTCATGAGGCAGAAACAAGTGAACGGGCGGCAAGTCGAGCAAAGAAAGCTAGGCAGGAAAACTCAGTCACAATGGAAACGGTCAGTGGTTCGAGTACGGAAGGAGCAAGCATGCCTAGAGAACCAACTAAAATTACATCAAAAAATAAAGAAGCGGCAATGCAATCGTTTCCACATTTGTTACAACAACACCTAGCAGGAAGCCTGATGTCCAACTATAACATACAACCATACACACCATTACCGCCACCTTTGGCATTCACACATTACCAAGCCTATTGGCCACATCAATACCAACAACCGTACACCTTGTAACTCGCCACAGAAGAAGAACCAACACCTCAACAACTACCGAAAACACAGATTTAGCAACACATAAACAATGGCACTACTACCAGACGATTCTTATGATCAGACAATTCACCACTAGTAAGAAGCATAAGGGAATGACAATTACCAGGTGGAGCCACACATACAAGAGATCACAAAGTATGAAGGGATCGGGGGTCGCGACAGTAAATGGACGATGGACGCCTATTACCTTGATGAAAAAAATTGGCATATTTTCTTCCCAAATACCCTATCGAGAACAGCGAGACTATGGTACAAAATCTTACCAGTAGAAAGCATACGTGATTTCAATCAATTACAAGAAGAATTCATTGGCCATTTTGAAAAACAAAGGAGATACACAGCAGACGCGCAAGCTATCTTGGGATGCAAACAAAGAGAAGATGGATTTATCAGTTCCTTCGTCCAAAGATTTAACAAAGCCACACTCAACACCACAAAGAAATAAGACAGCACGGTAATCGCCGCCTTTACATACGATCTGAAACCAAGAGCTTTCTTCAAAAAGCTAGTAGGAAAACAACCATCCTCAAGGAAAGAGATGATGGAAAGCGTTCACCTGTACATGAAGTAAGAAGAAGCAACATCCGAAAAGATAAAAACCGATCACGGAGAAAGAGGATCCCGAGTGCCTTATGCCAGATGGAACACTTTGGAGCACGCAAAAAACCAGGCCACAAGACAAACTCGATTCCATCGTTTCCCATAATCGAATCATAATACCCCACCACATCGGCATGGCCCTCATAATAAAATCATCGTAGTAAGTGAAAGTAAAAAGAACATGGCACGAAAAAGTGGGGAGAAGACGAAATCAAAATATCAAAGGCGATATTGCGAATTCCACGAATCCACATGGTGCGATACAGTCGAATGTACAATGTTACGATGGGAGTTGGAAAAAAAATGCAATCATGACATCTTACTAACCTGATCAAAAGCCTCTAGTCTAAACAATTAGAAAGCATCGCACCAGTAGAACCGAAAATACAAAACGCAACGAAAAATGAAATCTTTATGCTACAATATAGTGATCGACAATATCTAAGAACATAATGGGAGGATTGGACCTTCATGTTTGGCGAATGAGATTACAATCATGTCACACCCCCAAACCAAGGATGGCGGAAACGTCCGGGGGTGGAGGACTTCATGTAGAGTATCACAACAACGAGTATAATAGTGCTCAAAGTAAATACAATCATCATAAATATGATTGAAAAGGTTACACCAAAGTATATGTTTACATGATTCGAATCAATTACATTATGATACAAAATGAACTGTTTGACGAATTTTCGTCCCATCCTCAAAACGTTGTTGATTTCCTGTTTCCCTGAATTCCTGAGAATACAAGTAGTTTTGAAAAGTGTCAACACAAAGGTTGGTGAGTTCATAAGCTTTTGACAGTAAGAGTTTGAAAATCGATCTTTGTAAAGAGATGTATGTTACCAAGAAAAATCCAATATTTTCCTTATAAAAGTTATGTGGTCCTAAATACCAAGACCGAGAATGAACAAGTAATTTCCATTGTTAAAGATATAAACATGGTTTTAAATCGGCATAAAACCCTTTCTGATTTGAGAAAAACTCTCGTAATGAATAGTGTGTAGTCTTAAATACTAAGACTGAAAATATACAACGATATTTGTAATTGATATAAAAAGTGAATTTAAATGAACATAAAACCCTTTTTAATATGAAGACGTACAAGTATTTTTCCATACTTAAAGTAATTTCAGTGAGCTAAATAGACATAACTCGCTAATTTAAAGTTAGAACCCATAAATCTTATGATTGTTAATACCACATGTGAGCTATCATAACCATACTTGACTTAGACGGCCTCGTAATTGCGACGTTCTTCAGGCGTCGCGAAACTGAAATGACACTTGTCACCACAGACCTGCCGGTCTAGCTGTTGCAAGCAGCTCTGGTGTGGGTTTGTCAAACCCAATATAGATCTATACACAACTATCACGTTCTCCCTACAAGAGACTCTGGTTACAATTTACAGGATTTTTTGAATTGGTTACTTTGGAAGTAACCCGAAGCGAATGACTCACAAATTTATTCATTAACAGATTTACGTGATCTAAACTGAAAACCTTTGGTAAATAAGTTTGAGAAGTAAATGATACATAAACTATACCTATTATAGTTTATCCAAAACGTTTGTAATGTATAAGAAACTCTTTTATGAAACGCATTTGTGCTATGAATCCATAAACTATGCTCATTATAGTTTAATATACGTGTTCTAAATGAATGAATTTCCTTATTATAAATGACAAATTTTCAGTTTATGATGATAAAATTAACAAAGAAACACATTCAATATTTAGAATTTATTATTATACACTTTGCTCAACATAATACAAAGTGTTATGAAAGTTATATGATGTTAACTAAATTAAACCTTCCTGCACTGTTTTAGAAAAAGCCATAGAAAAATCATATGAAGTCGAAAACTAAATCCGTAACTTCTGAGACTTCCCAAAATGTTTCTAGTTTACTCATAATTTTTATCATGATTTTTAATGACCTCCAACTTTGGTGAAAAAGTCCATAATCGCAGACTGGTCCGGATTGGTGTTTGAAATGATAGGCAGTTTTGTAAAAATCACCATAAATTATAGAAAAATCGTATGGGGATGTGCAAGTAGTCATTTTAAAGCTAAGAACGTGAACTACTTACACCTAAAACAGTTTTGAAAACAAAAATGTTTAAGTTGTCCAAAACAGTCCGTGAATGGAGTCCAACTTTTCTGATGAAGGCTATTAGAAAAGTTTAGTTATGTTTTTGGTGTTTTAACTTGTATTCCCCCCCCCCCCCCCCCCCTAAAAACTTGAGAAAACATGAAAATGTAGGGGTATGAACTCACCTTGAGTGATTTCAGTAGGTAAGTGTTAAAGAAGAGAAGTGTTCAACCCAAGAACACTTGAAGAATCACTTGAAGATTTGAAGATCTAACAAGAATGTGATGATGTTTGTGTAAGCAATCTATGATTTTGAGTAGGAGGGTGTGTAATAATCATAAGAAAGATGATGATACTTACTAATTGTAGGAGAAAAGTCTTGGAGTATGCCTTGAAATTCTCGAATTGGAGAGAGATAGATGAGAGAGTTTCGAGTGTGGATCTTGGTGAAAAATGAGAGAATGAATGAAGTGTGAGGAGAGAGGGTGGATGTTTCAGCCCTAAGAACGTGGGAATGGCTGAAAATAATGAGAAAAGACTTATGAAGTGACTAGGGATGGGCTGGTGGTGAATAGTGACATGGAGTGGATATGGGAGTGGTTGCTTGTGTCATAGAAATAAGTAAAGTCAACACTCTACCTTTGTACTTCATCCACTCTCTTTTGGATAAGGTTTTATCCTTAAAAACATGATTAATTAATAGTTAAGGGTCCTTATATGTTAAAATAAAGTTTTGGGTGAAAATCCCGTGTTAAAACAATTAAAAACGGGCCTAAAATGCGAATTTAGTCGAAAACCGGGAGAAAAAGCATTCCCAGCGAGACCTCTCTGTCCTAGGCCGAGGTTCGGTCCTTGCTGGTGCCGAGCCGGAAGCGAAGTGCGAACCAGAAGAAGAAGGCGAAGGCGAGGGGCTCAGTCCGAAGGCTCGGTCCGAAGGGTCAGAAGCGAAGGTTCGGTAGGTCATCAGAAGCGAAAGTGGTCAGACCCGAAATGTGCCGAACGTTCGGGTTCGGGTGAGGCATGCGAGGTTCGGGCCCGAGAGGACCTTTCGGGTTCGGTTCAGCAGCCTTCGGCTCAGAAGGGTTCGGTTCCTAAGAGGGCTTTCGGGTCCTAAGAGGACTTTCGGGTCCTAAGAGGGGTTTCGGCTCCTTAAGTCCGTTTTTCGCGTAGACTTCCATTTTTGGGCTGTTTTCGCCAAATTCGAGGGTCGGGATGCCCCGAGTGATTATAGAAAGTTGGGAGAGATTTTGAGAGAGATTTCACATTCTTAGAGAGATTTGGGAGAGATTTGACATTCTTGGAGAGATTTCACATACAAAGAGATATTTGGGAAAGATTTCACATTCTTAGAGAGATTTGGGAGAGGTTTGACATTCTTGGAGAGATTTCACATACAAAGAGATATTTGGGAGAGATTTCACATTCTTAGAGAGATCTGGGAGAGGTTTGACATTCTTGGAGAGATTTCTCATACAAAGAGAGATCTGGGAGAGATTTCACATACTTAGAGGGATTTGGGAGAGATTTCACATTCTTAGAGAGATTTGGGAGAGATTTGACATTTTTGGAGAGATTTCACATACAAAGAGATATTTGGGAGAGATTTATCATACAAAGAGAGATCTGGGAGAGATTTCACATACTTAGAGGGATTTGGGAGAGATTTCACATTCTTACAGAGATTTGGGAGAGATTTGACATTCTTGGAGAGATTTCACATACAAAGAGATATTTGGGAGAGATTTCACATTCTTAGAGATATTTGGGAGAGATTTCTCATACTTAGAGGGATTTAGGAGAGATTTCCGATAAGAAGAGATGGAGTGAAAACGGTTGAGAGCGGTTGTGTGTGTGACGAATGTGAGTGTCCGGCTTCGCAGTGCAAGGTCCGTAAACCCCGTTTAGCCTTGTTTAAGGATCTTGCATACTCCCGATGAGTATGTAACATTGTTTTATCGGTTTGGCTCTCCACGTACCACCATTTTAGGTTAAGGAGATCTAGATGTACGCACTTTTCGATTTATGATCTCTCATTAGAATAGATAGTTGTTTAGAAATTACATAACATAAACTCTAGTACCTACGGGCAAATTGGGTTGACCGGTTTGACTTGTTGACTTTAGTTGACTTTGACTTGACCGAAATTGACGGTTGTCACAAATCATGAAATCCATAAGGGAGACGAGTTGATCGTAATCAGCGACCTCATGTGGAGAAGCCATGCAAGCGATATTTATGTAGACAGTGGGAGCTCTATGGATGTCATTTACAAACAGCGAGACTATGGTACAAAATCTTACCAGTAGAAAGCATACGTGATTTCAATCAATTACAAGAAGAATTCATTGGGCATTTTGAAAAACAAAGGAGATACGCAGCAGACACGCAAGCTATCTTGGGATGCAAACAAAGAAAAGATGAATTTATCAGTTCCTTCATCCAAATATTTAACAAAGCCACACTCAACACCACAGAGAAATAAGACAGCACGGTAATCGCCGCCTTTACATACGATCTGAAACCAGGAGCTTTCTTCAAAAAGCTAGTAGGAAAACAACCATCCTCGAGGAAAGAGATGATGAAAAGGGGTTACCGGTACATGAAGTAAGAAGAAGCAACATCCGAAAATATAAAAACCGATCACGGAGAAAGAGGATCCCGAGTGCCTTATGCCAGATGGAACACTTTGGAGCACGCAAAACACCAGGCCACAAGACAAACTTAATTCCATCGTTTCCCGTAATCGAATCATAATACCCCACCATATCGGCATGGCCCTCAGAATGAAATCATCGTAGTAAGTGAAAGTAAAAAGAACATGGCACGAAAAAATGGGGAGAAGACGAAATCGAAATATCAAAGACGATATTGTGAATTCCACGAATCCACATGGTGCGATACAGTCGAATGTACAATGTTACGATGGGAGTTGGAAAACAAAATGCAATTAGTACATCTTACTAACCTGATCAAAAGCCTCTAGTCTAAACACTTAGAAAGCATCGCACCAGTAGAACCGAAAATACAAAACGCAACGAAAAATGAAATCTTTATGCTACAATATAGTGATCGACAATATCTAAGCACATAATGGGAGGATTGGACCTTCATGTTTGGCGAATGAGATTACAATCATGTATTCCATAAGGGAGACGAGTTGATCGTAATCAGCGACCTCATGAGGAGAAGCCATGCAAGCGATATTTACGTAGACATTGGGAGCTCTATGGATGTCATTTACAAACACTTATTCAAATAGTTACCCAGGCATGGGCGAGCAAAAGTAAGTCCACCAGAGAGTCACCTGGTCAGCTTTGCCAACCACAACGTATGGTCGAAAGGGATAATCACCTTACCACTAAACCTTATCGATTATCCTCATAGGAGGAATAACACTCAATTAATATGTTTCGTCATAATTAATGCACCTTCACCGTACGACTTCATATTCAGACGCACAACGATGCAAAAGTTCAAGGCTATTGCACCAACAATTCATAACGCTATCAAATTTAAGACAAATTCAGGTGTCGGCAAAATATACACCAAAAGAAGATTAGGACAAGGTAAGAGGCTTGACAATAAGAATCATATGGACAACATACCAAGTCGGTTCGAAATCCAAATAGATTACAAAACAATGGTGCAAGGTGGTAGAAAGAGTACCACTCCACAGATACCACATGACAGTTAAGGGTCATCAAATGAACTAACAGAAGACAATAAATGCCTTAAACAAGCATTGCAACTACTCACAACTAGGGCATCATGGAAAATCACCAAGGGCAGCATGTCAGTAATTGTTAAGAAACATAACTGGACAATAAGCATCATGCAGACCATGACACCGAACACTGATCAGGAACCGACAAGGCAAAACGAAGAAGTTGGTGAAATTTAATACAAAACAAGAACTTAAACGAGAAGCATGTGTTGGATTAGGTGTCTAAGCCCATAACTATAATTGGTATGTATTTAAATTGATAGTAGCAATGTCCTTTTCGGTTGTCTTCAAACCTGGCAATTAAATAGGATGCCTGTTAGAGAGAGAAGAATGATTTATTAATTTATTACTTGGTTAATAAATTAATTAGAAATCAAAATAAATGATTTATTAATGTATTATGGAAATAATATATTAATTAGAAATCATAATGTTTAATTAATATTTAATCAAAAACTAATTTGGAATTAATTTTGGGATTAAAGGAATTAATTGAAATTGTAGGGACTAAAGGTGACAATGTTCAATAGTTGAGTATTGAGCATTCTAGAACATCACTAATGTAAGGGGAACGAAATCTAGATGCTCCTAGGGTTTCCTTGGGCTCTAAGGGTGCCTTGGACGCCTTAGGAAGGAAGTTAAGGGATTAGGGCTGTCTTGGATACACCTACCTAATCCAATACCTTCCTAACACCTATATAAAGCCTACACCATAAGGAATTTCGGCTATTCACTCTTAGGAAAGGCTTAGAGCTGAAATTCTTCTTCCCTTCTCTCTCTCTCTAAATTATTCCTTGGTTGCTTGGTTTGTTTGTGAACCATTAGAGGCACGACACTTGTGGCGCTTGCTGCCAAAGGTCTTTCAAGCAAGGATTCAAGATTGTTTACAATAGCAATCTTAAAGGTATGTCACTAAACCCTAATTTTCTATGGATTTTGAAAATTATAGGAGCATACTTGGGTTTCTCTTTTGTATTCAAGTTTGCATGTTCAACTAGTGAAAACCTAGATCCTTAATTATAGGGTTGCATGAACACATAGGATTTGTAGTTATGTGTCACACCCCCAAACCAGAATGGCGGAATCGTTCGAGGGCGGATGACTTCATGTAGTATCATAACAGTTGAGTAAATATTAAAGAAAGCAACACAACCATCATAAATATAATTTAAAAAGTTACATTGTTGCTTGTAAAACATGTTTCAAAAGAAATTACATTATGATGATATAATAAGTTTGAAATTGACGCCTTAGCGTCCCTTCCCCAAAAGTTGTTGTTTACCTGTATTACAAAATCCATAAGAAATACTAGTTTTGAAAAAGTGTCAACAATTAAGTTGGTGAGTTCATAAGCGTTTTTGTATAAGAATTATATGCTTTTTTGTATCAAGTAACCGGGTTTGATTCTAGAAAATTCAATATTTTCTATAAATGAATGGTAGTTTCTAAGAGTTCCAAAAAAACCGGAATGCATAAGTATTTTCCATACTTAAAATAGTGTAAGTAGTTATATATATATATATATATATATATATATATATATATATATATATATATATATATATAACCACTAAGGCGTTTGATAGCCCCATAAATCAAATGTTTTAATACTTCATGTGAGTTTTATAACCGTACTATTGACCCAGACTGCCTGTCACAACGTTCTTCAGGCATTGGAATGATATGACGTTTGTCACCCCAGACCTGCCGGTCCAACTGTAGCTAACAGTTTAGGTGCAGGATTGTCAATCTTGTATAGATCTATACACAAGTATCACGCTCTCCCTACAAGAGATTATGGTTTATAACACGGGATTTGAAATGCGTACTTGAAAGTACGTGAAGTTAAATGTCTCACAAAAGTTTATACGTATGAAAAGTCCATTTTTCTTGTAAATGTAAGTGTTTCCTTTCTATAGTGTTCATAGAGTGTAAAATATCATGAATATCTCGTAAACTATTCCTATTATAGTTTTTCAAAAGTGTGTTTCATTTGAATGATAAACCTTAGTGTATTACCAACTTTGTATGTAAAGTATAACATTTGTAATAACGTTGTTTTACTTATTTAACATTTATACACAAAATGTAAATAAAGCATTAGAAACTGTATGTAACGATTTGCATTTTAACATAATTTTTTCTTGCGTTTCACTTGTATTTCTCCCCCTAAAATATAGTAAAAACGTGAAAATATAGGGGTATGAACTCACTTGGTAGAAGTGGTGGTTTGATGAAGACGAGACTAAACTCGGGCAACACTTCGACTGGAGAAAGTCGATTTCTCGGAAATCTCGGGAGCGTCAGGACTTGCGTCGTATGCTGGTGGTGATACCGGGGCTTCGGGGGTATAACTTGCCAAGCAAAAGAAAGTTTAAGGTGGTGAAAGGAAAGAAATTAGCAAACAACTTCGGCTGGCCTCACATTCTATTTATAGGGTGAGGCTGGCCTCCAAACGCAGCGCGTTCCGTCGTATGTCATGGCTTACGAACTTCGGACTTGACATCCGACGGGACAGGCTCTGGGCTCCGAACGCGGGGTGTTCCCCCCTCGGAGTGTGTGTCTCGAACTTCATAAATTCATATCTTTTATATACGAGCTCCGTTTTCTACGTTCTTTATATCCACGCGAAGGTGAGATTATTCTCTATAACTCTCGTTTAGTATCCGTTGGCTAATTTGAATTTAAATGTTATTATATTATTTTTAGTAGTTCGGGGCAGGAAAAGTCTGTTAAAAATTTATAACTTCTTCATGCGACGTCCGATTTCTTCTGTCTTTTTACCGTTGTACTACTATTGTTGAGATCTTCAATTCTCGTTTAAGTTGTGTTGGCTAAAAGTCGTTCGATCTCTATTTCGAGTTTTTAATTGTCTACCGCTACTCTGAAACTTAGAAAAATCATAACTTCCTCATACGAAGTCAGATTTGGATGTTCTTTTTATGTACGTTCATGGTTTAATGATATCTACGAATTTCATTTAGATACCTAAGGCTAAAAAGTATTTTATTGAAATTTTGCGTTTCACGCTTAACAGTGTTTTACCGGTTTCGCTACAGATTTTCGATTGGTCATAACTTCTTCGTTATAACATGGATTTTTGTATTCTTTACATTTCTGAAAACCTTTTTACGATATCTATTACTTTATGTACCCCAATGGAGACTTTTGAACATTTCATTTTTGACGCTATTTTTATTTATTTATTCAAAAATAGATTACAATACTTGAATCAGGTCATTACATTGATTTGAAATATCAGGTTGTCACATTATGCTCAAAACCCATCAGCATGTATAAGAAAGCACAAGGAACACCTAGGATGAAAGAAAGGAAAGAACAGTCCAAGGAGGACAGGATCATCAGCACCAAAGGAGACTGAAAAAAACGCAAAATTACTAAATGAATAGAAGACATATATAACTCAAGCCAAACAATGGATGTACAACCCCTATCCAAAACGAAAACGGATAAATCGATTACCAACCGCGATACTGATGTGGGGAGTCAAGAAAGCAAGAGCAATATGAAGGGAAGTAGGAACACCCACGATGGGCCACGAAAGTAAGTAGGAAGGCACACAATATACATATCTGTTCACAATTAAGTGGCACCAACCTACAAAAAGCATGTTGTAGGATAAGCAGCTATAGTCATCGTGGTTATTTCATGATGAATAAAACCAAAAGGTTGAAGTTTAACACTTCGACCCCGACTACCTTGTGACAACTAGAAAATTTTGAGTCAAACCAAGTCTAAGGGGTCTTGTGTATAAGTGTTTCCACAATATATATCTATGTAACTTGATGCAATAATGTTATTTGAAAGACAAGAGGGCACCATTTGTATGATTAAAGATAATATACACTTGGAAATTCATGTTGAATTAAGCCTTGAAAAGTTCATGCAAATCAAACAAGAATCAAATAGTTTTAACATAACAACAAGTAGTTATGCAAGGACCTTGAATTCTTGAGTTTTTAGGCCATCATCTTCGTAATTTCTATTGCCCAAAACCAAAAACACCATGTCTAGAAAGCACTAAGGCCGAAATCAACATCATGCAACCCCACTATAGTCGAAAACACACCTTAAGGACCCACTAAGGCCGAAATCACCATGGAAAAAGGCCTAGGACCGAAATCTAAAAGTAAAGTTAAGCCTAGGACCGAAATCACATGAGATTTCGGTCTTACTAGGGTGATTTAAAGAGGTTTGTTGTCAAGGATGAGGATAAGACAAGAAAAGTTGACTTTAGGATTTGATTTCTCACCCATTTCCAATAAAAATTATAGTAACCCACATATTACCCACCATATATCCATACTTTAACCTCCAGATAACCAAGTAAATATCTAATCAATCTTCTTCCTTTTATTAAGAATGAAATCAACCCCTCACACACCATAAATCCATTTCCAATTACTGTGAAACTCCATTTGCTCTCAAGAAGTCAAGTTCCAAGCTTTAAAGAGGCTTATTTCTTCAATCATTTTTCTTAAGTTCGATAAGTAAATTCGAGACTTCTTAGCACCCTCTACATTCCTATGTTTAGTTCATTCCATTTACACACTTTAGATGTGTAAAAACCCTTAGGATAACAATATTCTCAAGGAGGTTCATCAACTTCATTCAAGTATTTAAGCTTGAAAACTTCTCAACACCTCTTCAAATCAACCAACAAAACCACTCGAGGTAAGCTCATACCCCCACATTTTCAAACTTTTTCATGTTTTTAGGGCGGGAGGGGAATACAAGCTAAAATCTATTTACTACATGAATACTTGTTGTTACTTCTTGATGTTTGTAACACCCCAAAATTTGAGGCCAAAAAATTTGTTTTTAAATTAAGTAAATCATAATTTATATTACCAAAACATTGTCACTATTTCATCATTAATAAAATCATAAAATCAAGTCTCAAAAACCATATCATCAGGAATAATGAAAATCAGAGTACAATCCCAGAAAATCCGATGCGGAAACCATGTGTGTGATGCGCTGCTACGCCGCCGGCTCTTTCCCCTTGGATGAAGAGGTACCTGAAACCAGAACTGAAACTGTAAGCACAAAGCTTAGTGAGTTCCCCCATCATACCACACACCACAAAACACAATCGGTATCTTTCAACTAGTAACTGCCATCGGTATCTTTCAACCGGTAACCATCATCGGTATTTTTCAACCGGTACACGACATCGGTATCTTTCAACCAGTAACTGGGGACTATTTCACCCCTAGCACTAGCATACTGAAACAAGAGATAATCATACAGTCAGGCATAACTGGGTAGGGACAACTAATCCCTTCTACACAGATAGCATATCATACAGGCATATCTTGTGACCATAACACATTAACATACCAAGATAATTATCACAAAGACAATCATCTCATACATAACTACTTGCTGGTGGGCTGGCATTGGTGCCTTAGACCCACCCCTACTGGAAGGTAACTCACCTCGTAGTAGTAGTTGTTGATCTGTGTGGGAATTCTCTGTCTGCTGCGGCTGCTCCGGAAATCCTCTGGCTATAATTCCCACAAAACACCCAATCAGAGTCTGATAACTACTCTTCTAGAGGAATGTCTATTCTACCCCTGTCCTAGTCAAAGTCAACTTCCAGCTGACTTGACTCGCCGAGTTGGGCCGCCAACTCGTCGAGTCCTTATCCATCTAATTGTCCTCATTCCCGACCCTACTCGTCGAGTTAGGAAATGACTTGACGGGTTCTCCTCCCATTCGAACATCGAATGATCCTTCATCCGACTCACCGAGTTGTATGAACAACTCGTCGAGTTCATCTTCATCTAAAGAACAAACCCTGTCCTTGACTCGTTGAGTTCATCTTCATGTGCTGGGAGATTGCCTTGGACTAGCCGAGTCTATTCATGTACACGCCGAGTCCCATGAACTCCAGGTCTAAGGCTAAGTCCAATACGTCTAAATAGCTATGGGACCTCCTTTTCTAACAACTGACCATCGCATAACGGTTTAAGATGGCTGAAAGCGCACCGACTCGCCGAGTCCCAAGACCGACTCGTCGAGTCCAACCTTGACCATTTCTATACAGTCGATCTAAAAGGGATTTAACACACCAAAACCATAGATCTGGCCTCCTAATGTCTATTTTATACGTAAAGTTCCAAACTTGATGCACATCCATGGGGTTTTTAGCTCAAAAGTCCATACAAGGTGCTCTCCAATGTGCATGGGGCTCTCATGGCCATAAAGTTGGCAACTTTATGCCATGAGACCCCTCCAATGACTCAGATCTGGAAGTAGAACCCCATGAATCACCTTACAAATCCGAAAATGGATTAAGAGGCCCTAAATGCACCATGACCCTAAGCCCTAAAGATGAACAACCAAAAAGGAAGACCAAAACAGGGGCATTTACCTTGCTTGCGCTGAAGATGAAGTAAGATCTCTGGATCTACAAGTTCCAACTCGAAATCCCAAGCTTCCTCTTTCCTTCCAAGCTTCACAAACCAACCAAGAACACCAAAATGGCCTTAACACACACACAAACGGCTAGGGTTTCGATATTCAGTTCTAAGGGAGTGTTAGGGACAAGGGAGGCTGAGTAAGGTGTTTATATAGGGTGCAAACCCTTAGATTTAGGGTTTTACTCACACAGCGCCTACTCGTCGAGTCCGTCTTCCGACTCGTCGAGTAGGTCACTTAAGATGTCTGCGGACTCGTCTCTACTCGACGAGTGGGTCCTCCAACTTGTCGAGTCCCATGGAAAAACATAAAAATGCTTGAATTAAATGCGTACCAGGAATTGGGTGCTACAAATCTCCCCCCCTTATTTTAGACTTCGTCCTCAAAGTCTGCTGCTCGATCCTGGAAAAGTTCTGGGTAATGCTCCATCATCTCATCCACCGACTCCTAAGTCCATTCCGAGCCCTTCCGGTGCTGCCATTGCACCTTCACCAGCTCGACCCTCTTGTTCCTCAAATCCTTCGACTTCCGGTCGAGGATTGCTACAGGTCGCTCGATGTAATTCAGATTGTCATCAACCTGAATATCCTCTAAGGGTACCACTGCTGAGTCGTCCACCAGGCACTTCCACAGCTGGGAGACGTGGAAAGTGATCTGGATCTGGCTGAGTTTGGCTTGCACATCCAATCTGTACACCACCTTGCCCACCCGGGCTAAAACCCTGAACGGTCCAATCTATCTGGGGCCTAACTTGCCCCGTTTCTTGAATCGGATGACGCCTTTCCATGGCAACACCTTCAGGAGAACCATATCCCCGACCTGGAACTCCAGATCTGATCGGCGCTTGTCGGCATAACTTTTCTGCCGACTCTGAGCAGTCTGAAGCTTGCTCCGGACCTGCTTAATCCTATCTGTCGTCTTGAGCACCACTTCGGTGCTCCCCATGACCCTCTGGCCAACCTCACCCCAACATATCGGGGTCCTGCACTTCCTCCCGTACAATATCTTGAAGGGAGGATGATCGATACTCTCGTGATAGCTGTTGTTATATGATAACTCAGCCAATGGGAGGTAAGTATCCCAGCTACCACCAAAGTATAGCTCACATGCCCGCAGCATATCCTCCAAAGTCTGGATGGTCCGCTCGCTCTGACCATCCGTTTGTGGGTGAAATGTTGTGCTAAAGTGCAGACGAGTACCCAACTCATCGTGGAATTTCTTCAAAAACCTGGAAGTAAACCGCACATCTCTATCTGAAATCACTGAGACTGGCACTCTGTGTCGTGCCACCACTTCCCGAAAGTAGATGTCGGCCAACTTCTCGACCGACATACTCTCCTGGATCAGTATAAAATGGGCACTCTTGGTCAACAGATCCACGATGACCCATATGGAATCCCCTCCCCGCGTGGTCCTGTGAAGTTTGGTGATGAAGTCCATAGTAATATCTTCCCACTTCCACAGAGGAATATCCAATGGCTGCATCTTTCCATGTGGCCTCTGGTGCTCGGCCATGACCTTCCTGTAGGTCAAGCACCGCTCCATGTACCATGTTACATCCCGCTTCATGCAGGGCCACCAATAGTCTAGACGAAGATCTCTATACATCTTCGTCGCTCCGGGATGAATGGAGAATCGGGATTTATGCGCCTCCTCCAACAGCACCTGGCGCACACCCCCGAGGTACGGTACCTACATCCTACAGTGTAATGTCAATAATCCCCTGCTATCATAGTCGAAGGAGGAAACCTGTCCTACAATCCGCTCACTCTTCCGATGTTCCTCCTTCATGGCCTCTTGTTGGGCCTCCCGAATCCGCTCCAACAGCGGAGTCACCACTGTCATCCACATACAGATATCCCTGATCGGCGCTGCCTTGCAGCTAAGTGCGTCAGCCAACACATTGGCCTTTCCCGGGTGGTAGAGGATCTCACAGTCATAATCCTTTACCATATCAAGCCACCGACGCTGCCTCATATTCAGATTTGGCTGGTCCATGAGTTACCTCAAGCTCTTGTGGTCCATGTAGATAGTACAACGAACCCCACATAGGTAATGGCGCCAAATCTTGAGGGCGAACACAACAGGCCCCAGCTCCAAATCATGTGTCGGGTAGTTTGCCTCATGAGGCTTCAGCTGCCTCGAAGCGTAAGCAATGACATGCCCTCTCTGCATCAATACTGCGCCCAAGCCCGAGATGGACGCATCATAGTATACAACAAAATCCTCCATGCCCTTTGGCAGGGCTAAGATTGGCGCCTCGCACAATCTCTGTCTCAATGTCTCGAATGCAGCCTGCTGCTCAGACCCCCAACGAAAGACCACGGCTTTCCTCGTCAGCCTGGTCAGGGGCACGACTATCTTGGAGAAGTTCTGAATGAATCTCCAATAGTAGCCTGCCAATCCCAGGAAGCTCCAAATCTCGGATGGAGACCTCGGAACCTCCCACCTCATCACGGCCTTTACCTTGGTCGGGTCAAACGAAATCCTGTCCTGGTTCACGAGATGCCCAAGGAACTGCACCTCGCGCAACCAGAACTTGCGCTTGGAGAACTTGGCATACAAGCTCCCGCTCCTCAAGGTATCTAGAACCTCCCACAGGTTTTCCTTATGTTGCTCTCTTGTCTTGGAATATACCATGATATCATCAATAAAGACTATCACAGACCGATCCAACATCGATCTGCACACATGGTTCATGATATCCATGAACGCGGCAGGAGCATTGGTGAGCCTGAAGGGCATCACCACGAACTCATAATGGCCATAGCACGTCCGGGAAGCAGTCTTCTGCATATCCTCCTCTCTTACCCTCATCTGATGATACCCCGAACGCAAATCAATCTTGGAGAACCAAGATGCTCCTTGTAGCTTATCAAAGCGGTCATCGATCCTTAGGAGTGGGTAACCGTTCTTTACCGTTACCTTATTCAGCTCCCGATAATCTATACACATCCGGTGCAACCCGTCCTTCTCCTTCACAAACAAAATCGGGGCTCCCTAGGGTGAACTCCTCGGTGTAATGAATCCTTTGTCTAACAGATCCTGCAGTTGTGTAGACAACTCCTGCATCTTAGGAGGAGCCAACCGATACGGTGTCGTGGCTATCAGAGCCGCACCAGGGACTAGGTCGATCCTGAACTCCACTTGCCTCTCCGGAGGTATCCCAGGTAACTCCTCGGGGAATACATCCCCAAACTCTCGCACCACGGGTACATCGCCCACCGTCACCTATCCCGCCTCCCGGGTATCCATAACATAGGCGACATATCATGCGCAACCCTGCTGGAGGTAGCGCCTAGCCCTCGCTGCCGAACATAAAGCTGGTCATTGATGTGGCCTCTCGCCCTGAACCACCAGCTCTCCCCTACTTGGGGTCCTTATCCGCACCAACTGTTGCGTGCAGTCAATCACTTCCCCATTGGAGCTTAGCAAATCCATACCAATAACAACTTTGTTCCCCCGCAAGGGTATGGGAACCAGATCTACCAGGTAACACTCCTCGAACATCCTCAAAACACAATCTAGGTAGATATCTGATGCTCGCACTAACCAGTCGTCCGCAATCTCGACCTCAAGGGGGCAATCCAACATGCCTGAAGACTCAGGAAACCTCTTGCTAAGCGCAAGAGAGACAAACGATCAAGTAGCACCCGAATCAAACAATATCTAAACTGGGATATCGTTCACATGGAACGATCCTAGACAGAACACATACATATAACATATCAAAATCATGACAACATAACATAAAAGATCTGAGAGGAGAAATCATACCCGTCACCACATCAGGTGCAGCTCGTGCCTCCTCGACTGTCAGTTGAAATGCTCCGCTCCGCACCACTGGAGCCTTCGTCTTGACCTTCCGGCCATCCGTAACCCGCGCAGTCGCCGGAGTTGGCGCCACTGCCGGCGCCGCTGCTGCTGTCAATCTGGGGAAATTGGCCTTTTATGGCCCCTCTGATTGCAATGAAAGCAAATCAGGTCTGATGTCTGAATCATAGGAGTAGGGGCAGTACAATCTCTGCCAAAATGCCCAATCTTGCCACACTTATAGCAGCCGGAACCCGGCCCAGTGCGACAAACTCCCTCATGTGACCGACCGCATTTCCCACAGCAATCCCACCCTAACTAGCCTTTCGGCCTAACATCGGATCCTTTGGGCTTCTTCCCCAAAGCCACTGCTGTCTGTCCCTCCTCTACCTTCCTCTTCCGTATGTGCTCCAGATCAATCTCCCTCTACCTTGCCCTGGCAATCATGGAATCCATGGTGGGGCAGGCTGAAAAACTGACATGCTCCCTGATATCGGCTCGTAGCATGTCATGGTAGCGGGTCCTCCTCATGTCCTCATCACCTGCATACTGGGGCACCAACAAAGCCCTCTCCCAGAACATGGCGGTGATCTCCGCCACAGTCTGCATAGTCTGTCTCATATCCAAGAACTCCATGGTTCCATCTCATCCCTCCTTGACTTGAGTATGGATCCTATGCTTTCAGTAGTACGGGCCCATACAACCTTCCACATCTATCCGTACTTTCCTCAAGGATTACTTTGACTTCACCGAGTCCCATTTTCCGATACCCTTTCCACTTATCTCATCCTAGAATTTCCTAGGGCACTCTCCGACCTACTCTCCGCCATCAGTTGCACTAGGAGTCCCTAACAATATCCCCTAACTAGCTTGCGGATACTGTCACATATCCGCTTACTAGTTAGTTAAAGTTAGTCAGGACTCCTATAGCACAAAGCATGCAGCATTCGTGCATTGAGTAACCACTTCAAGCATAACCTAATCAGGTTATCCTACTGCTAACTAGACAGTCCTAGCATACAGCTCATACAACAGGCATTCAAGGCATCCTCCTAGATCCTTAGCCCTAGGCTAGCATGCAGTTTTCAGAATCACATATCAGGCATACAAGGCATCCTCCTAGATCCTTAGCCCTATTCTAGCATGTAGTTCTCAGAATCATATATCACATGACATAACATAACAAGTATGGGTATCTTGGGAAAAACTTACTTGAGCTCGGCCGGTCGCATACATCACACACCTTGTTCTTTCTCAAAATTCCTTAACTTAGATTTTAGAAAACTGTTTTCTCTGTGGAAAAAAAAATTAATCCCTCGGTTTGACTCCAGACACCCCAAGGGTGTGTCTGAATCTCTCAAACCAGGGCTCTGATACCAACTTGTAACACCCCAAAATTTGAGCCCAAAAATTTTGTTTTTAAATTAAGTAAATCATAATTTATATTACCAAAACATTGTCACTATTTCATCATTCATAAAATCATAAAATCAAGTCTCGAAAAGCATATCATCAGGAATAATGAAAAGCAGAGTACAATCCCAGAAAATCCGATGCGGAAACCATGTGTGTGATGCGCTGCTACGCCGCCGACTCTTTCCCCTTGGACAAAGAGGTACCTAAAACCAGAACTGAAACTGTAAGCAAAAAGCTTAGTGAGTTCCCCCATCATACCACACACCACATAACACCATTGGTATCTTTCAACCGGTAACTGCCATCGGTATCTTTCAACCGGTAACCATCATCGGTATCTTTCAACCAGTACACGCCATCGGTATCTTTCAACCGGTAACTGGGGACTATTTCACCCCTAGCACTAGCATACTGTAACGAGAGATAATCATACAGTCAGGCATAACTGGGTAGAGACAACTAATCCCTTCTACACACATAGCATATCATACATGCATATCTCTTGACCATAACACATTAACATACCAAGATAATTATCACAAAGACAATCATCTCATACATAACTAATTGCTGGTGGGCCGGCATTGGTGCCTTAGACCCACCCCTACTGGAAGATAACTCAACTCGTAGTAGTAGCTGCCGATCTGTGCGGGAACTCTCTGTCTGCTGCGGCTGCTCCGGAAATCCTCCGGCTATAATTCCCACAAAACACCCAATCAGAGTCTGATAACTACTCTTCTGGAGGAATGTCTATTCTACCCTTGACCTAGTCAAATTCAACCCAAAGTCAACTTTATCTGACCTGACTCATCGTGTTGGGCCGCCAACTCGTCGAGTCCTTATCCATCTAATTGTCCTCATTCGCAACCCTACTCGTCGAGTTAGGCAATGACTCGACGAGTTTTCCTCCCATTCGAACATCGAATGATCCTTCATCCGACTCGGAGAGTTGTATGAACAACTCGCCGAGTTCATCTTCATCTTAAGAACAAGCCATGTCCTTGACTCGCCGAGTTGTATGAACAACTCGTCGAGTTCATCTTCATGTGCTGGTAGATTTCCTTGGACTCGCCGAGTTTGTTCATGTACTTGCTGAGTCCCATGAACTCCAGGTCTAAGTCTAAGTCCAATACGTCTAAACAGCTATGGGACTCCCTTTTCTAACAACCGACCATCGCAGAAGGGTTTAAGATGGCTGAAAGCGCACCGACTCGCCGAGTCCCAAGAACAACTCGCCGAGTCCAACCTTGACCATTTCTACACAGTCGATCTAAAAGGGATTTAACACACCAAAACCATAGATCTGGCCTCCTAATGTCCATTTTATACGTAAAGTTCCAAACTTGATGCACATCCATGGGGTTTTTAGCTCAAAAGTCCATACAAGGTGCTCTCCAATGTGCATGGGGCTCTCATGGCCATAAAGTTGGCACCTTTATGCCATGAGACCCCTCCAATGACTCAGATCTGGAAGTAGAACCCCATGAATCACCTTACAAATCCAAAAATGGATTAAGAGGCCCTAAATGCACCATGACCCTAAGCCCTAAAGATGAACAACCAAAAAGGAAGACCAAAACAGGGGCATTTACCTTTCTTGCGCTGAAGATGAAGTAAGATCTCTGGATCTACAAGTTCCAACTCGAAATCCCAAGCTTCCTCTTTCCTTCCAAGCTTCACAAACCAACCAAGAACACCTAAATGGCCTTAACACACACACAAACGGCTAGGGTTTCGATATTCAGCTCTAAGGGAGTGTTAGGGACAAGGGAGGCTGAGTTAAGGTGTTTCTATAGGGTGCAAACCCTCAGATTTAGGGTTTTACTCGCACAGCGCCTACTCGCTGAGTCCGTCTTCCGACTCATCGGGTAGGTCACTTAAGATGTCTGCGAACTCGTCTCTACTTGACGAGTGGGTCCTCCGACTCGTCGTGTCCCAGGGTAAAACATAAAAATGCTTGAATTAAATGCGTACAAGGAATTGGGTGCTACAATGTTGATGTATAAACCAATATTTGCTCAAGTTAGGATTGTCAATTTTATACATCATTTGTGATAAAATAGTTTTGATATGCAAAGTTAACCAAAAATATAACTTATATTATGTTACAAATATCATCAAGAAAATATGATTGTAAAACTACACGGTTTTGGAAACTTTTCACTAAAAGATAGTTTTCTAGCAAAAATAGTTACATTTTAATCATTTACAATTTTGGTGGGTTTCAACCCAAAGATATCTGGTTTTACTTTCATATTTTGACACCAGACAAGATAATATCTTTATATTTATATAAAAGATTATATAAATAGTCTCAACAAACATTCAAGATAAACTGTAATTGGTATAGTTTGGAGAGACAAAACTACACTTTCATTTCAGAGGAACCTTTTAGTTTTCAAAGGTATAATTATTTTACAAGAAAAAGGAGTCATAGTTCATGTAAATCTGTTGATGCTCTTGTGAGACGTTCCTTCAGCGTACCTACCTACTGTACACCTTAAGTCCTGCATTATAACCAGAGTCTCCTTGAGGGAGAGCGAGATAATTATGTATAGATCTGTATGGGATTGACAACCCCACACATCAGTTGTTCGCTACAGTTAAACCAGAAAGTCTAGGGTGACAAAAGTCTACTGATTCCGACGCATGAAGAACGTCGTTCAGGCATTTCAGTCATATTAAGCATGGTTATAATAACTCACATAGGGATTAACAAAACGGCTTGGTTTATGGAGTAACTTGCACTTCATTTGTTTTATATAAAGATAAAACTACATACTATTTCCCAGTACAGTATAACTTACATTTTTGGTCTTAGGGTTTAAAACTACATCTTACCTTTAAGAAAATATAGGATTTTCTGGAAAACTTTACGCTATCAATTACAAGGAAACATTACAAATTTTATTCAAACAAAAACTCTTATGAACTCACCAATTTTAATGTTGACGCTTTTCAAAACTGCTTGTATTCTCAGGAAACCAATGAATAGGTGTGACATCCCCATTTTCACGGCCAGAAAAGACTATTTTTGGTTATGCGTGTTTGAAAATCAGAGTAACATTTTAAATAAAATAGTTGCGGAATTTGTCCGAAAACAAAAATATGATAAAGATTTATCAAAAGCATTTCCATAGAAATGTATTTTATTAAAAGATTTGGGATGTCATGTTCGATACAGATCATAAGCATAAACATTACGACATAGGCCTTACTACATTATTGCGTATTTACAGGCCTATAATCCCTTATCTCTCATCCAAACATCTATGCTCATACGCCACTACCTGTAATGCAAGAAACTTAGTGGGTCAGGATTGGGAACCTGGTGAGCACATAGGGTTTTGAACCCACAATAAATAAGTTTTATTAACTTTATCAAACCAAACAAACCCGATTACCCATTCCCGTTATCCTCACTTTACATCCCTAAAACATCTAACACAAGGGACCTAGTCTATGGACTTTCATCAGGGTGACAACACATGCTTCGGGGATTCCTCAGCAATTCATGTCAAATAAGGCAACCATGTGGGGGAAGGAGTACTACTGGTAAACATACAGTTCAAATAAACACCTACAGGATGCGAGCCTGCTAGCATTCTACTAGATTGTCTAGAATAGTCCGTGGTCATCAATTATACTCCGCTAGATGACTGGATCATCTATAACGAGGCCTCTCATTATTCTATTTTGTCACACAGAAACTATTACATCTACCCATGTTTTACCCAACACATTTTGTAGATGTAAAATACATATACAGTTTAAATCATTTAAAACATGTATAAAATCGTTCATCCAACATAGATAGCAAGTATACAGATAATATGCATACACAACATGTAATTTATATAAAATACTTCATATCTATGTGTCAGCTGAAAGTAAATATGCACTCACCTGAAAGGTGGTGACTCTGCACTCGAACAGCGCTTCATTATCTCAAAATAATTTTCCCTCGACAAAACCTAGTATCAACATCACTAGGGTTTAGTCTAACGTTAATCGCGAATAATTAATAGTCTAATTATTATTACTATTATTTAAGCACGACATAATACTTTTCACCCACTATATACAGATGAGGCCAGACATGGAACACTGGAGGGCAGGATCATTTTGGCATATAAGCACTTCTGAATCCAGCAACCCAAGAGGCCCTCAAACCGGAACCCCCGTACCGCGAATGGTTAAAAAGATATTATAACAACATTATATAACCCATAATAATAGCCCAATTAAATATTCTAAGGACCTAATAACATTACTATAATTATTTAAAAGTTATATAATAAATTTCATAGGCGTAGCTCACTTACAGCGGGTTTTAAAGAAAATCGAGTTTTGCTCGGAGCAGCGTTTCTAAACCAAAACACCATTTTTTTCTCGGGACTTCTTTCGAGTGCTAGGGGGTTTACCTAGGCTTAGGGTGTGTGTGTGTGTGGGGGGGGGGGGGGGGTAGGAGGGGTTAGAGAAAGAGTTTAGAGAGAGAAAGAAGTGGGGAAAGGTGTGAGAAATTAAGGAACCCAACACCTCTATTTATAGGCTGAATTCCTGATGGACTCGCCAATTCAGTTCACTGACTCACCGATTCGGTTCACTGACTCGCCGAGTCGGTGCCACTTGTCAGCTTTCTGGTGGCCACATGTGTGTGGCCTACATTGTGTCACGTTACCCCTTTTGCAGCAGCACCCTGCCGACTTCTAAACCCCGTAACTTTCGTATGCGAGATCCATTTTCGACGTTCTTTATATCCATACGTAGGTAAAAACAAGATCTACAACTTTCATTTTGACTCTATCGGCAAATTATTGACCGATCTTAAATTTAACAGTAAGAGGAGATTAGATTGTTAAATGACCGCGAAAAATTCGTAACTCCTTCATACGAACTCCGTTTTCGTCTGTCTTTTTACCGTTGAGTTCCTATTAATGAGATATTCAACTCTCATTTAGGTCGCGTAGTCCAAAAACCACTCGATCTAAAATTCGAGTTTCGGGTCGTGCACTGCTATGCCGAATCTTAGAAAATTCATAACTTCCTCATACGAAGTCAGATTTGGGCGTTCTTTTTTTGTGTGTTCTCGGTTTAATGTATACTACAACTTTTTTTTATATCACTAAGGCTAAAAAGTCATTTATCAAAAATTCACTATTTACGTCTCCCAGTGTCGTGTCGGTTTTGCCGAAAAACTTCGACGAGCCATAACTTCTTCATTATAACTCACATTTCGGTGTTCTTTATGTGTACGAAACCCTTGAGGCATATCATACAAGTTGGTTAATATTATTTATTCTAAATAATCTTTTGTCGAAAAGTCGTTTTCGACCCTTATTATCTCTAAATTGACTAGCCCGGATCTACGGGCGTTATAATTATCTCCCCCTTAGGATGATTACGTCCCAAAATCATCAATGAAACAGGATTGTATAATGACTCCATACATTATCTCTTCATCCTAGGTAATAACAATAACTTCTATGTTGCTTCGAACGAGTATCTAACTCTTGGACTCCTTGACTGCAGGCGGTGCTTGATCTTGCACCTGCTCCCTATGTCACGTTAGACTCCAAATTATGACCTTCAAGTCACAACCTCGATCCTTACTGGAGACTCCTTCTTTTTAACAAATTTAAGATAAGTTCTTTTATTACTACCATAGACCGATGTGTTGTATTCTAATGACCTATCATCGTATGTTGCAATGCTTAGACTCAGGTCTCTTAGAGTCAAATTCCAGAACAGACTATACATTTCTTCATGTTCTAATCACATCTTAAAAGGTAGCATTTCTAGCTACAAGCAACTATCGCGATACCTCTACCGATCGCTTTGATTCTCTTTTACTTCAATCTCCCGGCTTAACTCAGATTCTACATCAAACTTGGTTCTCTGAACCACATAACATACTCATTGTAGTCGGACTCAATTCAATATGACCACTAGGGTCGAAATAACAATCATCCTCTTAGTTATTACCGAAACGATTGTAACGACATATTTGAATAAAACAGAATCAACTACTAGCTTCTTGGTAACCTTGTGACTATCCTTGATCTAAGCATGAGTCTTGTGCTTTCGGTAGTATAGGCCTCTACTACCTTTCACGCCTACTCATACTCGTCCCAAGTATTGTCTCACAGTTCACCTAAGTCACCATACAAGAAAATCACATAACAACTTGACACATCAGATAACAAAACGAAGGTTTTATATTATTCCTTGAAACAATTACATAGGTGTTCAAGTTTAACCTATACTATGCCTCTAATAGGCTATACCACGTGGTACTATCTACACGACTACTTCATAGATCCTCATTCCTGATCCCTTTCATTGCCATCGGCTTCGTCAAGGATCCTATGGACCGCTCTTGCCTTCTCTTTCGGTGGAATGTTTGGTCTTGCCGCCTCTTTCTTCTTCGGGCAATCCTTAGCAACGTGCCCTTCTTCATGGCATTCATAACACACCCTTTTACTGGCGGTTCACTCGTTGGCGTAATGTCCGGTCTTCCCACACATGTAGCAAGTCACTTCCTCGCTACACTTCCCGAAGTGCTTCTTCTTGCACTTCTCGCACCATTTTGCTTAGTTTCCTCCTTCAGTAAACTCCTTTGAACTAGAATTGATCTTCTTATTGTTGGGCTTTGCAGACCCCTCGAATTTCCTCGTCTCTCCAACCTCAACCTTGTTGGCATCTCTTCCCTTAATCATATCCTCCCCAGACTTGGCAGCCCAGATAGCTGCCTCCAGAGTAGGTGCTTGTCGCACTGGCACTGCGTACTCCCATGGAAGTCGCTTTACGTACTTGTCCATTTTCGTCAGCTTACCCAGAACAAGACGCAAGGCGAAATCCATCTTCTCTGTGAAGTTGTTGGTGTACTCATCAATCGACATGCTTCCTTTCTTCAAGGTCATGAATTGGTTCTCTAGCTCGAGCAAGTTTTGGGCTGAGCAGTACTTGCATTTGAACTGCACCAAAAACTCTGCCCATGTCAGTTGCAGGGGATCAGAGTCTTCCTTAGGGTATTCCACCAGTGCACATCACCTCCTCGGAATTGTCGTACTGCAAAGGTGGTCTATAACTTGCCTCTGCAACCACACGTCATGAAAGCTAACTCCATCTCCGAGATCCAAACCATGACTCCGATCGGATCTTCCTTTCCAGTGAAAGTCAGAAAATCCTTGTACTTGCATCCATTCCTCTTGAATCCGTCATCCTGGTTGTTTTGTCGAACTATTGGTGGGTTGACTTGTCCAACGGTCCTACTGTAGTTCCTCTCCTCAGACTGCCCTTCGTTCAACTCGGGTTGTTTGATCGGTATGGTATCTTCCTCTCGATTTTGTTAGAGCAAACGCCTGATTTCCACCATTTGACGATCCAACATCATCTGGATCATTGCTTGCACTCCGGCCATCGTGATTGGCTCGGGAGCGGCTACCACAACCGGTATTTGTTCAATCATTGGAGGTTGGTTTCTGTTTCCATTTGCATTCCCGGCTCCACTGCAGGTTCTTGCCATTTTGATCTTTACACCAAATAGGGTGAATTTAGATCTTTATTCAAGATAGACGTTTAAATCATCCTTATCCCTCTAAAACGTTTACATGTTAGTTCTAATATCGTAGTCATACGTTTAGAATCCTAAACACATAAGGTTTCCAGATCCGGTCGGCAATGGACCAAAGACCCGAACAAATAACAGCATATCAGGCACAAAGCATTTAGCACATAAAAGCATTTTAGGCACAAATCCTAAAATAAGCTAGTGCTCACACCTCACAATCATCGCTTAGCATTCAAGTTTAAGTCTAGAAATCCTACAAATTCCTAGTTCGCTTAAACTAATGATCTGATACCAACTGTGACATCCCCATTTTCACGGCAATAAAAGACTGATTTTGTTTATGCTTGTTTGAAAATCAGAGTAACATTAAATAAAATAGTTGCGGAATTTGTCCCAAAACAAAAATATGATAAAGATTTATCAAAAGCATGTCCATAGAAATGTATTTTATTAAAAGATTTGGGATGCCATGTTTGATGCAGATCATAAGCACAAACATTACGACATAGGCCTTACTACATTATTTCGTATTTACAGGCCTATAATCCATTATCTCTCATCCAAACATCTATGCTCATGCGCCACTACCTGTAATGCAAGAAACTTAGTGGGTCAGGATTGGGAACCTGGTGAGCACATAGGGTTTTCAACCCACAATAAATAAGTTTTATTAACTTTATCAAACCAAACAAACCCGATTACCCGTTCCCGTTATCCTCACTTTACGTCCCTAAAACATCTAACACAAGGGACCTAGTCTATGGACTTTCATCAGGGTGACAACACATGCTTCGGGGATTCCTCAGCAATTCATGTCAAATAAGGCAACCATGTGGGGGATGGAGTACTGCTGGTAAACACACAGTTCAAATAAACACCTACAGGATGCGAGCCTACTAGCGTTCTACTAGACTGTCTAGAATAGTCTGTGGTCATCATCTATACTCCGCTAGATGACTGGATCATCAATAACATCTATAACGAGGCCTCTCATTATTCTATTTTGTCACACAGCAACTATTTTGTCCTACAACTTGGTTAAGATTATTTATTCTAAATAATCTTTTGTCGAAAAGTCGTTTTCGACCCCTATTATCTCTAAATTGACTAGCCCGGATCTGCGAGTGTTACAACAGGTATTACGGAAACATTTTGAGGAAAGACGTCACTACATCATGATTTCTACTTTTCACTTATTTGTACTTAACTTTTGAACAAACGATGTCTGTAAACAATATAAACTTGTATTCTCAGTGTATGAATGTTTGCGATGCTATGATTCATTTGTATTAAATTGCTATGATACTATACATGAAGTCACTCCATCCGCCTCCAAACGTTTATGTCGTTCTGTTTTAGGGGTGTGACATACCTGCTTAGCATAAGAATATCTTTATTGTATTTAAATTTTGTAGCTCGGTAAGCCGACTACAATCTCATAAAAGTCGACGTTCAACACTTCGACCCTGACTACCTACTGTGACATCCCCAATTTCACGGCTAGAAAAGACCGATTTGTTTATGCTTTGTTTTTAAAATCAGAGTAATCTTTTAAAGAAAACAGTTGCGGAATTTGCTCCCAAAACAAAATATGATAAGACTTTATCAAATCATTTCTTTAAAGAAATGTATTTTCATTATATAACAAAATATCGGGATGTCATGTTCAATACAAACCAAAAGCATAAACAGAACAAAATAGACCTTACAACAGATATTCATAACTACTGGCCTATAATCCAAAATCTCTCATCAAGTCCATCAACTTATACTCTTGTGCCATTACCTGTAATGCAAAGAAAACTGAGTGGTTCAGGCTTGGGAGCCTGGTGAGCATATAAGGTTTTCAACCCACAATAATATAATTATTATATTTAATTATCAAACAATCAATCCAATTACCCACCCCCATTATCTTTATTTCATAGAGATTTACCCTAAGAACCGATTACCCTTCTCCTATTCATTCCTAAGAATTGTCCTAAGGAATTGGCACAAAGTCTAGTGCTGCCATGGTTCTTAGATTACATTTGGTGAACACGCAGTTCAAAATAATTAATGAACACCTAGTTCAAGAACACCCATTGAACACACTCCGTTCAATAATCCCTAATGAACACCTAGTTCAAAAACACCTAATGAACACTTAGTTCAAAAACACCTAATGAACACTTAGTTCAAATATCCCTGGCGAACACATAGTTCAAAACATCTAGTGAACACTTAGTTCAAATATCCCTGGTGAACTCAATCAACTAAGGAACACAGAGTACGAAAGCTCTTAGTTCAAACCACGTAATAATAATGTATATCTCGATCCTGCAAAACCACTAATATTATTAACACATATAAATCATATTTCTAAAACAATCTATCCTATCCCGTCGATCCCCACATACTAGCCCTATACAATGATCTTACGAGATCTAGCCTAAGGAATCGATATGAACAACAATTGACGAAGTTGCTTCGGAAATTCCCTGGCAGCAAATGAGGATCAATAAAGACATCAAATGAGGGGAATGGAATAAGTTTCACCACGAACCTTCGTTCGTAAAAGAAAGAACCACAACACAGTTAAGTCAAGGGTAGTTATCTAGATAACAATGCCTAGGCGTGGTCCGACTATTATGAGGTATTATACCTCCAGACTCTACCTATCCCAGCATCGAACTTTGCCTAGCAGTGGCTTGAATACATGAGGTATTTCACCCCCAGACGCACCCTATCCAGCAATATAACACCAGACATACCTAGCAGTGGTCTATTATCGACACACTTTATTAGGCAGTCTATGAAGTTCCCTTAATTACTTCGTCAAAGAAAACGCTGACATATGAAGCTCGGTCGATCAGTTCATAAAAGAAACGTTGACTCCAAAGCTCTCTCAACATAAAAGTATGGGGTAATACTACTAGAGTACTCCCGTACGCTCCCGTAATCGACACACAAAATTGTCAAAAAGACTTTGTACATGATAGTACTTCTGGCACATTATAGTACTCTGGTATGTGAAAGACTCATACCCGAGAACATAATAGTACCCTGGCACAAGCAGCACCCAAGACACAAAGCTTTGAAAAGGTCTTCGTACATAAAATGTACTTCTATACATAGGACGTACTCCACCGCTCATCAATCTCACAACGCACGTACTCTTAATAAGAGACTACCTAATGTCCAAACTTAATTGAACTAAACATTCCATTTAAGTCTTAACCCATCACTAGGCAAACCTACAATGTTTATAATCAATTTTTGATACTATCTTCGTTTAGGCAACGCCAACTAGTGTATACTTAACATAAGATTTTAAGTAATAATATCATATATACACATCTTAACACATATTGAACCATATCTGATTCGCACGTTGTATATCATCAAATATATCTAACAAGTATTTCGGACAATAACAAATACTTCACATACATATGTATATTTCATACTTTAATCAATACTCGTATTAAAATCACGTTCCTAAAAGGGTCTATACACATGATACCTTATCGAATGAACACGTAGTTCAAGAATACATAATCCGTACTCCCAGATCTTAAATTTGCCTCATTACCTAATCCATATTCCCGGATCTAAAACTAACCTCTTGATCTGATCCCTACTCTCGAATCTAAAACTAACCTCTTGATCTGATCCATACTCTCGGATCTAAAACTAACCTCCTGATCTGATCCCATCCAGATCTAAAACTAACCTCATGATCTGATCCATACATCCAGATCTAAAACAAGTTTATCTCATGGTCCAACCCATCTTTTATCACCTACCAACAACCTCGTCTACCCATGTTCTACCCAACATATTTGTAGATACAAAATACATTTATAGTTTAACTCATTAAAACTTATATAATTCATCCATTCCGCAATCATCTTAAATAAACAACAATATATACACATATAGCACGTATTTCATAGCAAACACTTAATATTTATGTGTAAGGAGAAAGTGACCACACACTCACTTGATCAAAAGATGATCGGACAGCGCTACGGCTTATAGAAGTAATATTCTTCGGTAGATCTAGAAGATCTTCACAAAAACCGGGCTCCTCGCGGGCAGAGCTTCGGCTCGGGAATTTTACTTCTCGGGATCTTCGGGGCTTTGGGACTTGCTTCGGGGCTCGGGATTGATACCGGGGCTTCGGGATATTTCTTGCATGAAAAACGAGGTAAAACGGGAGAGAGAGGAGAGGAAATGAGCAAAGGAATAAGGCAGCCTCGCACCCTTTATATAGGGGCTGATTCTTCGAATTACGTTGGGCGTAATTAGAGTTACGTTGGGTGTAATGTGGATAAGGCCGGTGACTCCCCCACCTTTCGGATAATATCAAATTTATATTTAAATTAAATACTTTAATTATTTAATAAACTTCAAAATTCATATCTTCCTCATACGAGCTCCATTTTCGATGTTCCTTATACCCCGCGTAGGTGAGACTACGATCTACAACTTTCGTTTAGACTTCTTTGGCTAATTTTGACTTCATTTTTATTATATTAGTAAGCCGAGACAAGAAAACTCTGTTATAAATTTATAACTTCTTCATCCGACGTTCGTTTCCGTCTGTCTTTTTATCATAACTTCCTCATACGAAGTCAGATTTGGACGTTCTTTTTATGCACGCTCTCGGGTTAACGTATTCTACGCCTTTTGTTTAGATCACTAAGGCCAAATCCCGCTCTATCGTAAATTCATTATTTATGTCGCGCTGCGTTGTGCAGGTTCTGTCGCGAAACTTCGACAGGTCATAACTTCTTCATTATAACTCGGATTTCAACGTTCTTTATATGTACGGAATCCTTGTAAAATATACTACAACTTAGTTAAGATTATTCATTCTAAATAATCTTCAATCAAAAATTCATTTTTGACGCTTAACGTCTCTAAATTGACTAGTCCGGATTTACGAGCGTTACACCTGCTTAGCCTAAGAATACCTTTATTCTATTTAAATTGTGTAGCTCAGTCAGATGACTACAATCTCATAAAGGTCAAAGTTCACCACTTTGACCCCGGCTGCCCGCTTAGCCTAAGAATATATTTATTCTATTTAAATTTTGTAGCTCGGTCAGCCAACTACAATCTCATAAAGGTCTATGTTCAACACTTTGACCCCGACTACATGCCTAGCTTAAGAATATCTTTATTTTTTTCAAATTTTGTGACCCGATCAGCCAACTACAATCTCACAAAGGTCAAAGTTCAATATCCCGACCCACATTACTTGCTTAACAGAAAAAGAAGTCCTATTCTAACAATACCGCCTCACAAGATGATACCTATTTTCATTACAATTTTAAAATTCTAGAATAAAGATATAAGCCCAATTCAACGCACGAAAAACGAAGAAAGTGCCAACCAAAGGCTTACGACGACCCACAAAAAAAGGAGGCACACAAGGATCACGCATACGAAGAATGACAGTACGAAGGAAACTTTTAAGTTTAATACATAATAAATTGGAGTCACGCAGTCAAAGATTAGAAATATGTGTTGTAGTGCACATTGCTATACAACCCGGTTACATCAATTCGATCATCCCAAGTGTTAGGCACAAATAACAGAGCAAAAACAACTAAACAACTAAATAAAAAAATAAAGAAAAATAAAAAAAACATGTTCAAATTCGAAAAACCCATAGACCAACATTTCCGATTCAACAAATACCCACACCTATACCACTAGCCTCATACCACACACCATACCTTTCATGGCTCGCCGTTCCCACCATGACCACTTGTAGAACCAACGTTGCCACCAACGCATGCAACTGCTCAACACTTGTCAAAGGAAAGCCAAACTCAAACAAATAATATGTGCAAAACAATGCAGAAAATGCCTTCTCCATCTTCCACACATAGGTGGGATCATATAACAGAAGGTTGATCTCAAGCAGTCCCATATTAAACTCGGTGTTCATCATCTCGTAGCCAGCCCTCCTACCAAAATCAACACAAATTGTTTGCAGATCATAGTTGGCCTCAAAAAATGACGACTCAATGACAATTTTGTCAACCAATTTCGCAATTCCATGCAATAATACCCAAGTCACATCCCCATTCACTCTGCTCGGCTAGCCCCACAATACTTGCTTGGAAATCCATATTCCATAAGGTAGACTCATTCAAGTCACCCTTCAACTTCCGAATATTGTACTCTAACATACCTATCTTGTCTAACAACCTGGTCTTCTCCAACTCAAGAGATGTCACTGTTGCCTTTAACGTTGAAACTTCCTCGACAACATCATCATAACCAGCTAGTTTACTTTCCAAGACAACTTTCTCATTTTAGACAACGGCTAGTTTATCTCTCACCTTATCCACTTCACTCTGAGACATCGTTCCTACATTTGGCAAAACCTTTTCCAACTCAGCAACTTTTTCCACAAGCTTCACATGTTGATCACGAAACAATTGCACGTTATGAGTAACTCCTCCGGACAAAACCACAAACGGTTTAATCAGATCAAATATCTTCTTGAACTCATCAAATGGACAACGATTCTCTAAGTGCAACACCTCATTTTCATCAAGCCACTAAATGATCTCTTGGCCCAGAACCATATTTTCCACAAGCATAATCTTATACATATCACAAACATGCTCTCTACGACCTTGGCTAACACTTGAACAGGTCCCGGGAGAAGCAAATTTCTCAAAGAAAGACATGGCAAACTTTGGCTCCATCAAACTTTGATCCCGCCTATATTCCTAAGAAGTAACATAAATAGGGTCGACTGGATGTGAAGCATCGATCTCATGAGGCGGACTTTTCATATTCAATTGAGACACATATGACAATGGATTGTTAACACCAAGGCTGCTAGCGAAATCTTGAAAACCATTGGGTTCCAACGAACGGGACCTTTTGAGAACTCTGTTGGATTAGGTGTCTAAGCCCATAACTATTTTGGTATGTACTTGACCCGATTGTGAGCATGGTCCTTTTGGGTTGCCTTCACCAAAGCAACTGATAGGATGAATTAAGGATAAACAGGTTTAATTACGATTTATTAATATATTATGTGAATAATATATTAAAAAAGAAATCATATTGTTTAGTTAATATTAGTCAATAATTAATTAAGAATTAATTTTGTGGCTAAAAGAGATTAATTAAACTTGGGGGACTAATATTGTAATTATAAGATAATTGCATTATGGGCTATGGATTCTAATTGGAAAGAGGATTAAACGAAATCAATAGGAAGCCCATATGGATTTCGTCCAAGGGCTTTCTAAAGGGACTCCGTGATTTGCTTAAGGCCTAAGCAGAGAATTAGGGTTTTCCCTGAAAACCCTAGCAGCCCACACAAATATAAATGGACCCCTAGGGCACCAAAAACGTGGCTGAGCATTCCTTGTTCATCTTGTTGCTCATGGTGTTTGTGACTCCATTAGAGGAGCAACATTTGAGGCACTAAACTTTCAGAAGTCAAGATCAAGAGGAATTGAGATTGTTATTGCCACATAACAATCAAGGTAAGATCTAAATCCTATTCTTATGTTAATATCGATTATCACATGCTAGACCTAGGTTTATTGCTTTGGTATTCAATGTTGTATGTTTAATTAGAAAAACCTAGATCAAAGCAATTAGGGTTGCATGAACACCATAGGAATAATGTTATGCTCAAAACCCATTAGTGGTATCAGATCCTAGGTCGTTTTCTAGTTGAATAGATGCAAAAGTGAACTGCCAAAGGATCAAAAATTCGAATTTTTGCTATTTGTGCTGCCGACTCGGCGAGTCCAGGGTGCTGTTGACGGGATTTTCGATTTTTTTAGCAGATTTTGTTAAGGATAATTACCAAAACTCGTTTTTATTGCCTAAAATCGATTTTCAATGTTTGGAATGATTATCCTTATCAAAGTTAATGGATTTGGTTAAATATGGATAATATATGATTATTATTAGTCAAATATTTGACCTATAATATTGAAAAGTTTCAATTTACAGCCTTTAGGTTTTATAGTTTAAATTTGAACTTAAAAGTTTTTGTTTTTGAAATTGAATAGTTAAACCCTAATATTTTGAAAGGTTTCAAAATTTGTCCTCAAGTTTTGGAATTTAAAATTTAATTAAAAGGTATTAATTTTGAAATATTAAATTTTAGAACCCTAGTATTTTGAAAAGTTCAAATTACACCCTTATGGTTTTATTGATTTAATTAAGAGTTTAATTAAAGGGGATAATTAATAAATCTATGATTAAAAGGTTTAAGGTTAATCAAATTAAAAACATTCAATTTATTAAATTAAACCATCTAGTATTTTAAAAGTATAAAATACACCGTTATACTATATAGAATTAAAAGTTTAATATTATATATGTATGAGTAAATGCCAGTCTTACCGTTAGTAGGCCTCATTCACGAAGTTGGTCTATAAGGAGTGTTTAAGGAAGCGGCTTGTAAAATGATCGCCATTGGGTATCCACTCTTACCCACCGCACTGTTGGCTAGTGGAGGGTCGTTAGCCGAATGGGTAGGATATGACACAACCTTCCATTATAAGTAAAATGAAATACGAAGTAACTAAATATTTTATAAATTCCCAAAATAGTAGTTACTTCAGGAAAAATGTGGAGTTGGTGCTATTCCATGAAATTACACTTTATACCCTTGCTAAGACGTTAGTGGAGCATGTGTGGTTAACCGGCACACTAATTGGGCACTAAGCAAAGGTGGCAAATGGTGACTCGACGTTTGTCATAGATCGATGGAGCGTGTGTGGTTAACCGGCACATTGATTAGGTGATTGTATTGGGGGCATCATGTATATTTGCATGGTTATCCACAACTTGTTTGTGACCCTCGGCATCCCAGTCACAAACGAAGGGCACACTCGAGATTTAAACATGTCATTGAAAATTTCAATGAATCTCAAAAGATCTAGGAGTTTCAATTCATTTAAAACTTAATTTTCATTTTCGTTTTTCATAGTGGAAATTGGTAAATCGTCATATACCTACCTTCAAACGTTCTGCAATTTGGATTACGACATACCTCTTCCATATTGTAGGATATTGTGTTGGATCCTAGTCTTGATATTTAATTTGGGTGTTATATCAAGGATTCCAATCAACTAACTTGAATTTCTCCCATTTTGTAGATGTCAATGTCTAACAACTACGGTCTTCCTGAATCCGTTAGAAAAGATTTTCCACATGAAGATGATATTCCACGATTGGATTGTGGAAATGGAAATCATGCTTCACTTCCTCCATCTCCTCCAATAATTCTCCTTGACCCACATGTTCAAAGACTTGAAAAGTTCAAGGTCACTCAAGCCATATTGGCAAAAAGACACGAAGATGGAAAGTATGTATGTGCTTATGTCTTGGATATGAAGTTGCATATTGATAGATTGGGAATGTTGGGTGTCGATATCTCAAGGAAGTTAACTAGCTCTTCAGTCACTTCCCGAATCATATATTGAGTTCATTAGAGAGTACTATGTGATGGACCACAACGTAACCCTCATTAATTTGAATTATTTTCTTATTGTTGTTGAATCAACATTGATTTGGTGTAGTGGTCAAGCAAATTTGTCTGGTAAATCAATGTCCCATCCTTCTATGAGAAATGGCAACATTGGAAGTCCAGAAACGTTTTCTCTATGCAAGAGAAAGGATGATTCTGAGATAGTCTCGTGTACCATTCCAAAAGAATCCATATGTTTCCACTGCCAAAAGAGGGGGCATTGGTTACGAAGCTATCCTGACTACCTGAAAGATCTAAGAGATGGGAGAGTCATGGTGTATGACTCTGCTTCAGGTAAAATCCACTATCTAACTCTAGTAAGTTTTCTATTTTTTTGATTCTTAATACATGATGTGATAAGATTACATTTTGATGTTTTGTTGGATCGAAAAAAGGAGAGGAAGCTTAAAGGAAGAAGTGAGGACATTTTGATGTTTTGCTTAGGAATATGAAAATAGCATAGTTTTCATTTGAATTTGCATTGTAAGGACAAGTTTTTCCGCATCTTTTTATAAATAAAATAAATTTGGTTTTTTTCTTATTTATATCTCCTTACAATGTTATTTATGAAAATTGATGCTTGTGTGTTTCTACTGAAAGCAATATTAAGTGGATGTGATTCTTAGTTATGTTATTTATGGTAGTGTCATAATTTTTCTAAGTAAGGAAAGATTCCCATCGCCCAAGTTTCAGTTGGACAGAAGCTTGGAATCATATGATTTGAATCATGTGATGTATGGAAATCTTGGTACTTAGGAAATTAAGACTAATTCCTTGATCACACAAGTACGTGAGTCAAGTGAAGGAC
The DNA here is from genome assembly GCF_051521515.1 of Lactuca serriola. Lineage (NCBI taxonomy): Eukaryota > Viridiplantae > Streptophyta > Magnoliopsida > Asterales > Asteraceae > Lactuca > Lactuca serriola. The sequence continues at coordinate 164,075,126 of NC_136411.1, read as the reverse complement.
TAAAGGACTAGAACACAATGTTGTGTACTAGTCAATTCCACCACAAATAACAATAAGACTATTCGTCATAATTTACTAAAAGTCTAGTAAATGTGTTTATGCTTACAAGATTAAGTATAATTCTGAATCATTGAAAAGTTTCAAGGAATGGCAAAACGAATAAGAAGAATCACTTAGGCAGAAAGATAAAAGTTTCTCTAATCTAAGAAGAAGGGAGAGTACTTTTGCCCTTTATGAGTAAGGGGAATCGAAGGCCAGGGAAAGTTTATTGGCAACAGGGAACCCTTTCTCACCCAGTCCTACCTACCCTATGTATTCAAGGTATCATGCTTTATGATCATCTTGTTGATTATGAAACCATATCACAATTAATCCTCTAATGACATCTTAGTGCACTAGTATGGCTAAGAAGAGGAATCGGAAATTGTTGAAATGGTTAAATCAAAAGGATGAGTCATACTTCATTCCAAAATCAGGTCTTAGAGTCTTACTCTAAGATTGTGAATTGAGTGACACATCTTAAGAAGTTCTAACACACTCATCAAATGTGAAGTAGAAAATTGTTTTTTACTTACTCTTGCACATTTGAAATTGGTAAATTGTGATGTCTTGGATAAGACAAAGACCAACTAATACCAATTGTGTGTAGTGTTTGTCTTGATAAGAATCCGCACTAACGCTTGAATATTTGTTTGTCAAGAAATGTTTTCTCGACGAGAGAATCTTATATGTCAAGAGGTCAGTGGGAGTCTAAATGATCTTGAAAAGTTTCAAGAACAAATCAAGAGTAAATCTATTATTAAACACTAGCACACAACTTGAGGTTTGTAACCTATCGTGTTGACGTATTCTTGTTTTTGTGCCAATCCAGTTGAGTTAATTATGCATATGAGTTCTACAAGTTCTCAATAAATTGCATAAGGCAAGCACCTTGTTTAATGAAAGTACATTGATTGGTATAGGTGAGCTGCTAAATAACTTTGTAGCAATGGTGGGACCCTTGATGGCAAGAAATCAAGAATGAACAAGTTTTGTCCATAGGAGTTTGGATTTGTCATAAACATTATCTTACGATTATGCTTATGGCAAATTTACATGGATAGGAACACATACACTATAAAATCTAAGTGTCATAAGGTTTCTCTCCTTCATGAAAATGATTATGAGGAAACACTTTCACTAAGAGAGATTTTAAGAAGATAGCAATTATGTAGATTGCATTCTCAAATTCAATTATGATTATTGCATCCCTCTTCATAGTTCGAATTATGAGATTTGGCGATTAGTCTGAGCATTTTGGGACTTAGTAATATAGGTTCTGAATTAGTTTAGACACACATATGAGTTATCTAAGGAAAGGTGTATAAGTTTGAGATGCTCAGATAAAGGCTTATCAAAGCATATCGTATTAGGAAAATGAACTTTGGAAGTCAATAAGTATTGTTTTCTAAGAGGTTTAGCTAATTTCTAAATACGTGCCAAAGCTAGTGGGAGCATAAATGTTATGCTGGAATGGATATAATCATCATGTTAGTGGGAGCATGATTATTATTTTAAGTGTTGCAAGTTAGCAATATTAATTATAGAAAACAAAAGGTTTCACTTTGCAAAGTTGTAGGGGTTGAAAAGTTGTTTTGCTATAATTAAGAGAGAGAATGTTATACTTTGTTTCGAAATCTAAAAGCTTAGATCAAGAAATTTTAATCAAATTTAGTCAAGGATATATTAATTGCGTCCTCAAATTTCAATTATGATTACGACATCCCTCTTCATAGTTCGAATTTTAAGAATGTGGCAAATAGAAATGTTATGGCATATGGCTGATAAAGTATCATGCTTTTATGTAAGACATTATGAATCGTGTCCCATACGCTTCTGGTATAGGATCGATTGCATATGTTGTAATATTTGACCGTTCTAAAATTTTCCAAATGCTTAGGGCATTAAAAGGAAAAAAGGGCTAGAACCGGATTTGACTAAAATAATTAAACAACTGTCAAGGACAATCTAAGGTTCGCCAAAGATTGGTCGCTTGTGGATAGTTGGAAGTATACTAATGGATGGACCATATTAACGTTATTATGAATAAATAAGACTCTATTTAGAATGAGTTGTCATATGGAAAATATGGAAATGTTTCCATATTGGGAGTTGGACGTTAGAAACTTATGTCTAGATTAGAAATTTTTATGCAAGAAGGATGTTCAAAGGAATGTACTTTGAATATGAGACTTCACATCTATGGAAATGTCTTGTAACAATCTCCAATAGAGCATTTTGTAATTTCATTGGCCAAGTCTTGGTGACTTTTGTGTCGTGACATTATGAAAGGATCGTTGCATAAAATGTTAGAATCTAACATATTCTAGTAGTGGCGAGAATTTTGTATTCTTACACTAATGATTAGGAATTGTGAAATGAGCATCATTGGAAATGTGTTCAATTGATCTATTTCACAAAAAAAGAACCATAGGTAAACATAGTGTGCATGATTGTTGCATGGGACAATTGTTGTTATAATTCAAGTAGGAAGTTGATTACCCGAAACAACAAATAATGAGTACTCAATATGATGATTAAATAAAAGTGTTTTATTTATACTCAAAGGTCTGAGGCCATATAGTATTAGTATTATTCTTATGTTTCACTTTGCATGTTTTGACTTTCCAAATAATAAGATTATTCAAATGTTTCACAGTCGCTCATACTTTGGGAGCAGGTATGAAAGAAGATTGTCATGAATTGGTTTGTAGATTGTCTAAAGTGTATTAGACATAGCAAAGGTTTGCTGCAACGTTCACTACTAGAAAAACAGCCTTTTACGACGCGCAAAACACGACGCTCTTTGATTTATGTTACGCATTAGAGAGCGACATTAAAAAAGAGTCACTCTTCAAAAAATTTAAGAATTTAGGTCGCGCATTACTGAGTGCCCTTAAATTAGTGTCTCACGAAAAGAAATTAAAAAAACGGAGGGCGCTTTATTTTAAAGGCGCGTCCTCTATATTTTTCGCTTTATAATTTTAATGAAAACTCGCGTTTAGTAGAGGTGGGAAACGAAATCCCCAAAATTTTGAAAAGTCGTCTTCTACCTTCTTTCTATCTTTCAACTTCTCCCCTCTCGCTCCCTCCTTCTCTCTCCTCTCTGATCTGCTTCCCCGCCACTCCTGACCTCCTTATCAATCTCATCAAACATCGTGTCCCATCCTTAATACCTCGCGGGAATCTAAAATTTAGAAAACCTTGTACTCAAAAAGTCTAAGAAACTAGGGTTTTTTCATCCCTCAAAGAACGACCCACATCCTCCATAGATCGATCTCTATCGCTTCATTTCTCACAAGAAATCAAACACTTTACGTTCATAGGGCCACAATTGCAAGGATGCTCACTCACCTTTCTAGAGAATACCTTCGCATATATAACACGATCATCTTCACAAAAATGGTTGCCACCATTGCTTGAGCGGGCTCAAGCTACGATCGACAATCGGAGCTCAAAGCTTTCGACCAAACAAAAACCGGCATCAAAGGCCTCGTCGATGCCGGAATCCAATCGGAGCTAGGGCTTTTTGTGAAGAACTTGCCCCGCCTTTCTCTACTGCGTGTTCTCTCTTCTGCATCTCCACCCTCCAATGAAATCCAATCACCAGCGATCCTATAACAGTTCTTTCTCATGCTCGAACCCTAGATCTCACCTCGTACCTTGCTACATCTCTATAGCGACAGCCGCTAAACAAAAACTCCACCACCTCTAACGGTGGCTCGAACCCATTGATTATCTCAATTTCCTCCTCTGTTTGGGGGATGAAAACTAATTACGAATAAACAACTTCATTTTTTGATTCAATTGCTTGATTTTGTCAATTCGTATACGATTGCATCAGCAGCTGATCCAGTCTCGCACCAAAATCTATTTGAAGAAGATTAGAGACTGTTCAGCTACAATCACGAATGACACAACCTTCACTCTCCTCCGCCTTCTGTATACATGCTTCTTTGGTATCTACATGTGCGCTAAGGGACTGCATCACAAGTAACTCTGGTGACATGTATGTGAAATTCCCAATTCAATAAATGCTACCATACCTAGATCTCGAGTATTCTATTGACTTTTTCTTTAATTTGCAGAAGTTCTCCTGGATTGGCATTTTAATGTGTGGATAATACTCTTCTTGAAGATGATGAGCCTTTTAAAGCTCCTGTTTGTTTTCAACTTCTCGGGTAAATAAAGAAACATAAAGGCGTTGAAAGTATATCTTTGTGGCTGCCTCAGGCTCCCCCTAGATATTTATAAATGGTTTAGTGTTATCCTGTTGAACCTGTTGATGGTGTCTTAAGGTGGGTTATCTCTTTCTCTAGAATTTTTCAAATAGGTTTTAGTGATAAATTTCTGAAGGGATCCCTTTTCTCTTTCTTTCTCCTTGTTTAATGTATTCTTGTTTGGTTTCAATGTGCAGGTACTAAAATGATGTCAATGCTCCAAGTGCTGCATCTCAATTACTTTTGTTGTCACAATGACTTTTGCTTTCACTGGCTTGGTCTCAGGTGTAGCCCAAAATATCCTTGTCTGTACACGAAGAACTGCATCTTGGGGAGCACATATCTGCTCATCTGGGACCTACAATCCATTTCTTCAATGTAAGTTGATACTTGATATAATAAACTTAAAGTTTTTCAATTGAAATTCAAGCGCTTTCCTAACTACACTCACTTCCCCAGAAATATGTTTGTTATTCAAGACAAAAGAAAAAATTGTGAGTTTGATGGCAGGAAGCATGGGTTTTTAGATAAATCCTGATTCAAAAATAAGCTTACCTGAACTAATTCGTCAGAAGAAGATGCACATGCAGGAAGTTTATCCCTTGGAAGAATCCTTATTTGTTCCCTGCTTTCAGAAGCCATTTGCTTGATTACACCACTAGATTTTCCCAAAATGCAACCTACTTGAGTAGAAACTACAAGTAGCCTCACAACAAATGTTTTTTCATTCATCTTCGCTTCTTCCACCATTCTTTCAAACACACAAAATAGACCCTTTTGCACACAAGAACCCAAATATTTCCAAAACTCTTCCACTTTTAACCTTATTTTCTTGAGATACATTAACACCAGTACCCTTCTTTTCTGGTTCTCACCTTTATGTCACCTTTGTAAATGGTGTTGTGATTTGAATGATGTTTATTTTTCTATTTTTCTCCATTATGTCGTCTATTAATATATGATTTTGAAGATATCCTTTACTAAAAGGATACACAGTAAAAACATCAAAACTTTCAAACTGTTTTAAAAATGATCATTGTCCAGGCTGTCAACATGTGTGTTACTCGAAAAACTAATTTTCAGATTTCTAGAAGTGAACAAGACTGAGCCCTCAACCAATCAAACATATGGTTCACTTTTAAAAAATCTGACATTTATCAATACATTTGTTTCTGGTGTTTTAGTTCCTAAATCATACATATGGCCTGTGGACAATGACTTCTATTTACAACCATCTACCTCATTGATCTTGGATGCCGACAAAGAGGGTTTACAAGTATTTGGTTAAGATTTCATGAATGATGTGCAAGTTGCATATAATTACAGTTATGTCCCTGTAGAAGCGTATCTGAATTTTGTGGATAATGGTAGATTCTCTGTGGATGGTGTGCTTTCCGATAATCCAGTGACTCCATCAGCAGCTTTTAGTAAGTTTTGAACCCTTTAAATATCATGATATGATTCTGCATATATTGAAAAAGGTTGAATGCAAGAAATAACATTCTATTTCCATAAGTTAATATTTCTACAACCATGCAAGTTGTTTTTCTCATATTGGGAAAAAACATTCTCAGTCAGGTGTGTCATTTTATACACAATCATTTAACATTTATATATATTCATCATAAATCATAAATTAGATCCCTTGTTGCTTCAGGAAAAGGAAAGCCTTTAATTATCTCATTTGAAGGAGCAATTGGGGAGTTTCCAGGGTGTAACGATTCAACATACAGAGGCTTGTGCAAGCAGCAGTAAGCCTTTAATTATCTCATTTGATGTTTGAAAATTATATTGAGAAAATAATGGAAAGCATGGGAAATGGAAGGGTTGTCGATAGGGTATCTGCATTTGATCCATAACTTCACCCCCTGTACAAACACACCAAAGAAAATCAGATCTAACATGCTTATATTTGAATAAATTTAAACTTCCATTTTTGATATGTTGTTACATTTACAGGTCCTTCATTGAAGACTATGGACCTAACATTAAGATCTCCCCTGAGGGTCACAACTATATTGGATTAAATAATAGGCTTGTAACAGTGAATGGCACCCTACAACAACTGGTGCAAGCTATTAATCTGATTTTATTCAAATTATCAGAAGATCTCTACTATCTTCAGTCCATTGGCCCCCTATTTCCATATGTTGCTGGTATGCTTTTTTTTGTTACCGATTTCCCTCATACATAGAAGAGTCCAGCACGACTCATCACATGCATGACACAAGGAACTACTAGTCTTCTTAGTAATACAGTTTATGCCATAAGTGATGTTGCCACCCAAGTCAATTGAGCAGCACATAAGGTACATTTAATTCCTATTTTTATTTTTAAGTCCATGGTGTTAAATTAAACTAAGATGTTGCCCAGGGTATTGTTGCTTTTACAATGGACGACCCATCTGCATCAGCTTTTTATCTATTTATTTTTTCTATTATCATATCTTGTCACTTCTCAATGACATTATGTGTTTGTTATAGGATCAAGTTCCAGAGAATGATGTCAAAGGAATTTCTAAGGATAAACCACTGTATGATCTATTTGTTTCTTTACTTTAATGAGTAAAATTAAAGTTTTAAGGATATTCATATTCCCCTTCATTCTTGATTTATATATCTACATGGTATAATTATTTTTAATTCTTCCTTTTGCAAAAAGGTATGCTTTTGATCAGTAGAAGGCTTTGCTCTCCTTGAAGAAGAGTGGCAAAATTGATGAATTATTATTACAAGTAAAGCCAGCTGTCCATTTTTTTATTTTTTTATATTAAAATTTTAAATTTATAAGACTTAACAAGATTACCTCAATCATGCTTTTCAGGGTAAAGAGTACATCTTGTTGCTAAACTCAGATAATTTGGTTGAAGTTGTGGACCCAAGTATCCTTTTTAAGTTTATAATTGTTAGTTTCTTTTTGACTTAATGAACTTAATATATATATATATATATATATATATATATATATATATATATATAGCTTCTCAAATATTTTTATAAACATCATTTATCCTGGGAAAAAAGTTATAAATTAAACAATTAAATAATAACCAACTATATGATTTTGGGATCCTTATGATATGTACCAGAGATTCTAAATCAGCTTATCCAGAAGAACATTGAGTATTGCATGGAGGTAATTACTATAATTCCCTTTTCTTATATTTACTTTGAAAATGTTAATTCTTACCTTTTGTCTATGTAGGATCCACCAGGAGCAGGAAAAACACAAACAATTCTTGGGCTTCTTAGTGCCATATTACAAACCAGCTAAGTATATAAGTCTCTTAGTAACTTATGCAGGTAACAATATTGTTCATAGCTGGGCTGTTAATGTTCCTATTTGTTTTCATTTATGCAGGTAACAATCTTGTTGAAAGGACTTATGAATCAGATATTAATGGTAACAAGTTTAACACTCGAGTCCATACGATTAGATGTTAATGGTAACAAGTTTAACACATGTGTCTTTGTTATACATACAAATTAAATGCAATGGATTGTATTTTTTGTATATGGTATTTTATTTTATATTATGCAATGGATTGTATTTTTTGTATATGGTATTTTATTTCTATTATGAGAGATTAAATGCAAATTTAATTTATAAATTAATAAATATATAAATATATTTTTTTTTTAAAAATTAAAATTATGATACGCAAAAATGTGTGTCGTCTTCATTTATGACATGGCCTTTCTTGACTGGTGCTTCCTTGATACGCATTGCGTGTCATAAACACGCGCGTCGTAAGGCTACGACACGCAAATGCGTGTCGTCTTCCTTTATGACAGGGCCTTCCTTGATATGCATTGCGTGTCATAACCGCGCGTCGTAAATGCGCATCATAAATGCGCGTCGTAAATGCGCGTCATCTCTCTTTATGACATGGCCTTCCTTGACGCGCATTTGCGCGTCGTCTGAGCGTTTTACGACGCGCAATGAGCGTCGTAAAAGGCCTTTTTTCTAGTAGTGGTTCATGAGTGCTTATGAATATGATTTGATCATTGGATGAAACCCAAGCTCACTTGAATCACTTCATGGATTTTATCACGGGTGATTAGTGAGACGATAATATCTTATATTCTTGAAACCGAGATGTGTGAGTTGTATTCTGCAAGTTGGTTGCACATTGATAATATGTAAACGCACTAGTAACTTGGTGGTATAAAACATATTGTTGTGTGTGATTTGATGAGTGGGTACAAGTGATCATTGAGTCAAAGTTTATCCGTTCCTTTTACCCAAAATAGGATAAAAGCGATATATGTGGACCCCTCGATGATTTAGTGATGACACCCTAAGCGCTTGGCCAAGCCGGGGCTAAGTTGATGTGTTCAATTGTAGTCTGTTGTCAGTCATCATAAATCGGAAATCGGTAAACAACACATGAACATAGAGTATGATTAAAATCCATGTCTCATTTCATATGATATCTAGAATGGAGGAATATATGATCCCTTATCTAAAGGACACGTTTCTGATATGATCAGAGTTCGACAGCGGCTTTTGAAAGCTACAATTGTTGATCAAGTTCTATAGTCATATGCAAAATAGTTATTAGACTTATCCAAGTGGGAGATTGTTGGATTAGGTGTCTAAGCCCATAACTATTTTGGTATGTACTTGACCCGATTGTGAGCATGGTCCTTTTGGGTTGCCTTCACCATAGCAACTGATAAGATGAATTAAGGATAAAGAGGTTTAATTATGATTTATTAATATATTATGTGAATAATATATTAAAAGAGAAATCATATTGTTTGATTAATATTAGTCAAGAATTAATTAAGAATTAATTTTGTGGCTAAAAGAGATTAATTAAACTTTGGGGACTAATATTGTAATTATAAGATAATTGCATTATGGGCTATAGATTCCTATTGGAAAGAGGATTGGACAAAATCTATGGGAAGCCCATATGGATTTTGTCCAAGGGCTTTCTAAAGGGACTCCATGAGTTGCTTAAGGCCTAAGCAGAGAATTAGGGTTTTCCCTGAAAACCCTAGTAGCCCACACAAGTATAAATGGACCCCTAGGGCACCCAAAACGTGGTTGAGCATTCCTTGGAGTTTCTTGGACGTTTTGGTGCCTCCTCCCTCTCTCCTTGTTCATCTTGTTGCTCATGGTGTTTGTGACTCCATTAGAGGTACAACATTTAAGGCACTAAGCTTTCAGAAGTCAAGATCAAGAGGAATTGAGATTGTTATTGCTACATAACAATCAAGGTAAGATCTAAATCATATTCTTATGTTAATATCGACTATCACATGCTATATCTAGGGTTTATTGCTTTGGTATTCAATGTTGTATGTTTAATTAGAAAAACCTAGATCAAAGCAATTAGGGTTGCATGAACACCAAAGGAATAATGTTATGCTCAAAACCCATCAGACTCTACCACGACTACCCTCTCCACCTGATAGAACAACAACCAGAGCAGCAAAGGCAGCAGAACCCCTGACTCTCTTACATCAGATTAAGGGTTGTTTTCCACTTTCATCCTTACCATCACCATCAACATTAATCACAGGCCTAGTAGCAACAGGAGAAGTATGATCATCGTTTGTGCCATCATAAGAATCATGAACACTGATCGAAGACTTGGAACTTTCCTCCTCATCATTATGAGATTTACTATCAATACATCGTGCATTAAGCATTTGGTTCAATACATATAAAAAAGCAAGAATACAAAAACATCTTATGGAGACAAACCTACACCACGATTGAATAACATCGGAACAACGCCAATACACAACCAATATGGACTCATACCAACTTGACCCAACATAAACTCAGAGAATTTCTTCATCATCACATTCAAACAAGATATCTTGTCCATATCAAGCTTAAATCACAAGCTCTAGTGGGTTTTTTGTCATCAATCGTCCTAGGAAGGTGAAAATCATTTCAATAACGGAAGCATGAAGCTTCAACCAGATTAATTTGTTCTTCCAATTTTTTTATAGAATCCAGAAGACACTCGATAAAACTGTTACCCCTTAACTGGAAATAGTACCAAGCCCCATTATTGCAATTGCGGAAGAAGTACTGGAACAACAAAGTAGTAGGAACAACCAAGGAGGCATGACAGAGGAGTTCAAAGCAGATAATTTTTGAAATCACCATCATCCTCTTCGACAGGATGATACTTGACAGTAACTTGGTTGAGTTGCTCATGGCTGACGATCGAATGAAAAACATGCATCATCGAATAAGACATTCTTTTGCAATATGTACGAGGATTCAGGAAGAAGAAATGGTGAAGGGAATATGGAAGATCAAGAGAGAATAATAAAAGGACGTAACTGAAAAGAATTTATGAAACAGAAAGCGAGAAGCCAACGACTACTAACAGGGGTTCAAGTACATATAAGCCTACGACCAGTCATGGACGCGTGGGCAAACAAAGAGCCGTTAATTGGGCCGAGTAATAAGCAAAGAAAAAATAACCAACTTAAGCCCAATTATTATACATCATCAACACTTTATAACAATTAGGTTGGGGGCTTAATGGGGTAGGGGTGTCAGTCCACACAAAACCAGGCCGGTCGAACAACCCGGCCTGCCAGCCCAAGACACAAGTGTGTACCTAAATGTCAAGCACTAGAGCAAGAATCACCCTATTATCGTACACAACCTAGAAAGCATCTCCAGAAAACATGGAAAAAGCAAGACTACTTTTGTAACATCCCCCGTTGGCACGTATCACAATATTGTCCGTTTTGGGCTCCCGACACGAAAACTTCCCAGGGGGTCACCCATCCCTGAATTGCTCTCGCCCGGGCACACTTAACTGCAGAGTTCTTATGGGATTTGATGCCCTCACGGCTTTAAAAGGTATTGTCATAAAGATGGTATCCACACCCCTTTTAAGGAATGCTTAGTTCTCCTTCCCAACCGATGTGGGATCAGGTGAAGCTAAGGGGTGTGGATACCTTCCTTGTCACAAAGCGTTTAAAGTCCTGAGGGCAGTAGATCCCATAAGAACTCTACAATTAAGCATGCTCGAGCGAGAGCAATCCAGGGATGGGTGACCCCCTAGGAAGTTTTCGTGTCGGAAGCCCAAAGCAGACGATATTATGATACGTGCCATATGGGGATGTTACAAATAGTATCAGAGCTAGGTTATGGGCTGATGTGTTCGACGAGGAAGTTGAAACCTATAATGGGTGGTGAAGGTGCGGCAGGTTAGCTGCACCTAATCCCACATCGGCTGGGAAGGAGAACCAAGAATTCCTTGAAAGGGTGTGGATACCTTCTTTACGACAACACTTTTTAAAGTCATGAGGGTAGCAGATCCCATAAGAAATTTGCAGTTAAGCATGCTCGGGCAAGAGTAATTCAGGGATGGGTGATCCCCTGGAATGTTTTTGTGCCGAGAGCCCAAAGCGGACAATATTGTGATACGTGCCAGAGGGGGATGTTACAGTTTTAATAGAAAAGAAGGCTCACCATCGCCACCTAAAGATTAATGCAAAACCCAAAAGAAGAAGCTAAGAACTGGTCCAAACCGCTACTATAAAAACGAGTCTTCACTGAAAGGTAAGGGAGGCAATCATCTAGCAACTTACATACATTTAAAGCACCAAATATAACTCCTAACTTAGGCATCGGAGAGCAATACTAGGGTTCCGCCCTCGGTATGGCTTTCTAACCTATATTTGTCTCATACCATGTAGCGTGCTACTTGGACTACTCATTGGAAGCAACTCTAAGAGGGACCACCACAAGCATCCGGGTCGCCACGTAGCAACATTGAAAACCATTAGACGCTGATGATTTGTTCTTTTTCATCGTTTCCGGTCTTTGTGGATGGTGGAGCTCGACTAAGATGTTTAGGTTGATTTTTCCGATAATGACCGTTGTTGTTGTGTTGCTTGTTGGTTTTCCTTTTTTTCCATCTAATATGTGAACGTGGTGCTCGACTAGAAGAGTATGGTGTGGGGGATTGATGGGTGAGAAAGGAGGAGCGGTGAAGCAGGGTTTTTAAAAAGATAATGGTGGTGGATTGTGTTATTAGAGAGAGAGAGAGAGAGTGTGTGTGTGTGTGTGTGTGTCTGTGTGTGTCTGTGTGTGTGTGTGAGGGAGATGGAGGTGTAACCTCTTTTCTTTTTAATTAACTATAAATATAAAAAAATTAGAAAAAAATATATGGGGTAGAATAGTCTTTTCAATGGTGGCAATTCGAGACACTAATACGCAAATCTATGAGTGACACGACACGACACGAATTCATCTATAAAATTGACATAAAGCTTATTTTCTTTATGTATTTGTATCGTGTCAAATTTGTGGTTGACATGTTTTCATGACACGAATACACGAATTGGTAGATCTAAGTCTTTTCAAATTGATAGGGCCACAACTAGGGATGAGCATATGGACCGGGGAACCGGCCAGAACCGGTATCGGAACCCGATGGAACCGGTTGGGTCGGGTCGGGACCGGGACGATATTCTTGTGGATTTTCGGAACGAGAACCAGTAGAACCGGCAAAAACCGGAACCGTATGTTGCTATTTCTCGAGGACCGGTTCCAACATTGAAGACACGGCAATAACCAGTAGAACCGACGGTTCGGTTCAGTTCCTATTTTCCACCAAGTTCGGTTCCCGGGCCGGTTCCAGCCGGATCGGTTCATTTGCTCGTCCCTAGCCACAACCACATCATATTTCTAAAATTAGACCACTGATGCGTCATCAAAAGTTTTTGAACCAAAACCATATATTTTCACAACACATGGACTATTTTTATAATTTTGTCTTTTTCCTAATATTTTCTAAATGACATTTGATGCCGTTCAAACATTTATTAAGAATTTAATTTTAATTTTTCTTTAAATAAAAATGTTATTGAATAAGTTGTATATATTTTTCTTATTGGGTGTTTAGTTAAAAATTAAACATTTTTAAGAATAATTTCAATTCTAATCTTTTATATTGTAAACTTAGGTTGGCATACCCTTCGACATTTATCCAATTAACCATATTATCTAAACTCCTATCACATAATAACAAAAGAATCAATGTTTTGATTACAGTTTTCGTTAATTCTTATTTTTAAAATATAAATTCTAACATAAAATTATGAAAATCAGGTTTTTTTTTTCAGTCGCTTATAAATTTTCGTACTCATTAAGATTTTCAATAATCTAATATCAGACATAAATTATTTCGAAAATCCTTTTTCAGTAAATGTTTAACTCTATTATGATTTCAAACTATTTTTCAAACATGCTAAAAGATTTCAAAACGTTTTGTTTTTAGTCCATTTAAAGATGCACTTTTTGTGATATTAATGTGAATTTTTTCTTTTTTTTATTGTAAATTGTTTCTATTTAAAATATAGGACAAATTACACGAATGGTCCATATGGTTTGGTGTTTGGTACGCGCCTAGTCCCTAACTCCATTTTTTAACCCTGTCAATCCTTAATAGTTTTATTTTTTACACGCCTGGTCCCTCATCTAACCTGTCGTTTGATTTTGGAGTTGAAACCCCCACATGTCTTGCACGTTGGGGGTATTTCCATCATTTTACTTATTCGGACTACCGCCAGTTTAAGAAATCGATGCATTCAATTACACGATCATACTCTACATTGTACAACACACTCGTATACCAAAAAAAAAAAAAAAACACAGTTATGTGCAAAATCCTTACATGAAAACCCTAAGAGCGACGGCTGCAAGAATGAAGAACTGCAATGGTATCTTGGCGCATTCGTGGTGAAATGGCTGAAATCAACGTTGTTCAAACTTATGGTATGTTTGATTGACTTTCGTTTGAATGATATTGACCGTTAAAGGTTTATTTTTGTTAGCTAAAAACGATTTTCTCTCCTTTACAGCTGGACATCCGACATCCGACAGTGTTTTCAATAAGAATGCACCATGGAGGTGAATTTACAAGCTTTCCTGGAAGGAAGTATATTCGTGGGAAGCAAACATTTGTTGATTTACTGGGCATTGATACGTTTTCCATTCATGACATTGATGAGATGATGGAAGACCTAGGGTATGCTTCAGTAGGTAAACCATTTTACTATCACTTTCAAAGGCCTTTTGGCGATTTAGATTTTGGGTTATTCGCTTTAGCTAGTGACGGAGATGTTTGTTATTTGGGGACTTTTGTGGCTAAGCATAAGTTAATTGGCGTATATATAGAGCATGACAAAACTACTTTGCACACATATTTAATGTCCCCAACCCACAGTAAAGTTCGTATTACGGAGATTACTTAGGGTGGCAAATCGGGCCATCGTATCGTGTTTTTGTCTGACACAACAAGGTTTTATGTAACACGACACGATCTCGGGTTTTTTTGAACTAACACGAAAACGAACCGATTAAAAAACGACAAACACGACACGACACGACAAAGATAACATGAAATAACAATTAATGTATTTAATTAATATTTATTCATATATAACACGAAAAACACGACAAAAAATGTTAAATCGTGTCAATTTTGTGTCAAATTTTGAACACGAACACGACACGACACGACGTCGTGGTTTTTACACCTGACACGAACACGAATTCAAATTTCAATTTCGTCTCAATTTCGTTTCATGTCGTGTATTTTTGTCGCGTCGTGTCATCAATTGTCACCCCTAAGATTACTGAACCTCCATCTTGTTCAAAGAGATTGTTCCTAAGTGGCATGACACACCTGTTGTTGACTTGGAGAATGACATGGATCACATGGAGAGGGAATCGGGTAATGATCCTACACCCACTGATCATATGGAGAAGGATTTGGGTAAGGATGCTACTCTCACTAATCATATGGAGAATGACTTGGTTAATGATGCTAATGACTTTGGTAAGTTTGGTGAGTTAGAAAGTGACAATGATGAAAGTGATGATAGTGATTTTTTTTGTGGACATTGCCAATATGTTGGATGATATTAATGTGTATATGCAAGACTTTGAAATGAATATCGACAAAGATGTGGAATGGGTTGGAGGTTCGTCTAACACTGTGGTTGGTGAAGGCACACATGATGAAGCTTTAGAGGTGATTAACACTGACTTTTTGACTTTTTAGTATCTGATTCATCATCAGATGAGGGGATTAATGGTCAAAGAAATAAGTCAATAAGAGCAATTCAAAGGGCACATGAGAATAATGAAGCTCTTGTTAGTGAACCCTTCTATATTTTTCAAAAATTTAGACAACATTACAAAAATGGTTTTTGTGGTTTGTCAAAAGTCAAAAAGTCAATCTCTGCTAATTTTTTTCGACGAACATGGTCCCTGTGGTTTCCAAAACTTGCACGGGTGACCCTTTTTGCCGATGTCGTTACTGTTCATCTGTTAGTGTAAGGGTATTTTGGTATTTTCAAGTAGCGGAGACTGAGTTTGTGACTATGGGTAAACCATAGGGACCATTTATGTAATTTTTTCTATATTTATATTTATGAGTTTGTGGTTTTTCCACCCGTTTACTTTTTAAAATATCACTTTGAACCATTCACTTTGAACTTTGAAAAATGTTACTATGACCTCTCTATTTTCTAAATTTTCGTGGTTAACCTCGTATTATATATAATTTGATTTTTATTAATAACTTTCGTTCGTTCATTTAAAAAACTTTTTTATGTGCTTATTTTTATATATTTGTCAGTATAATTTAAGGTGATCAACGTTTTGACTTTAATTTAAAACTTTTTCTCGTTATTTTTTTTAAAAGCACATTGTTTTTTTTTTAAATTGTCAGTTTAAATTCGAGTATTTCTATGTTACGATGTAATTTTTTTACGTTTTCGTGCTTAATTCTATGTACATTTCATACGTATGACTCGGGTCACATATTATACATTTTTTATTATTAAAACTTTCGTTCATTAACTTAAAAAAAATCTTACTTACTTATTTTTATGCACATGTTAATATAAATTTGTGTTTGTCTTTTTCTTTATTTTTTATGTTTTGATTTCTGTATTTATTTTTTTTGTATGTTTTGGTGCTTATTTTATATATGTTCCTATGTATGGGTTTGTTCAACGTAAAAAAAAAACACGAACGTAAAAAACATGTACATAAAAATAAGCATGAAACATAAAAAAAATTGCATCGAAATGTAGACGAACTCGAATCTATATTGATACGTAAAAAAATGTGAAAAAAAAGTTACGTCGAAATATAGACAAACTCAAATATAATATATTTTTTTAAGCTAATGAACGAAAGTTATTATATGTGACTTGAATGATATATAGAAATGTATATAAAGTTTAGCACAAAAATGTACAAAAGACAAACTCGAATATAATATGTTTTTTAAAATTAACAAACAAAAGTTATTATATGTGACCCGTCTCATACGTAAAAAACGCACATAAAATTAAATAAAAAAATTACGTCGAAACGTAGACAAACTAGAATTTAAACCGAAAAATTTATAAAAAGCCATGTAATTTAAAAAAATAACAAAAGAAAGTTCTAAATTAAAGTCGAAACGTTGACCACCTTTAATTATACTGACTAATATATAAAAATAAACACGTAAAGTTATTAATAAAAATCAAATTATATATAATACGGGGTTAAACACGAAAATTTAGAAAATAGATGATTGAAAGTAATATTTTTCAAAGTTCAAAATGATATTTTAAAAATTAAATGGGTGGAAAAGCCACAAACTCATAAACATAAAATATAAAAAAAAATTACATAAATGGTCCCTATGGTTTACGTATAATCACAAATTCAGTCCTTGCTACTTGAAAAATACCAAAATATCCTTCCACTAACGGATGAATAGTAACAAGGTCATTCATGCAAGTTTTGGAAACCACAAGGACCATATTCGTCAAAAAAATAGTAGTGACTGACTTTGTGACTTTCGTTTGATTAGCTGTTTGAGATTTGGACCTTATGTTGATGTAATCAATACAACACACAAAACGAAATCTGCATTACGGAGTCGGTTGTTCCCAAATTTGAGAGATGAAGCTTTACGTCTGAAAGATATAGAAGACTACATAAAAGGGCCAGTATTTGAGACTTGTAGCGATGATGATGTGGTAATGCTCATGAATATGTTGTTTTTGTTGAGAGGTCTCATAGGACGTGATACAAATACATGCATTTCGTCGGTAGTGTTTGACCTTGCCGATAATCTTTATAGATGGAACAGGTAGTAAACTTACTGTTTATTTATAACTACAAGATGATTCATATTAATTATAATGAGTACGACAGGTTTATGTGGGGTACGTTTTTTATGGAGGTATAGTGAAACACAGTTACGACTCTGGTTTGGGAAAATCTATAGATTATTACAAGATCAAGCCAATAAGGGTCCCGTGAAGACGTTGAAGTATACGGTGACCGGTTTTCACCTCCCGTTTAAGGTTAGTTTTACATGCAATTAATATTACACATTTTAAAGTTTTTATAATCATCGACAAATCATAACATGTTAAAGTTATAGTAGGTATGGATTTTAGAGACATTTCCATAAGCTTTGAGGTATGCCCATCACACCGCAAATGAATTTCCAAGAATGATGGCACGGAGAATAAAAACACAATTAACTGTCAAGCAATGTTTATGTATATTATACGTGTCGGTGGTATAGTTATACATTCCTTATAAAGTTATATATAGTAAAAAATCGATATGTAGTTAAAATTAATGTTTTTATTTTGCAGGAAATCAGCATTCCACGTGATGTGGAAGCAGCGGAAATTGAGATCCAATTGCCATTCTATCCGCGTTATTTGAGTTAGACTTTGGACGGAGTGGAGTCTCCACTGATGCAACAAACCCCCCTAAACAGCACTCTCCATCACCTCAAGCTTGTCAGTTCCAGGAAGCAAATTACATCATCTCACCCACTCATGGTCGGGGCGCAGAGCACAGCACCTCACAAGACAGTAAAATAGACAAGTTAATGGGTGTTGTTAATCATTTGGCAACCACAATCGAGTAGGTGTCGAAGAAAATTGACAAATGGGAAAACGAAAGACAATTGGGTGTGGATGATTTCGATAATGTGGATGGCCATGATGAAACATTTTTTTGGTGGTTTGGAGAAAGAGTCACCCGCTACCTATGTGGAGTCACCACCGATTGGTGTTGAAATTAACGATAACACAGTTACACCGATAAAGGTTACACTGAAAAAGAGGGGGAAGATGAAATCGAAGTATTGCAGGGAGCCTTACGTACATGTATTAAATAAATTACTTTGTATTTATAAATTATATCGTCATTAAAAATTACTTACCATTTTGATTTTGTACGTTCTGTCCACAAAACCAGTGAAGGACAAATAAGGAAGAAAACCGAAAATGGACGCTACTATAGAGAACGTAAAATTGCTATTAGACCGTTACATGCCTACTGATGAGGAATTTTGGAAATTATGGGGAAAGAACTAGACGACGTTTTTTGGAACATAAGCGTTATAAAGGTTTTGAGATATATCCCTTATTTCATTTCACAAAACATTTGGGATAATAATAGCACAAAATTTAACTTCTTATTTTATAACACGCATCATTTGGTAATATGGGTGTCGTTGCTCAATGATATCAACCCCTCGACTGCTAGGTGGACAATTATTAATCCTCATGGCATCACTTTGGAAGTTGGGACGAAACATTATTTGAGGCGAATAGATGCAGGTTTGAGGATCAGAATTGTAGGTATAAGTTAAACGGATCCAAAAACATGGATCATTCACACCGATGCTCTCGTACAGAGTAATAGATGCACGTGGTACTCCATGGTCTGGGACCCATTGTGAGTGAAAATATGAGGGGTAATTTTTCAGAAAAATGAATCGAAGAAAGTGAAACATCCCAAAAATTGTTGGATTGGTGTCTAAGTCCATAACTATTTTGGTATGTACTTGACCCGATGGTGCATGGTCCTTTTGGGTTGCCTTCACCAAAGCAACTTGATTGGAGAAATAAATAGAGAGAGAGGTTATTATGATTTATTAATATGTTATAAGAATAATATATTAAAGGAGAAATCATATTTGTTTAATTAATATTGGTCAATAATTAATCAAGAATTAATTTTGTGATCAAATGTAATTAATTAAACTAGAGGGGCTGAATTGTAATTATGTGATAGTTACAAAATAAGGTAAGGATTATCTTAAGGATAGGTTGGACGAATTTGAGGTGATAAGGACCTTAGAATTCGACCATGATAAGGATTCAAGGCTTATGTTATGGGTTGCTTGGTGGGCAAGCAACTAGATAAGGATAAGGACTGAAACCCTATCTCTACACCTATATAAACCCCCTTTGGCTCATGATTTCGTCCAGACCTTCCCAAGGCATCTTAGGGACGAATTATTATACCTCTCCTTTCTCTTTATACCTTCTCCATTTGCTCTTGGTGTTTGTAAGTCATTAGAGGAGTCACACTTGTGACTCTAAGCCTTTCAAAGTCAATTCAAGGAGGAATTGGGATTGTTATTACTACATAACAATCAAGGTAACATCTTAAACCTAATTATATGTTAATATCGATTCCTAATTATATGTTAATTATAGCCTTGGATACTTGCATGTACAATAGAGAAACCTAGATCCAGGCATTAGGGTTTGTATGAGCACATAGGATGTCTTATGACCAAAACTGTAACAACCCGAAGTTGTCCATCGCCGAAATCTGTTCCGCACGTAAAAATCTGCCTTTATCGATTCGTTTCATTTTCATTTTTTGGCTAAGATATATAAACTATATGTTTATTTTAATCTCGTAAGTGTTCAAATCCATTTAAAACTCATAAAAATGGCCCAAAATCATTAACTTGAAATTTCTAAATTCTATCCCGTCGGGTAACGGCAACTTAATCGGGTGCGACCAAAAGCCCCGTTTAATGCCGGTATCGGGTAGAATTCCATCATGTCCAAGTTTTAGGACCTATTTAAACGTGTTTAAACATTCATTTGAAGCTTTTGCTTCCTCTCTCTACTCTCTCTCTAACCTCTCTCCTAAATCCAAGTTTAAGGGTCCAAATCTCAAGTTTAAGGCTTCTAATCACCAAGGTACCTTCCCTAGCTTGTTATGTAACCTCTTTAAACTTCAAATTCGAGTTTAAACTATGGATTAGGACCATTATCATGTGTTTACGGCCCTAGAACTATACTAGGCCGTAAACTCATTTAAAGGGGGTTTTTGGAGAACCAAAACCCTTCCAAACCATAATTAGACCTTAGATATGGCTAGATGACTTTATGGAATGAGCTTAGAATGCCTTGAAACATGATTTAGAGCCTTGTTTATGAGTTTACGGACCTGGAAGGTGCCTAGGCCGTAAACACTAATTTAGAGGGTTTTTAAGCCCTTAAACCCTTCCTAAACTCAAACAAGGCTTAGATATGAATTTTAGAATAATGGTATTGGCCTTAGAACATCATAAACATATTTTTTGAGGAGTAAATAGGAGTTTACAGCCAAGGCACATGCTTGGGCCGTAAACCCCTCAAAAATGGAGAGTAAACCCCTTTTAACATGTCCAAATGCCTTCAAACTTAACCAATAGCCTTGTGGTAAATCCTAGGACCATCTAAAAATAGTTTGGGGGTCTTAAACATATCAAAATGCAACATATAAGAGTTTACGGCCATAGCTCATACCCTTAGGCCGTAAACTCCCAAATATGTGTCAAAAGATGCCCTAAATTCATAACAAGGCTTGGAAAATTAACTAGAATCACATGTGATTGTCCTAAGTGCCTTAAATCAATTATTCAAGACCATGGGAGAGTTTACGGCCGTAAACTCCAAGTTTACAGCCGTGAAATCCCTTAAACATGGTATAAGTCCCCTTAAATTAATCCAAGGCATTTTAGAAGTCCATTCCAACATTTCCCAAGTCCAAACAAGCCATTAAGCACTCAAAATCACACCAACATGAGTTCACGGCCGTGAACTCATGTATGTAGGTTTTTTATGGTAGTAAACTCCCTAAAATGTTTACTCTTGGGGAGTAAACTCAAATCCCAAGTCCTTAGTACCATTACACGTCCGTAGATGTCACCCGGGTCACTCCAAACACTCGTTTTGAGGTGTTTAATCTCATTGGAGTATAATGTTCCATATAATTAGTGATTGTAAATCTAATTAGATATATATGGACATTATTTCATTTTACATAGGGACATCGCGAGTAATCAGGCCCCAAACCGACGTTTAGTGTCCAAAATCGTCACATTTCCGCGTCCGGTGAGTTCATACCCCTACCCTTTTTAAATGGTTTTTTTAACGTTTTCAGGGGGAATACAAGCAAAAGTACAAGAAATCTTGTACTTAAACGTATTTTCAGTTCAAATGTTTTTATTTCATGTATGATTTTAATAATGAAAATTGTGATAACCAATGGTTCGAATTGCAGGTTAAACAGTTAGACTAAAGTCAGATTTCTTTAAAAAGTGTTTTGATCAATATTACTTTTTGTAAAAGAAATCATACTAATCATAACTAAGATTAATATTAAACGAATGTGAATACGAATATAACTAATAGGATAGAACGAATACGAATATAACTATTAGGTTAGTACGAATACGAATGCGAATACGAATATAACTAATAGGATAGAACGAATACGAATATAACTATTAGGTTAGTATGAATACGAATGCGAATACGAATATAACTAATAGGATAGAACGAATACGAATATAACTATTAGGTTAGTACGGATACGAATGCGAATACGAATATAACTAATATGATAGAACGAATACGAATATAACTAATAGGATAGAACGAATACGAATACGAATCCAACAAATAGCATAGTACGAATACGAATAGAAATAGGAATACGAATGCGAATTAACGCCTTTCGATGACACCAAGACTTCGAATATACAGCTAGTGTACCCCTTGAGTGTCACTAGAGTTTCGAATTAAATACGAAAATACGCCTTTGGACCTCTTCTGAGTTTCGAATATATCCGCCTCAAAATGTCAACAGAGCTTCGATTATACAACTAATGTACTCTTTTGGAACTCAACAGAACTTCAAAAATACTATAATGTACGCTTCTGTGTGATTCCAAATATTCGAAAATACAACTAAGTTAGTAGACAATAGTCATTCGAATGTAGAATATCTAAGGGTTTAGAATACTTAACTAATACTATACACATGGTAATTTCTAGTACTTCGAAATCAATCCTAAGAACCAACCAGTAACGAACTTAGATACAAATAGGCAACTCAACACATAGGAAAATATGGGATTTTCTTGGGATAACATAACAACCAGTAACGAACTTAGATACAAATAGGCAACTCAACACATAGGAAAATATGAGATTTTCCTGGGTAGCACATCAACTCATAAACGGATAAAGTAACAAACGAATAACTAAAACTATAAGGAAAATATGGGATTTTCCTGGAATGACATAACCAACCGTTTTTGAAATTGTAACAAAGGAAACTCGATCTTTTCAAAACTAAACCGCTTATGAACTCACCAGCTTTATGCTGATTTTTAAACCTCATGTATTCTCAGGTCAGCGTTAGACAGGTACACCGCCACCTTTTGGAGGAGACGGAGCGTTCCGAAGACTCGTCTTTACTTTTGTTCATATTAAATATGTAAAACACTTGTACAACTTTACTTTCCAACAGATGTAAACAATATTATGTAATGTAATGTTTTGTGATTACTGCTTTACTATGTGCATTGGATTTGATACTCAACGTGGAGTCAACCCCGAAAATGTTTCCGCCTTTGGTTTTCGGGGTGTGACAAAAACCCATCAGCGGTATCAGAGACTAGACTGGTTTCAATTGTATTGATGCATTACATGTTCAAAAAATTCGATTTTTGATGTTCTGGAGGCTGGACTCGCCGAGTCCATAGCTGAACTCGCCGAGTCCACGCAGACTCGACGAGTCCAAGCCTGACTCGACGAGTCAACTCGTCAGATGGAGTATATCTCGAGATTTCTTGTTGTTTTTGCTTTGGGATAGTTACCTTATCATATTAGATAAATATAAATCCGATTTTATGATATATTTTGTCACACCCCCAAACCTGAACGGCGGAAACGTTCGGGGGCGGATGACTTCATGTGGTAGCGTAACAAATGAATACATAGTAAAGAAAGCAATACAACCATCATATATATAATTGAAAGTTTACATTTGTCAAAAGTTACATGTTCAAAACCAATTACAATATGATGTCAAAATACGAGATTAAACTGGCGCCGCAGCATCCCTTCATCAAAAGCATAATGATACCTGAAATTACTGATTCCCTGGGACATACAAGTAATTTTGAAAGAGTAGATCAGCATTTAAGCTGGTGAGTTTCATAAGTATTTAAGTGACAATGTTTGTATGAAATGAAATGTTTTGTCTTTGTTTGTTTGTGTTTAGAAAATCCTATATTTTCTACTAGTATAAAAGTAGCCTTCACTCAAGACCAATGTTTGTTTCTAAAAATGTATGTAAGTGTAAAATAACCAATGTGTTTGAAAACCTTGTAAATCAATGCATTTTTAATACCCCATGTGAGTTTTATAACCATACTATTGACTCGGAATGCCTATACACAACGTTCTTCAGGCGTTGGAATGTTATGACGTTTGTCACCCCAAACGGTGGACTGCAGCTAACAGTCAAGGCGCGGGTTGTCAAGATCGTATAGATCTATACACAAACACCATGCTCCCCCTCCAAGGGATTCTGGTATATAATACAGGACTTGAAATGTGTACTCGAACGTACGTGAAGTTAGTGTCTCACAAAAACCGTGGTATAAAAACAGATCTACTTGTTAAAATGTTACGTTTGTTCTTGTATACGAAAGTGACTTCTTGAAATTCATGTTTCTAGTACATAAGAGTTAGAAATTTGTTCGTAAAACTATACCTATTATAGTTTTCTAAAAGTGTGTCTCGTTTGTTTAGAAATACCTAGAAAAGGAATCATTTGTTATGAAAGCATAGATTTTTGGTGTAGAGTCTAAGATAGACAGGTATACATATAATCTAAGAAAAGTTTAGTTTATACATGCATTACAACAATTTATATTTCAAAAGATAGAACGCTATTGTAACATATTTTATATATGAAAGTTCCCTATAAAGTTTGTAAATCGCATGTGATTTGGATATATAAAAGCATATAAAATAGTTCTTTATGTAACACACGATAATACTCGTGTGTTTTACTTGTAATCCCCCCCCTTGAAAGCATATAAAAGAATTTATAGAACATTTAAAAGCTAAATTAAGGGGTATGAACTCACTTGAAAGTTTGAAGATAGCGAGATGGAAAACCGGGCAGAGTTTCGTCTCGGGAAACGGATTTTTCTCGGGAATCTCGGGAGTAAAATCGACCCTCGGGACTTGAGCAAAAAGACCAGAGCTTCGGGGTAGTGCGGGCACGGAAAACAAGGCAAGATCGTGAGAGAAAGGAGAGAAATGAGCAAGTTTTTCGGAAGCCTTCGCATGCTATTTATAGGGGGTCTGAGAAGCCTCGGTACGCGGGGCGTACGCTAGTACGCAATGCGTACTTGTACGTCATGCATGACCGAGTCCTCGACTGCCTCGGCTTCGGATGGGACGGCGGGTCGGATGGGCGGGTCGGTAGCTTCGCATAGGGGCGACATGGACGGACCGAGACCAAGGCCCTCGGGTACGCAGGGCGTACAAGGTTACGCGGCGCGTACCTCGGATGAGGACGCTGACTCCTCTTCAGATATTACCGGATTTTTGAATTAAATAAATATATAATTTATTTAATAAACTTCAAAAAATCATATCTTCTTCATACGAACTCCGTTTTCGATGGTCTTTATATCCACGCGTAGGTGAGACTACGCTCTACAACTTCGTTTAGATTCCGTTGGCAAATTCCGAAATTATTTTTATTATTTATTTATTAAAATGACGTGATTAAGGAATTTCTTTAAAAATTCATAACTTCTTTATCTAACGTCGGTTTTTGCCAGACTTTTTACCGCTGAAATACCATTGTCGAGACCTTCAATTCTCGTTTAGGTCATTCCGGCCAAAAGTCGCTCGATCTCCGATTCGAGTTTTTAGTTGTTTGTTGCTAAGCCGAACTTGGAAAAATCATAACTTCAATATACGAAGTCGGATTTGGGCATTCTTTTTACGTACGATCATGGTTTAAAGACATTTAAACATAGAAGGAATTTAAATAGAACTTTTTGGACATTTTATTATCAAAGTTAATTTTATTAACTCAAAAATGGTTACAATACTTGACCCTTTTAGGCCATTACAAAGAGTTGAAATATCGAGTTGTCACATATTTGACTATATTCTTGATCTAATTGAAGATATTTATCAATTAATAAGATAATTGTTTCCTTATGTGATAATTGATTAATTATTTTGACTAAATTGATAAATTGTTTTGCAAGAAATCATTATATAAATCAAATATGGATAATTATGTGTTTAATTGTTAATTTAGATTATTTGTTATTTGATCCTAGTTGTTATGAAAAGTTTCATATTTTCCCCTTAGGTTTTATAGTTTAATTTTGAACCCAAAAGTTTTGTTGTTTTGAAATTTAAATAGTTGAAACCCTAATGTTTTGAAAAAGGTTTCAAAACTTGCCCTCAAGTTTTGGAATTTAAAATTTGATTAAAAGTTTAATTAGGAATGTTAAATTCTAAAACCCTAGTAATGTTTTGAAAAAGTTCAAATCACTCCCTTATGGTTTTATTAATTAATTAAGGTGTATAATTAAAAGAGGTTTAATAAATCCATAAAAGTTTAGGTTAACAATTTAATTGAATTAAAAGTATAATTGTTAAATTAAACCACCTAATATTTTAAAAGTGTAAAATACACCCTATACTATATATAACATTAAAACTCTAACATTATATATATGTATGAGTAAAAGTCAGTCTTACCGTTAGTAGGCCTCATTCACGAAACTGGTCTATAAGGGGTGTTTAAGGAAATTGCCTATAAAATGGCGATTGAATGGGTATCCACTCTTACCCACCACACTCTTGACTAGTGGAGGGTCGTTAGCCGAACGGGTAGGATAGGACGAAACCTTCCATTATAAGTATAATGAATTACTAAAGTAGCTAAATGTTTTTCAAATTCCCAATCTTAGTTACTTAGGCAAAGTGAATTGACGCAATTCCATGAAATTACACTTTGTACCCTTGCGAAGACGTTAGTGGAGCGTGTGTGGTTTACCGGCACACTAAATGGTTCTAAGCAAAGGTAGCAAAGGGTGACTCAATGTTTGTCATAGTTCGGTGGAGCGTGTGTGGTTTACCGGCACATCGAATAGGTGACTGTAACATGTGGGGGCACCATGTAGTTTGCATGGTTATTCACACCCGCTTTGTGATCCTCGGCATCCCAGTCACAAACAAGAGGGGCATATCGAGATTTAAACATGCCATTGAAACGTTCAATGAATCTCAAAGGATCTAGGAGTTTTCATAGATTTAAAACTTAAATTTCTTTTTTCGTTTTTCATGGTGGAAATTAGTGAATCGTCATTCACTTACCTTGAAATGTTCTGCAATTTGGGTTACGGCATCCCTCTCCCGAGTTGTAGCATATTGTGTTGGGTCCTAGACTTAGTATCTCATTTGGGTGATTTGCTAAGGACTCATTCAATCGACTAACTTGAATTCGTTTTCTCCCGTTTTGTAGATGTCAAAGTTCGACAACTATGGTCTTCCCAAATCCCGTGGAACAAGCATTCCACATGAAGATGGTATTCCACGATTCAATCGAGGAACGAGAAATCATGCTTCACTTCCTCCTCCTCCTCATATTGTTCTCCCTAACCCACAAGATCGAAGAATTGAAAGGTTCAATATCACTAAAGCCCTATTGGAAATGAAACATGAAGATGGTAAACCCGTGTGTGCCCACGTTCTAGGAATAAAATCACACATTGATAGGTTGATAATGTTGGGTGTGTCATTCCCAGATGAGTTGGTTGTGAATTGGGTTTTGCAGTCACTTCCTGAATCATATAATGAGTTCAAAAGAAAGTATTATATGATGGATCATGACGACAACCTCATTGACCTAACTTACATGCTCATTGTTGTTGAATCAGAAATGATTTGGCGAAGCAATGGAGCGTATTTGTTGGAAAAGTCAACCGACCATGCTTCCGAGGACGTTCTAGGAGAACCGACCTGCATTTGCTGCCAAAAGAAAGGGCGTTGGATACAAGTCTGCCCAAAGAGCCTGAAGAGTCCAGAAGATGGGAGAGTCAATGAGTATGGCTACGCTTCAGGTAAAATCCACTATCTAACTCTGTTAAATTCCTATTCATTGATTCTTAATACATGATGTGATAAGATTGCATTTGAATGTTTTGCAGGATCAGTGAAAAGAAAGGAAGCTTGGTGAAAGAGCAAGATGAATCTAATCACGAGGAATGGATCTTGGTCGCATGGACTTGAAGATTAGATTTTGAGCTTAGATAGTTATGATAGAGTTGTTAGAAATTTTCCTTTTGAAATACATAGTTTTCAATGGATTTTGCATTGTAAGGACAAATGTTTTCCACTGCTTTTATAAATAAAATGAATTTTTCATTTGACTTATTTATTTATTTGTTTATTTTCTTGCAATGAAATCGTTATGAAAGTTGGTGTTTGCATATTTTTACAACAAATGGATATGATTCTTATTTATGGTGTTTATGGAAAAGTCGAGAATTTACCAAATAGGGAGAGTTTCTCATCGCCCAAGTTTCAATTGGACAGAAACTTGGAATCATGCAACTTGGTTGCACGATGAATGAGAAATTTCATATTTTGGAAATTAGACTAATTCGTTGACAAAGTGTCAAGTGAAGGACTAGGAGATCGAGCACACAAAGTTGCGTGTTGATCAAGTCCACCATAAGAGTAACAATGATATTCGTCATGGTTTACTAAAGGTTTAGTAAATAGGATTATACTTAGAAGATTAAGTGTAATTATGAATTGATTGAAAAAGTTTAAATCAATAAGCAGAACGAATAAGAAGAATCAAGTACGCAGAAAGATAAAAGTTTCTCCATTCTAAGAAGAAGGGAGAGTACCTTTTATGCTTTATGATAGGTCTTAATGATTAAGAACCATATCTCAATTGATCCTCTAAGTGAGTCTTAGTACAATTGTTTGTTTAAGAAGAGGAATCAAGGATTGAAGAAATGGTTAAATCAAGAAGTCAATCATACTTCGTTCCAAAACGAGTCTTAAAGTTAAGATTGTAACATTAAGTGATAAGTATTAAAAAGGTTTATAACATCCATCAAATGGTGAAAGTTGTGATGTCTTGGATAAGACAAAGACCAACTAGGACCAATTTATGAAATGTTTTGATAAAAACTACGCTAACTTGAATTTTTGTTTGTCAAGAAATGGTTATTGACAAGAGAATCTTATATGTCAAGGAGCCAGTGGGAGTCTTAATGGTCTTGAAAGGTTTCAAGAACAAATCAAATAAACCTTATCGATCATCACTAGCACACGAGTTGAGGTTTACAACCTATCGTGATGACATTATTTTGCTTCCGTGCCAATCCAATCGAGTTAATTATGCATGTGAGTTCTATGAGTTCTCATTTTGAACGCATAAAAGGCAAAGCACCTTAATCAATGAAAGTACATTGATAGGAAAGGGTGAGCTGCTTAACTACTTGGAAGACATGGTGGGCAGCTGTGCTACCATCAGGCAAGAAATCAAGATTAAGAAAGTTCGGTCCATATGAGTTTGAATTTGTCATAAACTTTGGTTTTAACAAATTCACATGGATAGGAACACATACACCATTTAAATCTAAGTGTCATAAGATTTCCTCCTTCGTGAAAATGATTGTGAGGAAATGCTTTCACTAAGAAAGATTTTAAGATGATAGTGATTGTAAAATTGCATTCTCGAATTCAATCATGGCTACGGTATCCCTTTCCATAATTTGAATTGGGAGGTTTGGCAATTGTTTACACACACATATGAACTATCTAAGGCAAAGGTGTATAAGTTCAAGAAGCCTTGATAAAGGATTATCAAAGCACTAAGTATTAGAAACATGAACTTAAGAAATTCAATAAGTATTGTTTTTTTGAAAGTTAAGATGTTTATGAATACATGTCAAAGCTAGTGGGAGCATAAGTGTTATGTTTTATAATAATCATCATGATAGTGGGAGCATAAATGTTATGATTGTATGATTATTAAGGCACGTATTGCAAGTTGGCAATATTAATTATAGAAAACAAGAGTTATACCTTGCAAAGTCGTAAGGGTTGTAAAGTTGTTTTGCTATAATTAAGGGAGAGAATATTATGCTTCATTTCAAATCTAAAAGGATTAGGTTGAGAAATGTTAATAAATTTAGTCAAGGGTACATAGTGTGTTCTTAAATTTTCGATTATGATTACGGCATTCCTCTTCATAATTCAAATTTTGAGAACATAGCAAATAAAACATTATGCGTCGTGTCCCATACGCTTCGGGTATAGGATCGATTGCAAATGCTTTAATGTTTGACCATTCTAAAATTTTCCAAATGTCGAGCGCATTTAGAGGGAAAAGGGACTAGAATCGATTTTGACTAAAATAATTAAACAACTTTCAAAGGACAATCCAAAGTTCGATGAGGATTAGTCGCTTGTGAGTAGTTGGAAGCATGGTATTGGATGGACCATATCGACATTATTATGAATAGAAAAGATTCTATTAAGAATGAGTTGTCATATGGAAATTATGGAAATGTTTCCATATTGGATGGACCATATCGACATCATTACGAATAGATAAGATTCTATTAAGAATGAGTTGTCATATGGAAAATATGGAAGCGTATCCATATTGGGAATTGAATATTGAAAATCTATGACTAGATTAGAAACTTTTATGCAAAAGGATGTTCAAAGAATGTACTTTGAGTGAGAGACATCACGTCTATGGAATTGTCTTGTAACAATCTCCGATAGAGAACTTTGTAATATCATTGGCAATAGTCTTTGTGACGTTGGTGCAGTGACATTACAAAAGGATCATTGCATAAAGTGTTAGAATCTAGCATATTCTATAAGTAGCAAGAATTTGATATTCTTTCACTTATGAAAAGGATTTGGAGTTGTGAAATGAGAATGATTGGAGATGTGTTCAATGTTTCACAAAGTAAGAACCATAGGTAAACATTGTGTGCATGATAGGAGCATGAGACAAGTGTAATAATTCAAGTAAGAAATTGATTGCCCGAAACGACAAATAATGAGTAATCGATATGGTGATAAATAAAAGGAGTTTTATTTATACTCAAAGGCTTGAGGCCATATGGGATTAGTATTATTCTTGTGTTTCACATTTGCATGTTTTGACTTCCAGAATAATTGAGTTTATTAAGAATAATCGAATTATTCGAACGGGCCACAGTCATTCATATGTTAGAAGTAGATATGAATGAAGGCTGTCGTGAATTGGTGTGTGGATTGTCTAAAAGAGTATTAGACATAAGCAAATGTTTGCTGCAACGTTCATGAGTGCTTATGAATATGAATTTGAGCATTGGATTAAATCCACGCTCTCTTGGATCAGTCCATGAATTGTATCACGAGTGATTGGTGAGACGATAACATCTTATATTCTTGAAACCGAGATGTGTGAGTTGTATCTTGCAAATCGGTTGCACATTGATAATATGTAAACGCACTAGTAACTTGGTGTTATAAAACATATTGTTGTGTGTGATTCGGTGAGTAAGTGCAAGAAAGCATTGAATCAAAGTTTATCCGTTCCTTTTATCCAAAGTAGGATAAAAGCGATATCTTTGGGCCCCTCGATGATTTTGTGATGATGAACATAAATGCTCGGCCGGGCTAGGGCTAATTTGATTTGTTCAATTAGTCAGTCGTCATAAATCAGGAATCGAGATATAGTACAAAGAGAATGATTTGAAATCATATCTCATATGATATCTATAATGGAGGAATATATGATCCCTTATCTTAAGGACACGCGTATCTAATATGATCAGAGTTGACAGCGGCTTTGGAAAGCTACGATTGCAGATCAGGATCTAAAGTAATACGCAAAATAGTTATTAGACTTATCCAAGTGGGAGACTGTTGGATTAGTGTCTAAGTCCATAACTATGGTGGTATGTACTTGACCCGATGGTGCATGGTCCTTTTGGGTTGTCTTCACCAAAGCAACTTGATTGGAGAAATAAATAGAGAGAGAGAGGTTATTATGATTTATTAATATGTTATAAGAATAATATATTAAAGGAGAGATCATATTTGTTTAATTAATATTGGTCAATAATTAATCAAGAATTAATTTTGTGATCTATGGGTTGCTTGGTGGGCAAGCAACTAGATAAGGATAAGGACTGAAACCCTATCTCTAAACCTATATAAACCCCCTTTGGCTCATGATTTCGTCTAGACCTTCCCAAGGCATCTTAGGGACGAATTATTATACCTCTCCTTTCTCTTTATACCTTCTCCATTTGCTCTTGGTGTTTGTAAGCCATTAGAGGAGTGACACTTGTGACTCTAAGCCTTCCAAAGTCAATTCAAGGAGGAATTGGGATTGTTATTACTACATAACAATCAAGGTAACATCTTAAACCTAATTATATGTTAATATCGATTCCCATATGCTAGAATTAGGGTTTATAGCCTTGGATACTTGCATGTACAATAGAGAAACCTAGATCCAAGCATTAGGGTTTGTATGAGCACATAGGATGTCTTATGACCAAAACCCATCAAATAGAAAGAAATAGATATAAGAGAAGAATGATCAAGTTGGAAACTTGATTTCTAGAAAATGTAGCAAAAGGAGTGTAATTCCTGGATCTACTCCTTCCCTCTTGAGTCTTCTATCTTCTACTTCTTCCACAAGCTTCATAAGGCACAAATAACACTCAAAATGGCAAGAAATAGCTCAAGATCACTTATGGCAGATTAGGGATTCGATAATAGGGTTTGGAGGTGATGGAGGATGGAATGGAGGCCAGATATGATGCTTAAATAGGGTGCAAACCCAAAAGATTATGGTTTCATCCAGCTTTTCCTACTCGTCGAGTCAGGGTTGCGACTCGTCGAGTAGCTCATTTAAACCCCGCGTCAAAACCTTCTTCTACTCGACGAGTCAGGGCTACCAACTCGTCGAGTCCTTCTTTCAAAATATATAAATATTTAATTAAACGCGTACCAGGGAAGCGGACGTTACAGAAAGGGTGAAAATTAGATGAAATCATACGCATTCTAAAGTGATTTTATAGTAAAATCCTTACTGATGAAACCGTAATTTTTATATAATAAAATATTACTACTGCGGAACGAACACTTTTTGATACATAGCAGAGGAAACAGTACTGCGGAATTAACAGTACTTTGTTGCAGAGTTGATGAAATAGTAATGCAAAAGTTTCTTGGAATACTAGTTTTTTTTCTTATACAAACTTCATAATAAACACAATTTAAAATGAACATCATTCATTCAAATCGAACCACAGAAAGTATGTTCCATCTTCATATTTCGTCCATTGGTTTTGTGAGTCTTGCATACCTTGGTTTTCTGTTGCTTGCATCCCTAAGTTTTCTATCTCATGCGTCCCTTGGATTTCTGCCTCCTGCTTCCATTGGTATTCTGTCACTTGTGTCCCTTCGTCTTCTCTCGCTTTTATCCCACTACGTTTTCTACTTTATTTAGCTTCTTTGGGACAATTTCCTTACACATCCTTCCATTATGTGTTGTACTATGGCATCTACTACATCTTCTTATTTTCGGTTCCTCAACTTGTAAGGGGATACAGTTGATGTTTTTTGGTCTACCTGTTTGACGTATTTCCATTACTGGAGGGTTAACAACCATAAGGTCATTAGGAACCTCCCAATCACCATGGTCCAGTAAGGGGTAGACGGCCTCCTCGTGTGTTCTTCAATACATTTCAATTTTATAAGCATCTATAGTCATATGCCCACAGTTTTCATTTTTCAAGTGCGTTAAAACCATTATCACATGACCACAAGGCAAACCAGTTAGTTGTCAATAACTGCAAGAACAAGTCATTTGCCTCAAGTCAACTATGCCACCACTTTTGAAGTCATGGACTTGATATGTTGCATTTTCAACACCAGATACCGACCATCCTGTTATCCCGTCTTTATTTTTTTTAACCATAGCTTCGGCCCACTTCGTAAGTATTGTTGTACTTTTTCTGTTAAAACAATGATATATATATGACATTTATCGTTCAATTTGACAAAATTTTAGTCATACCTGCAGCCAGCCGACATTGGTATAACCTTTTCTGCATAAGCGCACAGAAGAACTCAAGAAGTGGTAATATAGGCAACTTCCTAGCATCTTTTGTGTGACAACCGTCAAATTCTAGTCAAGTCAAAGTCAAATAAAGTCAAAAAGTCAAACCGGTCAACTCAATTAACCCGCGTACACTAGGGTTTATGTTATGTAATTACTGTACAACTCACTATTTTAATAAGAAATCATCACTTGGAAAGTTCGTATTTTTAGATTTCTATAACCCTAATCGGGGTAAGTGAAGTAACAAAACGATAAAACACTATTGCATACCCATCGGGGGTGTGTAAGATCCTTAAACATGGATTAACGGGGTTTACGGATCGTGCGTTGCGAAGCCAGACACTCAAAAAGGTCACAAATGAAGCCTCTCCCAATCTCTTTCACTCTATCTCTCTCTATTAAAAATCTCTCCCAAATCTCTCTCAAAAGTTCCTATAACTTTTTGAAATCATTCGGGTCATCCCGACCCTTAACCGGGTCAAAAATCACTTAAAACGGGGTAAAAATGGGCAAAACAGCCTTAAGGAGCCGAAACCCCTCTTTAAGGGGCGAACCCTTTTAGAGCCGAAGGTCCCTTAAGGTACTGAACCCTGTTGAACCGAAGTGACCAGGACCAAAGCCGAAGTTGCTTGTGAGCCGAACCCAAAGCTCCTTGTGAGCCGAACCCGAAACACCATTGAACCGAACCCGAACCCCTTCGGACCAAACCTCCCCCCTTCGCCTTCGCTCCACTTCGGTCCATTTCGGTCCATCTCGACCCAGTTCGCCTTTGGTCCATGGCCACAAGGGACCGAACCTTCGGCCCAATGCGAGAAGCTTCGCAGAAAGGCCATTTTCGCCCGGTTTTCAACTAGTTCTGCGTTTAAGCCCGTTTTTTATTATTTTAATGCGGTATTTTCACCCAAAATCATATTTCAAGATATAAAACCCCATATATCATGAATTAATCATGTTTTGAGTGCAATCCTTATCCAAGATTAGTGAGTGAGATACTTGTGGTGGAGTGTTGACTTTACCTTAGTGTATGACACAAGCAATCACCCCATGCCCACTCCATGACCAGCCCTTGTCCTTCCACCATGCCTGGTCATTTCATTGTCCTTTTCCCACCATTTTCCAGCCACACTCTTGGTCAAAGGCTGGAAAAACTCTTATCTATCCTCTCATTTCTCTCATTCTCCACCAAAGAACAAACTCCATTCTCTCTCACTTCTCTCTCTACATTTCGAGATTCCAAGGCTGATTTTCAAGTTCTTCATCTAATTTTGGTAAGTAATATTATCCTTCATATGATTATTCCACCTCTTTCTATTCAAATCATAGGTTTCTTACACAAACTTCATCATATTTGTGTTAGAACTTCGAATCTTCAAGCAATCTTCTAAGTGTTCTTGAGTTGAACACTTCCTTTCTTCAACATCCATCCACTGAAATCACAAAAGGTGATTTCATACCCTTATCTTTTCATATTTTTCTAAAGTTTTATGGGGGGAGGGGGAATACAAGTTAAAACACTAAGAACACAACTAGACTCTTCCAACAGCTTTCATCAGGAAAGTTCCACTCCATTCATGGACTGTTTTGGACAACTTAGACATTTTAGTTTTAAAAACTGTATTAGGTGCAAATAGTTCAGGCTCATACCTTTAAATTGGCTACTTGCACATCTCCATACGATTTTTCTACAATTTATGGTGATTTTTACAAAACAGTCTATCATTTCAAGAACAAATCCGGACCAGTCTGTGAATATGGACTTTTTCACACAAGTTGGAGGTCACTAAAAATCATAATAAAATTTATGAACAAACCAGACTCATTTTCCAAACTCTCAAAATTTACGGATTCTGATTTGAACCTTTGATGATTTTTCTATAAATTTTCTAATAACAAGAATAGAAATGTTATAATTAGAAAAATGTTATCAATTTCATTTACACCTTGTAATTTGTTGAGCAAGGAGTGTATCATTATATGAACACTTGTTGTTATATTATATGTCATTTTTTCTTGGTAAATTAAGCATACATCAGAAAAAAAAAAAAAAAAGGGATTTTTACCTTCACAAGTGTGGTAATAAATTAATATAAACAAAGTTTATACCCCTTTGCATTACAAACAAATTTGATAAACTATTGAAAGTATATTTTATGTTCACTACCACTACCATTATTTTGATAAACTATAATAGGTATAGTTTATGATTCATTTACATAGCAAACTCATTACTAAAAGGTCTCACTTATAGAAAAAAAAGGTTTTTCATTACACTACATGTAAATCCGTTAATGACTAAATGTGAGACATTCTTTTCATGTTACTTTTCAAGTAATACACTTAAGTCTTGTATTGTAACCAAAATCTCTTGTAGGGAGAGCGTGATAGTTGTATATAGATCTATATTGGGATTGACACCACACACCTTGCTGTTAGCTACAGTAGGACCTTGAGGTCTACGGGTGACAAATGTCATAACATTTCCGACGCCCGAAGAACGTCGTTTCAGGCCAACTAGGTCATAGCATGGTTATAATAACTCACAACAAGTATTAACAAAACATAGGATTTACAGGAACTTCACTAAATCAAACGAGTTTATGTCAATTTAAACTTGCATTGTTTTTACTATAAGTATGGGAAATTACTTGTACATTTCGGTCTTTGGATTTTAAGACTACATTTCACACTTTAAGATAAATATTGGATTTTTCTGGAACAAACACCACATTTACAAGGAAAAAGACTTTTACTACTGCATTCAAAATCTTATGAACTCACCAACTTAATTGTTGACACTCTTTCAAAACTACTTGTATTCTCAGGAAATCAATAAATAGGTAACCAAGTGCTTTTGATGATTGGACGTTAAGGCGTCAAACATTTCATTTTTGTCAACATAATGTAATTGATTTGGAAACATGTAAACTCATATTATGGCGTAACTTTTTCAATTATATTTATGTTGGTTGTGTTTACCTGGGTGTGTGATATTTTGATACAACATTCATGGACTCTGCGCTGTTTGAGGTCAAATAATCGTACCTCGTGGTAGGGCAATGGGATCTAGTCCATTTATCACGTGGAATTTGACTAAGGTATGCCGCTACATCTGGTCTAAGAGTACAAAGTCTCCCCTAATACTGTTCAAACTCAGTGGTCTTGTAAGCTCTTACAAGCTTCCAAAACAAAATTTTTGTTTTTTTATTTTTTCCAAAGGTGTGCACTATGTTTCCTATTAGATGAAAACCACACAGGCCATGTTGAGCATTTGGGAAAACATTTTGAATACGTATAGCAATTGATGTAGCCTTATCCGTTACCAATGTCAAACCTTCCAAATCACCAATGCATTCATGTAGTTTTTCAAGGAACCATGTCCAAGAATCCGTTGTCTCTTTTGGGCAAATTCCATACCCAATAGGCAATATCTGATTGTTACCATCCATGGCAACTACATGCAATATGGTGCCTTTGTATTTTCCCTTCAGATGGACACCATCCATAATAGTAACTTTTTTACAAAACCGTCTGAAAGCACGTGTCTGCAACAATTATGTAAAAAGCATGAATATATTAACAATTTGTAAACACTATATATTTACAAAGTTTAAAATTCAATTTATGTATTTACCGCGTAGCCAATAGCGAAAAAACAATACTCGAAGCGGTCCTCCAAATTAGTTTGTATGTACGCCAAAGTCCCAGGATTATGTTTCTTTAAGTTGTAAAAATAAACTGGAAGTTTGGAAAAACTTTCTTCGGGGGTCCCTGTCATCAATCCTATAGTAAATTCTCTAGCATGTCACGCTTGTGAATAATTCAAATTAATTTCCAGCAACACATTCATATCTCTAATAATATATTTAGGTCTCCAAACTCTCAAACTACCTTGACCCATAATGTCATGTATTATGGTTCCCACAACTTCACTAGTTGCTTGCCTATGATTTGTGTGTATAAGTTATGAAGAACATGTGTGCTCCTAATTAAAAGTCTTAATTTCAAACATTTTAGTTCCTTTAATGACAACTGCATATAAACGCCAATGACATTTTTCTTGCAAACAAACAACCTCATATCGAGATTTGCTTGATTTTTGAACCTTAATCTGAAACTTTTCTTTAACTGCTTTGAATTTAACAGAAGTTGTTAGGTCTTTTTTGGTGGTATAGGTTTGATTCACAAATATTTTGTCATTTGGACCTAAACTGTGAAATGGTCCAGGTTCAAGAATAGGTTATGCACAATCAGGAATAGGAGGAATACAATGTCAGTGATTAAAAGCAACTTTCCGTTGCATGTACTCATCTTTCGACCAACCTTCATTTGATTTTTCATCAGATAATTGATCATTAAAATTAGGTACTTCTCCAAACTCAAATAAATTTTGATGTTCTATTCTGTCATGCGCAAATTTGGTTCATTATTATCATCTAATATAACGTTATCGTTATCTGATACAAATTTATCAGCAACTGAAGTTTTCTTTTCATAACCCACTCCTATGTCATTTCCTCGTCTCCTGGACCGCTTTCCACCAAATTGTCTATCTCCACGACCTCTACTACTTCTTGCTCCAATAAACTGGCTTTTCACCACTGACTGTTCTTCAACTTCTTCACCTACCACCGATAAATACAAATGCACTTTCAGCTTTGTTTCAGACATTACATGTTTCAGGTGATCTACATCATATTCACCTGCAAGCTCCATGGCATATCCACACTCATGGTGTTTAAAAGACAAAGACATATGGCTATTGAACACACCGGCCTTATGTCTAACCATTTGTAATAACATTTGATGGTCAAAGTTAAAGAGGAAGATTTAAACCATAGTTTTTCACATTATTTCTAACGTAAATCTCATTTGTATTAACTAACTACCACACCCCTCCCATACACAGAATAATAAAACTCATTTTTACAAAACTTTCTCCACAAAGATAACGAAAAAACGACTTCTACTGATTATAGCATTCATAAAATTGAAAAAATTCGTTTCTGGTCACTAAAAGGCATATCAAACGAGAATAACTTTTAAAAAAATCATATATAATCGTCAATTATTGCTTAAACACGACTAAAACAACAATTTCCGCAGAGAATTAATGAAATTCGTAGAGCTGTTCACAGATCCGCAAAATCATCTCTACGGATCAGTCAACAACCTATTCCCCAAAGCATTAAGAGATCCATAGAGCAGATGAGACGTCTCTGCGGATCTAGTGAAACCCCGTAAAAAAATTGTCGTTTACTGCCACCACCTCATTTCCGCGGAGGCGTTCATTGATCCTCAGAAGTGTTAAAGGATCCAAAGAGCACCCTTTTGCGGATCTTGTGGTCATTTTAAAAAACCTTAATTTTTATGGTTATTTTCTTAAAACCCCCAATTTATGGTTATTTGACGAAATTTGTCTAAAATTTATAATTACATCCCAAGTACTAACGAACACATATGTCCTTAAAGTATATGAATGCCTAAAAAGGGTTGGTTGTGTTCCATGCATGAAGACGTGCGGAAATAGCAAAATGCGACGGAATGAAGCTGTCTTTTACAAAACATGCGATGTTGTGCTCTTTTTCAATGTTAAACATTAATACATTATTCCTTTTTATGTGATTTAAATTATTAAAAAAAACATTATACTTATCATTTTGGGTATATTTAAATAATATTATACTTATTTTGTGGAGACTTCAATTTAAAATTTTATCCATCAATAACTATTACAATATTTAAAATCAACGACAAGCAAAAAGATTAGGATTACCAAACGCTTACATATACTCCATTTTCTTTACCAACTCAAATGCTTAAAGCAAAACCTTCTCTCTCTTCACCGGAATTTATGGAGGAAGATGGGGAGGAGGGGACGCCACGATCTCCATTCTGGTTACAAACTACCAACAACGTCGGCCGTATTCAACGCTACCGCCGCCGTCTCTCATCCCTCCTCTTTAACTCCGTCGTCTTGATCATCGTCTTGCTCTTACTTGCAATTCTATCCATGGTGTTCGTCATCCCAAATGTTATTGATTTCTCATCAAACGTTTTTAAGCCAAATTTAGTCAGGAGAAGTTGGGATTCGATTAATTTAATCTTGGTTTTAGTCGCTTTGGCATTTGGGTTTCTTAGTAGAAATGTTAATAATGATGAGAAAGTAAGTTATGATCGGAGTTCGTCGGAATTATCAACCGGAGCTCCGATGATCACGTCTCCCTCAAGCTCAACCCCACATCAATGGTATGATTTCCCAGATCAATCCATGAGTTCTACTACTGGGTTACGGAGGCAAAAGACTAGCATCTCTTACCCAGATTTACGGGAACTATCGCCGCCGTGGGATCATGGCGCCGTCGATCCATGGCGGTTTTCAGATGATACACATTTGAATTATTACAAGGTTTTGGAGTCAAACCGGAACTACCTCCGGCAACGGAGCCGGCGAGAACAGGATTCTGGAGGCGTGGTTGACGTGAATGCGTTTGGTGGTGTTTCTCAAGAAAGTTTATATACTCCGGCACAGAAACCAGCGGTAGCGGAAGAAAGATTATACATACCACCACCACAACCGATGCCTCCGCCATCTCTTCCGCCGCAGCCGCCAATTGATACTGTGAAAAAGAAGATGAAGACGAAGCGAAGAGCCAGAAGCTCTGAACCCCGAAAAGTATTGTCGCCGGTTATCGATCCGTTGCCGGAGCCTTCATCGCCACCACCGGTTAAGCAATTGACTGAACGGAAAACGAATGGTGGCAATGCAACAAAAGAATTCTTTACGTCGTTTTACCATAAGAAGAAAAAGAAGCGTCAGAAGGAACGGAGTTTCGACGATTTACAGAGTCTTTTACACCATTCTCGACCACCCGCGACAAGATTTCAGCTACCACCAACGTCTCCGACGCCTCCTCCACCACCACATCCTCCATCGGTTCTCCATAAACTGTTTCCAACTAAAAAAGAAAAGCAAAAGATGATTACATCAGCCACACTACCTCCTCCTGTACCACATACGTCTCCGCCTCCACCGCCACCTCCGACGAGTACTGCATCTCTTACACGACGACCCACCAGATCACAATCAGCTCCATTCCTTTCCGATAATCCTGCTGTGCCATCGATGCTTGGAAAGTTCAACAGTATAGAAGACAGCTCAAGCGGAGGAGACTCGCCGATGAAGCAAGTTCCTCCACCACCACCGCCGCTACCGCCCTTCAAGGTGCCGGATTGGGAGTTCGCAGTGCAAGGTGATTTTGTTAATTTGCAGAGCGGAGTGAGCTCCAGAAGTGTGTCTCCTATCGGAGATGAAGCTCAGTCGCCATCATCCGTCGTAGATGCAACGGTGGCGCCGCCCCTTTTCTGTCCGAGCCCCGACGTGGACACTAAAGCTGATAACTTCATTGAAAGTTTCAGAGCCAGATTACAACTTGAGAGAATGTCCAAACTTGGGCCAGGCCCGGATTCAGGCCCAGGTGAGAGTTAATGGGCACCGGTATCCACGTGGTTATTTTATTTAAATTCTTTTGGTGATAATGTCATATATATATATACAAGTCTTATTATTTATAAATACATTTGGGGTTTTGTTTTATATGTTACCGTATTTAAATTTTCGTAATTATTTTGATGGTTGTGACGTGGGTATGTAAGATGAGAGTCGTCAAGCCATGCATCATAAAATTACAAAGCATGTCAGCATGTGAGGGTTTGACTTTGGCTGGTATCTATGAATGAAAGAATGAGGAATTATAATAATTTAACAATAATAATAATAATTGCGGAAAATTAATAATACAATCAAATGATTGGTAATATTAAATAATTATGTAGTTGTCATTAAATTTGAAATAATAGTTTTTACATTAGATTTTTATAAAACGTTGTAATTATTTTAATATAACTAGACAAAAATCCTTTGGTATGAACGTACGTTTTTGTAACTAATAGTTTTTCATTTCTCATATTAACGAGGTATAACCAATGTTTTAAAAACCGGTTTTTTAGTTGAACCGGTATGATGACCAGCTTCCGGTTCAACCGGTTTAACCAGTTCAACCGCCGGGTTAACCGGTTTCTATAATTTTCATTTTTTTTTCTTATTTTTTTGCACATACATACATACATATATAATTCATTAATTTGACGTCTGCAAGTTCAAACATTAAAAATACAGATAAAAATAAGTTATAGATCAATATAAATACATTAAAACAACACATAACTATAAGTTTTTACATCAATTCACATACGTAAAAAAAAGTATAATACCAAAACAAAATATAGTTTTAAATGATACAAGTGCATCAAAAAACATCATAACATTTACCATATGTTTTTATTTAGAAAAATCTAAATAGATGTGAAAAAGTCCACCAAAGTTTATTGTTGAAAATGGTTTTTTTCTATATATTTTTATTTAGTTTAACCGGTTCAACTGTTTTCTCTAAAAACCGGTCGGTTCAATCTGGTTCAGAAATTGATGTCAAACCGGTGATAGTTGAACCGTTCTCTTCTCCGGTTCCTGGGCCAACCGGTTTTTAAAACACTATGTATAACATCTTCATCCTGTATGTATCACAATATTGTCAGTTTTGGGCTTCCAGCAGGAAAACTTTCCAAATGGTTATTCATCATAGAATTACTTTTGTCTGGACATGCTTAGCTGCAAAGTTCTTATGGAACCTACTGCTCTCAATTTTAAAACACGTGACATGGAAGGTATCCACATCTTTTATAAGGAATGATTAGTTTTCCTTCCCAAACAATGTGAGATCGGTAGCCACCCACCTTAACCAGGTCCCGCATCGATTGGGAAGAACTAAACATTCTTTATAAAGGGATGATAACCTCCCTATGGAAAGGTATTTTAAAATTTTAACCATGAGGGCAACAGATCTCATAAGAACTTTGTAATTAAGTGTGTCCAGATGAAAACAATTACAGAATTGTGGCTCCTTGGAAAGTTTTCATGTCGGTAGACCAAAACGGACAATATTTTGATACATATCAAATGATAATGTTACCGTAAAACTCTTAATACAGTTAACAAAATTATTTGGTTGTGTGGATAGATTGATGGTACTCGTCTTGCTCATGTTATATACTACATCTTAAAATGGTTAACAAAATTATTTGACAAAACTTCAAAAATGGTCCCTGTGGTTTCCAAAAATGTCAAGTTTAGTCCTTAAGTTCAAAAAACCTCACAGAT
Source organism: Lactuca serriola (assembly GCF_051521515.1). Taxonomy (NCBI): domain Eukaryota; kingdom Viridiplantae; phylum Streptophyta; class Magnoliopsida; order Asterales; family Asteraceae; genus Lactuca; species Lactuca serriola. Next base: position 164,032,340 of record NC_136411.1, on the reverse strand, counting down.
GGTCCCTGTGGTTTCAAAACTTTTAACAAATGGTCATTTTCGCTAACTTCGTTAGCTTTTGGCCATTAAGTGAAGGGCATTTCTGTCATTTCACTACCACAGGGACCATTTATGAAGTTTTTGCCTTATTTAAAAAAAAAGTTAAAAAATATAATTATTTAATATTAAAGGGTCCCACCCTCTCTCTCTCTCTCTCTCTCTCTCTCTCTCTTACGTCTTCTTCCTAAACAAATCAAGATTCAAATTCCAAATCAAATTTCCACAAGCTTGATTTCATCTGGGTTTTGAATTTCGTTATCAATCAAACCTTAAATTCCAAATCAGATAAGGATTCAAAGCTCTGTTTCGTGTTTTAATTGAATCGAAATCTCTCTATTTCTTTTCCCTGCTCCAGTTGAGCCTAATCTGCATCTTTATCGGACAAAGAAGACTCCCATTATTCCAATTCGAGCTCTAGCTTTTCCGATTCACCCTTTTCCCTTTCTCTTCTTCCACGAATAATCACCACCACCATTTATATGTTATCTCCAACCAACAGCTACCCTCCCCTGCCCCCATCTGATATGTCTTCTCCGACATATCAGAAAGAAAAGATGCACGAATGGGAAATAACGATTCCAAACAAAATTCACTCAAGATCAGAAAGAAAGGATGCACGAATTAGCTAAACGAGTCGGATGGAAGATGCGGAAGAGAGACGAAGACTTAATAATCGAATTCTGCAACGAAATTGGGGTCGATAAAGGAGTTTTCAAAGTCTGGATGCATAACAACAAGATGACGTTCGGCGTCAAGAAAGATTCCGGCAACCACAACAACGATAGTGGATCTCCCGGCGGTGGAATTGATTTCTTAACAAATAGAAATAACCACCATGAACAATCGAAATGTCTTCCTTCGTATGTTTGCAGATTTCTGAGTATATTTCAGGGGGATAAGCGATTTATTGGTGATAGATTTGGGTTTTGGTTTGTTGATTATTGATTTGTGTTCTCTTAGGGTTGAGAATCGGGAATGAGGGTTGCGATTTCAAGGAAGGAAGACCGATCAAGAGAGAGAGAGAGAGAGAGAGAGAGAGAGAGGGAGGGGGGGTGGGACCCTTTAATATTAAATAATTATATTTTTTTTCTTTTTTTTTTAAATAAGGCAAAAACTTCATAAATGGTCCCTATGGTAGTGAAATGACAGAAATGCCCTTCACTTAACGGCCAAAAGCTAACAGAGTTAGCGAAAAGGATCATTTGTTAAAAGTTTTGAAACCACAGGGACCATCTATGAGGTTTTTTGAACTTAGGGACTAAACTTGATATTTTTGGAAACCACAGGGACCATTTTTGAAATTTTGTCAAAATTATTTGGTTGTATACGTCTTGCTAATGTATATATTAAAATTCAAAATATTGATTTGCTCATGTTATATATATCTTAAAACGGTTAACAAAATTATTTGATTATGTCCCATCTTGCTCATGTTATATATTAAAATTCGAAATATTAATTTTTATAATTATACAAAATTCCATAATGGAAGAAGATATCATAATGGAGCAAACATTAGATTTCAACGGCTAAAGTTATAAAAAAAAAATGTAAGACATCTAGGTGGAACAAAAATAAAAGTTTTTTATTATTTGATAAAATTATCTCTCATGGTTCATTCACCCCATATCCAAATTTCATGATTGATTTGACACCTGATCATTCGTCAGGAAAGCCATTAGCAGTTCAGCATGTTGACCTCACCATTGATGAGCAGATTTGCTGACATCATTCGATCCAATATTCTATAGCCACATTTTTTAGACCTAAAACATTCAATAAGAAATGATGAAATATTCCACATCCTTGGAATTATAACTCGTGTTATAATTGGTGTTATTTTATTCCGTGATATGTGAAGAGTTTTTTATTGATACACTAATGTTCATCGATCAAACAACATAAAATACATGAGAGCAAGAATCATTAGCAAATGCTTCGGGTGTTGTGATTATGTGAGCATTGGACTTCTGGTCAAGCCTCTAGCTAACTTAGGAATAAGGGATTCCTCTTTCCTAACTTTTTCAATCCACTTTGCTTTTATTCGAATCTGTTCAATACTTTGCTTCAAGTTCCTACTAAATGAAGGACTCACTCTGCTTCCAAAAAACTCTTCAACTTCCTCCGCCTTCTCATTGCTGCTAAACTGAAATCAACACATGTTTCAATCAGACACTAAACATGTGTTCACATAATCAATAGTCAAATAAAAATTACAAGGCATGAGATTACTTACAGGTGTCACAATATCTCTAATGAAATGATGGAAGACCATCCCTTGACCCCATCGCTTTACAATTACATCCCAGTTGTCCTGAAAACAGAAAACAAGCATAAGGGAGAAGGATATTAATTAAGTTAAAGAATGTAATAATTATAATTAATGTGAAATTAGGGTATGATTTTATTTTTATATAGTCGACTCGAGATACCTTTAACCATATCCATGATGTTTCACGGGCTTCCAAGCTTATGCGTGCTGTTACATAAATTGTATCTTGTTCTCGGATCTATGAGGGTAAAGATTTAAAAGAGTCATGAATGATTCAGATGAGTTGATAATAATATTAATGGTTTTTAAAAAAAAAAAAATAATGTGGAATACCTGATTGGAAAACATGAGGTTTAGAACCTCTGTCACTATATCTGATTCTGGAGAAGAAGCTATACAACCTGTAAAATGTCAAAGAGATTGGATTATATTTTATAGGCTAAAAATTATTTCAAAGAGAAAAATGAAAATAGAAAATCTGATTTTTTTAGTATAAATGCTTACTCAGAATCCTGGTTTTCTCTTGAACTGCATCGGTTTCTCTATATAGCTTTAATAGAGAATCAAAGTCACTTCTTTCAAGAGCACTTGAAGTTCTCATAATAGAAATGTAAGCAGCCTGAAGAAATTAAAAGCTTCAACAAATTAATACTACTTATAAACAGAATAACAAGAGTTATCTGTTAGTTTATTATGCTTACCTTTCTAATATCAACAGGAAACACTGATGTGTTTTTATCATTCATGTATGTCTGAAATCGCTTCTTTAATTCTTCATGAGTTTCTTTGTGGCCAAAAGTAGCTAAGGCCATGAAAACTTCTTCTCTTAACATTGTGTTCAAATGGCTTTCACCAGATACAGGTTCTACCCCTAATTTCCTGAAAAAAAGACATTGTAACTCCAAACTTGAAACACTTTTAAGAAATGGAAAATAGAAAAATTCTACATTGACTTCATGGATTTGAACTATTAGTGGACATGCTTACTCTGCAGATGATATGATGAGATCAATAAAGAACTGGTTCAGATGATTCCATGGATCATAAATAGCATCCTTTAATATCTTTGCAACATTATAACAAACCTGTAACATAAACAGTAAAATAAAATAGTCAGAGTCACCTTTTTATTCATCATTTAAAAGGTTACCAAAAAATCAAGATTTTTACACTGATAAGTCTTGATAACACAAGATAATCAAGATCATCTCTATATAGATCCATTAATGAAAGAAGAGATAAGATCGACTCTTCACCAGCCTCACACAGAGCATAAGTATCATCCAATATCCCTGAAAACAGAACCATTTTCAGCATAAAATTTATTAAAATCAAGATTAGGTTTCAAAGGTTTAGGGTTTAAGGTTTTTTTTAAGGAATACCAAATTTATCTTCTGGAGACAAGCATTTATCTTGTATGGCTTTTCTCAATCGAGCTGTGAGTGTAATATCATACTTCACCCTATAAAAGCCAGTGTGCCCAATGTTGACTTTGACCCACAATTTTTCATCAACTTCTTGATTTTTATTTCCATTTTGATTTAAACTTGTGTAATATGAATGATAAAGCTCTGATAAATCCAATTTTCCAACTTTTGTTTCTAAAAGAAATTTTTTGTGGTTACTGTAGGAGCCAAGTGATAAAGTTATGGGGACAATCCATTGGCCTTCACTTTGCAATCCCAGTGACATAAATCGAGTCTGCAAATTAAATAATATGTTAAGGTAAAAATATTAAATAATAAATTGAATATCAGTAGATGAATTTATAATTTTGATGTTACTATACCTGTACAAATTCCAAAGTGTTATTTTCAAATCTAACATATATAACTGGATACCCAGTTTGTTTTGTCCATATGTCCATAAGTTTGTTCACTTCAAAACCAGATTCTTCTGTAAGAACACTCCATAAATCCTCTGTCTTTGCATTTTTGAATGCATATTTCTTCATGTAAGAACTCAATGATTTCTAGATTCAGGAAACAAGCTTGATCACAAACACATACACTTGGATATAGCACATAAGTTATGTTAATTAAAAGGGTATTTTTGGAAATAACCTGGAAAATTTCATCACCAAGATACTCCTTTAGCATACGAACAAGAGATGAGCCTTTCTTGTAACTTATGGCATCAAAAACTTCAAGCACTGAGTTGGCATTCTCTACCTCCACCTGAAATTGCATGCATCTTATAAAGGACATATTAATTTAATGTAACATTTAAACTAATAGTAAAATAAATCACTGATTATAATAATTTGTTTACCTCAACTGGGTGTGATTGTTCCAATGAATCTATACGAAGACCTCCAGCTGTCACTTCAAGGAACTGTGTCCAAATTCTCCACTCAGGAAATAATACATCAGTTGCTAAGTAACTTACCTACATTATCAAATTTAACAAATAATTAATAAGAAAATAATCATTTGGGTTATTGTAGTTAACTTAAAAGACCTTACCCATGTAGCAAAACCTTCATTGAGCCATAAATGAGTCCACCATTCCATTGTTACCAAGTTCCCAAACCATTGATGCCCAACTTCATGTGTTACAACAATTGAAAGCTAACATGAAAAGAAAAAAAAAATTATTAGAAATCTATAGACTTTATGAAAGTGATAACAAGTTGAATAAGTGTTTAGATGTAGTATTATATATATATTTTTCCTACTCTTTGAATGTTAGCTGCTGCTGAATGCAAATTATCATGGAGAAGTTCAGTTTCACGAAAAGTGATCAGTCCATAATTTTCCATGGCCCCACCAGAGAAATCAGGAACAGCTACCATATCTAGCTTGGGAAGTGTGTAAGGCATTGAGAAATACCTATGCAATTCCAATAAAAAATATTACTAAATTCATTTGTATGGGAATAGTTAGGGTGTGTTTGGTATGATGTAATGGAATCATATAAAGGAATGGAATAATTCATTACATTCCGTTGTCTTGTTTGGTTGGCTTGAAGGAATGGAATGTGTCATTCAAACATGTTGTTTATTATGCACGAGTAGAAAAGTAAATTAAATCTAACCTGATGAATAAACATCTTTTTGACATATGTCATCTTCTCCTTTATTTTGACACATGTCATTTTCTTGTAATTTTAAGTTGCTTATTTTCCACGTGTCATTATGTGGTGTTTTTCAGTTTTTAAAAATGCTATCTAATACTACGAATATAAATTTATTAAGTCTTTTTACAATTAACTTTCCTTCCATAATGTAATCACTAAATTTATGCCAATAAACACAGCCAGTATACCTTTTTTAAAAATATTTTATAAGATTTTAAATTTTTAAAAATGACTACTAATATAAATTTTATTAAGATTTTCTACAAAAAAACGTTTCTTCCATAATTTACTTCCTAAAATTATGTCTCTATACACACGGGTCTCACACCTAGTTAAATTGATAAATGAAGATAAAAAATGTTATTTTGTATAAATAAACTTTAAATAAATTATATATACATGTATTTTATGTTGTTAGAAATATATACTATATGTATTTCAAATAGTCAAAAGAAGTTTCTTTATCACTTAAAAGAATTTGTTTACAAAATTAAGAAATTAAATACCAGGAAATCTTAAAATAAAACTATAAAGAAATGAAAACACACACACACACACACACACCATTCCCTATGTGCCAAAAAAAATAACAACTAAAAACAGTGTGCAATGGGAAAATTGCAGCATAAGTAGAAAAGAGGAAAAAATAAATAAATTATCTATTGTATCTTTTGGATAAGATAAACCACTCTCAATAGCAATGCATATGATATGATTTATAAATTTAAAGTTGCTTACTTTGTATATAGTTCAAGTGCCTTGATTGAAATACTTAAAGCTAACTTGCCCTTCTCACTCTTACCAACAGGACAATATGCACGAACCCTAACACCATCAGGTGTTGTTTCTTCAATGTAATCAAACAAACCAATCACAACAGCCACCAAATAAGTTGACATAATTGGAGTTTCTTCAAAACAAATAGTCTTAAAATCTCCATTGATTGTCTCCTTAGAAACAGGCATATTTGATAATGCTGTCAACTGTGATGGTATGTTGTCAACTGTTATCTTGAAGGTAGCCTGTATTGCATACATTTAGCAGGTTGTTAATAGGTTTTTAAGTACCTAGGAAATATATAATTCTTATTCGTGTTAAATACATTGCTATTTTGTGGATTTCAAATAAAGTCAAAGGGTAGAAAATGAGAAATGCATCCAATCACATGCCTTAAGAGCAGGTTCATCCCAGCATGGAAAACACCTTCGTGCATCAGCAGGCTCAAATTGAGTCACTGCCATATTTTTTCTCACTCCTTCATCAACATAAGTCCTGAAAAATATGAACACCTGATAATTGATATGGATGTTTATTGATTTCATCAACCCGATTGTAAGTAAAGAAGAAAGTGAAATACCCTTTGTAGAAACCCTTCATGTGTTCGTTAAGAATTCCAGTAAAATTAATCTCCAAAACACCTTCTCCTACACCGAGAGGTGCCTCAAATACCAACACAAGCATTTCGGCATCGTTGTCCACTACCACTTCACTTGGAACCACTTGCTGCAATTTCACAAACACCTGGTGAGCATTCCGAAATACAAAGACCTCCGAAAACAGAGTGACTGAACTAACTAATTACATGCTTGTTGGAGTCTGTGAAAGAGGATTCAGTAATCACTAGATCGATTGAATTTAAGACGAGGAACCGGGTGGATTCCAAGATTGATAAGTCAACAAGTACAGAGCCGGAGAAGTTGCATAATTCGAGGTTGGGTTTCAGAGCTAGATGGTAACGATGAGGGGTTGCGAATTTTGGAAGCCTGCTTTGGCCTTTCAAGTGTTCCAGCTTCTGTTCTTCGTTTTGGTTCATGATGTTCATATCAATATCATCGGCTCAATGATTCAGTGTAATTACATATAGCAGTGGCTGCAACAGTGACAAACTATAGAGATGTGATAAGGCAGATAATAGGCACTCTTGGTGCCGTGTTTGACGTGTGATCTGCTGCATGATTTGGCGCTAGATAATGGGATATAGCGTAGTTTCTCTACTGATGCTGATTGTGACTGTTGCATCCAATAGCTTCCTTGCATTTGTAATGTTTGGAACGACATGGGTCCTTTGTACCACAGTAGCGGACAGATAATTTCTATGAGGTGGCGTTGGGAACATGGAAGAATAGATGTGAAAGGATGGAATTTTTGTTTTTGGTGCCGCTGTGCAAAATCCGGGTGGATATATCCAACTTGGCGATGGTTCTATTCGGGTTGGGTTCACTTTGACCCATTTATGTATTCATTCTAAACCAATACAATTTATTTAACAGTCGATTAATTTATGTATTTTCTATCTACCCTTTTAAATAAATGGGTTGAACATTAAATCATTTAAAATTAAAAATGTAAATAAATTAAAGAGTAAATTGCATGAATTGTATATGTGTTTCATTCTTAACTTTTGTATTTTCATTTGTAGCGTCTTAGTTAGTTTGAAACTTACATATTTTATCTTTTTCTGGGTTAGTTGTTTTTTCCCGTTTAAATGTCTCACGTGTCTTGCACGCAGGAATATTGTGAACAATTGTATATGGCATCATTAGGGCATAACAAAGCATTACATACCCTATCATCGTTCATTACACTTCGATTCATTAAGAAAACCTAATTTATTGTTCAACACAAACAATGGTGGGTTGGAGGGTGCATGAGGACATGGCTGAGATAGATATTGGATGTCATTACGGTAATGCAACTTATATTTCTTTCCACTTTCCTCTTCGTTGTGAATTTTAAAATTGGTTATTAACTTACTCGTTTTCCTTCTAAAGTTGGCCACCCAGTGATTTTTGAAAATCAAAGAGGTTTGATTTTATCGAGATTCAAGAGTGAAGGTGAAGATTAAGTATATGCCAGTTCTAGTGGAAGTGTTGTTGTCTTCATCATATTATATGTTGATGACAAGTTGTTCATGAGTAACGGTGGTCCTGTTTAAAAAGTGTGATATCTTGTCTAGGGCATTTTTATGAAAAAAAAATAAAGATTTATAATGATAGATCTGGTAGGCTAAATTAGTAAAGCATAAAGGTGATGGGTTTTCTGGATTACTTCAATATACTTGTGGAATTTCACATAACTGGCTTATAGGCACATGCAATCCTAGAAAATTCTATGGTTTTTCTCATAATAGCAACATACTTTGAAACTTCTAAATAACCCTAGCAAAAACGAAATTCACAAAGGTTTAAACCACATACCTTATTGCTATTATATCGCAAATAACAATATACTTTGAAAACCCCTTCTTGGAATGCTAGCCCTGATAGTGTGAAAGTCTCTAATGAATCACACCCAAACACTAGGAAAAACCTAGGATCGAAATAAGAGAGGGGATAAGAGAATTTCGAAAATCCTTATAATTGTGCAGGGTTCTTGAGTCATATGGAGGTCCCTATTTATAGTTGTAGGAAAGCCTAATTAATTTGAATTTAAGATAATAATATTAAATTACAATTCAAAAGTGTAATGTCTTGTCTAGGGCATTTTTATGAAAAAGTAAAGATTTATAATGATAGATCTGGTAAGCTAAATTAGTAAAGCATAAAGGTGATGGGTTTTCAATATTACTTCAATCTACTTGCAAAATTTCACATAACTAACTTATGGTCGCATACAATCCTATAAAATTATATGGTTTTTCTCATAATAGCAACATACTTTGAAACTTCTAAATTACCTTAACAAAATCGAAAATCACAAAGGTTTAAACCACATACCTTATTGCTACTATCGCAAATAACAATATACTTTGAAAAAACCCTTCTTGGAATGCTAGCCTTGATAGTGTGAAAGCCTCTAATGAATCATACCCAAACACTAGGAAAACCCTAGGATCGAAATGGGAGAGAGGAGAATTTCGAAAATCCTTATGATTGTGCAGGGTTCTTGAGTCTTATGGAGCTCCCTATTTATAGTTGTAGGAAACCCTACTTTGAATTCAAGATAATAATATTATATTACAATTCAAATTCACTTTCCTTTTCAACCAAGGAGGCTTCTAAAAGCCCTAAAATGACTCCTAGAACCATCCCCTCCTAGGGAGGTTCTAGAATGTTTCATTGTTTAACTTTTGAACAGCTGCACTCTAACCCTTAGTTAATTAATTCTAATTAATCCAGAACAATTAATTAAATTAACTCTGGTTAATTCTTTATTAATTACGTCTATTTCTAATTAATATATTAATCAAATAATATATTAACACATTATTTATCTATCTCTTATTATCAATCCATGCATTTCTTGGTTATGAGGGCAACTCAAAAAGGACTTTACTATTATTCAACTAATTATACCAATTTAGTTAAGACCTTAAACATCCTAATCCAATAGTCTCCGACTTGGATAAGTCGTCGACTACAATTGCAAGTATAATTTTCTAAGCAACTAGTAAAGAGTGCATTCCAAGCCACTGCCAAACTTTGATTAAATCATACATTAGCTTTGAGATAAGTGATCATCTATTTCTCCGTTTTCCTGATATCATATGGACACGAGACATGGATTAGAATAAATCTCACGGTCCAAGATTTTGTTTCTCGGTTTCTAGATTTGTGATGACACTTATAATGTCAACATCAAATCACCAAGGGGCCCAAAGATATCATTTTTCCTTTAATAGGAAAAATGAACGAATAAACTTTAACTATATAATCATAGATTTTACTCGGCATATCATGCATCAAATTACACTTTATGACATCCAGTTATGGATGCGTTAGAGTAAACCAATGCACAATAGATTTGCAAACTATGACTTATATATATATATATATATATATATATATATATATATATATGTTTTAAGAATAAAAAATATTATTGTATTTAGAATTACTCGTGATTAAAATCCATGAAGCAATATCTAAACACGGATTTAACCAATACTCACAATCCTCATTTTCTAAGTACTCATGAAAATTGCAACAATCCTCATTCAATGTCCAATACCTATGGATAATCTACAAAAAATTCATGACAATATTAAATCAATACTAACTTCCCAGAAGTATGACCGACTATGGCATTTTGAATAACTTAATATTCATGAAGTAAAACATGTAAAAACACAATAATAAATTAACTGACAAATGGTATCACACACTTTGAACATAAATAAATCTCCATTAATTAATCATCATTCAAGTACAATTTATTAATGTTACATTGTTTCAAAATATCAACTAACTACTAAAATTTAGAATCTAACATAATCTCTTAGCCCAATGCTCCTAGCATGCTTGAAGTGTATGATCTTGCTTAATCCCTTTTGTGAGAGGATCAACATGATTATCCTATGATGATACTCGATTCACCACGATTTTGCCTTCTTTTACTCGATGTCGAATGTAATGATATTTTATGTCGATGTGCCTTGATCTACCATGATCATTTGATTCTTTGGTCAAAGCAACCACACCTTCGTTGTAACAGAAAATGTCCATTGGTTCTTGGATTAAAGGAATTGTTGGATTAAGGTGTTTAAAATCATAACTAAATTGGTATATTATTAAAAGTAAATTCTTTTTATTGGGTTGCCCCCAATAGCTAGAAATTGATTAGAATAACATTTATAGAGAGAGAAAATAATTTATTAGTTTATTATATGATTAATAAATTAATTAGAAATGGTAATAATCAATTAATAATTAATCAGAACTAATTTGGAAATTAATTTTGGGTTAATTAGAATTAATTAAGAGTGAAAGGGTTGAGCAACAATTGTTCAATAATTGAACAAAGGAGAGGTTCCAAAACCTTCCTATGATAGACATTATTGTAGTGTCTTATTAGGGTTTCTCGAAGCCTCCATTTGATAATTAGGAAACTACATAATTACTGAATTTGAAATATTATTATTATTATATATTCAAATTTAGGGTTTCTAGGGTTTCCAAGCAGTTATATGAAGGGTTGTACCCTTAGCATTTTCGGCCTACACACATACACAGAGAATTCTGAAAATTCTTATGATGTTCATCTTTCCTCTCTTGTCTTCTAGTTTCTTGGGTTTGGATGTGAGTCATTAGAGACATCATCGTTTTGGTGCTAAAGCTTTCCAAAGATCAATAAGGGAATCAATAACATTGTTTGTTATAACAATACAAAGGTATGTAACCATAATCTTATGAATTTTGATTATAACCTAGCATTCTAGAAGTTTCATTTTATTTTGCTTTCAATATGTTAAGACATAAATCCAATAGGTTGCATGTGCCCTTAATTGTTAAGAGTTTTTCCGCAAGCACATTATTTTGTGACATGAAATCCATTAGTGGTAGCAAAGTTTTGGTCTAAGAATTGATTACACATGAGATGAGCAAAACAAAACAAAACAATCGAAAAAGTCGCATCATGCCTTTTGCATTTTTCGTTTTCCTGTCTTTTATCTACCTAATTTGAATAGGCTAATTTTTAGTGATTATCTGGTTTTTGAATTGTTAAAATTCGAGTTTTAATGTGCTAGATATGATTAAAATCCTAATTTGTATTTTAAGTAGATAAATATTGAAATATAATTTTTTAATTATAAGATATTAAATTGAATTATCCTTTATGGATTTTAATAATAAAATTAATTAAATGATTAATTAAAGGACAAATATTAAATCCATAATTAGTCGAAAGATTAATTAATAAATGTTTAATTCGTATAATTAATATTTAAACATTGTGCTTTAAAAGGTTTTAAAATACACCATATATATGTATAAGACTTTAATGTTATATATATATATATATATATATATATATATATATATATATATATATATATATATATATATATAACTAAAAGTGTACCACCTGTTTCCCAGAATGGATCAGGTGAGGGCTTGGGGGGATCAGAGATCAGATTTATGGGATAAACTTGGTGCCACAATGTGGTGATTGGAGCACCACGACATCGCGTATTTTATGCATGATCGTGCTCTTGGTTGGTCACCATGACATGACAGTTATGGCGGCACAAGCCTATGATTTTTAGGGTTTTCTTCAGATTTAAACACCTAATCTCAAGGATTAGGGTGTCATTTTGTAAAGTCCGTGTTTCTGGGCTAAGCATTAGTAGATGATGTAATAGTCTAGGTCAACCAATGTAACTCATTTTGAAATAATAAATATGAATTATTTGAGTATTATGTGAATTATATGAATTTATGTGTTTTATACTTAATTATAAAAGTATAATAAATAAATGATAAAAATAAGCGTCAAAACTAAAGTGTGAGATAAACTCGATATCTATACATAAAGTTGTAGTAGTCGAAAAAAAAGATTTCGGGTATATAAAGAACACCGAAATCCGAGTTATAACGAAGAAGTTATGACATGTCGAAGTTTTACGGCAAAACCGACACGGCACCGGGAAATGTAAATAGTGAATTTACGATAGAAGACTTTTTAGCATTAGCAATCTAAACAAAAGTTGTAGTATACGTTAAACCGAGCGCATGCATAAAAAGAACGCCCAAATCTGATTTTGTATGAGTAAATTATGATTTTTCTAAAACCCTACTACTGGTGGCCGGCGATGAAGCTCGATGTTGCGAAGTATATGGCCGAGTGTGTGACATGTGCGAGAGTTAAGGCACAACATCAGAAACCGTATATGAGTTTAAAACTTTTACATGTACCCATGGGTAAATGGGAAGACATCACCATGGATTTTGTGACTAAAGTGCCCCGGACGAAGAACGGTCACGACATGATTCGGGTGGTCATGGATCGTTTCACTAAGAGTGCACACTTCATAGCAGTTGTCACACCCCCGAACCAGACAGCGGAAACGTCTGGGGGCTTGTGCGTGACTTCATCTTGTAATATCATTACAGTGAATATAAATGAAAGATAACATCATCATCACCATGCATAATATAACAACATTCATTGTTTACATCGATTATTGTATTCGAATATTACATGCCAAATTAGTCAGGGTATGGTAACACAAAATATAACTAAGTATCCATTAGTTTGTTTCGCTCAACCTGCTTCAACGGTTTCCTGAGAATACAGGTTAATTTAAAAAGGTCAACATAAAAATGTTGGTGAGTTCATAAGTATATTTGAGAAAATGATTTGTATAACTTTGTAATCACAAGAAAATCATGTATTTTCTTAAAATAGTTTGGTTTGTTTATGTCCGGTCTTGTATTAATGCATGTGTGTTATTGTTTAATAGAATGTCAAAAGTGATTCAAGAGAATGTAAATAGAATTCCCCCAGACAACCCGATGTGGTCCGTAAAAGAAGAATAGATAATGTTGTCGTACCAACACCGAGGTTGAGTACTAGTGTGAGTAAGTTTCCGAGTAATCAAACATAAAAGAAAATAGTATTCCGCAAACTTCATAACGTTAATTCCTCTAAGTGAGCCGTCATAACCATACTAAATAATGACAATTTCACCTGTCTTGGTGTTTGTGCACGCCGACTGAAAAATAGAATAAGGTTATAGTCACCCTAGACCGATGTAGTCTAACTGTAGCGAACAGTTGTAGGGTGTCATCCCCGTATAGATCTATACACAAAACCCTGCTCTCCATCAAAGAGACTATGATTATAACTACGGGCTACGATCGTACACTCAATAGGTGTCAACCGACAAAACTCACTAGATCCTTAATCGAATTTACGCGAAGATAAACGTATAAAACTCATTCCAGACCCAACGAACCATGTAAGTGAACCACTAGGGCATCGCTAAACATGTGAGTCATTTCAAAACCTAATATGAATGAGATTATATAACATGGGCCCGAAATATATGTAAAAGGACAACTAAGGCCCATTTCACATGTAAGGTATTTATAGGCCCAAATAGCATGCAAATAGTATACAAGGTCCGTCGCGCATATTAATGGGTCAGAGAAGCCCAATAAACAATTACATAGTATTCACGACCTATCAAACATATAAATGGACCACAAAGGCCTGATAACCTAAAAATGATCAAAATTAATCTGTTTATTAGTTTATTGTTGGTTTTGGTTCAATTATTCACTAAAATAGCATAAAATGCCCACTTTTTGTAAAAATGATGTTCTTGGCCCAATAAGCCAAAAATTTACAATTAAGGCCAAATTTTAGTAAAAGTAACACTTTAACCCCCATTTTGCTCAAAACTTGTATTTATGACTAGTTTTTGGTAAAAATAACATTTTAAACCCATTTTTGTCAAAAATATCATTTTTTGCTTGATTTTTGTGAAAATACACATTTTTCTGGTTTTTGGCTTTTCTAACGTGGTTGTTGGAAAATTTGTAGAAAAATCATCGTAAGTCGAAATTTGGATCCGTAAATTCTGGAAGTTTGGAAATTTTGTCTACTTTGTTCACAATTTTTCTCATAATTTTTAATGGCCTCTAACAAGTGTGAAATTTCTCACCTTCACAGGTTGGTCTGAAATTATTTCAAATATGATAGGCAGTTTTGTAAAATTCGCCAAAAATTGTAGAAAAATCGTATGAAAATGTGAGAGTAGTAATTTTAAAGGTATAAACCTGAAATTTTTTCATGTAAAACAGTTTTGAATAATATTATCATTAAGTTGATCAAAACAGTCCGAGATTAGACCAAAACTTATATGTCAAGGGCTGATTTATGAGTTTAGTTTATAGATCTTTGAACACAACACTCATTTTTGCTACTTTAAGTGTATAAATCCCAGATCTACAAGTTTACATGTATTATATGTGATAACACATACTTTTCTCAAGGTTTTCATGTAGATCCAAGTGATAAAATAAATATCTTAACATATTTTTAGATTTAGGAGGTAAATAACGCATAATCAACAAATAAGTCATGAGAAACACACATATTCATGCATATACACATAGATCTACACAAAGTAACTTGTATTCTCCTCCAAAACCAAGTAAAAATCAAAAACAGGGGGTATGAACTCACCTTGGGATGATGGATCAGTTTTGATGAAGGGATATGAGAAGATGATGTTGTTTTCGGCCTTAGCAAGCTTTCCTTGTGTGGTTTTCGAGTTTAGAAGGTTTCTAAGAGTATGATCACAAACAAGTGTTTAAAAGGAGTGTTCTAACACAAAAATGAAGTTGTTTAGCTTGAATGTGTGATGACTTACCCAAGATTGATGATCTTTAGTGAAGATCTTCTTGAAGCGCCTAGAGATCTCAAAAATTTGGATGGAAGGAAGGAGGATGTTCTTGAGTGTTTGAGAGAGTTTTCTTGAAAGATTTTTGAGAGAATGAGGGTGGTGTGAGGTGTTTTGGCCGAGAAGAAGAAGAGAGAATAGAGAGGGAGTGAGGTGATGTGCATGGAGATCCACCATGCAATAAGGAGATGGCTAACTCTCATTAATCCTCCTAATTTCCTTTTATTTTTCTTTTCTTTTACTCATTGGGCCGAGAATAGGCTAGTGGGATGAAGAAAATGGTGTTGGGCCCAAACTCTTGTCCTGGTCGAATTTTTATAGGCCTAATATTAGATTTTCGGCCCATTGGGCCCTTAAGAAGGTTCACGGCCCAAAATGGTAAAGGAAATGGGTTTATGGACCATTAAGGTTAATTAAATCATTTAAGACTCATCATGGTCCATTAGAGGTAGAATGAATCATTCTAGGCCCAAATGGCCCAAAATGTTATAGATTGATGAATTGATGATTTATTGGTCCCTTAGGCCCAATAAGAAAATCCTAATCCATAATGAACTTAAGCCAGGATTTCTAGGGTTTCCAACCCTTAGTTGCACATATGAGATGTATTTGAACGAGCATAGAGTATTGTATTCACTTAGAGTACAAGTTTTTACAATGGATAATGTTTACATGAGAATAGAATTTCCTAGCAAAATGCCAGTTGTAACAGCAGCCAACAAGAGGTGGTCTATGGATAAGCTTGCAAATGCTTACGTGAAGGAGGTAATAAGACTTAACGGTGTTCCTCTTACGATTGTATCAGATCATGATAGTCGTTTCATGTCAAGGTTCTGGAGAAGTTTACAAGAGGAATTTGGTACGAAGTTGTATTTGAATACAACTTACCATCTGCAGACTGATGACCAGAGCAAAAGAACGATTCAAACAATGGAAGATATGTTGAGAGCATGTACCCTGAATTTCCAAGGTAATTAGGATGAGCACTTACCGCTGGTAGAATTTTCCTACAACAATAGTTTCCACTCGAGCATCAAGATGGCGCCTTATCAAGCTTTGTATGGACAGAAGTGTCGTACGCCATCTTGTTGGCTTGAGGCTTGAGAAAAGTAGTTTATGGGCCCGGAGATAGTCCATGAGACTGCTGAGAAATTGAAGGTGATCAGGGAAAGGATGTTAGCAGCTCGGGATCGTCAGAAGAGCTATGCTGATAAGAAAAGACAACTGATGACATTCGAAGTTAGAAATTCTATTATGCTTAAAGTCTTACCATGGAAGGGACTTATAAGATTTGGGAAACGATGAAAGTTGAGTCTGAGGTTTATTGGAGCGTTCAAAGTTCTTCAGAAGATTAGGAACTAAGCTTACAAGCTTGAATTACCTGAAGAACTAGATGGTATTCATATCACCTTCCATGTGTGTTATTTGAGGAAGTTCGCGGGAGAAGTTCCCGACATAATTCCAATCTCAGAATTAAGAATGGATGAGAATAACAGGCTAATCGAAGAGCACGAGGCAATCTTTGACCATAAGGCTAAGAAGTTACGACGCAAGATGGTCGATTTAGTGCTAGTTCGTTGGAAACATTCGAATGAGCCGAATCTCACCTGGGAAACAAAAAGTGACATGATGAGTCGCTACCCACATTTGTTTGCTTATGCATGATTCTGGGACGGAATCATCCTAAAGGGGAGAGAATTGCAACGTCCGTGTTTTTGGGCTAAGCATTAGTAGATGATGTAATAGTCTAGGTCAACCAATGTAACTCATTTTGAAAATAATAAAGATGAATTATTTGAGTATTATGTGAATTATGTGAATTTATGTGCTTTATACTTAATTATAAAAGTATAATAAATAAATATTAAAAATAAGCGTCAAAATTAAAGTGTGAGATAAACCCGATATCTATAAATAAAGTTGTAGTGAATGGAAAAACAAAGATTCCGGGTATATAAAGAACGCCGAAATCCAAGTTATAACGAAGAAGTTATGACATGTCGAAATTTTACGGCAAAACCGGCACGGCACCAGGAAACGTAAATAGTGAATTTACGATAGAATACTTTTTAGCCTTAGCAATCTAAAAAAAAAAGTTGTAGTATACGTTAAACCAAGAGCGTGCATAAAAATAACGCCCAAATCTGACTTCGTATGAGTAAGTTATGATTTTTCTCATATTTGGCTTAGCAGTGTACAACCCGAAACTCGAATTTTCAATCGAGCGGTTATTGGCCAACGCGACCTAAATGATAGTTGAGTATCTCATTAATAGGAACTCAACGATAAAAAGACAGACGAAAACAGAGTTCGTATGAAGAAGTTACGAATTTTACTACTGTTAAATTTAATATCGGTCGAGAATTATCTGATGGAGTCAAATGAAAGGTTTAGATTTTATTTTTACCTATGCGTGGATATAAAGAACGTAAAAAACGGAGCTCGTATGCGAAAGTTACGGATTTTAGAATTCGGAAGTGTGCTGTGCGAAATAGGTGACGTGACACAATCCTGACATTGCTTTCTCCCCAAGGCTTGCCACCAGATGATAACATGTGGCACCAAGATGAGCCATATTTCACCCTATAAATACAACCCCTTCCACCCTTATTTATTCACACCTTTCGCATTCTTTCTTCTCTCTACTCTCTCTCTAAACCTCCCAACCCCTCCCCCCCCCCCCAAGCCCTTGGAAACTCCCCTAGCGCTAGAAGAAAGCCCCAGAGCGCTCGACGGCTCTGAGAAGAAGAGCTTTTCGGCTCGGAAACGCTGCTCCACTGAAGCCCGATTTTTAATAAAAACTCGCTATAAGTGAGATACGTCTACCATACTTTAAATATAGCTTATATATAAATATAATATCGTTATTATGAACCTATAAATAAGATTTATCAGTGACTCAAAGTCGTTATGCTGATTGATATACTTACGAGAATGATGTCTAGGTTGTGATTTAGTGAGGTGTTTAAAGTGAGATTTCCAAACAATATGCTTCATATACCAAACGGACCCTACCTCCGATATGATCCTACCTGGTTGTTCCTTAACTTGATAGATCATGCAGTAGACTCTGAGTGAATGACGAATCTAGACTAATAATTAGTCGCAATAAATATTAGACTAAAATCTAGTGGTAATAATTAGAGATGCACAAAGACCCGATCCGATCCGGTTTGATGATGTCACAACGAATCCGATGTCACCTTTAATCCGATCCGGTTTCAAACCGGATTTGACCGGTTTTCCGAGCCCCGCATCCGATTCGGTTTAATCCGATCCGATCCGAAATCCGATCCGACTTTGCCTTTTTTTTTTTTAAATACACAATTTTTGGACCTCAAATATAACACAAAATGCAACATGGGTACATTAAAATAGTTAAAACATACATCAAACGTCGAATTAGAAAGAGTTTTTAAACTAGTTAAATAATAATAATAATAAAGTGGCGTTATAACATTTAGCCAAATGGAAATAGTTTTTGTGGTCTTCCACTTCGTGTCACCTTCATTTAATTATTCTTCAACCGCCACGCAAGTAACTAGGGGTCTCATCAATGCCATATTCTTCATCCACGTCTTCGTCTTCGACTTCATCGTCGTCGTCTTCGTCTTCCGGAGGTGTTGATAAGCCTTGTGCATATTCTTCATCCATGATCTCCGGTTCAACATTTTGTGATAGTGGGCCTTCTAGTGATGCCAAGTGTTGTATATGTTCCACAGAATCCAAGTAATCCTTCAAGTAAAAGCAAACCTCTACCGCAACCGGGGTAAGATTTGTCCTCAACTTTGATAAAACTCTTCCACTAAAAGAAAAAGTGGATTCCAAAGCTACCGTGGAAGCTTGGACGGTTAGTAATTCATGGGCCATGACGGAGAGAATAGGAAATTGTGCTTCCTTTTCTCTCCACCAAGCCAAAAGATCCAAAATTTTAAATTGTGGTGCACTCATGAATTTTAAAAAGTTTGAACCCATATAAATTCCAAGTTCGCTACTAGGCGTTAATGTGCGTGCTCTTTTGTTTTGCTCCTACAAAAGGTAGTTATAGAGGTCGATATGAAAATCCGTTCGACCCCCACCACTACCCGATGCACCGCTAGTAGAGTCGGTTACACTTGCAAAAGTGTTTGACATATTGTCATATTTTGTAGCGTAAATGTCAAACAAATTAGTAAAAGTATCATTAAAAATGTTTATTTGGCTACGGATGTAGTTTGAGTTATCTTTGTGCAAATTTAAATACATAGAAATTTTGGTAATCAAAGCCTCTACACCCGTAACATTGATACATGGGTTTAATGTCGCGGCGCAAGTAAAAAGTGGTGGCATTTCTTTGAAATATTTGACTAGTTTTTGTCTCATTGGTCTCGTAACCAAAACAAATATTTCACTTCTTTGTTCAAAACGTTCCAATTGTGCGGACATCAACCATAATTCATTTAGTAACAACGGACTTGTAGGGTAATACACACTCGATAGAAAAGTGGTTGATTGTTTAAAAACTTTTAACATTTCCACAAAATCTTCCATCAAATCCCAATCATAATCCGAAACCGGGTTTTTTCCTTTTGAAATTGTGTCGTAAAATAATTGCAAAGCGTTTCTTTGATGTGTCAAACTTTCAAACACCATGCATGTTGAACTCCATCTAGTGTCACAATCCCAATGAGGACTATATGGAGTTACGTTAATGGAAATGGCAAACTTTCGATATTTTTCCATTGTAGCTTTATTTTTTCCAAAAACTCTAGTTAACACAATTTTGAATTTTTCAATCGTCGAATCTATCATTTTTAAACCATCTTGTACCGCAAGATTAATAATGTGACAAACACATGTAGTATGAAAAAATAAGCCATCCAAAATAGGTTTATATTTTGCGATTAATCTTTTTGCCGCGACGGTATTGTTACTTGCATTGTCAAACGAAATAGAGAAGATTTTGTCGCGTAAATTATAAGTCTCTATAACGCTTACTAAAATTGCAAATAATCTTGCTCCCGTGTGAGGATGCGCAAAAATTTCAAAAGCAATAACTCGTTTGTTCATTACCCAAGTAGAGGGATTTATCCAATGTGTCGTGACACAAAGATAGCTTTTGGGACAACTACCGGTGGAGGACCAAACGTCACAGGTTAAAGAAATACCGGTTTTTATATTTAAAAATCTCAATTGCATATCTTTTTTGGCTATATCCCAATACTTTAATGCATCACGTCTAAGAGAAGTGCGACTTACTTGCCGGTATTGCGGTTGCATTTTTTCCCGCAAAATCCTTGTTAATCGCGGGTTGTCAAAGTGGTTGAAAGGATAGCCCTCTTGAATCACGAACTTGCAAAAGCTTTCACGAAGGTCATCATTGTTGTAAATAAAGATTGACCCGTCGGGAGTAATATTTGGTTGACTTGGATCGCTTTGACCTTTTACAACCGAACAAGTTTTTGTTGTATGACTCCTCAACGTGCTATTGACATCTTTTCCCAAAAACATTCTGCACTTCTTGCATCTCGCTTTTTCCTTCCCGTTCGACAACAAACACAAATCGTAATGTTCCCACACTTCTTTACTCCGACTGGTTGGTATGATTTTAACCACCGTTGCATCCGAATCTTGACCCACGGTTGAATTTCTCGAGCTCATTTTTTGGAGTATTATGAAAATAATTAGTAGAATTTTTGTGTAAAATTGAAATGTAGCAAATGAAAGGTATATATAGGTGTTTAGAAGTGCCAAAAAGTCAAAAAAAAAAAAAATCAAAGTAGCCGTTTTTTTTTGTTCTAACGGCTAGCAAGAAAAAAAAACAAAACAAAAAATTCAATCTTTCCCGTTTTCTAACGGTAACAAAAAAAATCCGGTTTCAAACCAGTTTTGGATCCGGTTTCAATCAAATCCGGTTCTCGATACGGGGTCTAATCTGATTGCTCATCCGAAATGCAGATCCGGATTGCTCATCCCCAATTTTCACGGCCAGAAAAGACCGATTTTGTTTATGCTTTATAAAAATCAGAGTACTTCATTTCATAAAAATGTTGCGGAGTTTGTTCCCAGAAAAACACGATAAATACGTTATCAAAACATTTTCAATGAAACGTATTTTACTCATTTTAAAATGTTTGGGATGTCATCGTCAATACAGAAACATAAGCATAAACGGAACTTACATTTATTTACACTAGTGATCTACATCTCTTTAATCTCTCAGTGTAATGTGACTTCGTATCAACACCTGTGATATAAATAAACTGAGTGGGTCAGGTTGGGAAACCTGGTGAGTACATAGGGTTTTCAACCCACAATATTATAATTATTATGTTTAAACAATCAAACAATCAACCCAATTACCCATCCCCATTATCTTCTTTACTCTTAAGGATTTAACCTAAGAGTCATCTATCCTGCATTCGTTTATTCCGAAGTCCCTTACTTCCAGGGTTATAGGACTGGCACTAAGTCCATAGCTGCCAATGTTCGTTCGTAAAGCACTAATTCCATAGCTGCTATAGTCTATTCATCGGGTATTAAATCCATAGCTACCAGTGTTTATCTAATAGGTACTAAGTCCATAGCTACCAATTCCTAACAGGTACTAAATCCATAGCTACCGGTGTTTGTCCAGTAGGCACTAAGTCCATAACTGCCGATGTTTATTAGGCACTAAGTCCATAGCTGCCAATGTTTACTCACATCATCTTTTATCTCTCATCGTTCATCTACCCATGTCATACCCAACATATTCATATATATAAAATACGTATACAGTTTAAATCCTTTAAAACATGCATAAAAACGTTCATCCAGCATAGACAGCAAGTACTCAAATAATATGCACACTTAGCATGTAATTTATATAAAATACTTCATATCTATGTGTAAGATGAAAGTAACTATGCACTCACTTGAAAGGTGGTGAGTCGGCACTCGGACAACACTTCGTTACTCTTAAAACAATTATCCCTTGACGAAACCTAGTATCATTACCACTAGAGTTTAGTCTAACGCTTGACGAGACTAATTTAATAGTCTAGCTATTATTACTATTATATAAGCGTTAAATAACACTCGATATAACTCATAATAATAACCCAAATAATTATTTTAAGGTCCTAATAATCTTATTATAATTAAATAAAATTTATATTAAATATAGTATAGGCGTAGCTCACTTACAGCGGGTTTTTATTAAAATTCGGGCTTCGCTGGAGCAGCGTTTCCGAGCTAAAAGCTTTTCTTCTCGGAGCCGTCGGGCGCTCCGGGGCTTTCTTCTCGTGATAGGGAGGTTCCCTAGACTTGGGAGGGGTTTAGGGAGGTTAGAGAGAAGTTAGAGAGAGAAAGAAAGGTTTGAAGGTGTGAGGAAATTATGAAGAGTTCATCTCTTATTTATAAGAATTGTATAGTAAAGTAGTCTCCAAGCTTCGTCCGTAACTTTTGCATACGAGCTCCGTTTTTGTCTGTATTTTTACCGTTGAGTTCCTATTAATGAGATCTTAAACTCTCATTTAGACCTCGTTGGCTAATTCTCATTCTATCTTGGATTTACAAAACTGTATCGAATTCGCAACGCTCGAAGAGTAGGGACTAAGCTTCATCCATATCTTTCGCATACGAGCTCTATTATCGACGTTCTTTATATCCACGCGTTGGTATTTACGAGTACTAAAACTTTCATTTAGATCCCGTCGGCTAATTCTCACTCTATCTCAGATTTACAAAACTGTATCGAATTCGCAACGCTCGAAGAGTAGGGACTAAGCTTCGTCCATATCTTTCGCATACGAGCTCCGTTTTCGACTGTCTTTTTATCGTTTAACTCCTATTAACGATATCTTCATTTATCGTTTAGATTATTTTGGCTAAAAATCGACCGATCTAAAATTCAGATTTCGGGCTGTGCACTGCTATGCTAAATCTTAGAAAAATCATAACTTCCTCATACGAAGTCAGATTTGGATGTTCTTTTTATGCACACTATCGGTTTAACATATACTACGACTTTTGTTTAGATCACTAAGGCTAAATCTCGCTCTATCGTAAATTCACTATTTACGCCTCCCGGTATCGTGTCGGTTCCGTCGCGAAACTTCGACGTGTCATAACTTCTTTGTTATAACTCGGATTTCGACGCTCTTTATATGTACAGAAACCTTGTAACATATACTACAACTTGGTTGAGATGATTTATTCTTAATAATAATTTGTCAAAAAGTCGTTTTCAACCCCTATTGCCTCTAAATTGACTAGTCCGGATCTACGGGCGTTACAGTAGGTGTTTATTTGAACTTAGTGTTCACCAGCAGTACTCCATCCCCCACATGGTGCCTTATTTGACATAAATTACTGAGGAACCTCCGAAGCAGTGTTGTCACCCCGATGAAAGTCCTTAGACTAGGTCCCTTGTGTTGGATGTTTTAGGGAAGTGAAGTGAGGATAACGAGAACGGGTAATCGGGTTTGCTTGGTTTGATAAAGTTGATAAATTTATTTATTGTGGGTTGAAAACCCTATGTGCTCACCAGAATCCCAAGTCCGACCCACTCAGTTTCTTGTATTACAGGTAGTGGCACACGAGCATAGATATGATGTTGGGATGAGGGATTACGGATTATAGGCCTGTAAATATGAAATAATGTAGTAAGGCTTATATTGTACTGTTTATGCTTTTGATTTATATCGAACATGACATCCCGAGGTTTTTAATGAAATACATTTCTTCGGAAATGCTTTGATAAGTATTTATCATATTTTCGTTTGAGAACAAATTCCGCAACATTTTTCTTTAAAATGTTACTCTGATTTTTAAACAAGCATAAACAAAATCGGTCTTTTCTAGCCATAAAAATGGGGATGTCACAGTTGGTATCAGAGCATTAGTTTAAGCGAATTAGGAATTTGTAGGATTTCTAGACTTAAACTTAGAATGCTAAGCGATGATTGTGAGATCATTTTCTAGTATATTTTAGACACAAGCACAAGTTTATTTTAGGAAAGATGCCTAAAATGCTTTTATGTGCTATATGTTGTTATTTGTTTGGATCTATGGTCTGTTGCTGAACGGATCTGGAAACCTTATGTGTTCAGGATTCTAAATGTACGACTACGATATTAGAACTAACATGTAAACATTTCGGAGTGATACGGATGATTTAAACATCAATTGAAAATAAAGCTCTAAATTCACCCTATTCGGTGTATAGATCAAAATGGAAAGAACCCGAAGTGGAGTCGGGAACGCGAATGGAAATAGGAATCAGCCCTTAGTGATTGAGCAAATATTGGTTGTAGCAGATGCTCCAGAGCCAATCACAATGGTCAGAGTACTAGCGATGATCCAAATGATGTTGGATCGTCAGATGGAGGAGACAAGACGATTGCTCCAATAGAATCGAGAGGAACCTACTATGCCAGTTGAACAGCCCGAGTTGAATGACGGGCAATCTGATGAGGGGAACTACAGCAGGACAGTTGGTCAAGCTGATCCGCCAGTTACTAGGAGGAACAATCAAGATGACAGAGTCGACAGGAAAAAATGCAAGTACAAAGATTTTCTGAATTGCTAGCCATCAACCTTCACCGGGGAGGAAGATCTGATTGGAGTTATGGATTGGATCTCAGAGATGGAGTTGACTTTTATGATGTGTGGTTGCAGAGGCAAACTACAGACCACATTTGCAGTGCGCCAGTTTAGAAGAGGCACGGTTCATTAGTGGAACACTATGGGGAAGAATTTAAGCCCCAATGAGCTCCTGCAACTGACGTAGGCAGAGTTTTTGGTGCAGTTCAAACGCAAGTACTGCTCGGCCCAAAACCTGCTAGAGCTAGAAAACCAATTCCTAACCCTGAAGAAAGGAAGCATGTCTATTGATGAGTACACCAACAACTTCACATAGAAGATGGAGTTTGCCTTGCGTATTGTCCCAGATGAGCTGACAAAAATCGACAAGTACGCGAAGGGACTTCCATGGGAGTATGTGGTGTCGGTTAGGGCTGTGCATGGGTCGGTTTGGGTCGGTTTTGGATCCAAACCCAACCCAACCCATAAATGGTCGGTTTCTGGTTTTTAGAACCCAATAGGATCGGTTTCTGGTCGGTTCGGTTTCTCGGGTTCTAAGGTCGGTTTGGGCGGTTTTTCGGTTTCTTGGGTTCAACCCATACACTCACGGGTTCTGGGTTTAAACCCATGGGTTTTGGGTTTTAACCCATTTTCCATAAATGAAGCAACAAGTTAGATACTTCAAAAAATAACAAAATGAAGTTAAGTACTTCAAAAAACATGAGTCTTACAACAAATAGCCCATTACAAATTACAACTAAAGCCCGAAATAGTCTATTACAACTAAAACACAATCAAGTATGGGTGGTTTCTCGGGTTGGATGGGTCGGTTTCATGAGGCGGTTTGTCGGTTTTAAGTATGGGTCGGTTTCTCGGGTTGGATGGGTCAGTTTCTGGTTAAAAACTGAAACCGAACCCGATTTTTCGGTTTCTAAAAATATAACCCAAACCGTCGGTTTTGGTTTTTTCGGTTTTGTCGGTTTTAGTCGGTTTCTCGGTTTTTTGGTTTGGGTTTGCTCACCCCTAGTGTCGGTATGTCAGGCACCTAATATGGAGGCGTCTATCTGGACTGTTAAGTCTGTGGAGGAGATGATCAAAGGAAGAGACGCCAACAAGATTGAGGTTGGCGAAAAGAGGAAATTTGAGTGATCTGCTAAACCCAATAAGAAGAGCAAGTTCAGTTCAAAGAAGTTTGGAGGAAGAGGAAACGAAGCGAAGTGATGCGAGAAGTGTGAAAAGAAGCACTCAGGGAAATGTAGCAAGGAAGTTACCTACTACAAGTGTAGGAAGACCGGGGATTACGCCAACGAGTGCACCGCCATCAAAAGGGTGTGCTACGAGTGTCATGAAGAAGAGTACATTACAAAGGATTGCCCGAAGAAGAAAGAGGCGGTAAGGCCCAACATTCCACCAAATTTGAAGGTGAGAGCCTTCCAGACTACGCTTGAGGTTGCGAAGGAGGCAGCAAATGTCGCATCAGGTACCTTTCTTGTAAATGGATTGTTTTCCACTATACTGTTTGATTCAGGAGCAAACTACTCCTTTGTGTCGCATAAATTTGGAGGGAAATTAGCATTACCTGTAGAAAAACTTGATAATGCCCTAATTGTGGAAGTTGTCAGTGGCAAATTCGCACCTGTTAGTGATCGTATTAAGAACATCGTCATCGACTTAAACGAAAACGAATTCCACAAAGAGCTGTTACCCATAGAGTTGAATGGTTTCGACATCGTTTTGGGAATGGATTGGCTTAGCGCCAACGATGCCGAGATATTATGCCGAAAGAAGATAATAAGAGTAAACCCACCTGGAAAAGAGTCATTTATGGTGTACGGGGACAAACACAAAGTAAATTCTGGAATCATCTCCCTGATGAAAGCCAGAAAATGTTTGTCCAAAGGATGTACATCATATTTGACATTTGTGATCGATGCTAAAAACGAAAAGAAGGATGTGCAGAATATACCGGTCGTGTGTGATTATCCGGAAGTCTTTCCCGAAGATCTTCTCGGATTACCGCCTAATAGACAAGTGGAGTTTCGGATAGACTTGTTACCAGGAACGGCACCAATAGAAAAAACACCATACCAATTAGCACCAACGGAGATGAAGGAGCTCATGACGCAAATTCAGGAGCTGTTGGACAACAGTTTCATTCGACTTATTTCATCACCCTGGGGAGCTCTGGTGTTATTCGTGAAAAAGAAAGATCAAAGCATGAGAATGTGCATAGATTACATAGAGTTGAACAAGGTAACGGTAAAAGAACAAGTACCCTTTGCCAAGGATTGATGAACTATTCGATCAGCGCAAGGTTCGAGCTATTTCTCAGATATCGATCTTAGGTCAGGATATCATCAACTGAAGGTGGGAGAGCAGGATATCGAGAAGACTGCATTCATAACAAGATATGGACACTATGAGTTCTTGGTTATGTCATTTGGACTAACCAATGCTCCAACAACGTTCATGGATTTGATGAACAGGGTTTGTAAACCATTCCTCTATAAATCCGAAATAGTGTTCATAGATGACATTCTGGTTTACTCAAGAAGCCAGGAGGAGCATGGCAAGGATCTACAAGAAGTGTTAGAAGTCCTAAAGAATGAGAATTTGTATGAAAAGTTCTCCAAATGTGATTTTTGGATCCGAGAAGTCCAATTCTTGGGTCATGTGGTTAACCAAGAGGGAATAATGGTTGACCCGGCAAAGATCGAAGTTGTGATGAAGTGGGAATGACCAAAAAGTCCCACAGAGATTCAAAGGTTTATGGGATTAGTTGGATACTACCGACGGTTTATCCAAGGCTTTTCCTCGATAGTTGCTCCATTAACAGCTTTGACCCACAAAGGAGCTACTTATACATGGAGTGAGAAGCATGAAGAAGCATTTGAGAAGCTAAAGAAGAAGTTGTGTAAAGTACCGATTCTTTCTCTACTCGGTGGAGTTGAAGACTTCACAGTGTATAGCGATGCGTTGGGAGTTGGGTTAGGATGTGTTCTAACTCAAAGAGAAAAGGTGATAGCATATGCATCTCGACAATTAAAGAGCACGAAAAGAACTACCCCACTCATGATCTGGAGTTGGTAGCGGTAGTATTTGCCCTAAAGATATGGAGGCATTATCTCTATGGCACGAAGTGCAAACTTTTCACTGATCATAAGAGTCTCCAGTATCTCTTTTTAATCAAAAGGAATTGAATATGAGGCAACGACGCTGGCTGGAATTACTCAAGGACTACGACTGCGAGATACTTTACCACCCAGTAAAGCGAATATTGTCGCGGATGCTCTAAGTCAAAAAGTCAATCTTGAATGAAAAAGGCCAAGAGCGTTAAGAACAGAAGTTGTCTCGACGATTGTGGAAAAGTATCAGGAAAGCTCAAGAAGAAGCTTCAGAGAAGAATGACCGAAAGGAAGAACCTATGGGCAAAACATTAGTGTTCAGTACAAACAGTCAATGATTAAAGGTGTTCCAAGAAAGGATTTGGGTAACTAAGACGGGAGGAATAAGAGATCTTCTGATGGAAGAAGCTCACTAGACCATGTACTCGGTTCATCCCGGCAACACAAAAATGTATAGGGATCTAAAACACTACTACTGGTGGCCGATGATGAAGCTCGATGTTACGAAGTATGTGGATGAGTATGTGACATGTGCGAGAGTTAAGGCACAACATCAGAAACTGTATGTGAGTTTAGAACCTTTAATTGTACCCATGGGTAAATGGGAAAACATCACCATGGATTTTGTGACTAAACTGCCCAGGACGAAGAACGGTCACGACATGATTTGGGTGGTTGTGGATCGTTTCAATAAGAGTGCACAGTTCATAGCAACCAACGAGAGGTGATTTATGGATAAGCTCGCAAATGCTTACATGAAGGAGGTAGTAAGACTTCACGGTGTTCCTCTTACGATTGTATCAGATCATGATAGTTGTTTCACGTCAAGGTTCTGGAGAAGTCTACAAGAGGAATTGGGTACAAAGTTGTATTTGAGTACAGCTTACCATCCACAGACTGATGGCCAGAGCGAAAGAACGATTCAAACACTGGAATATATGTTGAGAGCATGTACCCTGGATTACCAAGGTAACTGGGATTAGCACTTACCACTGGTAGAATTTTTCTACAACAATAGTTTCCACTCGAGCATCAAGATAGCGCCTTATCAAGCTTTGTATGGACAGAAGTGTCGTATGCTGTCTTGTTGGCTTGAGGTTTGAGAAAAGCAGCTTATGGGCCTCGAGATAGCCCATGAGACTGCTGAGAAATTGAAGGTGATCAGGGAAAGGATGTTAGCAGCTCGGGATCGTCAGAAAATCTATGCTAATAAGAAAAGACGACTGATGACATTCGAAATTGGAGATTCTGTTCTGCTTAAAGTCTCACCATGGAAGGGACTTATAAGATTCGGGAAACGAGGAAAGTTGAATCCAAGGTTTCTTGGACAGTTCAAAGTTCTTCAAAAGATTGGGAACCAAGCTTACAAGCTCGAATTATGCAAAGAACTAGATGGTATTCATAACACTTTCCATGTGTGTTATTTGAGGAAGTTCACGGAAGAAGTTCCCGACATAATTCCAATCTCAGAATTAAGAATGTATGAGAATAACAGGCTAATCGAAGAGCCTGAGGAAATATTTGACCGTAAGACTAAGACGTTACGATGCAATATGGTCGATTTAGTGCTAGTCCGTTGGAAACATTCGAATGGGCCGAATCTCACATGGGAAACAGAAAGTGACATGATGATTCGCTACCCACATCTGTTTGCTGATGCATGATTCCGGGACGGAATCATCCTAAGGGGGAGAGAATTGTAACGCCCATGATTCTGGTCTAAGTATTAGTAGATGATGTAATAGTCTAGTTCAACCAATGTAACTCATTTTAAAATAATAAAGATGAATTATTTGAGTATTTATGTGAATTATGTGAATTTATGTGCTTTATACTTAATTATAAAAGTATAATAAATAAAGGATAAAAATAAGCGTCAAAATTAAAGTGTGAGATAAACCCGATATCTATAAATAAAGTTGTGGTGGTCGGAAAAAAAAAGATTTCGGGTATATAAAGAACGCCGAAATTCGAGTTATAACGAAGAAGTTATGACATGTCGAAATTTTACGGCAAAACCGGCACGGCACCAGGAAACGTAAATAGTGAATTTACAATAGAAGACTTTTTAGCCTTAGCAATTTAAAAAAAAAAAGTTGTAGTATACGTTAAACCGAGAGCGTGCATAAAAAAAACGCCCAAATCTGACTTCGTATGAGTAAGTTATGATTTTTCTCATATTTGGCTTAGCAGTGTACAACCCGAAACTCGAATTTTCAATCGAGCGGTTATTGGCCAACGCGACCTAAATGATAGTTGAGTATCTCATTAATAGGAACTCAACGATAAAAAGACAGACGAAAACAGAGTTCGTATGAAGAAGTTACGAATTTTACGCGGTCATTTAACAGTATAATCTTCTACTGCTGTTAAATTTAATATCGGTCGAGAATTATCCGATGGAGTCAAAATGAAAGTTGTATATTTTATTTTTACCTACACGTGTATATAAAGAACGTCAAAAACGGAGCTCGTATGCGAAAGTTACAGATTTTATAATTTGGAAGTGTGTTGTGCGAAATAGGTGACGTGACACAATCCTGACATTGCTTTCTCCCCAAGGCTTGCCATCAGATGGTAACATGTGGCACCAAGATGAGCCACATTTCACCCTATAAATACAACCCCTTTCACCCTCATTTATTCACACCTTTCGCATTCTTTCTTCTCTCTTCTCTCTCTCTCTCTAAACCTCCCCCCCCCCCCCAAGCCCTTGGGAACTCCCCTAGCGCTAAAAGAAAGCCCCAGAGCGCTCGATGTCTCTGAGAATAAGAGCTTTTTGGCTCGGAAACGCTGCTCCACTGAAGCCCGATTTTTAATAAAAACTCGTTGTAAGTGAGATACGCCTACCATACTTTAAATATAGCTTATATATAAATATAATATCGTTATTATGAACCTATAAATAAGATTTATCAGTGACTCAAAGTCGTTATACTGATTGATATACTTACGGGAATGATGTCGAGGCTATGATTTAGTGAGGTGTTTAAAGTGGGATTTCCAAACAATATGCTTCGTATACCAAACGGACCCTACCACCGATATGATCCTACTTGGTTGTTCCTTACTTGATAGATCATGAAGTTGACTCTGAGTTAATGACGAATCCAGACTAATAATTAGTCACAATAAATATTAGACTAAAATCTAGTGGTAATAATACTAGGTTTCGTCGAAGGAAGTCATATTGCTAATAAGCGAACCGCTGCTCGAATTTTGATTTGTCACTTTCACAAGTGAGTGCATAGTTAGTTTCATCTTACACATAGATCTGAAATATTTTAGATAAATTACGTGCTAAGTGTGGATATTGTCTATATACTTGCTATCTATGCTGGATGAATGATTTTTATAAATGTTTTAAATGATTTAAACTGTATATGTATTTTATATCTACAAAATGTGTTGGGTAAAACATGGATAGATGTAATAGACGATGTGTGATAAAATGATGAGAGGCCTCGATGTTTTAAGATGATCCAGTCATCTAGCGGAGTACAGATGACAACCATGGACTATTCTAGACAGTCTAGTAGAACGCTAGCAGGCTCGCAACCTGTAGATGTTTATTTGAACTTAGTGTTCACCAGCAGTACTCCATCCCCCACATGGTTGCCTTATTTGACATAAATTGTTGAGGAGCACCCGAAGCAGTTTTGTTACCCCGTATGAAAGTAATTAGACTAGGTCCCTTGTGTTGGATGTTTTAGGGACGTGAAGTGAGGATAACGGGAACGAATAATCGGGTTTGCTTGGTTTGATAAAGTTAATAAATTTATTTATTGTGGGTTGAAAACTCTATGTGCTCACCAAAATCCCAAGTCTAACCCACTCAGTTTCTTGTATTACAGATAGTGGCACACGAGCATAGATATGATGTTGGGATGAGGGATTACGGATTATAGGCCTGTAAATATGAAATAATGTAGTAAGGCTTATATTGTACTGTTTATTCTTTTGATTTGTATCGAACATGTCATCCCGAGGTTTTTAATGAAATACATTTCTTCGGAAATGCTTTGATAAATCTTTATCATATTTTCTTTTGAGAACAAATTCCGCAACACTTTTCTTTAAAATGTTACCCTGATTGTTAAACAATCATAAACAAAATTGGTCTTTTCTGGCCGTAAAAATGGGGATGTCACACATTTTCACCCTTCAACCTTTTCAAACGAAACCCTAGCCACCTTGGAGTGATTCTTGTTGTATTAGTGGTGATTCTTGAAATCTGAAGATTTGGCTTGCATTTTGGAAGAATGAGAGGTGTGCTTGATAGTTGGAAGAGTGCATCACTTCAGATCTTGCACCTCATGCATCTTGTGATTTTTTTACTGAAAATTTGACATAATAAGCACTCCTCCATCCATTATGTAATTTTTTTAGTCCATCCTATTAATTCAGTCAACCCTGTTGTCAACTCATTTTGCTAATTTGATACTTTTGTCCCTTTAACTTTTAAAATGTCATTATTTTCACTTCTAACATTCTAAACCTCATATCAACTAATGATATAATTATTCCTTAATGATTTAATTAAATAAATCATCTTTTAGTTATTTACTCTATTAAGTTAAGAAACTAATCTTAAAGTTAGGATGTTACATTCCGTTTGTCCACCATACTTAACCATGACCTGGTTTGTATGTCGTACCTGTTAGGTCTATAAATAGAAATGTTAGGAGTTATCAAAATGTGTGTCATGTACCTTGAACTTCATCAAAAATACAAGTTGCTTTTGTTCATCCAAACTTATGTTGTTCCTCATTTATTAACCTCAAGTCTTGCATGCAAGCTTCGCTAGGATTAAACTAAGCTATTGATTACTTGCTTTATATTTATATTGTAATTGTTGGTATTATAATCTCCGTAAGATAATCTCATATTTTCGCATATTGTTTATTGTTAAGCTTTTAAAAGACCCATTTGAGATAAATTATATTCCGCAACTATCTTTATGTTTCAAACAAGTTTTTCTCTCGACAAATGTTTCATGTGTTTTGAGGGTAAAAACATAATTTTAAAAGAATTAATAGCATAGTCGTTAAAGTTAACGAGATAATGACGAAAAACAAATTTAAACCACTAAAAGGACTATTTTTACGAGTCTTAATACTTTTAAACCTTGACCAAATAAATCTACAAACCACATGTCGCACCCCCAAACCAAGGATGGCGGAAACGTCCGGGGGTAGGGGACTTCATGTGTAGTATCACAACAACAAGTATAATAGTGCTCAAAGTAAGAACAACCAACCTAAATATAATTGAAAAGGTTACACCATAGTATGAGTTTACATGTTTCTAAATCAATTACATTATGTTGACAAAAATGAAATGTTTAACGTCTTAGCATCCCATCCTCAAAAGCCGTTGATTTCCTGTTTTACTGATTTCCTGAGAATACAAGTAGTTTCGAAATAGTGCCAGCAATTAAGTTGGTGAGTTCATAAGAGTTTTATTTGATAAGTATGTCATTTTCCTTGTACGAGTGAATGAATATGATTCCAGAAAATCCAATATTTTCTCTATAAAATGTGTAATGAAAGCTCCTATGTTATGCAATAGTGTACCCTAGAAAGACCCATATATTCCTTCTATAATCACCCAGTGTATATAACTTATATAAAATTTAAGTTAAATAAACCGTCGAATATAATGGGTCTGCCCTAAGTCCCTAACCAAACAAGGAACAGGAAGTAAGGCGGGCCCACCAATTCTAAGTCGATCGCAACTAAATTCTTATATAACTCTAATATATACACTTAGCAATTATAGTCGGAAACTAACAAATTCTAGTTGAATTGTAGTTTTAATATCATAAAAACCATTTTTTATAAACCCGGTACTTTGTATTCGTACCCCGTTTATTTGAAAACCCGGTACTTTGTAATGTACCCCTTTTATATGAAAAACCCGGTACTTTGTAATGTACCCATTTTGTATAAACCCGGTACTTTGTATTCGTACCCCATTTATATGAAATGGAAACCCGGTACTTTGTAATGTACCCCTTTTGTATGAACCCAGTACTTTGTAATGTACCCCTTTTGTATAAACCTGGTACTTTGTAGTTGTATCCCGTAATGAAAATCCCGGTACTTTGTAATGTATCTATTTTATATGAAAACCCGGTACTTTGTATTCGTACCCCGTTTATTCGAAATGAAAATATTTTGTAATGAGTTCGAAATGTAAATGAAACATAAACTATACCTATTATAGTTTATCTAAATGTTTGAATTGTATATGCAACCTAACTATACCGATTATAGTTTAGCTTAATTGTTTGTGATGTATAATAGACTTAACCATACTTATTATAATTTATTATAATTATTTGTAGTGGTATTACCACTTTGTATATGATTCATACCTTTAAACTAAGTTAAATAATAAGGACAATCAGCAACATGTATTCAAATAATATTACACACTTTGCTCAGCAAGTTACAAGGTGTAAATAGGATTGTTAACTATTTTAGAGTTTTTAACCTTTTTGTGTTCCTGTTATTGGAAGATTTATAGAAAAATCCCAAGAGGTCGAAATTTAGATCTGTAAACTCTGAGAGTTTAGAAAATGTGTCTAGTTTGTTCAAAATTTTATTATGATTTTTAGATGTCTCTAACTTGTGTGAAAATGTCCATATTCACAGACTGGTTCGAATTCGTAGCTACAGTGATAGACAGTTTTGTAAAAATCACCATAAATTGTAGAAAAATTGTATGGACATGTGCAAGTAGTCATTTTAAAGGTGTAAACCTTAACTATTTTCATCTAATACATTTTTGAAAACTAAAAAGTTTAAGATGTTCAAAACAGTCCGTGAATGGAACTCAACTTTTCTGTGGAAAGTTGATGTTTGAGTTTTGTTAAATTTTTCGTAATTTAGCTTGTATTCTACCCCTAAAACATGAAGAAAACATGAAAATGTGGGGGAATGAACTCACCTTGAGTGATTTCAGAAGATGGATGATGAAGAAAAGGAGTTTCCAAGCCAAGAACACTTGGGAGGTGTTTGAAGATTCGAAGAATCTATGAACAAATATGACGATATTTGTGTAAGGAATCCATAATTTGAGTGAAAGGATGTAAGATAATCAAGTGTAGGATGAAGTTACTTACCAAAATTGGAGGATAGTGCTCAAGAACAACCTTCAAATTCAAGTTTAGAGAGAGAAAGTGAGAGAGAGAGAGAGAGAAATGGGTTTGATTATTGGTGAAAGTGTGAAGAATATGGGAGGAGAAGTAAAGATTTCCAGCCTTGATCACCCTCATATGCTAGAGAAAGAGGGTTAAAGGACAAATAATTGACTAATTAGTGATGAATAGTGACTGGGTATGGCCATGGAGTGGGTGTGGAGGGTTGCTTGTGTCATAACTTTAAGGTAAAGTCAACACTCCACCTCAATATCTTACCCATTAGATTTTATTCTTAAATAAAGATTTCCCTAAAAACGTGTTTAAATTATGAATATTAAGGGCCTTATATGTCAAAATATGAGTTTGGGTGAAAATCTCATGTCAAAATCATAAAAAACGGGCTTAAAACGCGAAAGTGGTCGAAAACCGGGAAAAAGGTGCGAAACTGCTAAAATCCGAGTGAAGGACCGAAGTTCGGTTGTTGATGAGAACCGAAAGTGGTTTGGCCGAAAGGTTTCATAGGCGAGAAGGGAAAGGAGCGAAGTCGAAAGTAGGAAGAGAAGCAAAGGCAAGGTTCGGTTTCGGTCTTATGCAAGGTTCGGCTTAGGTCAGAAGGTTCGGTCTTGCAAGGTTCGGTCCCATATGTAGTTTCGGTCTTATGCAGGTTCGGTCCTCATGGTTCGGTTCTTAAGGCTACCTTCAGTCCTCGCAAGGGGTTTCTGTCCAGGAGAGGTTTCAGTCCAAGAGGCTTCTTAGGGTTTCGCTTGTTAGGGTTTCGCTTCTATAGAGCTGTTTCACTAATAATCTTTCCGTTTCGCGCGGTTTTTGGCTTCGTTAAGGGTCGGGATGCCCCCAAATGATTATAAAAAGTTGAGGGAGGTTATGAGATAGATTTGGGAGAGAGAGAGATTGATAAAGAGATATTGAGAGAGACTTCGTTTGTGACCTTTATGGATGTTTAGCTTCGGAACGCAAGGTTTGTACACTTCGTTGAGCCTCGTTATATTTGTTATACGCCCCCGAGGGGTATGGAATAATGTTTTATCGAGTGGTTTCATCACTTACCCCGATTAGGGTTTAGATTTTCTGAACTTACGAACTTTCCAAGTGATAACTCCTTATTAAATTAGCGAGTTGTATAATAGTAACACAATGTAAACTCTAATATACAAGGGTTAAATGAGTTGAGCGGTTTGACTTGTTGACTTTATTTGACTTTGACTTGACCGGAAATTGACGATTATCTCACCACAATAACCATTTCTGCAATTTTGTTTTTTAATTATTACAAAATATATTTGTATACAACTTAATATTGGGAAATTTAGTTATCTAACCACTTTTTAGGGGTTTTTAATATAACTAAGTTTTTTCTAAAAAAAAACTAACATTTGGGTTCGGAATAGGTCATTCCTGACCCAAAAACCGGTCCAAGCCCAATGATATATATATGGATCCCACACACAAAAAATGAATTAGCAGATCCAAAGCACGACCTACCCACATTTCGGATATTTTGAACATGGATTCGTCAAACCATGTAAGTTTTACAATTTAAGTTACTTTGCATTTTATTTCTGAAACGATTTGTGTATTCCGGAATTGTCCGGAATGATCCGGAATACGAGGAACAACTCTGGAATATCCGAATTATCTTTTTTTTTTTTTTATCTTTTTCTCGTTGTACGTATATGAATGTCATGTAAGTACTTTTAATGTTTTCCTGATCGGTTGTTTTAGTCCAAAATTAAGTATTGTAGGGGTTCCAGAACAGTAATGTAGGTCAGGAACATGATGAATATGGTCTGGAACCCGATGATCTGTTTCGGAATGATGATCCAGAATAATAATAATATATATTTTTTTTCTAATTATTGTTTAATACCCCATGTTGGTCCAAAGATGAGCTAGCGTAACTGTTGTTAAAAAAATGGGTTTTACGGACGACAAAGTTTTATGCTATTTACGGGAACTTTTCAGAATTGCGCCCGATAAAGGTAAAATCGAATAACAATAATTTTATAATTATAATTTATTTTTACGGTAATGTATTAAAATGTTATTGGAATTTTGTTTTTGCAGACAAAAAACGAAGATTGTGAGTTTCAAAATAAGATAAAAAAACAAACCAACAGATGAACCTATAAAATTAAGAAAGAAATCAGAAAGGGTGTTAAAACTTAAACTGAAAGTAGATATGACTCCGAAAGATGGCATTGAATTAAGTGCAGACAAACCTGTTAAGATAAACTAGTTACAATTATATATATATATATATATATATATATATATATATATATATATATATATATATATATATATATATATATATATATTGTCATGAATATGTTTAAGGAAGTGTTTTTTATTATTATTAAATATTTTTACGCACATTGGTTTTTAAATAGTATATTATTATAATTTATGTATATTGTATTTTCAGTGTCAACATGCAGCGACTCGAACGATGAGGATGAGTTGCATATGAATTAGGTTATATGTGACATCCTTATTTTCGCGGCCGTAAAAGACTGATTTGTTTATGCTTATTTAAAAATCATAGTATCATTTTTGAAAAATAGTAATGCGAAATTTGTTCCTAGATTACATGATAAAGATGTTATCAAAGCATTTCCGAAGAAATGTATTTTAATTATATTAAAACGTTGGGATGTCATCGTCAACACAGAAACATAAGTATAAACAGACCCCACATTCATTTACATTAATGAATTACATCTCCTTTAATCTCGCAGTGTAATGTATATTCGCATCAATACTTGTAATACAAATAAACTGAGTGGGTCAGGTTGGAAAACCTGGTGAGTACATAGGGTTTTCAACCCACAATAATATTTTTTTAGCAATAACATGGATTAATTTAATTATCATCGTACAACAAGTGAGATGGAAAACGGGCAACAAGTTGCGCCACTAAGACTTTTTGTATAGCAAAGCTCAATCTTTTAAAGACTACATTCATAGAACTAGGGGATATACCATTGCAATGCATGATCCGTTGTACTCTATTAAGAAGCTCTACCGCATCCGGTGCTTGGAAACCAAACGTATCAAATGCAAATGGTATGAACACGTGTTGGTTTTCCATGCACGATTTCTCATGTTTGGTGACTTTGCCTGTAGCAGCTTTTAAAGCAGTCAGTCCTGTCGTGAAACCCCCCGACCTCAAGCCCACGAGAGGGGATACCCCTGTAAGGTCCACACATGCATGTTTCCCTCCGACCTATCCAAAAATCAAAATATCAGCCGGTCTAAGGGTTGACCTTCACAGGTGCCTCTTTCTTAGCGGAAACTCCGGCACGCTTAAATATATCGAACAAAACATCTCTAACCATATTGTGCCTGTATTTGAACCCCGGGAGTTCTTTACAGTGAACTGCATGCTCTTCAAAGGAGTCCAAACATGCCTTGCGACACACTGGACATATCTCGTCAGTTGGGAATATTGGAATCATGAGTCGATATTTGAGGATAGTACGATACACCACATGAGACATATGTTGGCCAATCCCATCTATAGGGATAGAAAGAAGAAACTCTTGGGCATGTGGTGAACGTAAGCATAGGAAAACCACTTTTTGAGGGGTCGTCATGTCGATATGAACTTCCATCTCTTGGAAAATTTTAAGAAAAAGGGCACTCGCCAGTGTACTCTGGGATTTAGGGGGGGCGTTGTCTTTAGTAGTAAAACTGCCAAGGTCAGAATCTGGAAGCTTGTTACGAAGAGAAGCCAAGGCACCATCATAATCAGAATCCATACCATATATGCCGCTATCCCGTAAATGTGGTCTTGCAATACCCAAGTTTGGGCCCTTGAGGCAACAAAAGCATATGAAGTAGCCGCTACTGCCAAGTATAAACCCAAACCACCAAACCTGATGGGTAAGGAAGCAATGCACCATTGTATGTCACCAAAGAAAGGGCCACCACAAACCACAATGTCCTCAATGGCCCCGCACAACCCATTGTCAAAGAATATTTCCGCCTCCTCCATGTGAACGGGTTGACACGTCCTCATCCCAAAGAAAAGCTTAGCAATACCCATACAAGACCGAAGCGGAAGGAGCTCACATTGGGGGCCAGACAATTGAGGAAGAAGGCGCATCAAATTCACAGCGTTTTCGGCTCTCTTTACAGCTAAGTTGCTAATGAAACTAGCATCTCTACTAACAGCTCCCTCAATAAGCTTCACCCCCAAATGCGGCCTCCCGATGTCAGCCGGGAATAGCCCCTCACATAGCTTCCTACCGTCGCACGAGGGCCAAAAGAGCTTGGTTGTCTTGATATTCAGTTGAAGGCCCAATTTTGGGCCAATCACCGTAATGATGTCCAAAGCTTTGGCCACCTCCTCCGAATCTCCAATAAGTGTGCCATCATCAAGGTACCATGCATGGAGAAGAAGCTTGCAATTGTTGCTAGTATTATGCAAGAGCGGGTGTAACACAAGGGCAAAGAGAAGTGGTCCCAAGGGGTCTCCTTGCTGAACCCCAGTAGTGGACCAAATATGTGTGTTGTCTAGATACAACCTTGCTACTTGACCATAGAGGAATTCTACCCACGAGGATATAGAAGGACACCTTAATCTGACCTCATGAAGCAATGCAGATCTGTCGACAAGGTTAAAGGCATTAGAGAAATCCACGGTAAGCATGGAGAGAGATCCGTCATCATGGCGCTCACTCAACACCCTATTGGCGCTATGTAATATGGCCTCAGCACCACCCGACACCACGACCCCGAACTGAAAATCATTGGGATATTTGGTCATTTCCTTACCAACACCTTTCATAGCCAACTTGGAAACCAAATGTCTCCATTTAGTACCTACAACAATAGGTTGTATTCCCTTGTCAGGTTTTAAGAGTGGCGTGAGAGGAGCAGAGGCAACAAATTCTGCTAAACTTGAAGGGCATCTCCCCCCAATCCATATATTAACCACAAATGTAATAGCACGCAGGAGGTCGTTGGCTATAGTCGAACCTTCACCACAAAGGGCATCCAAAATATGTTGAGCTCTCAATCCGTCTCTCCTACACGAGGTACCTTTAGGGAAAGATTTAATTCCCCCAAGGACATTGTCAACATCCACTACAAGGGGAGGTTCTGAAAATATGGTGTTGGGCATGGAAGGTGGTGGCTTGTATGGATGCTTATCCTCCAATGCCTTCGTGGTATCACCCCCAAATGGAGCAACCCCCAAAGAACATAAAACTTTCACTGCTGTTGTAAAATGTCCATCGACAACCTTACGAAGACATTGTCTGACATTGGTGTTGCCCGGTGTTCTTCCATCCTGAATGTACTCTTCTTTTTTGCCTTGTTGCTCCAGTCTTGCATTGCCAACTAAGTTTTTAACTAGGTTGGCGATACCGTCTTCAGTCCCCCAAGTGGCTAAAGCACTGAAAATATTACGATGTTGCAAAGACTTCCTGTTGCCAGACCTCCTTTCTTGCCTATTCTTAGGCTTGAACACCTAAAGAGTACACCTAGGTAGAATTAACAAAGCAACCCACGCTTTAACGGACCCGGGATTAGCAACCACCTTGGAAATGGATGCTTTAAAAGCCTGAGAGAAAACCATGCGAAAACTATGAGGGATGCGTTTGACGGTGGTGATAGGTAGTTTAAAAACACGATCAAGTAGTTGATCATCCATCACCAACCCACCATTGAGGTCGGCTTCCGGTTCATTGGGAGTCGGCTTTGGAATGCCAACAATATGCCCGCTCATGTCATCAGCCCCGTCATTAAACTTAATCAGGCCACCCGGGTGGTGACATGAACGACTGAGGGAATGAAGCTTCATGCAATTCCCACATATCCATTACCCAAACTCCTTCAAAGTTGTTGCCACTGCCATAAACAATCCATGGTCAGAAGTAATAGCCTCCCGTAACACAACTCTACGTTCATCTGTATGGATGTGTAAGCTCTTGAGATGAGATATCATACGTGAAATCCCTTTACTTCCAACAATACCATTTGGGCAACAGTGAAACCCCCGAAAAGGACACGGCCAACTCCCGCTCTCGAAGGAAAGAGAGGATGCCATAAACACACAAATAAAGTTTATTTAAGCCTCAAGGCGAGACCCGAAATTAGAAGCACTAACCCAAATGAAAATGTGACACTCCAACAAAAAGTTGGAGTGTGCACAATGAAACCCCGGACAGAATCTCTACATCTTTTGGAATCTAAATTTGGCTACAACACTTGAAAACCTCATTTAGGCATTTTATCAAACACTTGGCGGGCAGGAAAAGAAACACCTTGTTAGCATCATGAAGCCTTAAATTTTTCTTGCCCAAATGCAATCTATAAGAGGGAGGGAACCAAGACACTAAATAAACGCTGAAGATGCTCAAATGATTCTCTTTTTTTTAAAGCCGATCCTTGGAACTGTTCATCAAAATTGAAATCGGAATATCATGCTTCAAAGTCGAAATCGATTGAAATTGAATGTGACAATCGCAAAAATCGTTCACAGGGATCGGACTTACTGGAATTGTTGAAGGGTGTTAGCCTTTTGCAGGTCAAACCTCAAAGTCAAAATTAAGTATCATGCGATCGTTTCCGTGAAACGAACATGTGAAACCCAATCAACCCCATAAACACTTCCCCTTTCAATCGACATTCAAATTAGGGTTTTAGAGAGGGAAAGTTTCGTGGGAGGCCAATGGAGGTGACGAAGGTCGAGGTGAGGGAAATCAGTGTTTAATCATCAAACAATTAACCCAATTTCCCATCCCCCATTATCTTATTTATTCTTAAGGATCTACCCTAAGAATCATCTATTCTTTAATATCTATTCCTAAGGATTTTCCTAAGGAATAGGCACGAAGTCCATTGCTGTCAAGGTTTATCCAACAGGCACTAAGTCCATGGTTGCTGATATTATCTATTAGGCACAACTGCCAATGTTATATATCAGGCACTAAGTCCATAGTCGCCAATGTTCATCTATAAGACACTAAGTCCATAGTTGCCATGGTTTTTAGAGTACATCTGGTGAACACGTACTTCAAAAACACCTACAGATTGCGAGCCTGCTAGCGTTCCACTGGACTGTCTATAATAGTCCGTGGTCATCATCTATACTCTGCTAGATGATTGGATCATTGTTAAAGTAAAGGTTTCTCATCATCTTTCACCTCTCATAATCTATATCATCTTTCATCTCTCATCATTCATCTACCCATCTTTACCCAATATATCTATAGGTATAAAAATACATATACAGTTTAAATCACGTATGTAATGACCCAAATTTTCAAAGAAAATTTTCATTTTTAATTAATAAAACACAATTGCATAAACCATGAAATCCCAACATAATTGTTTTCAAAACAACATTCATTACAACTTTATTTAAATCATCAGAGTGTCCCCGAAACATGTCAGTAACAGAGAGATAGAGCGCACGTCGCGCCATCACACCTTGCCCTTGCCATTGGGCTCAGATGTACCAGATGTACCAGAAACAAATCAACAACCTGTAAGCAAAATGCTTAGTGAGTTCTCCAGAGCATACCACACACAATACACATACACATATCCTGTTAGCTAATTAAAGCTACACACATATCATATAATCCATGCATACATAAAACCTGTAGAAATGCCATGGGGTACCCCATATGGTCTTTACCTAGGACTGCCACGAGCTACCCTGCATGGTCTTACATCCAATGTCATGGTTTACCTCACATGGTCTTTACCTAGGACTGCCATGGGCTACCTCACATGATCTTACATCCAATATCATGGGCTACCCCACATGTTCTTTACCTAGGAATGCCATGGGCTACCCCACATGGTCTTACATCAATGCCACAGGCTCCCCCCGGGGTCTTCCATACAAAACACACAATCACATATCATATCAAATCAAAGAATGACTAATACATAAATCATAATCACATAATGGGTTGGCATTGGTGCCTTAGACCCATGGGTATGGTGAAAAGACTCACCTCTGTCTGTTGATTATACAAAAGCTGCTCTCCTAACAGTCTGTAACCTCCCGTGCTGAATAATAATATTAATCACTGTTAGGATTTTAATTCATCAGAGGAAACCC
Source organism: Lactuca serriola (assembly GCF_051521515.1). Classification (NCBI taxonomy): domain Eukaryota; kingdom Viridiplantae; phylum Streptophyta; class Magnoliopsida; order Asterales; family Asteraceae; genus Lactuca; species Lactuca serriola. Next base: position 163,988,903 of record NC_136411.1, on the reverse strand, counting down.
AAACTCCAAACCCTTCCATGAGGCCCAATTATCCTTCCCTTGTTAATGGGCCCCAAAGTCCAAGTCCAAGATCATTAATGGGCCTCTTGGCCCAATAAGGCCCAATCGATATGTCCATGGCCCATAACAGATGAAATGACTCGAAATTCCTAGAATATAACCATATCTAATAACCAAATGAGGCCCAATAGATCAATGGCCCAAAACAGATTTGGGCCCAACTGTGATGCGTACGCTTGACACACCATCTTGGTACACGCAGCGTATTAGGGTCTTGGGACTACGCGCATCATACACTGGGTTACGCCCAACATACAACCACGTTAAGCACTTTCTCCATTAAGTGCTTAATACTCGATTCCTTTACGTCTAAAAGCCAAATCTAAGTTTGTTAAGACGTCCTAAGGCATAAAGTGGGCAACTTTATTCCTTTGCATGCCTCATATACACCCAAAACCTCCATTAAGACCTTTCCAAGGCCTTTAACCCATGGATGAGGCCAAAACTCCCATCAAGACTCTATTTTTATGATACTAAAGGACCAAGGGACCTCAAATCTATCATTCCCATCTTCTAGAGTTGCTTAACTCACAAGTGGATGTCCAAAATCAACCAAAAGGACAAAACTAGAAAAACTTAGCTAGATCTAGAGATTTAAGTGGAAAGGTGCAAGCTTTTTACCTCCAGAAGCTTTGCAAGAAGACCAAGATGCAGATTCTTGAAGCACCAAATCATCCCAAGCTTGCTTGACCACTTCCTCTTCTTGAAAGAACTCTAAAATGACCACCAAAATCCACTCCTTAAGCTCAAAACCCTCACACACACTATCTCAGCTGAAGGTAGACGAAAATAGGCTAAAGAGGCTGATAGGGTTTGGTCCAAGAGGCTAAAAGATGTTTAAATAGGGACAAGTCTGAGACTTAGGGTTTTGGCCCTCTGTTGCGTATGCCCGGCGTACCCTTATGTACGCCCATCGTACGTAAGGCGCCTCCGCTATCCTTCATGCAGAGTACGCTAAGCGTACCCATAAGTACGCCCAACGTACTCAAGGGACCAATTATGTCAAAATAGGAATTCTTCGAGGGTTCAAGCCATACCTGATTTAGGGCGTTACAACAAAAAGCATGTATAAATCGTTCATCTAGCATAGATATCGGGAACACAAATAATAAGCATATATAGCATGTATTAATATTAAATACTTCATATCTATGTGTAAGATGAAAGTAACTATGCACTCACTTGTTAAAGTGACGACTCGTATTTTGGGCAGCGCTTCGCTTCTAACAATAGTCTTTTCCATTGACGAAACCTAGTATTATTATGTAACACCCCTAATCCAGTAGCATCAAGAAAGGAAAGGAAAGCCCTAAGTCAAAGGGTCAACTCGTCGATTCCATGGAGGGACTCGACGAGTCGAAGCAGGCTCCGTGTTGCAACTTAAGTAGCTAACTCGGCGAGTCGGGGGCTGACTCGACGGGTCAGTTCTGGGTTGGGAAACCCTAATTTCGGGACTTGGTGCCCAATTTAAACGCCCTATTCTCATTTCTAGGGCTTCATTTGCAGCCTCCACTGTCCAGAGACGAAACCATAGCCACCCAACTTCATTCTTGAGCTTGTGTGAGAAGATTAAGGTCCCTTTTGAGTGCATCTTGAAGGTTGTAGGAGAAAGGAGTAATGAAAGGAGTATAGATCCAGAGTTTGGGTGACATCTCAGATCATTTGAAGGTATGAAGCTCGTACCTTGGCTATTAATCATCTAGATCCCCTTCTTTGCTTGTATCTTGTCACTTTTGGGACCATTTCCAAGGCCAAACCGAGTATTGAGCCGTTGAGGACGAATAAAGATTAGATCTGAGCATTTCTAAGCTCTAGAAGATCTGAGTGAGAAGCTTTACTCAGCTATGGCTTCCTTTCATGACTTAGACCTCCTTTGTAGCTTAGATTTGGTGTTTTAGCTTCATAGCACCTTGCATGCACATAAAGTTAGCAACTTTACGTGTAATGCTAGCCTTAGGAGTCTAGATCTACAATTTGGAAGCAATGGATTAGACTGTAATCGACAAAATGAAGATGATGAAGGTGGACTCGGCGAGTCGGGTCGAAACCCTAATCCCTTATGGTTATGAGTGAGACCAGTGACTTGAGTGGTGACTCGGTGAGTTGGACAGGACAGGACTCGGAGATTGGAACACTCGACGAGTCATGGGGTGACTCGGCGAGTCGAGTCGCGACTTGTAGGATTTTTTGAGTTTATGAACTCAGCGAGTCATAGTGTGACTCGACGAGTAGGGTCAACCTGGAAGGTTGACTTTGACCATGACTTTGACTTGACTGGAGTTGACTTGGTATGACTTCTGGAGGACAAATTGGGACTAAGTGTTATATTGATATTGGTAGCTCGGGGAGCTAGAGGAGCCGCAGTTCGGAGAGTTATTGGATAGCAATCAAGAGGGTACCGGTCAAAGCTTCAGCAGTGCAAGGTGAGTCTCCTCACTATGTGAATGGGTCTAAGGCCACAATGTCGGCCCATGTAGTTATGAGTAGGAAGACTCGGGGGTTAGCCCTAGGCATTGTATGCTAGTATGATATTCATGACCAAGGTCCAGTGTTAGCAAGCGGGTACCCAAGGAACAGTTTATATGATAGTTTATACTTGTTGTCTGTGTGATACATGTATGTGCCTGACAGGGAGGTGAGTGTGGGCGAGGTCTCGTACCTAACCAATAGCAGAGTGTGGACGGTGTTCCATATCTCATTAGCAATAGAGCAGGGGCGAGGCCCAAGGTAGGAAGGGAGTGAGTGTGGGTTGGGCCCATATCTCACTATCAGTAGGAGCGTGGACGGGGTTCCATAACTCATTAGTAGCTGGACAAGGGTGGGGCCTAGGATAGGCGAGGCCTTAGATCAGGATCCAGTAGTATATGATTCAGTCTATGTGTTATGATATGATTGTATGTTACTATATGTTAGCGGGCGGGGCCTAAGAGAAACAGATATGTACACCGAGCGGGGCTCGAAGCTAGGCGGGGCCTATTGTAGTGGGCGGGGCCCGAGGTAGTGGCGAGGCCCGGTATTTGCAGTATGCGATTATGTGCATGGTATGTGGTAGGTTAGGGGAACTCACTAAGCTTCATGCTTACAATTTTCAGTTTTGGTTTCAGGTACTTCTGGTAGCGGAGGGAAGAGCTCGGGGTGATGACATGGCACCCACCATAGTCAATCAACCTGGAATGTTTACTTTGATAATAAGAACATGTTTTGAATTGATACTCCGAATTTATGTTATGACTTATGTTATGGTTTTATAACTATGGTTTTAATAATGTTTTTAACGGAAATTTTTAGTTGTGATTTTAGGGTCGTTTCAAGTTGGTATGAGAGCCTTGGTTTGAGGGATTTGGGCACACTTTCAAGTGTGTCTGAACTCAAACTAAGGAATTGGTATAGAAATTAAAAAAAATCAATTTTTGTAAAAATGGATTTTTGAGAAAAGAAAAAAGTTTTAGAAAAAGCGAAGAGAACTTTGGAAAGAGAAAAGGGTGTGGTGCATGCAATCAGCCGAGCTCAAGTAAGTTGTAACAGCCCAAAATCCAGGTAAGCTTTATGGTCCTTCTATTTTGAAAGTTGGCAAGTTTAGTCCTTTGAGTTGTATGTTGAATTGGCGAGTACGCTGGGCGTACTGGGGTGTATGTCGCGCATACTCACGCGCTTAATTTGGACGCGGACTTGACCGAGTACGCTGGGCGTACTCAGGGGTAACCTGGGCGTAGTGAGCGCAGATGCAAACCCTAATTTCTGGCTTGTGCACTATAAAAGGAACATGTGGCCCTTTTCCCTAGCCACCATATTCCTTGAGTGAGTCCCTTGAGAGTTGAGATCCGTGCCTTAGCCTATGTGTGTATGTTTTGAGCTTGGAGCTAACTTTTCAAGGTGAAGAAGGGAAGGAGGAGCCATTGTTGCTGCTAGAAGTGGAAGAACAAGTGTAGATTCGTGCTCTACAGTAGTTGGAGATCTCTTTTGAGGTAAAAAGCTCAGAGCTTTCCTTGTTCTTCTTAAGTTTTGCTTTTTGGGACCATTTTAGGGTTTTTGGGTCCAAAGTTTGAGACTTTTTGTGCAAATAGTCTCCATGAGCATGAATCTGGCCTCTTCTAGTGTGTTTGATGTTAAGGGTTCATAAATATCCAGTCTTGGTCGTGGATCTAGTGTCATGCATGAGTTATAGTCCCATTATGGAAAGAGAAATGGTGTTTTGAGCACAAAGTGACCTCTACAGCCATGCAAAGGCATAAAGGTCTCGACTTTATGGGTTAAGTCGTATAAAAGGAGTCGGATCTGGAGTTTGGACGAAAGTCTTAACAGATTAAGGTCTGAATGAGTGGGATAAGGGAACTGGGTGTTACGTTGGGCGTAATCCCAGCACGCGCGGCGTAGAGTGTCGCTTACCCCGATTCTGTGGAAGCTCCGGGTACGCCCAACGTACATGTTGGTACGCGCAGCGTAACCCAGAGAGGGTTGGCTTTTGTTGACTTTTAGGGTTTGGTCAACTCTAGCATATTTGAGCCTAGCAGGGGGTAAAATGGTCTTTTACCCTTCCTAAGAGTGTTTAGAGAGTTTGGTCTAGCCTTGGGAAATTATGTTGATGACGAGTGTATATTTCATATGATTAGGCGGAGGCTAGGTCCTATTCACCGAGTTCGAGGTTTTCCGAGTTACCGAGTTACGCGAGGTGAGTCTTCTCACTATATTTTACCTTGAGTGGTATTCTAAGTTGACCAGAGGGTCTTATGTGCTATGTATGAGAATATGTGTTATATTAGAGATTACATGCTATGTGTTATTTGTATGCTGTATGATTATATAGACCGGACCGAAGGGTCCAACGATTCAGACTGGGCCAGAGGGCCCAATGAGCTATGACTGGACCGAAGGGTCCGACGAGCTGCGGGACTGGAGGGTCCCGTTGAGACATCTTGATCGGAGGGTCGGGTTTAGCCTCGAGTGGCGTATTTGTGGTATGTGGTATTTTGGGGAACTCACTAAGCATTTATGCTTACAGTTGTTGTGTTTGATGTCTCAGGTACCAGCGAGGACCGTGGGAAGGCGACGGCTTGACTCGTACACACCTACACCGATGGAGTTCACATTAGAGAGATCTTGGGATTTGTTTTGAAAACACTGTTGTTTTGGATTTGAGATTATGATATGATATACATTTTGTGGTTTAAAAATTAAAAATTTAATTGGAAATTTTACGTTGTTACAAGTTGGTATCAGAGCCTTGGTTTGAGGGATTCGGATGCACCTTCGGGCGTATTTGAACTCAAACCGAGGATTTGAGAAATTTTACAACCAAAACTGCAAATTTTCTAAAAAGAAAAAGAAGTTTTGGAAACAAGCAGAGTGGATGGTGTGTACGGTCAGCCAACGCCCGAACGGTGAATCCCAAAAATACCCTTACATTATATGTTATGAGTTATGAGATATTATGTTATGCATGTTAGAGAGGCTAGGTACTCCTATGAGGACTAGAGTGGCCTGATTTGTGATGCATTAGCCTAGGAGATTACTGCTGCTATGAGATACTTTGAGAGTGAGTAGGTAGCAGTGAGGAGCTCATGAGAGGTCTACTGAGGGTAGCCAGTATATAGCGGGAGTAGAGTATTTACGACTTGGGATCCTAGGAGGAGGACTTGGGTTGGATATTGATTCGATGTGGATAATAGTATTGGGCCCATACTATTGAAAACACCGGATTGGTGCGCAGTCCAAGTAAGAATCCTTGGGGTACCAGAAGTGAGGATGAGTAAGTTATCGAGTGTGAGTATACTCGAGAGTGTCCCTGATATTTCTTATGTTGTATTTCAGAGGTTGATCATGGTCAGGACACGCCATACCGCCGAGAGCAGTGGGGTGAGTGATGAGGAGATCCGTCGGATCATCCATGAGGAGGTGGTTGTTGCCATCAGAGCCGAGATTCCGGAGATGTTTGGGTCTATTAAGACCACACTGATCGAGACGTTTGACGAGCGTTACGCTGCCTTGACTGATGTTGCCGTTGCTGCAGCCACAACAGTTGTTACTGCTGCGAGACCCCATGGTGGTGATTCGTTGCTGTACCGAGAGTTCAGCAACACGAAACCACCAGAGTTCGATGGTACACAGGATCTGATCGCCGCTATGAGGTGGATCTCAGACATAGAGGGGTGTTTCTATACGTGCTCGTGTCCGGATCACTTGAGGGTGCGGTTCGCCCTCAACCAGCTTCGCTTGGAGGCGAAGGACTGGTGGAAGTTTGTAACCGAGAGCTATTCGACAGCTGAGCTGACTGCAGTGACCTGGGAGAGGTTTACTGCTATGTTTCGTGACGAGTATGTTCCCCAGGTGGAGAGGGAACGTTTAGCTCAGGAGTTTCTAACCCTCAAGCAGGGGACTGAGTCGGTGACAGTGATTACGAGGATGTTTCATGAGCGGGCGCTGTTTTGCCCAGAACTGGTGTCCACTGAGCAGGCTCACATGAGCCATTATCTGAGTATACTGAGGAGGGATATCCATGAGTTCAAGGCGAACTCGACTTACCAGACATTTGCCGAGCTCCAGGCAAATGCCCGGAAGAGGGAGATTGAGCTTGAGACACAGGCGAGGCAGGAGACCGAGTCTCAGAGGGGTGATCGGCGACCGGCGCAGTCGCAGCCGGCCGCCAAGCGGGCAAAGCCCGCTGATTCGAGGACGGGTAGTTCAAGGGGCCGCACTTGTGGGAAGTGCGGCAAGAGCCATGATGGGTCGTGAAAGACTGGGGTATGCTACAAGTGTGGGAAGGAAGGACATTTCGCGAGGGATTGTCCTAAGGGGTTCTCGGTTTACTTTCATTGCAACCAGACCGGCCATCGAAAGGCCGAGTGCCCCCAGCTTCAGAGGTCAGCACAGGGATCTGCACCTGCGGTTCGAGCTACTAAGACCCGGCCAGTGAAGGTCGAAGCACCGAAGGCTAGGGGGAGAGCCTTCCAGTTGACTGCGGAGGAGGTCCGCGCAGCGCCTGACGTCGTGGCGGGTATGTAATCTTTATCTATTTTATATTGAGTTTATGCTATTGTAATTGCTATATGTTATGCGTAGGTACTTTTCTTGTGAGTTTTGTACCTGCATTAGTGTTTTTCGACTCGGGTGCGAGTCAGTCTTTCATATCTGTGACTTTTAGTCGACACATTAGTATTTCGAGAGAGCCGTTGAGTCGACCTCTGCGGGTTTCCATAGCAGATTAGCGTGAGGTCTGTGCTACCGAGGTGATACGTGGGTGCGTGCTGGAGATCTTCGGGGTGGATTTTCCGATTGATTTGATTCTGATTGCTATGAGGGATGTTTGTGTTATAGTAGGCATGGATTGGTTGAGCCGTTTCGGGGCTGTCATAGATTGCGAGCGCCAATTGGTGACGATCTGAGATCCTAGTGGGGGAGCGCTGACAGTTTATGGCGAGGGGACTCGTGGTGGTTCGGTATTATGTTTGGCTACCAGAGCGAGGCGGAGTTTGCAGCAGGGCTGCAAGGGGTTCGTAGCCTATGTGACGGATGTACGAGAGGCCGCTGGGGGGCCAAGTTCAGTGGATGAGGTGCCGATAGTGCGTGAGTTTCCGGACGTGTTCCCCGAGGAGTTGCCGGGTGTGCCTCCCGAGAGGCAGGTGGAGTTTCGTATCGATTTGATTCCCGGGGCTGCGCCTATCGCTAAGGCGCCATACCGGCTAACACCGCCAGAGATGCAGGAGTTATCCTTACAGCTGCAAGAGCTGTTGGGGAAAGGGTTCATCCGTCCCAGTAGCTCTCCCTGGGGAGCGCCGATCCTTTTTGTCAAGAAAAAGGATGGTTCACACCGGATGTGCATTGATTACCGGGAGTTGAACAAGTTGATGGTCAAGAACCGTTATCCGTTACCGAGGATCGACGATCTATTCGAACAGTTGCAGGGGGCGTCTTGGTTCTCCAAGATAGACTTGAGGTCGGGATATCACCAGATGAGAGTTCGGGATGAGGATATCCAGAAGACGGCGTTTAGGACTCGTTACGGGCATTACGAGTTCGTGGTGATGCCATTCGGGCTCACCAACGCACCAGCGGCGTTCATGGATCTTATGAACAGGGTATGTAGGTCGATGTTGGATCGTTCGGTAATTGTATTCATTGATGACATCCTGGTGTATTCGAGGACCAGAGAGCAGCATGAGGAACATTTGAGGGAGCTCCTCGGAGTTCTGAGATCGGAGAGGCTTTTCGCTAAATTCTCCAAGTGCGATTTTTGGTTACGGGAGGTCCAGTTCTTAGGGCATCTCGTTAACCAGAATGGGATATTGGTTGACCCAGCCAATATTGAGGCTGTGATGAGTTGGGAGGTGCCGAGGTCACCTACGGAGATCAGGAGCTTCTTAGGGCTGGCAGGCTACTATCGGAGATTTATCAGAGATTTCTCCAAGATCACCGTGCCACTTACCAAGTTGACCCAGAAGGGTGTTACCTTCTCATGGGGTCCAGAGCAGCAGACCCCGTTTGAGACCCTTTGCCAGAGATTGTGCGAAGCTCCCGTGCTCGCACTACCGGAAGGGATGGAGGATTTCGTGGTGTATTGTGATGCATCGATATCGGGGTTGGGAGCGGTGTTGATGCAGAGAGGGCATGTGATCGCGTATGCATCGAGGCAGTTGAAGCCTCATGAGACGAGATATCCCACCCACGATCTGGATTTGGGGGCTGTGGTGTTCGCCCTCAAGATCTGGCGTCACTATCTGTATGGGGTTCGGTGTACGATATACACTGACCACAAGAGCTTGAAGTATTTGATGAATCAGACCAATCTGAACATACAGCAGAGGAGATGGCTGGATGTGGTAAAGGATTATGATTGCAAGATCCTGTACCACCCGGGCAAGGCTAATGTGGTAGCCGACGCCCTGAGTCGTAGGGCAGAGGGTGCCCCGATGCGGGATATTTGTATGAGGTTGACGGTGACGACTCCGGTATTGGATACCATCAGAGGGGCCCAAGCCGAGGCAGTGAGACCGGAGAACCGTAAGAGAGAGCGAGTTATCGAGCAGGTGTCAGGGTTTGTTACCGATAGCCGAGGGCTTATGACCTTTCAGGGTCGGATTTGGGTACCGTTTGTGGGCGGGACGCGTACTATCTTGATGGAGGAGGCGCACAGATCGAAGTTTTCGATCCATCCCGGGGCCACTAAGATGTATCTGGATCTGAAGGGGGAGTATTGGTGGCCCTGTATGAAGAGGGATGTGGTGTGGTTCGTTGAGAGATGCCTAACCTGTCGTAGGGTTAAGGCCGAGCACCAGAAACCGCATGGTAAGCTGCAGCCACTTGAGATTCCGGAGTGGAAGTGGGAGCAGATATCCATGGATTTCATCACCAAATTGCCGAGAACGGCAAGGGGTGTCGACGCGATCTGGGTGATAGTGGACCGATTGACGACGAGCGCCCACTTTCTCACTATTAGTGAGAGTTCTTCTACGGAAAGATTGGCAGAGCTATACGTGAGGGAGGTGGTATCGCGGCATGGAGTACCCATCTCGATCGTGTCAGACCGAGATGTGCGTTTCACTTCCAGATTCTGGAAGAAATTTCACGAGGAGTTGGGTACGAGGCTGCATTTTAGTACCGCATACCACCCACAGACTGACGGGCAAAGTGAGCGGACGATTCAGACGCTCGAGGACATGCTCCGAGCATGTGTGTTGGATTTCGACGGGAGCTGGGACACATATTTGCCCTTGGCGGAGTTTTCCTACAACAACAACCATCATTCGAGCATCGGTATGCCACCCTTTGAGCTGTTGTATGGGAGGAGGTGTCGTACCCCTATTTGCTGGGGTGAGGTGGGGCAACGCGTGATGGGTAGTACGGAGATAGTGCTTCAGACGACAGAGCAGATCTAGCAGGTCAGACAGAGGTTGTTGACCGCTCAGAGTCGTCAGAAGAGTTATGCGGATAGGCGACGATCTAAGCTCGAGTTCCAGGTCGGTGATTTCGTACTCCTGAAGGTATCTCCTTGGAAAGGAGTGATCCGATTCAGGAAGAGGGGCAAGCTGGGGCCCCGGTATATTCGGCCGTTTAGGGTGATCGCGAGGGTAGGCAAGGTAGCATATCGCCTAGAGCTACCTGCGGAGTTGGACCAGATTCATGATACCTTCCATGTGTCGCAGCTGAGGAAGTGTATTGCCGACGAGTCGGCAGTGGTACCGTTGGAGGACATCCAGGTGGACGCAAGTCTGAATTATGCCAAGAAGTCGATTGCGATTTTGGATCGGAGGATCAAGGTTCTGAGGAACAAGGATGTGCCCCTGGTTCAGGTCCAGTGGCAACATCGGAAGGGGTCCGAGCTGACCTGGGAGCCAGAGTCGGAGATGCGGGAGCAGCATCCGGAGTTGTTTGCAGCATGAGACTTCGAGGGCGAAGTCTAGTTCTAGTGGGGGAGAATTGTAACAGCCCAAAATCCAGGTAAGCTTTATGGTCCTTCTATTTTGAAAGTTGGCAAGTTTAGTCCTTTGAGTTGTATGTTGAATTGGCGATTACGCTGGGCGTACTGGGGTGTACGCCGCGCGTACTCACGCGCTTAATTTGGATGCAGACTTGACCGAGTACGTTGGGCGTACTCAGAGGTACGCTGGGCGTAGTGAGCGCAGATGCAAACCCTAATTTCTTGCTTCTGCACTATAAAAGGAACATGTGACCCTTTTCCCTAGCCACCATATTCCTTGAGTGAGTCCCTTGAGAGCTGAGATCCGTGCCTTAGCCTATGTGTGTATGTTTTGAGCTTGGAGCTAACTTTTCAAGGTGAAGAAGGGAAGGAGGAGCCATTGTTGGTGCTATAAGTGGAAGAACAAGTGTAGATTCGTGCTCTACAGTAGTTGGAGATCTCTTTTGAGGTAAAAAGCTCAGAGCTTTCCTTGTTCTTCTTAAGTTTTGCTTTTTGGGACCATTTTAGGGTTTTTGGGTCCAAAGTTTGAGACTTTTTGTGCAAATAGTCTCCATGAGCATGAATCTGGCCTCTTCTAGTGTGTTTGATGTTAAGGGTTCATAAATATCCAGTCTTGGTCGTGGATCTAGTGTCATGCATGAGTTATAGTCCCATTATGGAAAGAGAAATGGTGTTTTGAGCACAAAGTGACCTCTACAGCCATGCAAAGGCATAAAGGTCTCGACTTTATGGGTTAAGTCGTATAAAAGGAGTCGGATCTGGAGTTTGGACGAAAGTCTTAACAGATTAAGGTCTGAATGAGTGGGATAAGGGAACTGGGTGTTACGCTGGGCGTAATCCCAGTACGCGCGGCGTAGAGTGTCGCGTACCCCGATTCTGTGGAAGCTCCGGGTACGCCCAGCGTACATGTTGGTACGCGCAGCGTAACCCGGAGAGGGTTGGCTTTTGTTGACTTTTAGGGTTTGGTCAACTCTAGCATATTTGAGCCTAGCAGGGGGGTAAAATGGTCTTTTACCCTTCCTAAGAGTGTTTAGAGAGTTTGGTCTAGCCTTGGGAAATTATGTTGATGACGAGTGTATATTTCATATGATTAGGCGGAGGCTAGGTCCTATTCACCGAGTTCGAGGTTTTCCGAGTTACCGAGTTACGCGAGGTGAGTCTTCTCACTATATGTTACCTTGAGTGGTATTCTAAGCTGACCAGAGGGTCTTATGTGCTATGTATGAGAATATGTGTTATATTAGAGATTACATGATATGTGTTATTTGTATGCTGTATGATTATATAGACCGGACCGAAGGGTCCAACGATTCAGACCGGGCCAGAGGGCCCAATGAGCTATGACTGGACCGGAGGGTCCGACGAGCTGCAGGACTGGAGGGTCCCGCTGAGACATCTTGACTGGAGGGTCGGGTTTAGCCTCGAGTGGCGTATTTGTGGTATGTGGTATTTTGGGGAACTCACTAAGCATTTATGCTTACAGTTGTTGTGTTTGATGTCTCAGGTACCAGCGAGGACCGTGGGAAGGCGACGGCTTGACTCGTACACACCCACACCGATGGAGTTCACATTAGAGAGATCTTGGGATTTGTTTTGAAAACACTGTTGTTTTGGATTTGAGATTATGATATGATATACATTTTGTGGTTTAAAAATTAAAAATTTAATTGGAAATTTTATGTTGTTACATAAGTACCCCAAAATACCCGAACACGTTTATGTTATGATTATCAGTTAGTAGAAAAGAATTCTAGAATAGGACTAAGGATCTAGGAAGGATGCCTTATGTGCTTGTTATATGTGTATGAGCTTTATAAATTGCATGCTAGTACAGATTCTTGAAGTGTGAATAGAATTGCTTGATTATGTGCTGGTTGGATTCCCTTTTTGTCTGAATGCTACTTGCTTTGTGCTTTGTGGGATTCTGAGTGATGGGAGTTAGCCATTAGGTGAATGCGTTATGTCACATGTGATCAGGGTTGAATAATCTTAGAGTGTTGGATTTGGCCCTATTACGCAGCTCTTGTCTGAGTCCAACCGTTGTAGGGACGAGTTCTTTACTCGAAGGATTATCTAAGCATCGTCACATGTGATGGTATTCAGGTAGTGGCTAATTGGCATTGCGAGGATGCCTTCAGTAGCAAAGGACTAGGTTCGGGTTGGAGATTAACCTAGGGTAAGCCTAGGATGAGAGTAGTGTTGGGAGCAGTGTTAGTAGAAGGGACTTGGTGGAGTCAAGGCAATTCTTGAGGAAAGTACGGATAGATGTGGAAGGTATTATGGGCTCGTACTATTGAAAGCCGAGGATTCGTACTCTATTCGAGAAGGGCCGAGATGAGTCCAGGAAACTTGTAGTGTGTGTATGATTCCTCGTCAACGAGGTGTATTTTGATAGTTATTGTAATGTGTTTTCAGCATGGTGACGTTGCGTGAGAGACCAGTTGGCGGATCGGGCATTGGAGGGGGGTCAGGCTCGGGTTCAGGGACCGAGCAGCTCGAGGAGCGGATGAGAGAGTTTGTGTCAGCTGAGATCATGCGCGGTATCTTAGACTAGACTCCTGTGATCTTTGGCACGGTCAATGAGGGTATACTAGAGATTTTGGACGAGAGGCTTAGAGCCTTTCACGGAGAGATGATGGCTTTGGTAGGAGCACGTACCTTGACATTCTGAGAGTTTAGAGCTTGCGGAGCACCAAATTATCATGGGGTTAAGGACCCCATTGCTAGCAGCAGGTGGTTGGCCGATGTTGCCAACGCTTTTCGCACGAGCCGGTGTCCTGAGGGGGACAAGGTCAGACTCGCCTCCTGTCTTCTGAAGGACAGAGCGCGGGATTGGTGGGAGGAGATTGGTCATGCGTTGGGGGATGATGTCGCGTTGGACGCGATGTCATGGAGTGATTTTTTGGCCAGGTTCATGGTTGAGTTTGCACCAGTTATTGAGGTGCAGTAGTTGGCATGGGAGTTTCAGGACCTCCAGCAGACTACTGAAACAGTGACGGAAATCACCGCCAAGTTTAGGGAGAGGGATCTTCTTGTTCCACAGTATGTGGCAGACAAGGAGATGAAGAAAGCCCGATATCACGAGATGCTGAGGAGTGACATCAGAAAGTTTGTGAGCAGGTCCAGCTGCAAAATGCTAGAGGATATGATTGCACGGGCTAGAGAGAGAGAGATTGACCTGGAGCAGATTAGGAAGAGGAAGTCGGATGACATTCAGGTAGCCATGGGTTCGGGCAAGAGACCCAAGGGGTCAGATTCGAGATCAAGGGATTATCAGAGTCGCAGCCGATGCGGGAAGTGTGGCAGGACGTATGAGGGTGCGTGTAGGAGTGGTAGTGGTGGTGATTCTGGCTGCTTCAAGTGCGGCCAGACTGGTCATTTCAATAGAGATCAGTGTTGCAAAACTCGCCCTACTCGGTCGATTACTCGGAATCGGCCCTCCACCGAGGCGAGTAATGTCAACTCGGCCAAAAAACTTGGATTTAGTCAAAATCAACCAAAAATCGGTCAAACCCGGTCAAAAATCGGACAAACTCGGTCAAACTCGGGCCTACTCGGTCTTACCCGGGCCTACTCGGTCAAACCCGGGCCAACTCGGTCAAACTCGGTCAAAGGGTCAAAATTGTCATAAAAAAAGAAAAAAAATCAAGAATTTCAAGATTAATATGTATAATGCACTTAATGATTTATTATTTAACACAGACATGTGATTATTACTACATATATATCTTAAATTTTTAGTAATTATCCACGTAGTCAGACAATTATGCGTATTTCAGTTTTTATGTATTCACATGTATCTAATTTTGGTTATATATTTCAATCAAATTATGATTTTAACTTATGATTTTGACATATATAATTTTCCAATAAATATTTCTACATGAATTACCGAATCCGAGTACTCCCCGAGTACTCCCGAGTACTCGCTACTCCCCAGTCGGTCGAGCAGGTACCGAGTAGCGTGTTCTACAACCTTGGTAGAGATTGTACTGCTACCACCACTCAGGGATCAGACTTGATAAGTTTTCATTGCAGTCAGAGGGGCCACAAGAAGGCCCAGTGTCTGAGTTTACTTTCGGCAGGACAGGTGATGACACCTGCCCCTGCGACCTTGAGGATCACGGACGACCGTCAGGGCCGAGCAGAGGCGCCTGCGGTAGGGATCAGGGCTTTCCAGTTGTCTACAGTGGAGGCGTGAGCAGCACTGGGCGTTGCAGGTGAGTATCTTTTGATTTCATGTCAGTTTTATTCTTGATTATATTGTTATGGTGCTGCAATTATGCTAAGTGAGTGTATGTAATGATTTTGTTGTAGCGTTCGGATTATATGCCATCTGCATACCATGGGTTTCAGTCGATAGTTCATAGTAGTGCCCTCTTGTCTAGCCGGTTCTTAAGATGCAATCGCAGTAGCAGGTATGAGTGGGGTTTGGGAAGTGTTTTAGTAGTTTCAAGAGTGGTTCGGTATTGGTGTTGGTGGGTAGAAGTGCTAGCAGTGATAAGTGTTGGATGTCAGCAGACTGACCTCTTTTGATAGAGAAAAGGATTGGGAATCCTTCTTGAGTGGGGAATGTAGGGACCTAGTCGACTCAAAGCGGGGGAGACCTATTCCAGAAGTTAGGAGCGGGAGTAAGTGCAATTTAGGATGCCTTCGGATTAGTAGTCGGTAGTTAAGACAAAATGGAGAGCGTAGTAGGATTGCGGGATAGCCGCAGCATCTCCCAACATCGAGTTAGTAATGGAAGTGATGTAAGACTATGGGTAAGCCGTAACATTCATTAGCAGTTTAGTTAGCGGAGTGTGGGCGGGGGCCCGTATCTCCTAGTTCGCGGAGTGTGGGCGGAGGCCCGTATCTCTTAGTTAGCAAGGTAGGGATCAGGAAAGGGTAGTTCGTTGATTTTAGTATGGAGTTGGCCTGCATAGCTCTAGAGAGGTGAGACCTTGGGAGAGGCCACTCCAGGATTCAGTTGGGTGAGACCCGTGGGCGAGGCTCGTATGTTAGTAACAGTATAGGTGAGACCTAAGAGCAAGATTGCTCAGTAGTATGGTTTGTCTGAGACCCGTCGGCGAGGCCCGTGCGGCAGTAGCTAGGCAAGTGGGGCTAGATGGATAGGCTGCCCTAGGATATAGCCGGGTGAGACCCGTGGGCGAGGACTGTGAGATTATAGCAGCGCAGCTGGGATCTGGTAAGGACCTTAGGGTCAAGCTAGGGGATCGAGGATCCCAGGACTTGTAGCGCCTGAGTGGAAAAGTAGATAGAGCAGCTTAGATAGCCGAAGTATCTTCGGAAGTCGCTGGGAGCGACTACGAGATTGTGTTGGGTGTAGTAACCGGTAGGAGTCTGGTAACCTAGATATTGACAGATTAGTTGGGACCAGGGTGGTCTCAGTTCATCCGGAAGGCGGATAAGGGACAACAGAATTTTCAGTTAGTGGTGGTTATGAAAAGAGAAGTATGGTATGAGGCAGCTAGTTGACCAAGGAGTGTCACGCCTCTCACAACAGGGTTGGATAATCTTAGAGGGAAGGATTTGACCCTGTTGCGTAACTCTCGTATGAGTCTAACCGTTGCAGGGATGAATCTTTTACTCGAAGGATTATCTGATACATTCGCTGGGAAGAGTGCTCAGCACCAAGTTATAGTAGTAAGAAGTATTCAGTAAGTACCGACAGTAGTGACCAGCACTGGGAGTGGCTGGAGTAATGGATACCGTGAGGGGTATGTCCTTCACGACAATAGAGGAGGTGGTTGGTTATAGAAAGTTGCCTTGGGAAGGCCAGCAGACGTGCAAGGAATAGGGGTGAACCCCTAGGATGTCTAACATGGGTACTCGGGGAGTACCGAAAGGAAGGTCAGTTGGATAAGAGTCACATTTCCAGGATGGTTGGAGATTAGAGTGCTCTCGAGGTGTTATCGGCAGGGATTAATTATGCCAGGATGATCGGGTAGAAGGCCAATGGAAGCAATTCCATGAGAATTGGACCTAGTGAAGAACGTATCCACAGAGTAGGGACGTAGTGAGCAGATTGCAGGATAGTTGGCAGTAGCAGACTTCAAGGACGAAGTCTTGAATAAGTGGGGGAGAATTGTAACACCCCTAATCCAGTAGCATCAAGAAAGGAAAGGAAAGCCCTAAGTCAAAGGGTCAACTCGTCGATTCCATGGAGGGACTCGACGAGTCGAAGCAGGCTCCGTGTTGCAACTTAAGTAGTTGACTTGGCGAGTCGTCGGGCTGACTCGACGAGTCAGCCTGGGTTGGGAAACCCTAATTTCGGGACTTGGTGCCCTATTTAAACACCCTATTCTCATTTCTAGGGCTTCATTTGCAGCCTCCACTGTCCAGAGACGAAACCCTAGCCACCCAACTTCATTCTTGAGCTAGTGTGAAAAGATTAAGGTCCCTTTTGAGTGTATCTTGAAGGTTGTAGGAGAAAGGAGCAAGGAAAGGAGTATAGATCCAGAGTTTGGGTGACATCTCAGATCATTTGAAGGTATGAAGCTCATACCTTGGCTATTAATCATCTAGATCACCTTATTTGCTTGTATCCTGTCACTTTTGGGACCATTTCCACGGCCAACCCGAGTATTAAGCCTTTGAGGATGAATAAAGATTAGATCTGAGCATTTATGAGCTCTAGAAGATCTGAGTGAGAAGCTTTACTCAGCTATGGCTTCCTTTCATGACTTAGACCTCCTTTGTAGCTTAGATTTGGTGTTTTAGCTTCATAGCACCTTGCATGCACGTAAAGTTAGCAACTTTACGTGTAATGCTAGCCTTAGGAGTCTAGATCTACAATTGGGAAGCAATGGATTGGACTGTAATCGACAAAATGAAGATGATGAAGGTGGACTCGGCGAGTCGGGTCGAAACCCTAATCCCTTATGGTTATGAGTGAGACCAGTGAGTTGAGTGGTGACTCAGTGAGTTGGACAGGACATGACTCAGAGATTGGAAGACCCGACGAGTCATGGGGTGACTTGGCGAGTCGAGTCGCGACTTGTAGGATTTTTTGAGTTTATGAAATCGACGAGTCAATAGTGTGACTCGGCGAGTAGGGTCAACCTGGAAGGTTGACTTTGACTAGGACTTTGACTTGACTAGAGGAGCCGCAGTTTGGAGAGTTATTGGATAGCAATCAGGGGGGTACCGGTCAAAGCTTCTGCAGTGCAAGGTGAGTCTCCTCACTGTGTGAATGGGTCTAAGGCCACAATACCGGGCCATGTAGTTATGACTAAGAAGACCCGGGGGTTAGCACTAGGCATTGTATGCTAGTATGATATTCAGGACCAAGGTCCAATGTTAGCGGGCGGGTACCCAAGGAACGGTTTACATGATAGTTTATACTTATTTTCTGTGTGATACATGTATGTGCCTGGTAGGGAGGTGAGTGTGGGCGAGGTCCCGTACCTCACCAATAGCAGAGCATGGACAATGTTCCATATCTCATTAGCAGCAGAGTAGGGGCGAGGCCCAAGGTAGGAAGGGAGTGAGTGTGGGTTGGGCCCGTATCTCACTATTAGTAGGAGTGTAGACGGGGTTCCATGACTCATCGGTAGCAGGACAAGGGCGGGGCCCAAGATAAGCGAGGCCTTAGAACAGGATCCAGTAGTATATATTTTCAGTCTATGTGTTATGATATGATTGTATGTTAGTATATGTTAGCGGGCGGGGCCCAGAGATAGGCGGGGCCTAAGAGAAACATATCTATACACCGAGCGGGGCTCGAAACCAGGCGGGGCCTGGGGCACGCGGGGCCTATTGTAGCGGGCGGGGCCCGAGGTAGTGGGCGAGGCCCAATATTTGTAGTATGCGATTATATGCATGGTATGTGGTAGGTTGGGGGAACTCACTAAGCTTCGTGCTTACAGTTTTCAATTTTGGTTTCAGGTACTTCCGGTAGCAGAGGGAAGAGCATGGGGTGATCGCATGGCACCCACCATAATCAGCCAGCCTAGGATGTTTACTTTGATAATAAGAACATGTTTTGAATTGATACTCCAAATTTATGTTATGATGTATGTTATGGTTTTATAACTATGGTTTTAATAATGTTTTTAAAGGAAATTTTTAGTTGTGATTTTGGGGTCGTTTCATATTATCACTAAGTTTTAGTGTGATATTTATTGCGACTAATTATTAGTCTATATTTATTATTAAATCAAAGTCTAATTGAATGATCTATCAAGTAAGGAACAACCACGTATGATCATGTCGAAGATAGGATTCGTTTAGTATACGAAGTATACTGTTTGGAAATCCCACTTTAAACACCCCACTAAATCACAACCAATACATCATTCCGGTAAGTAGATCAACCAGTACAACGACTTGGAATCACTGAAAAATCTTGTTTATAGGTTCATAATAATGATAATGAACTTAAACATTAGTTATACTTAAAGTATGATAAGCATAACTCACTTACAAGGGGATTTACCGAGAAACCGGGCTCTGCGCGGGCAGAACTTCTGAGCCAAAAGCTTTTCATCTCGGGGCCTTCTGGTGCTCTGGGACTTGCTAGTAACACCTAGCGTTTCCTCACAATCATTTTCATGAAGTGTAATCATAATCGAATTTGAGAATGAAAATATCACAATTGCTATCTTCTTAAAATCACTCTTAGTGAAAGCATTTCCTCACAATCATTTTCATGAAGCGGAGATAAACTTTATGACACTTAGATTTAATGGTGTATGTGTTCCTATCCATATGAATTTGTCATAACCATAATCATAAGACAATGTTTGTGACAAAACCAACCTCATATGGACTGAACTTGTTTAATCTGAATTTCTTGCCATCAAGGGTCCACAATTGTTTCCAAATTATTAAGCAGCTCATCCCTACATATCAATGTACTTTCCATTGATCAAGGTGTTTTGCCTTTATGCATTCAAACGAGAACTCATAAAACTCACATGAATAGTTGACTTAAAACTGGAATGGCACAAAAACATGAATATATCAACACGATAGGTTATAAACCACAAGTCGTGTGCTAGTTATTAACTATTCTTGATTAGTTATTGTAAATTTTCAAGACCATTAAGACTCCCATTTAAATCTTGACATATAAGATTCCCTTATCAAAAACATTCCTTGACAAAACAAATATTCAAGGGTTGGTGCGGGTTCCTTTCAAGACAAACACTTTATACAATTGGTCTTAGTCGGTCTTTGTCTTATCCAAGACATCACAACTTACCAATTTCAAATGTGCAGGAATAAGAAAACCTTTCCTACTTCACACTTGATGAGTGTTTTAAACTTACTGAAGATGTTTCACTCAATATCACAATCTTGGAGTACGATTCTAAGACTTGATTTTGGAAATAAGTATGATTCACCTTTCGATTTAACCACTTCAACAATTTTGGATTCCTCTTCTTAGCCATATTAGTGCACTAAGATTTACTTAGAGGATCAATTGTGATATGGTTTCATAATCAGTGATATGATCATAAAACATGATAGTAAAGTACTCTCCCATCTTTTCAGATTGGAGAAACTTTTATCTTTTTGCCCAATTGATTCTTCTTATTCGTTTTGCCATTCATTGAAACTTTTCAATGATTCAAAATTACACTTAATCTTGTAAGCATAACCACATTTACTAGACTTTTAGTAAATCATGACGAATAATCGTATTGTTATTTGTGGCGAACTCGACCAGTGCACATCATTGCGTACCAGATCTCCTAGTCTTTCACTTCACTCACATACTTATGTGAACAAGGAATTAGTCTTAATTTCCAAAGTACCAAGATTTCCATACATCATATGACTCAAATCATATGATTCCAAGCTTCTGTCCAATTGAAACTTGAGCGATGGGAATCTTTCCTTACTTAGAAAGTTACGACACTACCATAAATAACATAAATAAGAATCACGTCCACTTAATATTGCTTATAATAGAAACACACAAGCATCAATTTTCACAGACGACATTGCAAGGAGATATAAATAAGACAAAACTTAAAATTTATTTTATTTATAAAAAAAGTGCGGAAAACTTGCCCTTACAACGCAAATTCAAATGAAAACTATGCTATTACATATTCCTAAGCAATCTATCATAACTCTAAGCAGTAGCTCAAAAATCCGATCATCGAATTATGCGATCGAAATCCATTTCTTCGCGATCAAACTCAGCTCACTTCTTCCTTTAAGCTTCCTTTCTTTTCTTCGATCCTACAAAACATCAAAATGTAACATTATCACATCATGTATTAAGAATCTAAAAATAAGAACTTAATAGAGTTAGATAGTGGATTTACCTGAAGCAGAGTCATACATCTTGACTCTCCTGTCTTCGCAGTCTCTCAGGTAAATCTGGCAGCTTCGCATCCAATGCCCCTTTTCTTGGCAATAGAAACAAATGGACTCTTTTGGCATGGTACACAGGACAATCTCAGACTTAGCCTTTCTCTTGTGTAGAGAAAACTTATATGGACTTCCAATGTTGCCATTGTCCATAGAAGTATGGGAGGTTGATCTTCCAGACACATTTGCTTGACCAGTTGGCCAAATCATTGTTGATTCAGCAACAATAAGCAAATAGGTAAGATCAATGAGGGTCACGTCATGTTCCATCATATAGTACTCTCTAACGAACTCACTATATGATTCTGGAAGTGATTGAAGAACCAAGTCAACAACCAACTTCGTTGAGACAATGACACCCAACATTCCCAACTTGTCAATATGCAACTTCATGTCCAAGACGTGAGCACATACATACTTTCAATCTTTGTATTTACTTGCCAATAGGGATTGAGTGTCCTTGAACTTTTCAAGTCTTCGAACATGTAGGTCAGGGAGAATTATTAGAGGAGGTGGAGGAAGTGAACCATGATTTTCATTTCCACGATCCAATCGTGGAACATCATCTTCATGTTGAAAAACTTTTTCCAAAGGATTCAGGAAGACCATAATCATTTGACATCTACAAAACGGGAGAAAATTCAAGTTAGTTGATTGAGTCCTTAATAAAACACCCAAATGAGATATTAAGGCTAGGATCCAAAACAATATTCTACAACTCAGAAGAGAGATGCCGTAATCCAGCTGTAGAATATTTGAAGGTAGGTAAATGACGATTTACCAATTTCCACCATGAAAAATGAAAATTGAAAATTAAGTTTTAAATGAATTGAATCTCCTAGATCTTTTGAGATTCATTGAACTTTTCAATGGTATGTTTAATCTCGATTATGCCCTTCAAGTTTGTGACTGGGATGCCGAGGATCACAAACAAGGTGTGGATAACCATGAAAATTAACTTGGTACTCTCGAAGATGTCCATCACCTAATCAATGTGCCGGTTAACCACACACGCTCCATTGATCCATGATAGTCTATGAGCTACCCATTGCCCTCCTTCACTGGTCCCGTATTAGTGTGCCGGTTAACCACACACGCTCCAGTAACGACCAACAAGGTGCAATGTGCAATTTCATGGATTAGCACCAATTCCACATTTTTCTTAAAATAACTAAGATTTGGGAATTTGTAAAAGTGTTTAGTTACTTCGTATTTCATTATACTTATAATGGAAGGTGGTGTCATATCCTACCCGTTCAGCTAACGACCCTCCTCTAGTCAATAGTGTGGTGGGTAAGAGTGGATACCTAATGGCGGTCATTTTACAGGCCACTTCCTTAAATACCCTTTATAGACCGACTTTATGAATGAGGCCTACTAACGGTTAGACTGAGAATTTACTCATACATATATAATATTAGACTTTTAATTTTATATATTATAAGGGTGTATTTTATACTTTTAAAATACTAGTGGTCTAATTTAATAAATTATACTTTTAATTTAGTTAAATATAAACCATATCATTATGGATTTATTAACTCCTTTTTAATTATACACTTAATTAATTTAATAAAACCATAAGGGTGTAATTTGAACTTTTCAAAATACTAGGGTTTTAGAATTTAATATTTCAAAATTAAGACCTTTTAATTAAATTTTAAATTCCAAAATCTGAGGACAAGTTTTGAAACCTTTCAAAATATTAGGGTTTAACTATTTAAATTTCAAAAACTCAAACTTTTAAGTTCAAATTTAAACTATGAAACCTAGAGGGTGTAATTTGAAACCTTTCTAAATTACTAGGTCAAATATTTGACTTATAATAATCCTATATTATCCATATTTAACCAAATTCATCAATTTTGATAAATATAGCTATTACAAACATAAAAAATTGATTTTAGGCAAGAAGAACGTGTTTTGGAAGTAATCCTCAACAAAATCTGGTAAGAAAATCAAAATTCCCGGCACCAGACCCTTGGACTCGTCGAGTCAGCCAGTCAGAAGGCAAAAAAATCAATTTTCTTAAACTTTGGCAATTCACTTTAGCATCTATTCACTAGAAAAAACGACCTAGGCTCTGATACCATTGTTGGGTTATGTGCATAACATCAATCCTATGGTGTACATGCAACCCTAATTACTTTGATCTAGGTTTTTCTAAGTAAACATACAACATTGAATACCAAAGCAATAAACCCTAATTAACTAGCATACAAATCTGAAAATCATATATGAATAGGGTTAGAAATATTACCTTGATTGTTATGTAGCAAGAATAATCACAAATCTTCCTGATCTTCACTTTTGAAAGCCTAGTGCCCCAAGTGTTGCACCTCTAATGAAGTCACGAACACCATTAGCAACAAGATGACTCAGGAGAGGGAGGAGGAGGCACAAAACTCGTCAAAGGCACTCTTGGAAAGCATAGGGCCAAATTTTGGGAGCCTTAGGTTTCCTTTTATAGGTAAGCTGCTAGGGTTTTAGTCAAAACCCTAATTGGATTGCTTAACCTCCAAGCAGCCCTTTAGATCCTTCCAAAATCAAGGCCTGGATGATTTCTAAGTGGGCTTCCACCTTGAAATCGTCCACCTTATTCCTAAGGGATCTCTAGCCCAAAAACCAATTATCTTATAATTACAATTCCAGTCCCCTGAGTTTAATTAATCTCTTTTGACCACAAAATTAATTCTAAATTAATTTTTGATCAATATTAATTAAACAATATGATTTCTCTTTTAATATATTATTCATATAATATATTAATAAATCATAATTAATCCTCTTTCTCCTTCATTCATCCTATTAGTTGTTATGGTGAAGGCAACCCAAAAGGATCATTCTCATAATCGGGTCAAGTACATACTAAAATAGTTGTGGGCTTAGACACCTAATCCAACAGTAATATCCTAAAAATATGGATAAAATTTTGTTTTTAAATTCATTCAAACCATACGATACTAGTAACAAAATAGTCAAAGCCGTATCATAGCGACATGTTATTAGAGTACAAATTCCCAATATCTCAAAAAATGCAGAAACCATAGGGTGATGCAGTGCGATCAGGTCGGGCCCTTCCCCTTCAAACTGGAAGTACCTGAAACATAAACAGAAAACTGTAAGCACAAAGCTTAGTGAGTTCCCCCAAAATACCACATACCATACAAACATATAGCCAAATATAGCCAAACATATTTGGGTGCTTGCAATCCCCTTCGGTCTATTTCAACCGGATATTGTCAAGTATATATGGGTGCTTGCAGTCTCATTCAGTTTATTTCAACCGGATATTGTCAAGCATATATGAGTGCTTGTAGTCCCCTCCGGTCTATTTCATATGGATACCAGGTCTATTCATCCCCTACCACTACCATATAATATCATAACAAATAGTCACAAAGTCATAAAGCAAATACAGACATAACTGACTGTTGTCACGAAGACAATCATCATACTACATCATGAACAAGTGGGTCGGCATTGGTGCCATCGAACCATAGATACAGTGAAGGAAACTCACCTCTCGACCGATAATCAACTACTGTTGCTCACAGGATCAGCTACACCGGTGCTACTCCACACCTGGATAATCATGCAAGGCAAACCTTAGATTTGCCCTTCAAAACCAATAGTTGATCAAAGTCAACTATGATCTATGATCAAAAGTTGACGCCTAGGGTCAAAGGTCCACTTTCTCCTTAGCTCACCCTCACGTTGTGACCACTAAGGCTCACATCGTGAAAATCGACTTGACCCAGACCCACTAAGCTAGTCGACTCAGTTTCACTCATCCAACAGGATCATCAGATCGGTACAACCTCCTTGCTCACGTCGTGAGGTTCCATTTCTCATGTCGTGAGACCGGCTCTGACCAACTTTGAGCATTAATATCTTAATCCTTTAATACATACATTGGGACTTTCCAGATCACCTTCCTCGACCCTAAGGATCATAAAAATCTTATTTTCAGCCGTGCATGTCCAATGCATGACTTAGACATTAACTAGGTCAAAATAAGGGTATTAAGATCAATACTCAAGATTGGAGTCCAAAACCCACACCAAAATTGTAGCACCTAGGTCTTGGTACGTATTTCTTTCTAAGTATTTTGCATTTTTGGCCTTGGACTCGGCGAGTTGAAGGACCAACTGTGACAACCCAAAAGTTTTCATTCTGTAAAACCATCCATAGCAATCGAAGTCAAATCCGTTCTGCTAACTTCCAAACTTTTGGGATAAGTTTGAGTATTTCAGGATTTACACTTAAAGAGATATCAGGAGAGAGGATGCACTAGGGTATTGTGCAACTCTATTTTTTCCAAATCTCGTTGATATTAGAGTTCAATGCCTAAATAAAATATTTTATGCCAAAAACCCTAGGGGTATATATATGGTTCTTAACCATATTTATTCATTTGTTACATTTCCAACTAGAGAAAAGCCGATTTCTCTCTCAAGGATCTTCACCCGATCACCCCGAATTGTAAGTAATTCAACCTAGAGTGTATTAAAGTGTAATATATGCCTAGATAACATGAAAAATCAGCCAAAAACACCAAGGAAATAGTGTTCACGGTCCAAGATCTTCTTGGACCGTGAACACTAAATTTGAGGGCCAAAGTGTGCCCAATGACCCTCCAAACCTTAGAACTGAACCTAGAGACTACCCATGACTTGTTTAGACCTCAAAATCATTAAGAAACAAGGGCTAGAAGTGAGTTCACGGCCAAGGATGTTCTTGGGCCGTGAACTCCATTTTATGGTGCCAAGATGCCCTAAATGCCTTCCTTAAGCCAGGAGACTAGCCTAGCACTTTACCTTGATGTGTTTAGGACTCAAAGCAACCAAAATACCAACACCCATAGGTGTTTACGGCCGCAAACACTTGTCAAAGTGGTCCATGGGCCGTAAACTCAAGTTAGGGGTGTTTTGATGCCACAAACACTTCCTAAGGCTTAGACTTGAATTTAGGATGCTTCATTTTGACCTTTAGGACCCTCATAAACATAAATGGCCATGATTTTACGATTTTAAACTCATTTGGTCCGTGAACTCCTCAAAAACTCCAAAGAAGGTAGTCTTTCTCATCCTAGGGTAGAGCTAATGTCCCTAAATCATCCCTAGCCTTCAAAACTTTGCACTTACACATGAGTAGCCATGAGTTTACGGCCGTAAACTCCCTTGGGCCGTAAACCCATGGTATTAAACTCATGTGAGTGCCATTCTACCTTCCTTTGTTGAATCACATGTGATTCCAACACTTGGTCAAGGTCTTTCCTAGTCCCGGAAGGTGTTTCCTTTCATATAGTTGTTTATAAACACTATATTCATGTCAATATGTGTCCTTATATATCATTTAGGACTTATTGTGTCTCGGGACTTCATTCGTGGAACTTCTCATCTTTACACGCATACCCGTTTGAATCACCCACATCAGGTGAGTTCATACCCCGTAATGAATCATTTAGTTATTTTAACTGTTTCAAGGGGGGGGGGGGAATACAGGTTGAAAACAATGACAATTGTGTAAATGTTTGTTATTAAACATCTTTCAAAATGTTACTTGTGTTATTTATAAGTTGTCAAAACATTTCAAAACCCGTTTAAAGTTATGTTACTTGATAGTTATACAAAACTTCGTTTGTAAAGTAAAAGCATAACTTAGTAGAGAAATGAGTCTTTTCAGTAACAGTCCAAGTAGAGCATTAGTAAACTATTATAGGTATAGTTTAGGAGAATGCTATTCATTACTTCTAGTACAATGAGCACACAAAGAAACAATACCAGAACAGAACAAACAGTGAAGAGAATCAAACAATACCAAAACAGAACAAACAGTGAAGAGAATCAAACAATACCAGAACAGAACATAACAAACAAGTTAGGTTTCTACAGCATGAGAACACATAGACATGATATTATTATAACAATGAATCATTAACGCATTAGTGATAGTTATATTGTGTATACATGATCATATAACTTTAATGTGAATTACATGGCTTGCAAGGAAATTGTTGGGGTCGCGTTCGGTTCCCTCAATCTCTTTACATTGAGAGCGTTTAGTAAGGGTTATAGCTTTCACATTATGACCGTAATAAAACAAATATGTTTTTAGGTTATTAGTACATCCGCAGGTCATTATAAACATCTGTGTACTTACTTCTCCCATTACTTTCATAAAGTGTCGTACTTCTCCCATTACTTTCATAAAGTGTCGATAACACTTGAAAGTTGATCTATTTTCTAGTCGATATAGTTATAAACTAGGGAGAATATACTTCTACATTTGACAAAGGAACAGTAGGGTTTAACCCAGAACAGAAGATGCCTTGGTAGAAGGCTACGATTAAAGGCTAGGATCATGATGCTAACTTTATGATTCCATAAATATATACGCTATAGGATACATATATGCTAGTAGATTCCGACAGCTAATAGGATGTGTGCTCTTCGTTGTAATTCCTGTTCCCGTTGGATGTGGGCTTGCACCGAGGTCACCCAATCTATTATCTACCCGAATCTATATATATTTATGCTTAGTATACATTAAGTCGTCATAAGGGTACCAAGTATGGATTAGGTCATAGGACACAGAGTCAACGCACATTTATTCTAGTACAAAACTTACTTATCAAAGTCAGTATTTTTGGTATACAAAACTAGAGATTTCCCAGAAAAGGGCTTAATCCATTTTATTAAGCCAGTACAGTTTAGAGACTTTAGGTGAATTAACTATATAACACCTTAGTTTATACACCATGTTTATATATAAAACTAATATCCAATAGATAGTTAAATGTGTGTTTTCCCCCGATGTCATGTTCCCGTTGGATGTGGGCTTAGGGCAGATTCCCCCAATTAACTATCTACCCGATATCAGATTATATATAGCAGTATAAACAAAGCTATTATAAAAGAAATCACCGTAGTCATTATTTTACCATAAGAAATATAGGTTTTCTTAAAAGAACTCTCCATTAGATATAAAGGAACCATTACAAATAACTCCATGAGTAACAAGTGAATACACCAAGGTTATATATGACAACGATCTAACAACCAATGGAATGTGTGCTATCCGCCTTACTTGTTGTTTCTCGTTGGGTTGTGAGTTTAGGGCAGATGCGCACAATCGATTGTTTATTTACTCTAAGTATATATAACTTGTACCCACTTAGTACACATAGAAAGGCTTGTAGTTTCATTTTACTTAACTTCCATTAAAGTAGGAAATATAGGATTTTCTAGAGGAACAGGCGAACATTTCAAAACAGAACTTACATCTTACATCACTTGTGCATATACATTTTCAACCACATTTTATAGCTTACTCACATCACTAAAATCTTATGAACTCACCGGCTTAATTGTTGATCAACTCTTTCAAATAACTTGTATTCTCAGGAGACTATTAGACATGTGCTCGTGCTGGGAATTCAGAAGATGGAGCATTATAGCTTCAAGTCTTATTTTGTTATTTGTTTATGACTTCTATGTTTTGTGAACACACACATTATAAACACTTTCTTTCTAAATGAAATGGATGTTCATTACTTGCTTACCATATACATATCTCGTGATACTTGACATGACGTCCTCCACCCCCGAACGTTTCCGTCGTTCCGGTTTTGGGGTGTGACACCAACTCGCCGAGTAGAAGTGGGACAGGACGCGGGATTTAAGTGATGGACTCGACGATTCGGGTCCCAGACTCGACGAGTAGACCCTGTCTGGACAAAAACCCTAATCCGAGGGTTTGCACCCTATTTAAACAATGTTATGTCGGCCACAACGTCCCTTATGCTCCCAGAACACCTCTCATTGAAACCCTAGCCGTTATTGAAGCAATCTAAGCCTTGTTGGTGGATTTTGGTGCTTGCGGTCTTAAGAAGGAAGGAAAAAAGCTTGATGAAGCAAGTAAAGACCAAGGGAACCCGAGTTTGTGCACCTTCTACAGTTCATTGAAGGTAAAAAGATGTAACCTTGCTCTTTCATTTGTTAGACCCTTTTTTGGGGAGATTTAGGCTTTTATAAGCCATTTTTGATGGCCAACCATGATTGCAAACATGGTTGGGGGTTAGAGCTTATGAATCACGTCATTAAAGGGGTCACAAGGCAGTTGGGGACTGCTTTTGTACCCATGAAAGGTCCCATGCATCATAAGAGCTTGTTTTATGTCTTTTTGAGCTCAAAGTCCCATGCAAGCACGTAAAGTTTGTAACTTTACGTGCTAGATCGATTGTAGAAGCTTGGATCTATCTTTTGATCAAAGGTTGTACATTAGAAATCGAGGATTTAGAGTGTGGATGTGACCGACTCAGCGAGTCCGTCCCTGGGACTCGACGAGTCCAAGGTTTTGAGTCCCATATCTGTTAAAGGTCAAAAGAACTTTGTTGAGTATTAGAAGGGTTGTAACCGGACAGAAAGAGTGACCCAATGCATTGGACATAATTTTAGACTTGAAGTTCATGGGACTCGACGAGTACTAGAACAGACTCGGCGAGTCCAAGGCAATCTTCTTAAGATTGAAGATGAACTCGACGAGTTGCTCATGCAACTCAGCGAGTCGAGGACATGACTTGTTCATCAGATGAAGGTGGACTCAACCAGTGTTCATACAACTCGGCGATTCGGATGAATTTCATGCAATGTTCATACAAGAGAGGAACTCGTCGAGTCAATGTCAAACTCGACGAGTCGAGACGTGGATAAGGACGAGTAAAGGGTTAGGGACTCGACGAGTTGACGGCCCAACTCAGCGAGTCGGGTCAACTTGATGTTAACTTTGACTGGACTTGGACTAACCCTGTTTAGGGTTGCACGTGTTGTGTGTTGACTTGAAGACTGCCGTGTAGGAATTGAGGAGTCGAAGGGAGTCGACTTGTGCGCCGAGGATAATTCAAACATTGCACGACATTGAGGTGAGTTACCTTCCAGTAGGGGTGGGTCTAAGGCCACAATGTCGGCCCACCAAAAAGGGGTATTTAGAATATGATTGTCTTTGTGATAATTATCTTGGTTTGGGTATGTGTTTTGGTCATGAAATTTAACTGTATGACATGTTATGTGTGTAGTAGGGATTAGTTTCCCTGACAGTGGTCCTTAGGACCTAGGGGTAGGTCAGTACCCGGATATACCTGATTGTATGCTTATATCTGTTGTTGCATGCTAGTAGTAGGGGGTGAAATAGTCCCCAGTTACCGGTTGAAAGATACCGATGGCAGTTACCGGTTGAGAGATACCGATGATGATTACCGGTTGAAATATATCGATGATGGTTACCGGTTGAAAGATATCGATGAAGGTTACCGGTTGAAAGATACCGACGATATTGTATGGTATGTGGTATGATGGGGGAACTCACTAAGCTTTGTGCTTACAGTTTGGGTTTTGGTTTCAGGTACCTCTTCGTCGAACGGGAAGGAGTCGGCGGTGTATCATCGCATCACACACACACACATGGTTTCCGCGTTGAGTTTCTGGGATTGTACTCTGATTTTCATTACTTTTGATGTCATGGTTTGAGACAAAACATTATGATTTTGTAAGGTATTGTTTTAACGACAATGTTTTGGTAAAATGTTTATTAAACATATTAATTCAAAAATGAAATTTTATGGCTTGAATTTTGGGATGTTACAAAAACTCAGATCCAAGGACTCACATATAGAAGATGTCTCAATGATCCATAAAGTTGCTAACTTTACGGATCTCATGCATGTTAAACAACCAACCATGAAAATAAAGGTTCCAAAGCTTAGATCTAGCATGCTTAAGACAAAAATGATGGGTTTTAGTCATATAAACATTCCTATGTGCACATGCAACCCTAATGCTTGGATCTAGGTTTCTCTAATTGAACATACATTGAATCCAAGACTTCTAATGGCTAATAGAATATAATAACAATATGAAATCATAAATTAGAAGTTTACCTTGAATCACTTGCTTGATCTTCTTGTCCTTGAGGCTTTAGAGTCACAATTATCACTCCTCTAATGGCTTACAAACACCAACTAGCAAGAGGATGATTTAAGAGAGAGAAGAGGGGATCAAATCGGCCAGGGTTTCTTCTCAAAGCACAAGTGCCGATTTCCCTTGACCCATAGGGTCTATTTATACTAGTTAGGCTCCTAGGGTTTCACCCTTAAACCCTAATTGGATAACTTAGGCCCTAAGCAATCCTAATCCCTTCATGATAAGCCTTTGGACGATTTTAAGGCCTATCTAAAGTCCTTAAAACCGGCCACCCTTTATCCATAAGGGATTTATAGCCCAAAGTATAACTATCATACAATTGACAGTTTATGCCCCTTTATTCAATTAATCTCTTTAAGTCACCAAATCAATTCCTAATTAATTTATGACTTGTATTAATCAAATACCAATATTATTATTACTTATATTATTCTTATAATATATTAATAATATTGCTTCTCTCATTATAAATCACCTTGTCAAGTTGCTATGGTGAAGGCAACCCAAAAGGACCATGCACAACCGGGTCAAATACTTGCCTAATATAGTTGTAGCCTTAGACACTATTTCAACAAAAAAGATAAAAGCTTCATGACTTACAAATGCTCAAAAGCTCAGCAAATCCAAGAGGTAGAAGCTAGATTACCAAAATGAAGCACCACAAGAGCCTTCTTCCACTTCAAAGAACCAAAAACCTCCAATTAAGTTCTTAAAAAATCACCAACTATGGCCAAAAGTCTCAAGGAGGTCTAAATTAGGGTTTTCAGGGGGCTAGAGAGTGAGAGAGGCTGAGGATGGGCCATCCTAGTCCTATAATTCCATTAAATACTCGAAAATTAAGGTTTTGGGTCATCAGGCTTGGCGCACATCGTGGGACCTTATGCCTAACGTAATGAGGTTCGAGAATACGGGTCAAATGGTCAATAGGCATTCTCACATCGTGACCACAGTGGCTCATGTCGTGAGAATCTTCCAAAATGAAAAAATTCAAGAATTTAAGCACCTCAAGGATTCAGATGCTACACCTCATAAGGAACCAGGTACAACAGCAGAGATTATTTTTCACGGCCATAACAAATGCTATATGGAGGGTCTGGTTGTTCCCGTCGATAGAAACCACTACCAAAATTGTTTTTAGGTACTCCCCTCTAAGAGGGACGCTACCTATGAAGATGACATGCTAGAAGCAGCCAATGAATGCACAGACCTGTAGTTTTTTGGGAACAAAAAACAAATTAATTTACATGTAGAAATATTATCAAATTTATAGAAATAATAGAAAAGTGCAAAAAACAAATATACCACTCATTCAATAGCCACAAAACAAGCTTCAAAATGATCCATCAAATTAGTTTTGATGTGAATTTAATTATTTTGCTTAGTTCGTGTAAGGTTGTGAAGGTAAACAGACAGGTTCTTAAAGCTTTCTTCATGCCGACTCTCTAAGAAACTCATTTTGAAGCAGTTTTGTAAGAGATAATTATGAATTAGTTGGTTGAAGGTAAGCTTTTAAGCACATATAGCCACACACACACATACACACACACACACACACACATATATATATATATATATATATATATATATATGAGACGAAAAAACACTAAGGTTATAATCCGGAGTAGGATGTAACGTCCCAAAAATAAGACCATAAATTTTTTCATTTTTATATTAATAAAACATCAAACCATGTCTTGTCATAAAACCAAAGTTATCAAAATGTATCGATACAACATAAATATCAAAGTAAATCACAAAATGCAGAATCGAGTGGTGTATGCTCTACAATCATCCCGAGCTCTTCCCTTTGGAACCAGAAGTACCTGAAACATAAAATGAAAAATGTAAGCACAAAGATTAGTGAGTTCCCCAAAACCACATACCATACATACATAAATAAACACATAATGGGCCCTGCCTGGCATCGGGCCCCGCTCGGTATACAGATATGTCAGTCATCGGGCCCCGCCCAACATACATATAAACATATAAACACATAACACATGCAATAATCACAAAGATACACAACATACAAAATGGTCATCAGGCCGCGTCCGGTAAGCATACGAGTACATAACACACACAAGAGTCACGCAAACATCTAGCATCCTAACATAACAAAATCATGGGCCGACATTGGTGCCTTCTGTAACAGCCCAAAAATCCAAGGTAAAAATTTCATTTTTATTATAATCAAAACATTGTTGTAACTTTGTTATAAACATTGAAAAACATTTCAATTAACACAATTATCAGAGTCTAATCCCAAATATCACATATTGCAAAAAATACGGGTGTATGCGCTGCGATTTTCCTGAGCTCTTGCATTTGAAAAATGGAGTACCTGAAACATAAATTGAAAACCGTAAGCACAAAGCTTTGTGAGTTTCCAAATACCACTTACCATACATATCAAACGACCCATACATGCCCTATAAAACCATGAGCCATACATATAAATCATATACCGTAATCAATGAGAGTGCTATGTGTCATCCATAGTCTTGCCCTTATGCCACGAGTCGCCTCATGGTCTTTCTTGACAAACCGGGGTCCACAACCCTAGGGCTTACAGACAAGTGCCAAGAGCCACCTCCTGGTCTTCCATGCAAGCATCACAGAGACAACTAGCATACAAACTATACTACTTAACTAATTACTCGCCAGAGTTCAGACTCTGGTCTTACGTACAGTATGTCAGGAGTCGCCTCCTGGTCTTTCATACATAATGCCAATGGCTAACCCCTAGGTCTTCTTACAATAGATAAACCAAATGGGTCGACATTGGTGCCTTCGACCCATACAACCAGTGAGAATACTCACCTCGAATGTTGAAGCCCACTGCAAGAAATCCTTAGTTGTTGCCCAGACAAGTCCACGAGCTAACAATACCAAAATATCACCCAATTAGCAATTGTGGCCCAAACCATGATCCATAATCCATACTTAGGATAAATGACCATTTTACCCTTGACCCAACAAGATTCATAACTAAGGCCCAAGCCATGAATCCAACAAGATCCAAAACCACAAAATCCATGAAAGCCCCCTAATCCCATACAAACCTTACCCTAAGTCCACATTTTCCGATTCATATTGCTTCAAACACCCCGTGGGACAAACTTGATCAAAGGCATAAGTCAAAAGTCAAAGTCAAAAGACTGAATCAACCTAATTCGCCAAGTTTTATCCTTCAACTCGCCGAGTTCCTTTGACAACCACAAAGTCGGGAAGAAACCGATCCAACTCGCCCTAAAACGACCTCAAACTGGGAGCAGTAGTTTTTGCTCTAAATATCTAGAGACATTACCTTTATGGTATGAAGTGTACAGTTTTCACAAACCATAAAAGCCTCCATCACATCGTCGATAAAAAAAACTGAACACGAAGCAACAACGATGGGTAGAACTACTCAATGATTATGAATGCGAGATTCTCTATTATCCCGACAAAGCCAATATAGTAGCAGATGCCCTTAGTCAAAAAGAGTACCCGGGCCGCCGAGTAAAGTCTTTAACTTTGACCTTCCATTCACACCTGTCCACACAGATCAAAGAGGCTCAGTTGGAAGCCTTGAAACTCGAGAATGTGGCAGGCGAAGCCTTAAGAGGAATGGATAAAAACCTAGCAGTTAAGGGTGACAAAGTTCGCTATCTCATGAATCAGATCTGAACACCGAAGTTCAGTGGTTACAGGGATGTTGTCATGAACGAAGCACATAAGACTCGATACTCTGTTCATCCCGGTTCAGAAAAGATGTACCTGGAACTTAAGAAACTTTAATGGTGGCCAAACATGAAAGCTGAAATTGCTACCTATGTGGGCAAGTGTCTGCCTTGCACCAACATCAAGGTAGAATACTAGAAGCCTTCGAGTTTACTACAACAACTAGAAATACCCGAATGGAAGTGGGAGCGGATAACTATGGATTTCATAACCAAATTGCCCAATACCATGGGTGGTCATGACACCATTTAGGTAATCGTCGACATATTAACTAAATCTGTGCACTTCCTGCCAATAAAAGAAAACGTCAAGATGGAGAAGTTAACCAGGACGTACATTAAAGAGATAGTACGATTTCAAGGTATGCCAATATCCATTATCTCTGACAAAGATAGTAGATTTACCTCGTGTTTTTGGCAATCACTGAAAAAGTGATTAGGAACCAAACTCGACATGAGTACAGCGTACCATCCCCAGACTAATGGGAAAAGAGAGAGAACCATTCAGACGCTGGAAGACATGTTGAGAGTTTGTGTGATAGATTGTAAAGCTTGGGATATCCATTTACCACTCGTCAAATCTCGTATAATAATATCTATCACACTAGCATCAAAGTTGCTCCATTTGAAGCCCTCTACGACCGTAAGTGCAAATCCCCTCTGTGCTGGGTTGAAGTGGGTGATACGCAACTAGAATAGAAACAAGTACCTGATAGCACTCTCACCGGTCATAAGATCATTCTAGAAACAACAAAGAAGATCGTCCAAATTCGGGAACTACTAAAAGCATCTAGAGACCGACAAAAGAGTTATGCGGATAAACGACGAGAACCCTTGGAGTTCCAGGTTGGTGACCACGTTATGTTAAAGGTCTCGCCCTGGAAATGAATGATATGTTTCAACAAACATGGAAAAACCGACTCCAAGGTACATCGGACCATTCACGATTCTTGATAGAATAGGCCCGGTGGCTTACAAACTACAACTACCGCATGAACTCAGTAATGTACATCCCACTTTCCACGTATCCAATCTAAAGAAGTGTCTGTCCAACGAAACTCTTGTAATCCCACTCAATGAAATCGAGATAAATGAGAGTATGCACTTCGTAGAGGAATCTATAGAAATCATGGACAAGGAAATTAAGAAAACGAAACAAAGTTGTATACCAATAGTGAAGGTTCGCTGGAATGCCAAGCGGGGACCTGAATTCATTTGGGAACGAGAAGATCACATGAAACAAAAGTACCCACATATTTTCCCTAGTTAATGAGTACCACTTTAGAAATAATTTTGGGATAAAATTCCCTCTAATGGGGGGATAATGTAACAAACAATTATTTAAAGTCAATGAAAATCAAAGTAGTCAACAAAAGTCAAAGCGGTCAATAAAAGTCAAACACGTCAAATTATAAATCAAATAATTAAATAACTAAAGATTTAATATCAATATTTAATGATTTTTACCCCACTTGTAGGTTTTACGGTATTTGGAATAAAAATCCAGCCCAAAACCGAAAACACAGTTGTGAAACAAAAAGTAGAACCGAAATCAAGGGAAACCGAAAACACTTCCAGTCGAGACCGAAATCACCTTGCGTGTAACATCCCGTTTTAAGTAAAGTAATTATATAATAAATCAGGAACCCCAGGAAGTAATTATTATTATTATTTTATATTATTTGAGCCAAAAATCGAATAATAATTAATAAACTGTTGGTTTCGGGAAGTCAAATGAGAAGATTTGAACTCCAGGGGGTTAAAGTGTAATTGTGGGACTTAATTTGTAAATAATTTGTGGAAGTGGGGGTTAAAAAGTAAATTATGGACCTAAGATGAAAGGATCTTAGAAAGGCGGGGTCTAAATGGTAAGTTTGGGATTTGTTTTGAAAAGAATATTACAAGGAAGGACCATTTATTCTATTATGGGAAAAACTGGTGGGAACCAGGTATATATGCCTCATTACCGTCAAGCCCTAACCCTAAGGATCCTCTCATCAGCCGCAACCACCTTATGCCTCCCTCTTCACCCTCCAACCGCCACCCTCCTCGCGAACCACCTCCGGCTGCCGCCTAGCCGCGTCCGATCACTACCATGTCGCCTGTTCCGAGCAACCAAGACCAGCGACGATATCCTCCATGACCGGAGGAACTGAAGACCACCGTGGGCTAGCGGACGGCCCTTGCAGTCGAGTCCTTACCACCGGTCGATGTTGTGTCGTCGATGTCGCTAATGGAGCTGCCAACGGGGTTAGCGAACCGTTGGTTGTTTGCTGCTGCTGCTGCCGCTGCTAATGCGATTTCCTTTTTCTATGTCGTCCTTTCTCTTCTTTCTTCTCCAATCGACTGCCTCACGCCACCACAGGGGTGGCTGGAATCGGATGCTTCTTGTAGAGTCATTTTATTGTAAAAGTCGAAGTGACTATGTCTTTGTAATATTCGCATTTTAGTTATTTTACTAAGTCATTTATATGCGAAACCTTAATGTTTAGACTTAGTAAATTTTTTGTACACTCAGGTTCCCTATAAATAGGGACTGAGGTTAGAAGTAGAGGATAACTTTTGCATCTCAAATATCCTTCTGCTTATTTCGTGTAATCAGTCTTTCTCAATACAAGATCTGATTAATATTTACTCTTCGTGTTCTTATTTCATAATGATTCAATTCATAATTGCATTCATAATCTCGATAACAATTCTCTACACTTCTTCCGTTAAGAAGCCACTGTGGTTAGAAGGGGAGGCAGATGTAGGTCCATTTGGCAAGAATAGACTCGAGAAAAAAAAACCACCATGGCTGCCGACCATGGTGGCTGTCATAAATAGCATTGTTGTGGCCGCCTTCGTCCCGCCGCTGCCAACAGACGCCTGCTGCTATAGTTCCGTCGCCACCAGCCACCGTGAGGTGGCTGTGTGTATGTGTATGTGCGTTGCTATGTAATTAGGTGTGTAGGTGTGAGTTGTGTAATTTTGGAATCAAAAGTGGGGCACCACCACCACCGTGAGGTGGTGGCTGCTACCCTCTACCACCACCGGGCGCCACGGTGCGGCTGTGTGTGTAATTAGTATGTGTTATTAGTGTATGTGTGTGTTAAGTGGATAATATTGTAATTTGTAACCAAAGTGAGATAACGAAAAGAAGAACCTAAACCACCACCGTAGAGTGGTGGTTGCCGCCTCCTGCCACCACCGGCCGCCGTGCCGGGTGGCGGTGTGCTTGATTGCGTTTGGACCTTGTTTGGGGGATGTTTGGACAATGTGGAATCAATGAAACCCTAATGGGCCCAAAGAAGCCCTAGTGGGCCCAATGGAACCCTAATGGTCCAATAAGGCCCAATGTGACCTAAAAGCCCAACCAATGGACTAATGGGCTAGTATTGGGTTGGAAAACCCTAAAGGCATAAAACCCTAATTGTGGGAATCGTTTGGGACACATACGGGAATTAATTATTAAACCTAGATAATAATTAATAATCATTGGCAAACTAACTTAAGGCAATAATGGACTTAATGGATTAAGTCCTTAATGGGTTAAGTAAGAAACACTTAACCCTAATTATCATTTCATGTGAAAGCCCTAATCTCACTTGGGCCTTGTTTTGGGCCTTCCTAGTGGGCTTTGGCAATTGGACTATTGATGGGCTATCCAAGAACAAGTTAATGGACCAAAATAAGTAGATGGGCTTTAGGATAAGGCCCATTTGAGGACTTGGGCCCAATTTGGAAAATTGGGCCATAGATGGTCCATAACTGGACCTTCGTGATTATGAGAGATTGGGCCATTAGTATGCCAAATGTTTGGACCAAGAGAGATGTTTGGGTCGAAGGGGTAAGGCCCATATGAAGGGATGGGCCCAATTGTGAAAATTGGGCCATTTTATGGGCTTTGGCCTATTACTTGACTATTGGGTTTTATAGTGTGAGTTGGACTTTGGGCTTGGAACCCAATTATTAATTGGGTGTTGTTTGATGTTGACAGTTCAGGAATTTGTCAACCAGCAGCTGGGTTTTATCCGCGGGACTTCAGCAGTCTCAAGTGAGTTATCCTCACTATACTAAGGGGGCTAAGGCACCAAGGCCGACCCATTGGATTCAATATCTTAATAGTTATTGATATGTTGAGTTTGAGTTAGTAATGTATGCCAGTTGTTATGCTAGTTTGGTAGGTCGGTAGGACTACCTGTGATACTGATTGATTACCTGTATGTGCATTTATCTGTTACATGTCAACATGTTATGTGGGATGGGTTGAGGTTGTACTGCTCCGTGCGGTAGCCAACAAACCCCAGAGTATCCCAGATATGGGCTGAAGGTCCGGTAGGCATTCCAGACTCATACTGAGGACTTGGGAGCAGTCCAGACTCAAGCTGAGGGCCCGGTAGGCATTCCAGATTTGTATTGAGGGCTCGGTGGCAATCCAGATGTGAGTTGAGGGCTCGGTAGGCATTCCAGACTCACACTGTGGGCCCAGGGGTATTCCAGTCTGTAAAGTTGTGGACCCGTTACGTGTTGTTCTGTTCAGTTTGTTATGTTATGATATTGCTGACATAGTTATGTGGATTGTATGTGTATCGGTATTTTGGGGGTAACTCACTAAGCTTTCACACAGTTTTAGTTTATTGTTTCAGGTACATCAGATGATTGCAAGAAGACAAAGGCGTGATCGTACAACTCCTCATATTTCATGGTTTTATGATCGGATTTTGGGGATACTCTGATGTTTAAACTATTTTGAAAGCTAACTGTAATCACTTAATGGTTTTTTAAATGTTTTAAAAAGTTTTAAATTGGCTTGAATTTTATGGGTGTTACATTGCGAGACCCCACTCTTTAGACCGAAAACCCTCTTGACCGCTAACCACTTGGACCGAGAACCTTGACCGAAAACTACCTTTTTGATTGAAACCTTTAGACGGAAATCAAGAGATTTCGGTTAGGATAGGCCGAAATCTCAAAACTTTTAATTGGTGGCACACATTCCAATGAGATAAATTACACATTTCGAGGTAAGTGTTACATCATATTTTACCCCATATTTATATGCCAACCGAAATCTCTTCCTCATTTCTCACATTTCACTTCGAAAACTTCTCAAATTTGCTCTTAACATTCATAAAAGAACCTTCATATCTTCATATCATTACCCAAATTATCTTCAAATATTCTTAAGAACAACTCCAAACATTCAAACCATTTCCAGGAACTCTTTCACACCTTGTAATTAATCTTACACAAATTACTGTTATTTAACATTTGAATGGTTAGTTTATCTAATTTACATATACATTAAGTGTTAAATTCTATTAGGATACGATTATTTTCGCATGTTCTAACACGAAGAACGTCACTACCACATCGTACCCAATCAAGAACACACGCTCGAGGTGAGTTCATACCCCTACGTTTTCACTTATTTCCATGTTTTTTTTTGTGTGTGAGGGGGGGGGGGGGATACAAGTAAAACAAAAGGAATCTTGTGTTAATATCTAAACTATTTCAAAATTGCTTCAATTGTCGTGTTTACCAATATATATATATATATATATATATATATATATATATATATATATAGGGAAATGATCAAATGAGAACACCTAAAAGGTTGAGAACGCGAGAACATGTATATTTATTTGTGATTCCATGTATTCATTTGTGTAGAAATGATAATTTTTTACGCACAATCAACATGAATATGTTTTTTCTTTTCAATTGAAATTAAAGGCAGAAAAATTTATCAATTTTCCACAAATGAATACATGGAATCACAAATGAATATACTTTGTTCTCGCGTTCTCAACCTTTTTGGTGTTCTCATTTGATCCTACTCCTATATATATATATATATATATATATATATATATATATATATATATATATATATATATATATAATTAAGATTCTACAGCCTTAGAATTGATGTTTTCGCCTTAACTCCTGTTCCTTGTTTGGGTGGTCTTAGGGTAAAATCATTTATTCGACTGTCTTTCAATCTTATTTATATATGCCTTATATATGTATATATATATATATATATGTGTGTGTGTGTGTGTGTATATATATATATATATATATATATATATATATATATATATATATAAATTATTTCAACACGTACGTTAAACAAAAAGAATATTTTCGCAACTTATTATATTACCGTTTGTACAAAATGTTAAATTTCATGAAATATCTTTATCTCATAATTACGAATATACACATTCAAAGTTGTCAAACATACAAATGTGTTCATTTCAACAAAACATACTCGTTAAACTATAATATGTATAATTTATGGAACATACATATCATTTTACTAGTAAGGGATGCAATACAAAAATAATTATATAAAAGTATAATTATTTACACTACGATCACACTAAGAATGGAGACACACTTACAATTTATTCATTACAAAATGGCTTTTCATTATTCTATACGTAACCGTCAATATAACTTTGTGATACACACTTCAAGTACTTATCTAAGTGCCAACAAAAGCAATGAATTATAACCAGAGTCTCCTGGAGGGAGAGCGTGACACTTGTGTATAGATCTATATGAGACTAACAATCCCGCACCTAAACTGTTAGCTACAGTTGCGTCGGCAGGCCTGGGGTGACAAATGTCGTACCAATTCCGACACCTGAAAAACGTCGTATCAGACCATCTTAGGTCATCAAGCATGGTTATAATAACTCACAATTTGGTATTGAACAATACGATTAGTGTACGAATACGTACATTACTTCAAATAGTTTTATTTAATAATAAAAATACAATCCAATATTTTACAATACAAGTGGTAGTCCGAGACACATACATTAAAAAAGGTTTCATACAAGTACAATTACAAAACACTATTTTCCAGTACAACAAAACTTACATTTAAGGGAACATTCATTTTTACATGGTTTTATTCAATAATAAAACTACATTATACTATTCCAGAGTACATTAATACTTACACATTTTGGTCTTAAGGTACTAAGACTACAATGCATTTACAACCAGAAATATAAGATTTTCTGGAAGAACACATTTACATTTTCAAGGAACAAATGACAGGCTTCTAATACAAAAATGCTTATGAACTGAACAACTTAATTGTTGAAGCTCTTTTCAAAATCACTTGTATTCTCAGGGGATCAATAGACAGGTATCCACACAGGTTTTTTAGAAGACGGAGTATCATAGAGCCACGTCTTTTAGTTTTTGCTATACATTTTGGTGTCAAGTATACAATGATTTGAATACAGATGTAAAAACTATACATTATCAACATGATGTTTGTTGTACTTTGATTAGTATTATTCAATTGTTGTGATACTATACATGACGTCATCTGCCCTCGAACGTTTCCGCCATTCTGATTTGGGGGTGTGACTTGATAAAAGAATCTCTTGATGACTTTGAACCTTTTTTGAAAGATACAAAAATCCAGAAGCCATAATCACAGGATCGGAGTTCCAATTACAAAGAGAAGGACATAGTTTACTTGATCAATCCAAAGAGAAAACAAGGTTCAACGTCGGTTACCAACCGAGAAGGATGGAGATATGAGAAATTAATGGGCTTAAGCTTCAGAAAGTGATAGAAATCAAAACCAGAAGCTAAATTCCCCGTACATAAATATGGTTAATCATCAATAAAATACTCAAAAATTTCAAGTAAAACTATAAAACAAAATGCTAGACGACTTAACTTTAAATCTACACTTAAGAAAAGTAGCAACCAATTTCAAATCTAGAGGCAGTTACTTGTTGGAGCAATTGACTTGTATCGCCAAAAATATGGGATTAAGTTATTAATTAGTATACTAAAATTATTTAAATTTAATACGAGCGTCATTTTAATTTTTAGTTTCTAGGTTATATATGTGCGAGAAAATTATTTGCTGATGGCCTAGAAAATTGCCAAGCGACAAAGAAATGATGTAGAAAAGAGACATGTTGCTAATGGTGACAACTGGTGACACGACACGACGTGACAAAAATACACGACACAAAAGAAAATTTGGATGAAACTGAAATTCGAATTCATGTTCGTTTCATGTTCATGTCAAGTGTAAAAAACATGATATAATGTCGTGTTCGTGTTCAAGATTCGACACATAATTGACACGATTTAACATTTGTCTGTCGTGCTTTTCGTGTTATATATGATTAAATATTAATTAAATTAATTAATTGTTATTTTATGTCATATTTGTCGTGTCGTGTCGTGTTTGTTGTTTTTTAATTGGTTTGTTTTCATATTAGTTAAAAAACACGACGTCGTGTCGTGTTGTGTTCGTGTTATATAAAATCTTGTCGTGTTTCTGTCGTGTATTACACGCGTTTATTAAAAAAGATAGATATAAATACATTTATATATAATTTAATTAGGTGTGAGACCCATGTATTATACGAGTTTATTAAAAAAAATTATATCAGTCATCGTAATTAGACAATGTAAACTTTTGTAAATAGCGTCTTACATTTAATAAAATAAAAAAGAATGAACGAATTTACAATTGTTGTTAACATTACTATTTTAACGAATACAATGACATGACAATTAAATGAAAAATGGAAAACACAAGAGGCAATTGAAAAAAAAAATAATTTTAAAAATCATAGAAAAATGACATGTGTCAAATTCATTGAGACGTCGACACTTGGAAAAAATGATTTTAATTAATTGTAAAATATGCAGAAAAGTTCCATTATTTTACATTTTTTTGATAAATTCATATTTTTTTGAACAAAAATATCATGTTTAATTAATATTTTGTCGAAATTAATAAAAAATTATTTATTTTTTATTATAATAGAAAATAACTGATCATCGTATAAAATTATAAAATTGAATAATGATGATTTTTTTATTTTAAAAAAATTTA
Source organism: Lactuca serriola (assembly GCF_051521515.1). Classification (NCBI taxonomy): domain Eukaryota; kingdom Viridiplantae; phylum Streptophyta; class Magnoliopsida; order Asterales; family Asteraceae; genus Lactuca; species Lactuca serriola. The sequence goes on along the minus strand of NC_136411.1, from coordinate 163,945,517 downwards.
GAACTTTATTAATTTTTTATTTTATTTTTTTTAAAACTTTTACAAATATTGCCTTTAATTTACTTTCAAATGATGATGATGGGCCGAACGTTAACTCTAAGGCGGTAAGACCCGGGTCGTTAGACATTTATATTTCGTCTCTAGCTTACGCACAAAATGTATTTAATGCTATTCTTACTCTTAAACCCTAAACCCTTTGCCCTGGCAGGAAGAACACAAGTCACCTACTACAATCCATCGAGTCTTGTCCACTTTTTATGCTCTTTTGATTCCCACAACAATCGAGAAGTTGCATATTTACCCGATAGGAGAAGTTTGAGTTCAGTTTGTAAGCAGGTAGAAGCATAAATGGCGATTGATGGGAGTTTTAGTGTTGAATATGAGTTGCAAAGGTTTCTTCTTCGGTGTCCCAAGCTTGCGGCTGCTCCCCAATTAGATAACTTAGTCAAGAAGGTATTGAGGAGTTCATCTTTTCTCCAAGGACCTTTTTTACATGTTGCTCTTCTCTCGCATCTAATTTTGGGTTTTTTCATATATGCTATCTACAGGGGAAAATTTTAACAGAGGAAGAGTTGGTTGATGGAGTAGCTGAGTTACTTTTACATCCTCGATATACAATTCCATTAGTGGGATGCTTTCGTCCAATTGCACGTAAGATAGTTGATCGGGTTGTGGCTTTACTACATTTGGTGCCTGATTTGACATCAAATTCCCATGATTCAATGATTGAGTTCGATGATGGAAGATTATTTAAGGATGCTGAAAGTTCAGATTATGAACGAGATATTTCTGTTATTAATTTGTATGTCAAATATGGGAGAGGTCTGGGACTTCACGAGCTTTCCTGTTTGGCATTTTCACGAACACTTGATATGCTACCTTATCTTTCTGGGTAAGTTCACTTTTACACTCTCCCTTCTCTCTCAACTATGCTCCACACTAACTTACCCTGGTTACTTTATTCAGGTCTGTAAGGGATTACTTTAAGTTTGCACCTCCCCCATTCAAAAGGATAATGGAAAAGGAATCAATGGCCCAGTCATTAGTGCAGGTACTATTTCTAAAGCTTACCCTGTTCTATTTCCTTTGAGATTATGTCAGTCATTGGCCTATACAGGTAAGCCCTCTTATGGCAATTGCCTAATTTTGCTTCTGATTTTATCAGCCAGGAACACATCTATTAGATGCTGTGCGAGTATCATATCGTCTCCTTTTAGCAGAGCCTGAGGTTTTTGCTAAGCTATGGGATTGGTCATGTTATATGGACCTTGTACATGAAATCACTGGTTTTAATGGAGAAAATACAGAGCTTTTGATGGACATAAGATGGTGTGCAGTGCAAACATTAACAATGGTTTTGAAGATGAGTGACAAGTTTATTAGAAAAAGTAAGACGAGTGACATGGCAACTTCAGAGTTTGGGTTCGATGATGAAAAAGCATATGGGTGTTTATTAAGGTTAGTTTTTTCATCAGTGACAGAGTGAATTTATTTCTGATTTATTCACTTCTTATATTATTTATGTTTATTTGTTTATAGGTGGAAGGAATTTCTTCAGGACGTATCTTTAGAGAAGGCTAATTGGTATCTTGAACCATTTAGGGAAAACACAAGTGTAGGGCAACCAAATTGGAGCAATATGGAGGCAAAATGGTAAAGCATTATTATTATTAATCTAATTATTTTATATGCAACATATCTTCCTCTATTGTTCTTTCCTTTTATACTATTTGAAGTTATTTTGTTATGCTATTAGGGATACGCTTAAAACTGGAAGTCCTTTTGTTTTAACATCTGCTGTGAAGAAAAGTTTTGAGATGGTATTGTTGGCAGTGAGTCAGAGGTGGCCTGTTCTTCTTTATGGTCCAGCTGGCGCAGGCAAAACTGCTCTCATTAGCAGGTTAGCCCAGGGTCATGGGAGTCAAGGTATGTTCTTTTTGTTTATACTATTTGAATTTCTTAATTCTTTCACAGCTTTAAATATTTCCTTTTTATATCTGATGTTTTCCCCCTTTTAGTTCTTTCTATTCACATGGATGAGCAAATTGATGGAAAAACACTAATCGGGAGTTATGTATGTGCTGAACAACCTGGTGAATTTAGGTGGCAGCCTGGTTCCCTTACTCAGGTTAGTTAGTTCATTTTTTTTTGTACTTGATTAGTTATCTGTAGTGTAACTCTAATATGTACGTTTTTGTTTTGCTACTTATAGGCTATCATAAATGGACTTTGGGTTGTTTTTGAGGACATTGATAAAGCTCCTGCAGATGTACAATCCATCTTGTTACCTTTGCTAGAGGGTGCTACTTCATTCTTAACAGGCCATGGGGAGGTTTGTTGTAGTTAAATCCTTAAAATAGGCAATACTAAGTATACCTAGTTTATACAAAGGATTCCTTCAAGGATACACTTTGAGTCATTTTCCACTGTATGCAGGCAATAAGGGTTAGTGAAAGCTTTAGGCTTTTTTCTACAGTATCGAGCTCAAGATTAGATGCCTCATCTATGACAACAGGTCTGTGATCACATATTTATAGTTAATTCCCTTTTGTGGGTGAAGGGCTTAATGGTCAAGATTTATTTTTTCTTTTTCGTCATTTGATATGTAGGTAGGAACTCCCTTGGTGCACTATGGAGGAGAGTAATGATTGGTTCATCAAGTAGTAGTGACTTAGAAAGTATTTTGAAAGCCTGGTACCCAGATTTGGAATCTCTTTGTGGAAAACTTATAGGTGCTCATTAAAGTTTTTACTTTGAAAGCTTCATCCTTTTTGGCATAAACCAATATATTAAAATCTTTTTCCATCTTGCAGAAACCTTTGAAAAGGTTAATCATCTCACAGGCTTTCAACTAGGAACTTCTGTTACTCTCTCATCTGCTGGCAGGTTTTCACTGAGGTATTTAGCCATGATTGTAGATTACTAGTTTCTTATTTATGGATAGTGATTTACTTATTTACCCTTCTGTACAGGGATCTTTTGAAGTGGTGCAAGAGAATTGCAGGGTTGGGTTTTCATTTTATGGGTGAAAGGCTGTCAGGTCATGTGGCCAAGTGCATCTATCAAGAGGTTTTAATAAACTCTAGCTCTTCTTTTTTCCCATATTTCTAACTTTCTTGATTTATTAATATGATGTTGTTTTGTAGGCTGTTGATGTTTTTGCAACTTCTTCAAGCTCAGTGGAAACACGAATGAGAATTATGAGAGAGTTGGCAGAGATTTGGGGAATACCAATTTCAGATGCTGAGACTTTGTTTCCTGTTGATAAGCCTGTTGTTCAGGTTTCTCTTCTTATAATATGAGATATATTGATACCAGAAAATCTAGTTACTCTTATTAATTTAATATCATACATTAAACATCTGCAGGACTTGAGGTCTGATATACGTATTGGGCGAGTAACTCTTCAACGCACACGTATACCTGTAAGTTATACTATTTCGTATAATTATATTTAAAAAAAATGTATAATCATACCTTTTGCTTCTTTTAATTATATATGTGTAATGTGCTTTTTATAGACATCTTCTGTGAACAAATCATTTGTTGAGATTCGTACTTCATTGCATATCCTTGAAAGAATAGCTGGATCTGTTAAGTATAATGAGCCTGTTCTTTTGGTTGGTGAAACTGGTACTGGAAAGACAACTTTAGTACAGAATCTAGCTGCAAGACTTGGTCAAAAACTTACAGTTTTGGTATGGTTATTAACAAAATCTGATTAAATTTTCCTCAATGAGATAAATAGCTTATAATATATTTTTGCTGAAATTTATGTTGCAGAATTTGAGTCAGCAAAGTGATGTTGCAGATCTGTTGGGAGGTTTTAAACCTATGAATGCACAATTTTTATGCCTTCCGCTTTATCAGGAGTTTGAAAGTCTCTTTAGAAGTACCTTCTCTTCAAAGGTAAAATCTATCTAAATCCTAAACCCTAAGCCCTAAAAACCCCAAAGTTAAACACGAAACCCTGATGTCTTTTGGTGATCAAATGCAGGACAATGAGAATTTTCTTGCCATACTAAGAAAATCAGTCAGTGACAAGAATTGGAACGTGTTATTTAGTGGTTTACAAAAGGGTGTTCGTACAGTGGTCAAAATTGGAAAGCAGAAGCCTGGTGTAAAAAGGAAAAGACCTTTAGGGGAAAACCTAATAAAATCATGGGAAAAATTCTCTTTAAAACTTGAAGCAGCTCAGGGTCAGATGAATGCTTCAGATGGGATGGTTTTTTCATTTGTAGAGGGAGTTTTTATCACAGCTTTGAAAAATGGTGACTGGATATTACTAGACGAGATCAATTTAGCCCCTCCAGAGACTCTTCAGAGAGTAATTGGTGTTCTTGAAGATGAAGGTGGGTCCCTTTGTTTAGCTGAAAGAGGAGATGTTGATTATATATCTAGACACCCGAATTTCCGTATATTTGCTTGTATGAATCCCGCAACTGATGCTGGAAAAAGAGATCTTCCATTGTTTTTAAGAAACCGGTTTACAGAGTATTTTATGGATGATGTGTTGGAAGATGAGGATTTGAAACTGTTCATCAATCGGTTCATGGAAGCAGACAATTCAGTCAAAGATATCACTACCAAAATCTTGAAATTTTATAAAATAGCAAAAAAGGAATCTGAAGAGAGGCTACAAGATGGGGCGAATCAAAAACCGCAATACAGTTTAAGGTCTCTTTATCGTGCAATGGAATATACAAAGAAGGCAAGGCGAGCTTTTGGATTTTTAAAAGCTATTTATGATGGATTTTCAATGTTCTTTCTTACAATGTTAGATCCTCCAAGTGCCAACTTAATGAAGAAGTTAATTACAGGATACCTTTTAGATGGAAAAGACCCTTCACATGTGTCATTCGATAGGTACATTGTGGTTGGGAAAAACACCAAAAATGAAGAGTTTTTAGAGAATTATGTTTTGACAAAAAGTGTGAGAGATCAACTTAGCAACTTGGCACGTGCTATTTTTATAGGAAGGTATCCGGTTCTTTTACAGGGGCCCACATCTAGTGGAAAAACTAGCCTTGTTCAGTATCTTGCTGCAATCACTGGGCATGAATTTGTTCGAATTAACAACCATGAACACACTGATTTACAGGAGTATTTGGGTTCTTATATAACTGATGCAAGTGGGAAACTTGTTTTCCAAGAAGGGGTGTTGGTTAAAGCGGTTAGAAATGGTCATTGGATAGTTCTTGATGAACTTAATCTCGCCCCTTCTGATGTTCTGGAAGCTTTAAATCGGTTGCTTGATGATAATCGTGAACTTTATGTTCCTGAATTATGTGAAACTATTCACGCACATCCAGATTTTATGCTTTTTGCTACTCAGAATCCACCGACTTTTTATGGTGGACGAAAGATGCTTTCTAGAGCTTTCCGGAATCGGTTTGTTGAAATCCATGTTGATGAAATCCCGCAAGATGAATTGAGTACAATTTTGGAAAACCGTTGCAAAATTCCGGGTAGTTATGCGAAGAAAATGATTGAAGTCATGATAGATCTGCAAAAACATAGACAAAGTAGTAAAGTTTTTGCGGGAAAACACGGGTATATTACCCCGCGTGATTTGTTTCGGTGGGCTGATCGGTTTAGGATGTTTGGGAAATCCTATGAAGATTTAGGGCGCGACGGTTATTATCTGTTGGCTGAAAGACTGCGTAATGATGTGGACAAGGAAGTTGTTCTAGAAGTTTTGAAGAATAAGCTGAGGATTAAGCTTTGTAGAAGTGTAATGTACAAGGAGGATGAATCTCTCAACTTGCAAAATTCGGTGGCTACTCCCCGTGATCTTGGAAGGCATGTGTTTCATATTTGTTTATGTTCCTTATTTTTCGCTAACTTTGTCTTACTTTTTTTTTTTGGGTAATTCAGGGTTGTGTGGACTGATAGTATGTGGAGGTTGTACTTTCTTGTTGAGCGGTGTTATAGGTTACGTGAACCGGTGCTTCTGGTTGGAGAAACTGGTGGTGGGAAGACAACAGTATGCCAGCTGTTAAGTATTGCCTTGGGGTCCAAGTTACACATATTGAATTGCCATCAATACACAGAAACTTCTGATTTTCTTGGGGTTAGTATTATTCTCTTTTAATAAGCTTAATGGGCTCTAATCACTTGATCTGGAAAGCTATACATGGCTGTTTCTTTTTGACTTCACTTGAACAGAATGACTTAATGGGCTAATTCAAAAACCTAGGTTAATGTATGATGACTCTTAACTTTTTACCTATTAGCCTATTCTTTTTTTTTCCTCATAACTCATATCACATTAAATTGGATGAAGATTGTTAGAATTGATGAACATTGTACTTTTTTTGGCATGTAAGGGTATAATTGTCATTTAGTTTCATTCATATGGTTTATTCGGTCTAGAAAAGAAACATACCTTATGTATACAAACATTTTGTGCATACAAACATCATTACCCATTCAGCCACTTTAATCATACATGACTTACCAAGTAAATAAAGAAACGACCTTTAAGTTCTCTTTATTTTTGAATTTAAGAAGCTTATTGGAATGTTTGAGTTGTTTATAATGTACATATTCTTATGCAACAGGGATTTTATCCTGTTCGAGAAAGATCAGAAATATCTTTGGACTACAAAAATTTGTGTGAGGAATTGCAGGCTTCAAAAGCTTTTAAGCACTTCCCTCATGATGCTGTAAGTTTTAACTTTAAAACATTATATGATTTTTTTGATGTATTTATGGTCCTTAACAATACAATTATATTGTTACAGACGATTTCATTGGACATTAATCAAGCTTCAACAACACTTGAGCAAGTGACTAAGATGATAAAATATTACAGGGAAGCTCAAGTCCATCATGCTGATGTCACCCAAAATGAAGTTGATACTTTTGAAGAAATTAGGAATCGCTTATCTTTACTTCATCAGAAGTGGGGCACAATCTTCACTTGGCAAGATGGTCCTCTTGTTGAAGCAATGAAGAATGGTGACATGTTTCTTGTGGATGAAATTTCATTGGCAGATGATAGTGTTCTTGAAAGATTGAACAGTGTCTTGGAGCCTGAAAGGAAACTGGTATGTTTTTCTTTCATATATTTTTTCTTATTCAATCTTTATTGAAACTAATTTCTTCGGTTCAACAGTCTTTGGCTGAGAAAGGTGGATCTGATCTTGAGAAGATTATAGCACACCCAAAGTTTTTCATACTCGCAACAATGAATCCTGGGGGCGATTATGGTAAAAAGGAATTATCCCCTGCACTTCGGAACAGGTTTACTGAGATATGGGTCCCACCTGTGACTGAGATGAATGAGCTCAAATGCATAGCATTAGAAAAGTATGTGATTTATTTATATCTTGTGTGCAAAATATTTTGTGAGTACTTGTTACAAGTCCCTAATGCATGTCCCGAATTGCAGGATCTCAAATCCTGAAATCTCTTTCGTGGTGGATGTTATGATAAGTTTCTGGGAGGTATGATAATTTTAGGAGTACAATATTGTAACTGTTTTTTATAGTTGGTTAACGAGTGTTTGGTTTTTGGTGTTTGCAGTGGTTCAATCAGTTACAAACTGGAAGAACCCTTACAGTGAGAGATCTCTTGTCTTGGATAGATTTTATTAATGTGACTGATGGAAGTTTAAGTCCGGAAGTTTCCATGTTGCATGGTGCTTTTCTTATTTTGCTTGATGGATTAAGCTTAGGTATGATTTCCAATGATCTTTTCACCTCTAGTAACTACTGCTTTTATGATGGTGTCATTTGTTTTCACTGAAACACTCTTTAAGATAATATTTGTTCTTCATTCTATTTCTTATGTTCATATGGTGTTTGCTTTTCTTATTATTTATTAGGTACAGGAATTTCGAAGAAGGAGGCTGAAGACTTGAGGGAAAGATGCTTGTCATTTCTTATGGAGCAATTAAAGGTACTGTTCAATATATTAATCACTTGTGTTATGTATTTTGACTATTTTCAAATCTTTTTATTTATTGTTAATTAGTTACTGAGTAACTGATATTTATATTTGCTGCATCAGGAGAGCAAACTGAGATTGAATAAGGTAAGTGTTTTGACGGATGAAAACTATGGTTGGTCTGATCTTCTGAAATCTGGTGAGGCACTGTCTAGTAATGGCATGGAAATCGACACTCATTTTGGAATTCATCCATTCTACATTGAAAAAGGTTGACCATTAATTTTGATATATGTTGACCTTAAATTGCTATTAAGATACTTATATTTAATACGAGGTATTTTTCTGTACCTTAGGTGACAACCATTTAGAGACTAAAGGATTTGACTTTCTGGCACCAACCACCCGCAGAAATTCCTTGCGTGTACTCCGTGCTATGCAGCTTAAAAAGCCTGGTATTTTTTTTTCCTTCTTTCTAATGATGTGTTTTATAATTTGTGACACTATTTACTGTGTTTACAATTACATGATGTTCTTACTTGTCTCTATCTTATTATGCATTGTAGTTTTGTTGGAAGGAAGTCCAGGTGTTGGAAAGACAAGTTTAGTCCTTGCTCTTGGAAAATTCTCTGGACATTCTGTTGTTCGGATTAACTTATCAGAACAGGTCATTAAATTTCTGCCATTTTCCTTTTTTTTTGGCTGTGTATTTTGGATATTTCTAAATACTGATGTTAATATGTACGATGGCTAATTAAACCATAGACTGACATGATGGATCTACTGGGATCTGACTTACCTGTTGAAAGCGATGAAGGAATGCAGTTTGCTTGGTCTGATGGCATCCTGTTGCAGGTAAAAACAATATTTTATCCATTTTCCTAGTTTTTTCTAGATTTTATAACCAACTTTGTGAGTATGATACAGGCTTTGAAGAATGGATCTTGGGTTTTGCTGGATGAACTCAATCTCGCTCCTCAATCTGTTCTAGAGGTTTGACTTTGACTTATATCCTATTAATTTTCCTGTGGAGTTTTAAATTTTGCCAATATCTGTACTAACATATTTGTTGAAATAGGGTTTGAATGCCATTTTAGATCATCGAGCAGAAGTTTTTATACCTGAGCTTGGTCATACTTTCAAGTGCCCTTCATCTTTCAGAGTTTTTGCATGTCAAAACCCTACCAGTCAAGGGGGTGGGAGGAAAGGCCTTCCTAAATCTTTTCTCAATCGCTTTACAAAAGTATATGTTGATGAATTGGTAGAAGAAGATCATAAGTACATCTGTGGGACTTTACACCCATCTGTCCCAGAGGATTTGCTTTCAAATCTGATTAAGTTCAACAAGCGTTTGCATGAGGACACAATGGTAAATCATAAATTTGGACAAGATGGATCCCCATGGGAGTTCAATCTTCGAGATATTATTCGTTCATGTCAGATCATAGAAGAGGCTCCTGAAGGCTCAAAATCCGATTGCTTTCTCAACACTGTATATATCCAAAGAATGCGTTCATCCACAGATCGTCAACAAGTCATTCAGATATATGAACAGATTTTTAAGGCAAAACCTGTCATAAATTTATACCCGAGGGTTCAGGTTACTCCTGAGAATTTGATAGTTGGAAACACACATGTCAAAAGGACTAATATGCAATCATCAACAGTATCTTCTTGTGACCTAAAAATCCTGCCAGGTGTCCGACAAAGCTTGGAAACCATGGCACAATGTTTGCACCATCAATGGTTGGTCTTGCTGATTGGTCCAGCTGGATCTGGTAAAACTTCTTTGATAAGGTTAATGTCACATCTCACTGGAAACATCCTACATGAACTTAACCTTTCTTCTTCTACTGATATATCTGAGTTACTCGGATGCTTTGAACAATACAATGCTATTCGCCATTATCGCCTTGTTATTGAACATGTTGAGCGTTACATAAAGGCATACAGTTGTCGCCAGTTTGAAAAGTCAACCCAAGAGTTTACAAAACAGAAGGATTTGATTGGGCGATGGCTTGCATTCTCATCAAGTTTAGATAACAGTTCTGTGAGTTTTGTTACCAATGAAAATTGGAGTAGGGGAGTCTTCCGTTCTCTTCCATTGTTGGTTGATATCATTGAGAATCTACTACTGGATTTGGAAAACGATAGTGAACATCTGAATAGATTGTTGAAGACTGTTAAGAAGTTGCAGGATGATCAAAGGAAGATGCTGTATCCTGCAAAGTTTGAATGGGTGACTGGATTGCTAATTAAGGCTATAGAGAATGGAGAGTGGATTGTTCTAGAGAATGCAAATCTTTGCAACCCTACGGTATGTAAATCTTTTTAAAGTTTGATTATTAGTGTGATTTCCTTGATTAACCTTTTTTGGTTTTCTCTTAATATAGGTTCTTGATAGAATCAACTCTCTGGTTGAGCAATCCGGATCGATAACAGTTAATGAATGTGGTACCATAGAAGGAAAACCAATGGTTCTTCATCCTCACCCTCAATTTCGGATGTTCCTCACTGTAAACCCTACATATGGTGAAGTATCAAGAGCAATGCGAAATAGAGGTGTTGAAATTTACATGATGCAGCCTTATGGTGAGAATGAGCTCATAGATGTGAAGAGATTTCTAGCCCTTTCAGACATACCTGGTGAACATTTAGTCAATGCAATGGCTAAAGCACATCTTTCTGCTAAAAGAGACGGGTTGAAACATAATGTTAGCATTTCAAACCTTGAGCTTATGCGGTGGATACAGTTATTTCAACGGCTTGTTACAAATGGAAATCAGGCAATGTGGAGTTTGAAAATTAGCTTTGAGCATACTTATCTTTCTTCTTTGGGAGAAATTGAAGGGAAAGATATTATTAATGAAGCAATTGGTTCTTACTTGTCAACACCCGAACTTCACAATTGCAGTTCTCTATGCTTACCTGGCGGGTGGCCCACAACCTTGAATGTATGTGATTTTGTATGGTACTCAAGAGAAACATCTGTAAAACAAAATTGTATGTATCTGGAGTATCTTGGTGCTCAAATGGCCTCACATTCATTTCGGGCTTCTTTGGGTCGAATGGATAATGTTCAATGTCCAAGTGATTCCATGAGGGGATACTTGGTGGATTTAGAGACATTGCATGCCATGACATTTCCAAAAGCTGATGTGGCAGGGTTGGACAAAGTTAACCAAACAAGATTCGATTTTGCATTCACGAACAAAAGGCTTTTGTTTGCAGCAAACTGGACCATGGAACAGGCTACTGAAAGTGACCTTAAGTTGTATCTTCTATGGTTCGGGTGGTTAGGTGATCATTTAAACAGACATTGTTCATTCTTTTCTTCTTTCCGGAAACTTCTGGAAAAAGAATTGGATCATTCTATTTGGAACTACATTAGAACATCTCATGGATCACAATCATCACCAATGCTTTCACTGGATTTTGGAACATCAACTCCATCAGAATCAGAGTCTATTAGCCGAAATCTTTCTAATGCAGTGAAGTGTGTTGGGTTGTTGAGGGTTAGTTATCAACAGTGGCATAATGAGAGTGAGTTTAAGTATAGTGAACAAACTCGGTGTTTCATTCCTGTCTTGCAATCTTTAAAAAGGCTTGAAGAAAGAATCCTTGATATGCTTGTTGAGTCTCCTTTCTTTGATGTGCTTTTTGTACTTTATAAAGAGCTCATTAATGATCACTTATCTGCTTGGAATGGGTTAGTTTCGTCTCAGTATGATTGCATGTTAATTTCATGGAGGTCTTTGGTGAAAGATGCTAAAAAGCTGAAGGAGTTTTGTGCAAACGAAGTGGAAAATTTTCAGGTACACTTTCTTAATCTTAAACCACTTCACCCTTAATATTCTTATTCACAATTTTCTAAGAATGGACTTAAAATATTGTGTAGAATGAAATGAAGAATTTGGAAAGAGTTCTTTCTTGGGCTTTGAGCTCACAGAGGTCATTACTGTGGGCATATGGTGGTCATCCGTCTTCACCTTCATCTGTTGAGATATATAGAAAGCAACAGCAGCTTGTCAATCTTTGTCATTCAATTTGGACAAAAAACATCAACTTGCAGGAATTAGGTACATCTTTATTTTTTTCTTGTAATTGCTACGAGTCTATTCTTATCATTATTGTTATTTATTCTGCATGTGTTTTTGTAGACCATAAAGGCTATATTGAGGCTGCTGTTGCTACCAATCCTGAACTACGCTTTCTTGCCATGCAAGGTAAAGTATTAACACTTTTTGGTTGTAAATTTTCTTACTTATTGTATGCTACACAATGAAGCAATCTACCTAGAAGCATTTTGTACATTCATCATGAACTATTATTTTTTTCTGTATGAAGGTGTTTGCATGTCTGCATTTATCATGAGCAAAGTAGATGAAGACGACCATGATGTTTTAACTCAGTTGGAGGAGATGTATCAGGTATTATCATGCATGAAATTTCCATTTTTCTCTTCTGTATACGAAGATTTGAAACGATAAAAAGTGGAGGCTTATGTTAATTTTGCAGGTGCTTTCGAGTAAGTTCCATTACGAAAAGGACAAGATGGAAAGAAATGCTGGGACCAATGACATAGCTTCTCTTTTTGGTGCTCTATCTAGTTGTTGCACAATGAACCCTGACATGTTATGCCTACCTTCTGGTTTCAACTGTTGGCTTGATACTCTGCCTTTAAATGACAACAATAGTTTTGGTCTTGATATGAGGCTTCTTCAAGAGCTTTCCAATATCATCACTCTTGATGGGAAGGAACTGGAATCCGTAAGATTCAATGCCATCTTTTATTGCTAGTATCTTCTTGCAGTGTTTGTGTATCCATCCAATATTTACCTTCTTACCCTTGGTCCTCTTCAGTGTGGGCTCATTTTTTTTTTCTTATGGGACTTGGGTATTGTTGTTGTTGTTGTATCAGATAAAAGGCTTTTGTGTTTGTGAATGTATCTTGATTTGGATTTACGTTTACTATCAATAACATGACCATTACTTTGTTTTCTAGGGTTTGTCACGTTTACGTTGGCTTCTAGAATCTACCTTGAAGTTTTCACTAAACTCTTCTTCAAGGCCTCCAACCGATTTCTCTCCTTATCAAAAAATCTCATGGGTTCTTGAAGCTTGGACCTCTGTCAATAATGGTCAGTGCAACTTTCTCCCTTCAGAGGCGATTTCAATTCCCCTTAAAATACCTAATTTATATGCTTATAAATCTTTTTACAGCACATGCAAGCATTTCTAGTACTGTTCTTGAAATGTGGTTTAATTGGCACACATCTTTGTGGAAGCATCACTCGAATCGTGAGAAGGTATGCATCGATGCATTGCAGTTTAAGGGCGATTTAGTCATTTGTTCAGGCAGTTACTTTTTGTTGTACTTGTTGCAGAAAAATTCAAGCCAACATGGGAATGCAGATCTGGTACCTGATATGCTTTTTGAGCCTGTGGCAACACTGGCTCTAGACAAGATTCTGTAAGGATTTATATACAAAGATTGTGTAAAGTTATTAGTCTCAGTTGGTAGTTCTTTCTGCTTACCACATTTAATTTGTTAATTTTTTTATGAAGGGGGAATCCAATTGGCATCAAGGGTCTTAATGCACATAGCTTGAAACTTGGAGTGGCTTCCTGTAATCTTTGGCTAAGTTCTCCACATGTTGCTGATTCCCGTAGTTTCTTTCTGTCATCTGCTAGATCGCTCTTTCAGCAGGTATATATTTTATTAAGAAGTTTCATGTTGTTAACAGGAGTTCCCAAATTCCTAATCTTGTTTTTCTGTTTTCATCCAGATAATACTTGCTCACGAGAAGTCCTTTGAAGCTGATAAATATTCTTTGATCAAATCTATATTCTTTTCAGCTCAGGTAAATTTTCTTATGGTAAAAAATATTTTTGTCTGAAAACAAGAGTCAACCGTATAATCTTCACATTTTCTTCTTCTATAACAGCAAGCAGATGTGCGTGTGATTATATCTCTTCTAGAATCATCAAACCACAATGTTTTGAAGTCCTTAATAAGTCCATTTATCAAGCCATTGCTTCATGCGCTATATGTCAAGAATTCTACAGGTAAACAGATAATAATTAATTGATTTGTGTTCTATTATATTAGTGCATTACTTAACCATTTTTTTGTGTGTAGATTCCTTGTTTGATCTTGGGTGTGCTTGGCTACGTATTGGGGGTTTACGTTATCATCTTCTACTATGCTGTGATGATGTGGATCCAGCTGTCAAGAAAAATTTGAAATATTTTCAACTGACAGAGAGGATTGCATCACTTGAACTTGATATAGAAGTAATTTTTTTTCTTGCATAAATTAATATGATATTAGTCTTTTTATCTTCAGATATTTTACAATGTTCAACTTCATACAGGTGCGTAAGGAGTGTGTCCAGCTGGCAGGATGTTTCTCTTTAAGTGAGGCTGACAAGGAAAAAACAGAATTACTAAACGATCTTAAAGCTGAAAGAACCAGACTCCAAAAACAGGTAATGTTTAGTTGTTTTTCAAAATTTTCTCCATCTGTATATAAATATGCTCATACATTTGCATGATGTGGTGCTTTTTTTTTTTTATCTTTAGGTTGTATTTCGATCTGATCCTAGGAAATTTAAGAAGCTGAGATCCGAATGTGATGAATTTATGAAATTGGTTGCAACACCATTTGATCTTTTAAAGAACATTGGGAATTTGAGTATGCAACGGGTTGCTGACCAAGTGCATAATTGGCAGGTATTGATGACTTATCTGAATGTAATTTACTTGTAAAGGTGAATCAACATCTACCACTATGGAAATTTTCTTATGTACGTGTCAATCTCCTATTTTTTGTAGGAAACTGCAACACGTTTTGTGGATCGATTATCCAATGAATACTCGGAGTATGTTGATATTGTTCAACCTGTTCAGATTGCAATATATGAGATGAAATTAGGCTTGTCATTGGTTCTTTCAAACAGCCTACGTGATCAGTTTTTGGATAGAGTTGGCCAAAAAGATATTGATGTTGTTTTGGTAATATATAAATCTTTTATCACATTTGTCAAAACAATATTATTGACGTAATCGGTGTGTTGATTCTTGATACTGACTTCATGAATGACAGGGGGTGATTTATTCGTTTATGAGGTTCCCTAGGGGCATATCGGGAAAAGTTGATTCTTGTGTAGACGACGACAGTTTCCATGCCAAACTTTCATCCTTTGATAAAGCCTTCCCTACTTACATTGGGGAAGCTGACGTGGCCATGGTGGAAACCTTGGTTACTTCTGCTAAAGACAATAATAGTGATGAAGTGGTCTGTTAATGTCTTAATTATACATCTTACAGTATAATATACAATCTAATTTATTTTTTCCATGGACTCTAAATTGACAAATGCATGTTTCATGTTGTAACAGGCATCTGCTTTGAAACTAAAAGCTTCAATTCATCAAAATATTCTTCATCGCGTGGTGCATTATGTTGCCCAAGCCCATTTTCTTGATGATGTATCTTTTAAGGTAATAATTTCTTGTTGCTGGAGTGTCAATATTTTAAAGAACTCTTACATTAGGACATATGCAACCATTCTTGTGTACTTACTATTTTATGTTTCTCAACATCAGCTCATGGATAGGATGTTTGATGAGTTTGCAAATCTCTGGATGAAAATGAAGATTCAAGTTAGAACCAAAGAAGAGCTTGATTCAAAACAGTACATATTCAGACCTCGTGCTTTTGACATTAAAAATGTCATTGAAATGGACGTATCTACCCTCGAAAGTTCGATTGCCAATGAAGCTTTCTCGGAGTGGCAGGAGTTGGCTTCAGAGGAAGCACCTGTTGAAATTGAAAAGGTAAGATTTCTATATGATAGAAGCATTCCCCTTGCTAAAATTTGTTAATTCAGTTGTACTAATGGAAGAAGTTGCTTCTTGTAGAAAAATACTGATGAAGAGGATGAAATGTTAGAGAAAGACTGGAGTCTACTGCTGGAATCTGCATTGAATGACATGATCAACGTCTATACTACAGTATTTGGCTCGGCAGATCTCCTTCAACCTGTCAGTTGACTTAATTGACTTTTTCTTCTGAGTTCTCTTCTATATATTCTTCATTTTCTTCATCTAGTTCTAACTTTTGTTTCTTTTATTCAGGCTGGATTATTTCAAGTGGCTGATTCTGATAGGCTAGGCTCTTTCTCGGACTCGTATGCCATGGGTACAAGAGTAATTAAAGGTGATTGTTTTTTCGGATTATAGGGTTTCCTTTTTAAGACACACAATTACAAATCTCATATTATTATTACTATTTTCAGATATGGAGGGCTTATTATGTTGGAATTTGGACTCCAAGCTTATTCCAGAACATGTACTACGCCTTTCCTTGGAGCATGATCGGAAATCAATGTCATCTCATCTACCGAAAAATTCTTACAATTTCTACAAGGTCTTGTGTTCTATTTCATTTTTTTTGTTTGTTAGATTATACATATATATTTTACTTTTTTGTTGTTAATTAACTTCTCTTGGTGGTTATATAGGATTCAAATGCTTCCATGTTGGCCAAGATGGTGGATCCAGTTATGAATCTTCAAAATCGGATTCGTCACCTTCTAAGCGAATGGGATGATCATCCTGCTCTTCAGAAAATTGTGGATGTGATTGATATGATCTTGTCTATACCTATGAACACCCCTCTTGCTAAGGTCATACATTAAACTGATAATCAGGGTTATAAATAATATAATTTAACTTCTACATCTTCTCATATATGTATGTTGTTCTTTTGTAGGCTTTGTCAGCCTTGCAGTTCTTACTTAACAGGGTCCGGAACCTTCAAGAAACTGTTTCAAAGTTTCCCCTTTCTGGTAAATATTTAATCTACTTCTTTTAGATTCACATAAACACTCATATTTATAGCTTTAATTTCTATTCAGTTTTCGCTACCTTTTCTCAGCTTCCCATTTTGCAATTTGCAGATCAGTTAGATCCGATTATTGGTCTTGTGTCCTCATGGCAAAAATTGGAGTTTGAATCATGGCCTGCTTTACTTGATGAAGTTCAAGCTGGATTTGATACTAATGCTGCCCAGGTAAAATATCTTAATTTGTTGGAAACAATTATGATTTACAAAGATAAAAAGTAAAAAGACCAAATTGACACTTTTTGAATTCCAATGCAGTTATGGTTTCCACTATACTCGGTTCTTAGGCAAAGTCAGTCTACTGATACTGATGACTATAGTCAGTCCACCATTGCGAGGCAAGTGCTTGTAATTTTATGAAAAGTATATATTAAAAAATAAATCAAAAGATTTTTAAACATATCTACTTTTTAATACAGCTTGGACGATTTTATTCGGACTTCCAGCATTGGTGAATTCAGAAAGCGTCTTCAACTTGTCTCTGCTTTCCATGGCCACATCAGCACTGGCATTAGTCAGGGATCAAATTTGAGGTTCTTCTTTCTTTCTGTAAAGTTGCTTTATTCTATTATTGTATGTGCTTTTTTACCTTATGCATTCTTTTATTATACACAGTCGTGGCCATGAGGACAATGTGAGGATTTTGTACAATACATTCGGATTCCACATTCAGTTCCTGCCTATGTAAGTGCTATTCTAACATATTATTATATTATTTAGTTATATATTATTTATTACATTATGTTTTGTGTTAAACGATCTATGTTCCTTTGTGTTTTAGTATTCTGGAGAGGTTAGCAGATAACAGAAAGAGCATTCAGGTGGAGTTGAATGAACTCATGAAGCTGTGTAAATGGGAACGTAATGAGTGGTTTATGACAATGGAAACATCAAAACGGACACGTGAGAAATTTAAGAAGTTGATTCAGAAGTATACTGTGAGTGACGATTGTGGATTTTTTGTTGTAATTTTTTTTTTCTTATTTGTGCATTTTTAAGAATCAATAGCGTGTTTGAAATCACAGGATGTTCTAAAGCAACCTGTGGTGCTTATACTTACACAAGAAGCTGCTCGAAGTGGAATAAAAACAATAGCAGTTCATACTTCTGCTTCATTTAGTGATTCTTTTGAGAAATACAAGCAAGTTCTTGAAGTTTCTTGCAATGAAACTCAGTTTAAAAACAAAAAGAGGTTCATATGGCCTTCCACTTGGAGAAATAAAGTGGATCTTGCATTGGGAGATATACGTGTTGCAAAGGGTATTATAAACTCTGACTACCCATGTCTCCCATTGGAGGAAGCTCAAGGTTCATTTCTTCTCTAACACTGTAATTATCCATCTTCACATGTTTTTTTGTATTCATGTTTTTGTTTTTGCTTTTGCAGGCAATATAGATATTGTGAGCAAGTTGATATGTTTAGAATCATTGAGTGGTGTTACTAAGGAAGAGTGGAGACAAGTGAGGCACACATTTAAAAAGATCAGCACAAATCTTGTTTATTGTGGAGAACTTTGGAAGGATGAAAAAAAGAAGAGTTTAGGAAAGAGAAGGGCTCTCTCTGAACTACTAAAGATGTTGGATAGTTTTGGATTGTCTAAGCATAGATCTACATCCATGGAGGTATCATATCCTCACAAATACTGGTTATTTTTCTAAACGCATTTTGCTTTTCTTGTTTGGAATAATACTTCCCTTGTCCTTTGTCCATGTCGAAATCTGAGTATTTTATAGGGTTAAATGCAGGAAATAGCAATTTACTTTGATTCATTTGTTTATTACAACATTGTCTTATTAAGAAACACATTGAAAGTACAATGCTGTATCTGTATCTAATGTTTATTATTCTGGTGGTTGCACAATATAGGATAAAGCATGGTCACTCCAACCATCATATGTGATTGAACATTTGCTACTTAATGAAAGTAGATTGCCCTCTGGGGACCTTGATGTCAAAGCTTTAGAGAAGGTCCAAAAGCTTCCCATGGATAATAATAATAATCTGGAAACAGACTGGAAAACACCAAATGAATACTTCTTCAAAAGCATATCTTCCCTAAACCATCTTCGACAAGTCAGCGTAAACTTTCACAAAGATTTTACAACTGAACAGGTAATGTTCGATTCCACTTTTTTAATTAATTTTACTCATATTTTCATTTTAACCCCATGAATGATTGTTATTTTGTTTGTAGGTTGGTAGGTCTATTTCTTACCTCGATCATCTTGTTGAGATACAAAAATCTCATAGAGCTGCTGCCTATGACTTCTCCAATGGCTTGGATCGCTTAAAGAAGCAAAGTGTTCCACTACAGAATCTTTCCTCAAGCTCATTTTCTCACAATCAGGACGTCGTTTCCAAATGCATGTGGCGACAAAAGGTTGTTTTTTAATTTTTTATGCTTACTATCGAATCTTATATGATGATGATGATGCTAATATTTAAATTTTACTGTTGCAGCAACTGTTTGATGCTATGTGTGATATGTTAAACGATGAATGTTTGTTGCTAAAGAGTGTTGAAAACAACCATCTAAACAATTGCTCAAGTGTTGGAGTGGGTGCTGGGCGAATTCGTCTTTTCCTAGAGAAATTTGTTCCTGAGTTCAAGAAATCAAAGGAATTGTTGGATGGTTATCTTTTTGGTGATTGTGGTGGTGTGTTAAGCACTGAAGTTGTACTTCATCCTCATGGCATCACCAAGCAAATGGAACAGTTTGTCCAACAAAATCTTTTGTTAGTTAAGGATTTTAAGGAGCAATTACGTGCTATTCGTAAGCAGGATTTGACTTCAGGATTAGCTAAATATGTTCTTCTTGACCATTTTGAGGAGATCTTTGCAAAGGTATGTTTTATATTTTTAGTTATAATGACTTTTTTGGGTACAGTTTAAGTAATGTACTTTTTCTGTCACCTTTCAGGGTAAACTGTTAGATGAATACTATAATTCTGCTATGGAAGCAAGGGTTCACATTCAAGATGTCAATGATGTTTCGAAAGCTGAAGCTGAGTTCACCGAGTCCCTTAGGAAAACATGCAAACATATTGTTGATGGTTTTGATCGAGTCAACTCGGTGAATAACAAGCTTGATTCTACGGAAGATTACCTGGGAAATATCAATACCTGGCAAACTTTGTTTGCTTCTAGAGTAGAGAATCTCCAGTTGAACAGCATACATGATGAATTAGTGAAAACACTCGAGTTTGCTGTAAATTTCTTTCTTTTTCCATGTTAATTACTACTTAATTTGGATCATATTTTTCATTTTTTAGGCACTTATCTAATTTAATATATATTTACCCAGGGACGACTTATGGACCTCTATGGGAATGGAGAGACAAATGTATGTATTGTTGAGGCACAACTGAAGCATCTGTATTCACTATTGGACCTAATGATAACCTTTGGCAATGGTCTTCTTAAGGACTTTATGGTGGCTAACAGAACTGTAAGTTTGATCTTCTATGAGTTTTTCTTATTTGGGCATTGAACTTTAAAAAATGTAACAGGGTTGGGCATTTCTATAAATTGGGTTGATAGATAATTCATAGAATAATGTCTTAATAAGAAAGAATTTGAAAGGTGTATTGCTATTTCTTGCATTTAGGATTATCCCTATAATGATCTTTTACATTTGGAACAGTTGTCTATGGTTACTCATGCTCTTGCGGAGATTTTTGCTTCATTATACTCGCAAGGTTTTGGAGGCCCCACAGAAACCCAAGAGGAAGAAAATGGTGGTGATGATACAAAAGATACTACTGGAACTGGTATGGGTGAGGGTGCTGGGATTAAAGATGTCAGTGAACAGATAGAAGATGAAGATCAACTACTCGGAACTGAAAAGGTACCTAGTCAATTTCCAAATATGCCCTTACCTTGTCATCTTGTTTCCCTTTTTTGTCGACTTATAATTTCTTTTTATGTTGTTAGGGTGAAGAACAAGATGCCTCGAATGATGATCCAAGTAAAAATGATAAAGGCATAGAAATGGAACAGGATTTCACAGCTGACACATTCAGTGTTAGTGAGGATTCAAGTGATGATGAGAATGATGATGAAACCGATGAGCCACAGCTGGATTCTGCCATGGGAGAGACTGGAGATGACAGTGAAGTTGTTGATGAGAAGCTTCGTGATAATAAAGATGATGAAGATGTTGAAAATGAAAAGAAGAATGAGAAATATGAAACTGGACCTTCTGTAAAGGACAATGATGAGAGTGGAAGAGAGCTTAGAGCTAAGGAAGATGAGGAAGATGATGTCAACAATGGTGATGAGCCTGGAGAATTAGATCCTGAGGAATCTAACAAAAAGAATGACGAAAATGACGATCTCGTCCCTGATGAGACTGATGAGGTTGAAGATATGAATATAGATAAAGACGAAGCGTTTTCTGAACCTACAGGATTAAAACCAGATGAAACTAATGTCAATTCGGATGAAGATATTGACATGGATCAACAAGAGGGAGATGATGATCAGAATGAAGATGGTGAAACGGAAACGGTTGATGAGTCAGCTGAGATCAACAACGGTGAAGATGAAAACACGAATTCAGTTGAAGAAAATGCTGACATGGAGGCTGAAGAAGAAAACCAAGAAAAGAATGGCGACGCTGACGTGGATGAACAAAAGAAAGATGCCAACAGTACACCTGTCACCACTGATTTTGGGAATGAAATCCAACCAAACGCAGACTCTGCCACTCAGGCAAATGGTGGGTCAAACGGGGCATCCATGGGAGATGTTGCACCAGAAGCCACATGGTCAAACAGCAATGATATGCAAAGTGACATGGCGCCTATACGCGGTTTACCTAATTCTTCAGAAAACGAAGTCACTGTAGCTGATTCTTCAAAAGGCGGGAAACTTAATGATGAACATATAAGTCAACTACCAGAGGTTGACCCTTTGTCTAGTCAAAAAAGTCAACCGAACCCGTTTCGTAACATTGGCGATGCACTTGATGGGTGGAAAGAAAGGGCAAAAGTGTCAATTGACTTGGAGGAAAAGAAGGACGAAGCCATGGATGATGAAAATGGAGAAATAGATGCAGACGAATACGGGTTTACTTCCGGGTTGGAAAAAGGATCCGCTCAAGCTCTGGGACCCGCAACCGCAGACCAAATCGATAAAAACATGGATGGAAAAGAACCCAATGATGGAAAAAACGCTGATGGTGAGGTTACAGACAAGAAAGATGATTCTGAAATGGAGATTGATGAAGAACAGCATGTTGAAGCTCGACCCATCAAGAATCATTTAAGCATTGGGAATAATTTAAATGAGAAAACACAAGTCGAAGAAACCGAGATTCCAGAAGAAACCCTAGAAGTTGATAGCCATGGCGAACATGATGAAAGTAGGGAAACAGAGAGTTCCGTGGTTATGAAAAGATCTTATATGACTGAAGGCATAAATCAATTAAGTAAACTTTCTGTTGGAGATGATGATATGGGAATCGCACATGACCTTAAAGATGTTTCTCATGATATGAAAGATTCTGCTACTGCTTTATGGAGAAAATATGAACTGCAGACAACAAGATTGTCACAGGAGTTGGCTGAACAGTTGCGTTTGGTCATGGAACCAACTCTTGCTAGCAAGCTTCAAGGGGATTATAAAACCGGAAAACGAATCAACATGAAAAAGGTATAATAATTTACATTTTTGGTACTCGACTGTAGCTGATTTTTGCAAATGTGGTCCCATAAGTAAAATATGGTTGTTATGTTATGACAGGTGATTCCATACATTGCGAGTCATTATAGGAAAGATAAAATATGGTTGAGGCGAACACGACCTAACAAACGAAACTATCAAGTCATGATTGCTGTGGATGATTCCCGCAGCATGTCAGAGAACAACTGTGGGAATGTTGCTATTGAAGCTTTGGTCACTGTTTGTCGTGCAATGTCTCAATTGGAAGTTGGGAATTTAGCAGTTGCAAGTTTTGGGAAAAAGGGAAATATTCAATTGTTACACGACTTTGATCACCCCTTCACTGGTGAATCTGGAGTCAAGGTTTGTTTTTCACTTAATAATCAATCAATATTAGGACATATTGTTTGTTATCAACTTATTTAATATATATTATGCTTTGTTGAGTGAATCAGATGCTTTCGAGTCTGACATTCAAGCAAGAGAACACGATAGAGGATGAACCCATGGCTGATTTACTGAAATACATAAACAACACGTTGGATTCTGCTGTAATGAATGCAAGATTACCATCTGGACAAAATCCATTAGAGCAGCTTGTTTTGATCATAGCTGATGGCCTTTTCCATGAGAAGGAGAAGCTCAAGCGTTGTGTTAGAGATCTTTTGAGCAAAAAACGAATGGTTGCTTTTCTCATTTTGGATAACAACCCAGCCGAATCAATAACACAAGTTCTGGTAATTAATTAATCACATTAATTAATCCCCTTTCTTAATATTTACCATTTACACCCCCATGGTATTTCGGGATTTTTTAATATGTACTGTGTGTGTTGCATGATATCTTTCAGGAAGCTACATTTGAAGATGGGAAGTTGGAGACTGGTAAATATATGGATTCTTTCCCGTTCCCATACTTTGTCATCTTGAAGGATATCCAAACACTTCCAAGAACTCTTGCTGATTTGTTAAGACAAGTAAGCCATAACATAACTTTTTTATTTTTTTATATCTTATAGATTCTCATTTTTGGAAATGTTATTAACCACCTTGTTTTCTTACCCAATTGCAGTGGTTTGAGCTTATGCAACATTCAGGAGCTTAATGTCTTTTGTTTGGTGGGCCCTTGCACGGAAAAACTACAAGTTTGTTTATAGCATGTGAAACTTAGAGAAAGAAATGTAGGTGTGGTTTTTGAAAATGGTGAGGGAAGGAAAACATGCAGAATTTATGTCTTTTAGAAGAAGATAATTTGTTGTTTGTTTTAGCTTTTCCTCATCTGAAATTTTGTATTCGTCTTACATATATATGAAAAATACTGCAAGAGCTCCATTCTTTCACTTTCACTTGCTTATATTATTGTCTACTACATTACATGCTTTCTAAGTGGGCCCATGCCCATCCTGTAACTGATATAAAAGGCCAGGTCCTATAAAACCCAATTGGTGAAGAATTTTCAAAGTTAACCAGAAAGGTGGGATTAGCTATCTAACAATATAAGCATGTTTTTTACAAACAAAGGGGATGCAAAATTTATTTTATAGGTGAAAGATGTAAAGAGGGGATGCAAATCTTATTTCATAAATGAAAATTGCAAGTAATGCCCGAACAATATTTAAACTTCTCAATGACCTATTTTTATGCTTCATGATGAAAATCCATGCCATCCATAATAGGACCCAACAATCCACGTGACATGAAAGTAATCCTTCGTTTCCTTTATTTTATGCACCACCACTTTTGAGAAGTGAACCCAACCCAGTGTCGCTTCGTACAATCATTACAAAATCTAGCGTCATGACTTTATACCTACCTAGAAGCTACTAACTTATCAATATAACCCATTTCTCTCCAACGTGGCTTTATTCACATGTTCCATAACAGTGTCATGTCTAAGTCAGCCATCTTCAAAACATGTTTGGCATATGGGGGATAATAGACTCAAATACTCAAATGTTTTCTATAATTGATTAGCTGTACATGGGTCGATTACAATGAGGAATACAAAGGCCAATGGGCCGAGAGCTATATAACTCAAGATAAACAAATATGAGTACTAATCTGTCCCCACTGTATGAGGGGGAGATACATGGATGCTAACTAGACCGAAACTCTGAAAACAGTGGACATGGTAGAACTTTAGTTTACACTCGGTTTAAAACCAAAGTTTACACTCATTTTAAATCTGTCATCACACCAATAAAAATTGAAAACACATATAAAAACCACAAACTACAACTTCGCTGACTACACCTCGATACTCAACCTTGATGTTGGATTGAGAAACTATGATGTTGTTTAGATGACCTACAGACGAGATTGACCCTAAGAAAGACACAATGTCTTGAAATAGACACAATGTCCTGAAATATCCTTAAATATGTTTCTTTTAATTTTGTGAATTTATTATGATGCCTTGATGGGAAGAAAGATTCCATCTTGGGAGCTTATGTCTTCTAATTCATTATATTTTTTTTTTGGAGTTTATGATATGACAAGACCCGTATGATAGATCCACTATAGATCGCGGGGTATCCTTAAATTTTTTTTAGTAGTGTTAATTTTTTCGGAAAAATTCGTTTTATATTGGAAAAAAATTGAAATTTATATCTAATGAAATTGCGTTTTTTTTTTCTTATTGTATATTACACAAAAGAAATTTCCAGGATACCCCTTTACTTTGACCCTGGCTCCTCCACTGCCCGTATGCTTTAGTTTGAAATGTAGAATTGTTTGTGAATTCGAATAAATTTAAAATATTTGTTTCAACTTGGTGATTTGTTTGGTCTAAAACCCATGTATCACATGATTCTTTATGTCTTACGTAAATAGTTATGTTTTTAAATTGCTATGTACCATATGATCAAGAGAAAAGGAGTAGGAGGTTAGAGCTAGAAGTAAAATTTCAAAAGATCCACCTTCAAACATGAATTTCATATATCTATTTCCTTGGCTATGGTTGTGATGTGTATTGTAACACCAAATATTTGTAAATTCTAATGTAACTTTTGAAATTTTTGATAAACCAAATATATGATACATGACTATAAGTCTTGTAAGGTGTATAACCATGGTTTAAAAAGTTTCCAATAATGAGGGTATTATATATAGTAGGAGGTATGCAACATTATGCCCATATCTAAAAAACAACTACGAGTAAGTTTTTCTATACACAAAACCAAGTGAACATATGAATGAATCATTTAAACTAGGCTCTAGAGGCCTGTTTGAGTCCATATAGCGACTTTTGTAATTGACAGACATGATAGCATCTCAGGATGAGTGAACCCTAATGGCTAATGCATAAAAACAATATTTATAAAGTAATCATCAAACAATTAACCCAATTTCTCATCCCCCATTATCTTTTTTATTCTTAAGGATCTACCCTAAGAATCATATATTCTTCATTTATTTATTCCTAAGGATTGTCCTAAGGAATAGGCATGAAGTCCATCGTTATCAGGGTTTATCCAACATGCACTAAGTCCATAACTTTCGATGTTATCTATTAGGCACAACTGCCAATGTTCATTTGTAAGGCACCAAGTCCATAGCTTCCAGGGTTTTTAGAGTACATTTGGTGAACATGTCTTTCACAAACACCTACAGGTTGCAAGCCTTCTAGCGTTCCACTAGACTGTCTAGAATAGTCTGTGGTCGTCATCTATACTCTGCTAGATGACTGGATCAACTCTAAAGTCAAGGCTTCTCATCATCTTTCACCTCTCATCATCTATATAATCTTTCATCTCTCATCATTCATCTACCTATCTTTCCCAATATATTTATAGATATAAAAATACATATACAATTTAAATCACGTACAACATGTATAAATCGTTCAACTAACATAGATATCAGGTACACAGATAATAAGCACATATAGCATGTATTAATATTAAATATTTCATATCTATGTGTAAGATGAAAGTAACCATGCACTCACTTTTTAAAGTGATGACTCAAAATTCGGGCAACGCTTCGCTTCTAGCAACTGTCTTTTCCTTTGACGTAACCTACTGTCGTTATCATTACGTCTTAGTTTATTATTTTTTGTGACTAATTATTAGTCTAGATTCATCATTAACTCAAAGTCTACTTCATGATCTATCAAGTAAGGATCAGCCAGGTAGGACAGTTAGGAGGCATGACCATTTCGGCATATAGCTTTTCTGAAATCCAACAACCAAGCCAGCGTGACCGTTCTAGACACCTCTGCCGTAAGTAGATCAATCAGTATAACGACTTTGAATCACTAATAAATCTTGTTTATAATTTCATAATAACAATAATGAACTTAAACATAAGTTATACTTAGAGTACGACAAGCATAACTCAACTTACAGACGGTTTAGCGTGAAACCGGGCTCTACGTGGGCATAACTTCTGAGCCGAAAGCTCTTCTTCTTGGGGCCTTCTGGCACTCCGAGACTCGCTACTAACTCCTATAGAGGGCTAGAGAAAAGGTCATAAGACCTTGGGAGGTTTAGGAGAGAATTTGTTGAAGAGGTGTGGGAAAAAGAGTGAAAAACGCCTTCTATTTATAGGCTCTAGCAACTTCGTACGCGGGGTGTACGCGAAGAGTACGCTGGGCGTACTCATGCTACATATCACGATCTTGTGTAAAGCTGTGGGGAAGAAGGTATGGCCTAGATCTTGCCACGTATCACTCGCTGGTTAATCCCAAAAATTAATTATCTTCTAAAATTTGTAACTTTTCCAGCTCCGTTTTTGACGTTCTTTATATCCATGCGTAGGTAGCGATGTGATCTACAACTTTCGTTTAGACTCCATCAGCTAATTTTGACTTTATTTTTAAAGTTATATTTTAATAAGCTTAGACATTTAATGTCCATTAAAAATTCATAACTTTGTCCTCCGACGTCCGTTTTCGATTGTCTTTATATCGTTAAGCTCCTATTAATGAGATCTTCAATTCTCGTTTAGGTTGTGTCGGCTAATCCGATCGATCTAAAATTCGATTTCTAGGCTATATACTGCTACACTGAATCTTAGAAAAATTATAACTTCCTCAAATGAAGTCAGATTTGAATGTTCTCTATATGCACACTCTCAGTTTAACGTCTACTACGACTTTTGTTTAGATTTATAAGGCTAAAAGGTATTTTATCAAAAAATTACTTTTTACGATACGCAGAGTCGTGTGTTTAATCGCGAAACTTCGACGAGTCATAACTTCTTCGTTATAAGTCGGATTTCAGCGTTCTTTATATGCACGAAATCCTTTTGACATATACTATACCTTTGGTTAAGATTATTTATCCTAAATTATCTTCTATCAAAAAGTCATTTTTAACGCTTATTATCTCTAAATTGACTAACACAAATCTACGGACGCTACAAATAGATTTCTAGTTTCAGTCTTTTAGAGATTAAATATGAGTTTTAGGTATGGTAGATAGAGATGAGGTATCTAGATTGATTCTTTGAACAAGTTTGGAAATACCGAGTCTCGATCAAGTAGTCATCGAGTGTGATGGAGTAGGATCTTCAAGAGGCATCAAAACAACAAGGGAAAGAGGTGCGGCTAATGGAAGATAAGAAGATGGTGTGTTTGAAGGTTACGAGGCAATGATAGTTATTGGGGATGTGGTATTAGTAGTTGTCAGAGTCGGTGCTGAGGTGGAGGATGATTTTGATGACAGTGTATCGGCAACCAAAGATGGGGGAGAGGAGGAGATGTGACATCCCCATTTTCACGGCCAATTTAAAAATTTTTATTTATGCTTATTTAATTAAGAGTATACCTTTTTTTGTAGAATTCATTCCCAAAACATAATGTATTTTCGAAGAAACATTTTTCATTTATATAAAACTTTGGGATGTCATCATTCGATGCATACAACATAAGCATAAACAATTTATTACAAGCCTTATAACGTTTATTTATATTAATGGCCTACAAAATCCTCAAATCACTCATCATCCTTCTACCTTTGTAACGATACCTGTGATACAAAGAAACTAAGTGGGTCAGGCGTGGGAGCCTGGTGAGCACATATGGTTTTCAACCCACAATAATTAATTTCTTTATTTATATAACTCACATCAAATAATTTCACCCGATTAGCCTTTCCTGTTATTCTCACTTTTTGATCCTAAAATATTGATCTCAAGGGACCTATCTTAAGGATCATTATAAACAACGAGTAAACATTACTCATTCGGTGATTCCTTTAGCAATATATGTCAATAAGGCAACCATGGGGGGATATAGTACATCAAATGAACAGATAGTTCATTAACACTTACAGGTTGCGAGCCTACCAACGTTTCCACTGGATTGTCTAGAATAGTCAGTGGTCGTCAACTATACTCTACTAGAGGACTGGTTTATCAATCGTCATGGCCACTTATCATCATCTCATCTTTCATCACCCATGGCTACCCAATATATTTTACATATTTATATGAAAATACATATATGATTAAATCAAGTATAAATCATAATATTTCATCTAACACAGATATCAAGAACACAGAAAATAGGCACACATAACATTTAATCATGTATATACTTTAAATCTACGGTAAGCTGAAAGTAACTATGCATTCACTTGTTAAGGTGGATGCTTCAGAATTTGGGCATCGCATCGCCTTAGCACTTAGTTTTTCATTTAATTTGACCTAGGTTTAATTATCATTAAGTCTCAATCTAATATTCCTCATGAATAATGATAGTCTAGATTCATCAACAATCCCAACGTCTACATCGAGATCTATTAAGTAAGGAGCAACCATGTAAAATCATAGCAGAGGTAGAGTCCGTTTGGTATACAAAATATACTGTTTAGAAATCTCACTTTAAGCACCTCACTAAATCTTAGCCTAGACATCACCCCCGTAAGTTGACCAATCAATATAATGACTTGGAATTACTGATAAATCTTATTTATAAATTTATAACAACGACTATGAATATAAATATAAGTTACACTAAAAGCAATATAAGTGTAGCTTAAATTACAGAGATTTTCCTGAAAAAAGTTGGAAATTGCACTGGAAAAAATTCGGCTTGCTAGCTTCTAATTGTCGGGTTCTTAGAGACCTCATAGATTCGCTAAAAACTCAAATCTAAAGAGAATTTTGGACCAAAGTAGAGAGAAATTCGAGTGGGAGTGTATGGAAGGTGTGGGGAGAAGAATGGGGCTAAATATCTATTTATAAGACAATCTTGATTTGTTCACCGTGGCATGTTGTGGTCGGCAATCCTTCCTCCCAGAGTGTGACACGTGGCGACTATCTACTTGTGCAGCGTGGAAGGAGGGGTAGGTACGACTGAAACTTCAAAAATTCATATCTCGCTCATACAAGCTCTGTTTTCGACGTTCCTTTATATCCACATGTAGGTATTTCTGAGTACTAGAACTTTGATTTTGACTCTATCGGCTAATTCTCGCTACATTTTGATTTTAATAGTCTACGAAGATTACACTGCAAATGATTGTGTAACTCTCATTTAGATTGTTTCACTGATAATCAACCGATCTAAATTTCGCTTTATGTGTTAACACAACTATGCTGAAACTTCGAAAAATTATAACTTCCTCATATGAAGTCATATTTAAGCATTCTCTATATGCATGCTCTCAGTTTTAGGATTACTACGACTTTCGTTTGGATTGCTTAGGCTAATAAGCAACTTATCTAAAATTTACTTTTTACGACACACTATGTCGTATTGGTGTTAATGCAAAACTTCAAAGGATCATAACTTCTCCGTACGAAGTCAGATTTATGCGTTTTTTATATGTACAGAATAATCATCACGACTACTAAAATTTTTGTTTAGATTATTTTCCCTAAATAATCTTTTATTTTTTATGCTTATTTTAGATCTAATTATTAAGTTATTTTATAAACTTATGTATACACATAAATCATGAATATTCAAACAAATTTCTTTCATTTATTCATGTAAAGATTACAATTGTTGACTAACGTCGGTTACATATTCTAATAATGCCTAGCGAGAAACGCGGGTGTTACAATTATCTCCCCTTAGGATGATTCCGTCCTGAAATCATGCATCAACAAACAAATATCGATAGAGAATCCTCATTTCGCTTTCTGTCTCCCAGGTAAGGTTTGGCCCTGCCGTATGTTTCCATCGCACAAGCATTAATTCCACCATCTTATGTCGTAACTTCTTCGTCTTATGATCAACAATCGCTTCGGTCTCATCAATTAACTGTAGCACCTAGTTCCTGGTATGAAAATTTTATCTAAGTATTTTGCATTTTTAGCCTTGGACTCGTCGAGTTGTAGGCCCGACTCGCCGAGTAGAGCCGGGATATGGAACACGTTTAAGTTGGCGACTCGGCGAGTCCATATTCTGGACTCAGCTAGTCCCCGTTGTCTGGTGAAACCCTAATTCCAAGCGTTTGCACCATATTTAAACCAACCTTATGCGCTCCAAGCTCGCCCCCTTCACCCTCAGAGCCCTCTATATCGTTTTAACATCGTTCCTTGTGAGATTGAAGTGCTTGGTGTGATTTCTTGAAGACTTTGAGAGAGAAAGGGGAGTAGATCAAGAGGAGAGGAAGGAGGCCATGCATCTTGGTGTTATTTCAGAGATTTCCTTGAGGTATAACTCAGTTTCCCTCTGTTTTCATGCTTATAGTCCCTTAGAGCTCCATTAAAGTCCTTCTTGAGCCATTTCCAAGCTTGGGTATGAAGTAGGGTCTGTGATAAGCTGATTAACCTTTAGATCTAGGCATGATTGAGCTCCAAGAGCTCGGATCCACTGCCTTTATGAAGCCATATTGCATGAAAGCCCTAGATCTACTCTTTTAGTGCATTTTGAGCCCTAAAACCTTCATTGGTGTTTATTTACACATAAAGTTGGAAACTTTACGTGTTAATTAAGCCCTAAGAACCCAGATCTATGTATGGAATGAGCTGGATCCAAGCAAAATCGAGTATATAGTAGTTACATGTGGTAGACTTGGCGAGTCGTTCATCGAACTCGGCGAGTCGAGTCGCGAGTCCCCGAGTTTTCCCCCTTTTTGTGCTTACTGAGTGGAGTCGTGAGTCATGGGGGGGTGACTCAGTGAGTCGGAAGCCAGACTCACTCATGGAGGGACTCGGCGAGTCAATGCCCTGACTCGATGAGTCCAAGGCAATCTTCTTGCCTCAAGAACAGACTCGACGAGTTGTTCATACAACTCGGCGAGTCTCAGCATAGAATGTTCTTCGGATAAAGATGATCTCGACGAGTTGTTCATACAACTCGGCGAGTAGGATGAAGGACTATTGGTCATCGATTTAGAAGGAAAACTCGTCGAGTCAATGCCTAACTCGACGAGTAGAGACGGGATTATGGTTAATCGAATGGATAGGGACTCGGCGAGTTGGCAAGCCAACTCGGCGAGTCGGGCCAATTGGAAGTTGACTTTGACTTTGACTTTTGGCTTGGTTAGGGGTTAAATGGTCATTTACCCTGAGGTCGGTTAGCATTATTTGACTGAGTGTTTTGTGGGAGTTATAGTCGGAGGATTTCCGGGGTAGCAACAACAGAAGACAGTCAGTTCCCACACAGATCAGCAGCTACTTTGAGGTGAGTTACCTTCCAGTAGCGGTGGGTTTACGGCCACAATGTCGGCCCACCAGTAGGAGTTGCATGTTAGATGATTGTCTCTGTGATATTCATCTAGGGTTGTTACTACCTGTGATATGTTTATGTGCCAGTATGATATGATGCTATGTGCAAGTGACAGTAGGGGGAAGATCGTCCCCAGATTATCGGTCGATAGGGCCGAAGGGGCGGTCATGCCCAGCCATGCTAGATAGATTATGTGATATATGTGTTATGTGGTAGTAGTAGGGGGTGAAATAGTCCCCAGCACCCGATCGAGAGGACCGAATGGGAGACCAGCACCCATATATGCTAATCAGTATCCGGTCGAGAGGACCGAAGGGGAGGCTAGCTCCCAGATATGCTAGATAGTATCCGGTCGAGAGGACCGAAGGGGTAGGTCGGGCACCCAGATATGCCTGACAATATATGTATGTTATGTAATTGTATGGTATGTGGTATGATTGGGGAACTCACTAAGCTTCGTGCTTACAGTTTTCAATTTTGGTTTCAGGTACCTCTTCTTCGAAGGGGAAGGAGCTGGCGCGGTAGCGGCACATCACATACATGCTTTGTATTCCGCACTATGAGATCTTTTTGGGGATTTGTACTCTGACATTATTATGTTTTATAAAATGGTTTTCCAGACACGCGATATCTTTTATGAAATGATATGATCGGTGAATGTTATAATTCTAATGTTTTGCTAAGTATATGTTTTAAAAATGAAATTTTTGGCTCGTATTTTTGGGACGTTACATTAACCTTTTATTTTCATCAATCCTCATCTCCGAGAGTGGAATCACATCGAGAACTTCTCCAGTTGATTTCATCAAATAACAAATATGAAAGGTGTTATGAATACCTTCCAGTTCCTCTGGAAAATGTAGCTTGTAAGCTTGGTTCCGAATTCTCTCAAGAACCTTGAACAATCCAATGAACCTTGGACTTAGCTTCCACCGATTACCGAATCTGATAAGTCACTTCCATGGAGAGACTTTAAGCAACACTTGTTTTGTAACTTCAAAAGTAATCGAATGTCGCTTCTTATCTGCATAGCTCTTTTGTCGGTTCTGAGCTGATATCATCCTTTCTCTGATTACTTTCAATTTCTCAACGCTTTGATGGACAATCTTAGGACCCATAAACCACTTATTGCCGGCCTCGAGCCAACAGACGGTATACGACACTTCTTTCCATACAATTCTTAATAATGTGCCATCTTAATGCTCGAATGGTAACTATTGTTGTCAGAAAATTCGATCAATGGTAGATGCTCATCTCAGTTCCCCATAAATTCTAAGGTACAAGCTCTTAACATATCTTCTAGTGTTTGAATCGTTCTCTCGATTTGACTATCTGTATGAGGATGATAAGTTATACTCAAACACAATTTTGTACCCATCTCTTCATGTAGACTCTTCCAAAATCGAGAAGTAAAACGAATGTCACGGTCTGACATAATTTTCAAGGGAATACCATGAGTTTTCAATATCTATTCTATGTAAACTTTTGCAAGTTTTTCCATATACCATCCCTCATTGGCTTCTATGAAATGTGCACTCTTTGTTAATTGGTTTATGATTACCTAAATCATGTCGTGACCTCCCTTCGTTTTGGGCAATTTGGTTATGAAGTCCATGGTGATATCCTCCTATTTACCCATGGTACCGGTAAAAGTTCCAAATTCCCATACAATTTCTAATGTTGCGCTTTAACTCTTATGTAGGTCATACACTCAACTACTTAGCAATATCAAGCTTCATCTTTGGCCACCAGTGTAATGACTCAAAAATCACCACAAATTTAAACTTTTAGAAACAACCCGTAGTCATAAAATGTTTACAAAATCATTATTTCTAAATTGTTTATCCATATCAGAGTATCCTAAAATCATAAAGCCATAGACAAAGGATGTGTACGGTCACGTCTTCGCCTTCCCGCGATCATCAGAAGTATCTGAAATAATAAACTAAAAATAATAAGCCAAAGCGTAGTGAGTTCCCCCAAAGTACCACTACATAAAACATATCAAACAAATAACATGCATAACTAAGCCTTCAGCTTGAATGGACCGTCTCGTAGGTCCTATAGCCTATCCGGACCGCTCCCGAGCCTTCGGCATGACTGGACAGCCTCGCAGGGCCTATAACCTCTCCGGACCGCTCGCTGGGCCTTCGGCCCGGACCGCCTCGTAGGGCCTTCGCCCCAGGTATATTGTCCTTCAGCACAAAGCAAGACCGCCTCAACCCAACCAACCATAACATGTCGACATATACATAACACATAACCAGTCAACAGAAATAGACAGATACAGATCACTATCGCATGCTAGCATCCTATATACCAGGATACCGATCAGATATATCTATACAACATAATTATATACTATCATATAACAGGATATCCAATCCATTGGGTCGGTCTTGGTGCCTTCGACCTACAAGTACAGTGAGGAAGACTCACCTCAAAGTCTGAAAAAAATTGATCAATACTCTGATCCCGAATACCGACTCCACCCAAGTCCTAAATGTCCAAACATTTCCCATTAATAAAATAATCATAATTTCCTAAATTACCCTTGGTTGAACTTGGTCAGAACTAACAAGTCAATTGAGTCAACCCAACCGAGTCAACACAGAACGCGTACACGAGGCGTTCTTAAATCTTGACCGCAGACGGGAGGCTTGACCGCGTACACGATGCGTACTCCAGGTTACACAGGGTGTACGCTCAGACTTCTCAAAACTTCATTGAGAGCTTAATGCCTTAAGCTCTTACGTCCAACTTTCAGATCCAAGGCTATATTATCCTCAAGAGTCATAAAGTTTCCAACTTTATGACTTTGCATGTCCATTAAGTGCCCCAATACCCTAAAGTACAACATCTTAATGCATTAAGACCCTCTAAAGAATGCATGAAACAAAACTAACCATCAAAACCACATTTTTATGACTCAAGACCCCGTGTGGCCGCACCTCCAGCACACCCCATGGTCGCCACTGACAGCGATATATGGTTTCCATATAGGAATATGTTAGTGAATAATGCAATTCTTATTTGCTTTCTCATAATAATCAATTTCATTAAACCATACCATCTATTTTGAATCTATAAATAATCTAATAAACTTTTTTAAACAAAATAATATTGTCACAGCATGAACAATTAATTATTACAATTTACAATCAAATCAAACACTATATAATCTATTCAAAACCAAAGGGGTTTTAGTCTATATAATGGTATCCGATGTTGTCATCCTTCCTTGAAGTCGAAAGTTTAAATATCAAAATAGATATAGATGAAATAATTTAGGAGTAATTTAATATATTTGCCGTTTAAAAAAAATTATTATTCATTCAAAACATAGGTGCAACCGTGCAAATAATTCATAAATATTGTATCTTATATTACCAAAAATACAAGAGAAACGATAAAAAAATTCTCAATCTCCGTGAATTTCTGATTATTTCTAAAACAAAATTGTCAAAGGAAGGAGACAATTTTTTCTGTTAACGATAACCGACACGTGTCAGCTTCCAGGTTGTCTGTTTTTATCCGCTTTTCTTCATTTTGGTCACCCTCAAATTCGCATGAAAGCTCTCACTCCCCACCATCCGCTCTCTGTGATTTCCAATTCCAATTCCAACCTCTCTCTGATTACTCATTCTTTGATCTACAGAAGGCTATTGATTCATCTGATACCTCGCCGGATAACACCGATAATGGCTGCAACTTGTTCCACAGACGATTATTTGATGACAACTTTATTTTGGTAAGAACGATTTCGACATGTTAGATCAACTTCGACGTTATATTGGAAATCTGGCTTTGAAGGAGAATTGAAAGCTTGTTGTATCAGGAATTCAGGCGTAATTTCACTTTCGATGTTTGTTCGGAATTCGATAGTACGATGATCAGATCGTTCACTGTTTATCGGCTTTAGGTAATTAGCTTGGTTTACGTGTTTCATTAATCGGTGGTGTACTGGTGTTATCAGAGGAGTTTTGGTGTTGATTATTGTGAGATTGTTCGTGGCTAGACCTGTGAATAGAGTCTGTGAAAAATCATCTAAAGTGGCGAAAATGGATTTGAGTACGGCGGAGGAAGAATCTAATTCAGATCAAATCGTGCATACACCGCCGGAAATCGATTGGGAAATGCTCGATAAATCAAAGTTTTTCTTCCTCGGCGCCGGACTTTTTTCATGTGTCTCCGCCACACTTTACCCCGTCGTCGTATTGAAAACCCGGCAGCAAGTTTCTTCCTCCCATTTATCAAGTCTTAAGACGGCGTTCTCGATTCTCCGGTATGAAGGTTTCCGAGGACTCTACAGAGGCTTCGGGACTTCACTGATCGGAACAATTCCAGCTCGAGCTACATACATGACAGCACTAGAACTCACCAAGAGTAACGTCGGAACGAGTATTATCAAACTAGGGTTTCCTGAGCCTACCGCCGCCGCCATTGCCAACGCGATGGCCGGACTCAGCGCAGCATTAGCGGCACAACTCGTTTGGACACCGGTTGATGTGGTGAGTCAAAGACTCATGGTCCAGGGAAACGACTACAGCAATCAGAAAATCTCCACTTCTGATCAGAAATCAAACAAATACATGAACGGGATCGATGCTTTTCGAAAGATTCTCAACACCAATGGGCCAAGAGGTTTGTACAGAGGTTTTGGCATATCGATAATGACATACGCACCTTCAAATGCAGTTTGGTGGGCCTCATACTCTGTAGCTCAAAGACTTGTGTGGGGTGGAATTGGATCATATATGTGTAACGAAAACGAAAACGGTGGTGTGGTTGCATTTACACCTGATTCAAGAACTGTAATGGCAGTTCAAGGTGTGAGTGCAGCCATGGCAGGTGGTGTTTCAGCTTTAGTTACAATGCCTTTGGATACAATCAAGACAAGATTGCAGGTTCTTGATAGCAGTGACGACAACAATGGGAGGAAAGTCCCAACTATTGGTCAAACCGTGAGGAATTTAGTAAGAGAAGGTGGGTGGATGGCTTTTTATAGAGGATTAGGTCCACGATGGGCTTCCATGTCTATGTCTGCAACCACCATGATTACAACTTACGAGCTTCTCAAACGTCTCTCCACTAAGAATCAAGAAAACTTGATACGATGAAATAAGAAATACAAAATTACAAGGTACCCAAACCCTCTCTGGATCTTAGAAATTGCACTATCTTGATTTCATTTTGTCTGTCCTGCTCATAATTTGTTCTTAGTTTTATGCATGTTTATGTGATTACAGGATTAGACTTGAGGTTCTTCATATTTTGTTCATATGAGATTATGATATATACAATGTCACTATTTACATAATTGAAATCCCAACTAGTTTGCCACTTTGTAGCATCTTTTTCATTTTTGCGATTTTAGATAATGGATTAGGAAATGGGAATCTGAAATAATATTGTATCTTGGTTGGTAGGGGTCCGGGACCTCCTTTGGGGGGATTGAGATTGGGATTTTATACTTTTATTTATGATATAAGTATTAGATTACATTATCCATAAAAAAGTTGAAGAAATTTTGGAATTTTGTACCTTGACAAATGAGTTTGGTGGGAGTGGGACTAGCTGTCAACGGGAATTGGGAACTGTTTTTTTTTTCTTTTTTTTTTTTTTTTAAAGTTTGTATATCACAAGTGGGATGAATCTTTATTAAACTTTTTTAATATTTAAAGTGGATAACTATCTTGCGTCGACATCGAATTTTTATTTATTTAAATTGTAACTGGAAAGTCTGAAATAATAATATAATAATGATTTTTAAAATTATAAAAGTAAAAATTAAATAGAAACGTCCACATGCAACCACATGGACATAATATGTAGGGATGTGTATTTGGAACAAGACAGTTTTTTTTGGACCACTCCTATTTGGGAAAAAATTTTGGACTTTAGACCGGCCTGTGTTGAGGATTACTAGTTCCAGGTTTGGGTTTTTCGGTTTCTTGTATCCGTTGGACTGATACAACATTATATGCATACGGTACAACTCGTTGAAGTCATACTCAAAATTAGTTTACCTGTTACGACTATAAGGGTGAACATTTGGACTGAAATACAAAATAAACAACTTTGAAGAAACATTTAATATGGTTGGAAGAGGGACAAAATAGAATACTATGCACTGTATTTTAGTTCCGATTGGAACAAAATAGAACAAAATTTAAAATGACAAAAAAAAATACATATTAATATCGCATGTAACCTACGATTTTGCTCTTTCTCCTTCTTAGTTTCCTAGTTATTAAATACTTTCACACGATATGAGAGTTTTACGTTTTTTTTTTCTTTTTTCAATTATAACCATCCACTAACTTGGAAGATCTCGACATGAATCTGTTGATGATGTGAAGAACACGAGGGGGTAACCTCTATTCCCTTTTTGATTATATACATAAAATTTATTGAAATATATGTGACATGTATCGGCTATAACAAAAAATATGGAACTCTAGGACAATATGGTAATTTGGACATCAAGTTTTGTTCTTTGTTTTGTGCTAACCTTACCAGACACTTTATAAAAATCAGTTCAGTTGTATTCTTCTATTATGTCCGGTCCATATCCCAAACACTACCTAAATGAACCTATATGTGAACGATATCAAATTTCTATACTAGTTTATTGATCTATTTAATACAGTCATAAGTTGAATGACTAAAATATCAAATTGTATAAATATTGGTTGTCTTTTTTATACATTAATCCAAACAAAATATACATATAATAATCTAAAAAGTTAAATTTACTTTTTAGTTTGCAAGGCAACATTCTTTGGACAAAATGTTTCAAATTACTTTCTCTCTTAATGTTAGACAGGATAAAACGAAACTGCGTTTGACACTAAGACTAAGACTGCTATCAATCAAATGGAAATCTTTTGTT
Source organism: Lactuca serriola (assembly GCF_051521515.1). Taxonomy (NCBI): domain Eukaryota; kingdom Viridiplantae; phylum Streptophyta; class Magnoliopsida; order Asterales; family Asteraceae; genus Lactuca; species Lactuca serriola. The sequence continues at coordinate 163,906,527 of NC_136411.1, read as the reverse complement.
TTGTCTCACCAAATACAAATACAAGATGGAACATGTTGATCCTTTGTTTGTGCAAAAGACATATCATCGCCCCCATGTTTACATACAAAAACCTAAACATAGTTGTATTTTAAAGAAAGATTAAAATTCCTAAAAACAGACAAGACAGATTGGTTTGAAAACGAGATTACTGAACTGAATTATACACCAACTGAGGTCCCCACTAAAACATTATCATCACCAACAATTTTCAACAACAGAGTTAGAAAGAGAGAGAGAGAGAGTAGTAAAAAGTAAAAACAGTAAGTAAGTAAAAGTAATAGAGATCAAGGGCGAGCTCTTTTGTTGCTGCAAGATGGACACTTGTACTGCTTAATGTGTTCAGCTCTAGCTGGAGTGATCTTGACACACTTTCCATGAAACCACTTCTCACAAATATCACAGCATATCCAAAACTCATCCGATGCATAATTCTCTCCGCATGCTCCACACAATGTCTCCCCATGCTCATCCTCATCCTCTTCATCATCCTCTTCATCATCCATCTCCAATCCCATTCCCATTCCCATTCCCATTCTCATCCCCCCTTCATTTTCATCTTTCAGTGCTGCTGCTGCTGCTAGGGGATGTTGCTTTGGGTACTTCCCATGAGACTCTGGCTCCCGCTGCAATGACTAAATTCAAAACGGTCAATACAATAAATAGCAACCTACTTTCATTTCTTTATATTAATCTAATGTCCTGATCACAATTTTTTTTAAGAAAAAAAATATATATGGAAGTGTGTTGCTATCTTTTGCATTTAGCCCTTTAATTTATTGTATGCACAAAGAACAAGTTGAGGTAATGATTTGTTTACCATTTTTGAGTTTGACTTGGATTTGGTGCTACTGTGATTAGAGACTGCAGTTTTTTCCTTCTGGGCTTTCTTTGCGATACCACTTACAATTTCAAATATTGTCGGGAGATCATTTATCATGTTAAACAATCGCTTCCTGCATATCATTAAAAAGGTAAAAAATTGAGACATAAATCTAACATTATCAAGATTTTCAGTGTTGCAAGATCTCCATATTAGATAAAAACTCCATTTTCCATAATAAAAAAAACACACACTTTCTTTTTACGGATGATAAACCTTCGAAGATTATGTAACAGCACAATCTAAACATTATTTTGCATAAATTGTATTATATTACTTCTAATAAAATATATTAAGTACAAGTAACTTTGTTCCACTTATACGTATCGGAAGAAAAATACAAACATGACATGGTAAAAAGATAAAAGGTAAGAAAACAAGAAAGTAAAGTAGGTTGTGTAAAAACAAAAAAGGGTATAACTATGATTTACCTATCAGCTTTATCAAATCCAAATCTGGCACCAAAATAGAAGGCAACAGAAAGCAACCAAGCATCGCTATGAACAGCAACCAAAGATAACCAGTCTTTTTCTTGCATTCCATCTCTAGCAAAATTAATACCCAATGCTGGTTCTGGGAGTTCTGGTGGCACCTCTTCAGCAGGCAAATTCACCTCCCATTGCTCACTAGGAAAACCATACAAACACAAATTCTCCTTTTCTGTACAACACAAAAACAATAATTGTTCACATCAAAAGAACAAAACGAAAACAATAATAAAAACGGAAAAACGAAGCCTCATTGATTTTACACATAGCATGAATCTTTTAGTATGATAATGCTTATGTAAACATTAATATATGCTTCTTAAACAGATCCTGTAAACATTACTCAAAGTAGTTGATGACAATTCATTAGGATACAAATGTATTTCCAATTAGAGTAACATGATTCATGAACACACCTCATTAAGATACCAATCTTGATACCAAAATCCCTAAAAGTGACCTAAAAGAAGTAAATTATATACAGCTTTCATACAACTGAGTCTTTGAACCATAGAGGCGTAGACCAAACCTCCGTTGCATATAATTGGAAAATATAAACCACTAGATTACATAATTTAGCAAATTTGTAGATAAAATCGCAATAATCCATTGCATAATGAAGGTGACCTAATTTACAGTTACAGGTAATGATGTAACAGTAGACGCTGCAAAGTGCAAAAGATTACCAAATACGGATAAGATGCAGACAATTAATCAACGAGTGATGTTTTTTTTATGTGATTAAGCGTCTGGATTTTTTTTGTTATTTTTTTTTAGCTCGGTGCATGAAATTGACATGCAGGAGAAAGGATTTAATAGAAGTAAAGTGACGCGCAAGGATAGCGATAGAAAGAACCCTAACCTGGATCACACTGGTGGTAAAATTCTTCAACATCTGCAAAATTAAGTAGAGAAGTTTAGATTATTTAAACGAAAAATCGGTGAACGAAGTAGATAACCGATAGAAGAAAAAGACAAAGCATAATCTCACCGGTGGTAAGAGCTTTGATCATTCCGGCACGACGACCTTTGAAATCCCTAAAAACCTCCTCCACTGTGCGAGGATTATACGGCGTTGCTCCTCCTCCCTCCATCTTCTTCTATGAAGATTGCAAGAAATTTAAAATGTAGAAATCGAGAAAAGAACTCTTCGGTGAAACCAGTAGCGAATTACAGAGAGAATACGAGTGTCGAGTAGCAGAAGAACAGTGTCTTTATGCAGAGAGGTCCAGCACTTCCCCCCCCTTTGTGTAGTTTAGGAGAAGGAAAAGCAACACGTACGAGAGAGACGAGAAGAAGGCGGATTTGAATCTAATGATAGAAGAGGTGTTTAACTATATTTGATTTATGGGTGATGAGTCCGAGAAAACAAAATCCCAATTTTGGACTTTCTTCGTCCTTTTAAGCGGTGCCCTAATTTGAGAGGGGAATAGGAAGACCTTTTATAACTCCCCAAATGGGAAAAAAAATAATATTATACTTTTGTTTTAAAAATAAATTTAATGTTTTAATGAATACTGTTTAAGAAAATATTTAACTATTAATTCAAATACTCAAGGACAAATATCTAAAAAAAAGAAAAGTTGGTCTATCTTCGTAAAAGTTCATTATTAATATTTGCATAATTACGTGGCATATATTAAGTATCTAGTTTTTTGAACTCTTAAATTTAAAAAAAAAAAAAATCATTTTATAAAGTCTTAGTTTTTGGATCAAATAAAAAGCTTTAAATCCAAAAGTTTTTCAATTAATCTTTTTAGCAAAAAAAAAACTCTTTTAGATTTTAATAAATTGATTTAAATATCATTTAAAATAAATAAATATTGCTCATACGTTTTGTCAATTATCTTATATGATTAAATATAAATGCATTTTATATATTTATTTGAAATAACTATATCAACAGATTTTATAATTTATTAATGTTCATCTAACGAGATAATAAATATTTATTATATGAATTTATAACCTAAGATTAATATTTACAATAATATTGATTTTTATTTAAAACTACGAAACACTTGTAATATGTAAAAAGTATTTATCATGGATTCTTACAAAACTTAGAAGTCTTATTTATTTTATTTGTAAGAAAATCATCATTTACTAATATGTATAAAAACTTTTTTTACTAATTGAGAAGTTCAACCGGTATATATGGTATTAACATTTGAAAGATTTTTAACTTCTGATAATTATAGTTTAAAATAATTAATTTATCATCATTAATTTCAATTTTAGTTTATATACATATATCATTTTATGTAATTTTACTATTTCAAAAGCTTCTAACTATTTCTGTTGAACACCCTATAAAAATAAAAGTTACAACTTTCAGCTTCCAATTTTCAGTTACTTTGGTCAAACACGTCCAAAAACATTTATAAAGTTTTTATTTGATGTTATTTACTTTAAATTCGATCAAAATGATGTGAAAAAAATGGTAAAACATATTTTAATTTAATTTTGAGCTTAATAATTAATTAAAATATGATTTAAAAGTCTTTTTTTTCTTCTAGATAAATATTATATAACAGTAACTGATTAAGTTTATTTCATGATGTTATCTTAAACTTTTTTTATTTCATTAATATAAAATTGGATTATATTAAGATGTTTACGCATTTAGTGTATGCCTAGATAATGATATGATGGTGACATACAATTATGTGACGATATATTTGAACAACTTTCTTATATAATAGTCAAATTTTAATTTAGGAAGGTTACAAATTCGGTTAAGAAGAAGGAACTTATAATAATACTGTAGCTGCTAATGGTTATTTTTGCTGATTAATCTTCTATCTTGAACATTTATCAAATTCCATGAATATGATTATATCTAGTGTGATGTATGTAATAGAAATGGTTTGTGTATATACTTTCAACGATATATTGAGCCACTTATCCGTTCTCATTCAATCACGACGCCTCAATTTTTTGAAGACATTTAACCATTACAGTTTAAGTTTTGTTTCATTATGAAACTTTATATCATTGTATAAACCAATGAAACGAAGGTTGCTACATAAGATGGCTCATGTCCTAAAAAAAATTCAAACCTAATTTAAATTTGATGCATTTGTCGATCTCAATCTTTTATATCTACATGTTAGTAAGTTATATATTCTGATGAAATATCATGTTGAATAATAAATAATGAGGAGTCTTCAATATTACAACTTTGTAAATGAAAAAGTTTAAGAATATAGGGTTTCAATTTTTCTACATGGCATCTCTATCTTTTCTCTTGTATCTTACTCTTTTTCTATAACATGTTATATATGGGTATTATACAACATATCATTGAGGATCTAATGAACATTTAGTATCCTCAATATTTAAAATGCTTTTAAGCCTACCAATAAAAGACTTTGAGATCCTTTGTCAGATTGTTCTTCTAGTCTATATAAGACAGTCAGAATCGAATATTTTCATATAGTTCCATTCTCTCATGTCTAACAACAACCACATGAACTAAGCATGCATGTCACACGCATCTTCCAGGCATTAATTGTGTTTTTAGTCGATCAACTAATTCCAAAATGATTAAATCAATTATTAAGTTAACATATAAAATTTGGGAACCTAATTGCAACCGATAGATTTCATATATAGTCATTATGGTAAAATATCATCCCAACATCCTACCATGTCTTAGCTAAATCAATATCAATAAAATGTTTGTATTGACAATGCACAAATTAAAAATGGTTTATACATGTAATGAATTATAATTAAGGAACTTAGATTATAATTTAGGGCAAAATCATACTTATTGAACAAGTCTCAAATAACTTGATGCAATCATTAATGGAGGAAATATTTCCTAAAAACTACTACATAATAAGATATTAAAGGTCAAATTTAACCCTAAATATATGTAAGTACTTCGATTACAAGAATAAATATGTATTAATCAATATGTAAGTATTTCAATGATGAGAAAGAAGTATTTATATATGTATATCTATATGTACATGTATACATACACATACACACACACACACATATATATATATATATATATATATAATTTTATCTACTATAAATGATGTATTTCTACCTGTACTATAGTCATTTGAAATATTCATAACTTTTTACTTTCACTTAATTAAAAACAAACCACTCAAGAATTTTTCTTTTAACGTATGATACTTAATGTTAATTATGAGAGCAATTGAGAAATATATATATATATATATATATATATATATATATATATATATATATATATATATATAATTCATATTGATAGATTATGTTTGTAGGGTTTAGAGAGTTGTGGGTGGTTTTATGGTAGATTAGATACTTTAAACAAAGACATAATGTCATAAAGCCTTTAAGTTTGACAGAAATGTTTGGTTTTACCCTTTTGCGTATTTATGGTTCATTAAATCTAGAATTTTACAAAAAAAAAAATTGTTTTACCGTTTTGTGTATCTTTGGTTCATTAAAGTCCTTTAGTTTAGAAAAAATGTTTGGTTTGTTTGGTTTTACCTGATAAACTTGCAAAAATTATTGAATTGGAAAAAAAAAAGTTGCAAACCTCCAACATTAATAAACCATAAAAACACAAAAAAGATAAAACTTAATATTTCTACCAAACTTAAGGATTTTTATGTCATTAGTCCTTAAACAAAAGAAGATTGTTGGTTTGAAAAAGCATACCAAAAGATATGATGCCAAAGATGCATAAGAGAATATATGATGTCAAAGATGCAACCTAGATGCATATAGATCTATAAAAGTTTTCTAGCTGAATTTTCTCAAATTTTTATTAGTTTTTTTATTATTATTTTATTGGTTCATGATTTATTTATGAGAAATGGTTGGAAATATTTTGTTTTGATCACACAATTTGTAGTTCTAACTTCCACATTAAAATTCAAATATTTAATTAATTAATATTGATAAACAATGATGCATTTAAATTTATATTTTTAAATATTATACTAATATATTTATATTAAAGTGTTCATCGTCATAAACTAAATGCAAAAACTTTACAAAATAAATAGAAAATGTTGTTTGTTTTTAACCATCATGTTTGGTTTTCTTAACAAAAAAGTTTCAAATATTAAACTTATATATGAAAACATTCGTGTAACATCTCAAAATCACAATAAAAATTTTCATTTTTAATTAAAGAAAAATCATTGTTTCCAATCAAACCCAAGTAATAAAACCCAAGATCAAGTACAATTGTTCCAAAATCAATGTATCATAACATCTCTAAAACATATCACCAAAGGATGTGTACGATCATGCCTTTGCTTTCCCCCGATCATCTGAAGTATCTGAAACATAAAACTTAAACGGTAAGCTAAAGCTTAGTGGGTTCCCCCAAAGTACCACCAAACAAACATATAACAATATGCATACTGGGTCCACAACCATCGGGTTGGATTACCCCCGAGCCCACAACATGAGTTTAGCATGCCTTTCTGACCCACAACTTATGTTTGGATTGCTCTCGAGCCCACAACATAAGTCTGGCTTACCTTTCTGGTCGTCAACTTATGTTTGGCTTGTTCCTGAGCCCACAACATAAGTCTGGCTTGCCTTTCTAGACATTAGCTTATGTCTGGCTTGCTCCCGAGCCCACAACATAAGTCTAGTTAGCCTTTCCGACCCACAACTTATGTCTGGTTTGCTCCTGGGTTTGTTGGCTTCCACACAGAGCACTACTGCCTCAAACCAACCATACTATGTCGACATATGTAATAGATAAACATATAACCAGAAAACAGATAATCATGCAGATCTAACAGATCACTACAACACAGCAACATCCTATATACCAGGATATATAATCTAATGGGTCGACATTGGTGCCTTCGACCCACAAGTAAGGTGAGGAAAACTCACCTCACAATCTGAAAAGATAGCAGAAAAGAACGACACTCCAAATGTCAACTCCACATGTCACATATACAGAAAACAGTGACCTAGAATCAATTCATAGCTCAAAATACCCAAAATGCGGCTAAGTCAAACTTGATCAAAATTCTGGTCAAATGTCAAAAGTTAAAGATTCCTTCTAGGTTGGGTACGCCCTGAGTACTTCCCTCTACGCCCAGCGTAGAGGGTGCCTTCACAATCAACGGGCTCGAACCCTGGTACGCGCAACGTACCTCCAGGTATGCCCAACGTACCAGAGTTGAATCTCAACTTTTCCATTAAGCTCTTATTTCGTTGAGACAAAGCACTACTCTTCATATCCAGATATCAAGGGACGTCTTAATGGAAAAAGTCTTTGACTTTATTCATTTGCATGCATTCAAGAGGGTAAAAACTCAAACCCTTGGTCCAAAAAAGTCGCCCAAAACTCCCAAACTCTTGCATTGCTTAATGAGAGTGTTCAAGCTCTCATTTTTATGAATCTAGAAGCTCAAAATTACAACAAACTACATTTCAAGGGCTTGGAGTAGCTCATACTCCATTAAACTAAATATAGGACCAAAATTCATACAACCTTTAGACTAACAAGATCTAAGTAAATGACACATCAAGATCCAAGCTTTATACCTCCAAATAAAGCTTGAGGGCAAGATACTTTTGGATCCAAGATGCCTTGAGCTTCCATGTTGATTCCACTTCTTTTTTCTTCCTTCAAGTTCACCAAAAGTATAATTTCAAGCTCAAAATGATCACACAGTGGATTAGGATTAACAAGGAATGATTTGGGAGATGGAGGCTGATGATGGAAGAGGTATTGGAAATATAATGATTCTTATAAAAGGGACCAAACCCTAAAATTAGGGTTTGACCCTCAGTTACTTAAGCCCGACGTAAGTTGAAGTACGCCCGACGTACTAGGCACACATGCGATTTCCACTTAAGGATCCAAGGGACCAATTTTGCAAATAAATTTCATATTAATGGTATAAATGGAAAGTACATGGATCAAAGGTGTTACAATTCTCCCCCACTTGAATCAGACTTCATCCTTGAAGTCTAGTGCTGCAAATAAATCAGGGTAATGCTCTCGCATCTCTGCCTCGGGTTCCCAAGTCCATTAAGAACCCTTCTGATGCTGCCACTGGACCTTAACCAAAGATACCACATTGCTATGTAAGACCTTCGTCTTCCTATCTAAAATCGCCACTGGTCTCTCAACATAGTTCATGTGATCATCAGCCTGAATATCATCCAAATGAACAACTGGTGAGTCATCAGCCACACACTTCCGAATCTGAGAAACATGGAAGGTGTTGTGAATCTGACTAAGCTCCTCAGGCAAATCCAATCGATAGGCTACCTGCCTATCCTGGCTAATGACTCATTTTATTGACCATGCAACATGGCGTACACTTTCCCACATTGTCCTATTACACTTTGCAGATTTTTCTACACCACATCTATTGAAGATTGAAGTCCCGGTTCTAATTTTTGTCGGAACATTCACATATGTCACTTATTGAAGATCCAAGTTCCATATTTAAAGAAGTCCACGTTCAAGATGTACAAGTTATCCACACGTTCAGAATTTGATCTTACCACTACTACCCCAAGGGAGTCTGTTCCTTTTTCTTCCTTTTTATCGCTTTTATATTATTTTATGCATACAATGAGGGAATTATATGTAATAAGTGTGGGGTAGGGGGGTCAAAAAAGTAAATTACTAGAAAAATTGAAAATTTTTAGACATAGATTTGGAATAATAATCTAAAATTTAATTTTAGTAATAATAGTTTAAACTTAAGTTGCTAGTGTTGCGTGGGATGATCCGATGAGAGCTCAAATGTTTAATTGAGCCAACATATGTTATATATAATATATTTATGGCTTCCCATTCCTAGTGAAAAGTCATGAGTTATGAAAATGTAATATAGTAGTTTATATGGAATAATAAGTTTTGCAGCCTTTACCTGAAATCTATCCAGGAGAGCTTATGTAGTCATTGCACTTAGACTAATATCTCTAGCCAATAAAGGTTGAAGTTAAGCTCCCTTGATTAAGCATGTAGATTTTGAGAGAAAAAGAGTTATATATATATATATATATATATATATATATATATATATATATATATATATATATATATATATATATATATATATATATATATAAAAAGAGAGAGAAATTACCAAAAAGTTGAAGAATTTTGGAGCTATCAAGTATGAAGATCAAAAGATCAAAATTCCAAAGAATAAAAAATTGAAGATACCAAACATCAAACAAAAAGGTGGTGAATTCAAAGAAATCAAAGATCAAATTTCAAAGAAGTAAAGAATTCCAAAAGCTCCATTGTGGTATCTAAAGTTGTAATTTATAGATTATGTATGATTTGGTAGCTTAACCAAAAATACCTTGAGGTTAAGAAAGATTTATGAGGATTGATTCAGAGGGTTACAGAAATGAGTATCATATAAGCTAAGGGGTGAAGCTTCATAAGGAATGTGAGTATTTAGGATTGAGAAGTTACTAATAGAATTAGACACAAATATACGCATTGAGGTCTTGGTATAATGCCTGAGTTTAAAATGGATTGTTCTATGTGATGCTAGTGATGAAGGGTTTAAATTAAAAATAATTAGTTTTGCTTGAGGGCAAGGAAAAAGATAAGTGTGAGGTATTTGATATTGCCATATTTTTACATATTTTTAGGTAATATTTAATTATATTTTTATTAATATTTTGGTTATTTGCATAGATAAATGGTACTTATAAGATTAAATTACATTTTGCAACCAAAAGAAGACATCTTGAAGAATAAGGACTAAAAGCGACAAGATTGGAACTTTGGAGGTTAAAAGCTTAAAAGATGAAGAATCCAGCTAAAAAACGTGTAACACCGTAAATTTTCAAACAAATTTTTCATTTCAAAATATAGTATTTTTATTCAAAACAAGGCATAAACATTTCAAGTGTCATGTCAAAATACAAATCATCTAAATCCCAAGATCACAAAACATCTATCAGTGTGTACAGATCACGTCGGCGCCTTCCCACGGTCCTCGCTAGTACCTGAAACACATACATAACAACTGTAAGCATAAATGCTTAGTGAGCTCCCCAATATACAACTTACGCACATACGCCTTTCCAGGCCATGACCTTCCGGTCCATGCGTCTCAGGGGACTTCCGTCCCTGCTGGGTAAACCTTCCGGTCCTACCCACGCCGACCTTCCGGTCCACAACACAACGCCTTCCGGCCCATAACATATTCGCCTTCCGGCCCGTAACATAATGCCTTCCGGCCCATATCAAACATATCATACATAGCACATAAAACACATATATCACATATCATATATGACCTTCCGGTCACACAGTCAAACCCTTCTGGGTACAGTATAGTGAGAAGACTCACCTCGTGAATGTCGAAAGCTAGCAAATCCCGAAGTCACTCGTACTCGATCCGCCGAGCTACAATCTCCCTATAACATCATACATCTCTTATTAACACTTTTATCTTCTAAGTTTGACTATCCCTAAGAGGTCAAACATAGGTCAACTCTGGTCAACGGTCAACGGTCAACTTGACCTGACTCGGCGAGTGCTAGGGCGACTCGGCAAGTCTAGACGTCCTCACCAATTCTCTAAGATTCCCTTTCTACTCGTCGAGTATCCTCCTTGACTCGACGAGTTTCTCCTGGAAGAATCGCGGGGCCACCCCGACTCAACTCGCCGAGTCTGAAGAACAACTCGACGAGTTCCAGTTAATCTTCAAGCTACTCGCCGAGTCTGTTCATCGGACTCGGCGAGTCCATGCCATGCAACCGCTCAAACTGCTTTCTAAGGTCAGAACTGCTCCGACCACTCATAGGTCTGGCCTTCCTAGACTGATTCATCACGTAAGGTCCTCATTTCGGTGCTCATAATACGCCCCATGACTCATACTTTACATTTTGACCTAAGGCATAAGGATTCCAATCCAAAACCTCCATTGATTTCCGAAATGCTCAGGCATGGGACATTCTGGACTTCTAAAGATCCCAATACAGGGTTCCAATCGTTTGGGGGACTAAGGTAACATTCAATCTAACCACAAAAGGGTTCAATAAACCCTAAATCCATATACACATCAACATAGAAGAATGCAACTCGAAATATTACCTGAATAACGTGCTCTCTGTGTCCCCAATCCTCAGAACGTGGCTTCTCTTGTTGTTCCCTTAACCAAGCCTCCTCTTCCTTGCAAGACAATACTTCCAAAATCAACAATGGCCTTCTACCTTGCTCCAGATGCTCACAATCGAATTAGGGTTTCTCTCAGAGGGCTAGGGTGAACAATGACGGCCATAAGGTCCCTCATATACGTCCTAAACCTGAACGGTTAGGGTTTTCGCTAAACAGCGCAGACTCGCCGATTCCATAACCGGACTCGTCGAGTCCAGTCGCGAACCCGCGACCAGATCCGCGATCCTACTCGGCGAGTCTAGGCTCCAACTCGCCGAGTCCCCTCTTAAAACACCCAAAATCATAAATATAACAATACCTGAAATTCCGGGCTGTTACAAAACGTCCTCACGACGTAAGCATGGTTATTCTACAAGATAAACATCCGAAAGTAAGAATTCGTGTTGGATACGGATTGCTACCGAGCTCACGACGTAAGTAGGTTTATTTCGGAAAAATATATATATATCCTTGATCTTCACGATTTTAGGAGGTTGGCTGGATTGGAGAGAGTTTCTAGAAGACGATTTTCAGAAGTTTAGAGGCTAGAAACTTGGTAATATACCTAGGAGGAAGAAGAAGAACATACTTTACTTTTTATTTGGTACATTACTATGCTATTGATTATGAAGTATAATTGCTTGTTTGTTAGTATGAGTAGCTAAATATAGCTGCTTTTGTTAGCTAGATGAAGATGGAACTCATGAACTAGTAATTTGATTATGGATTCTTTTAGTTGGTTATTTGCTTGTGTTTGATTGTTTATACCTAGCATGTTAGAACATGATACTTAGGATTGCTTAAACTCATGTTTTGTGTAGTTAGTGAATATTGAATTGCATGAACTTAGACACCTGGTAATTTAGTGACCATTCAATTGCTAGAGCTAGGATTAAACCAATCTTAGGTAAGTAATCAAAGTATTAGTTTTGGCTGTGCTAGAGAACATATATTGTGATTATAATATTGTGTTTACCTAATCAATCTACATAGCTCCGATCCATTTAATAATTGATTATGTGTTAAATTATGTGTAACTATGCATAGATCTACATGAATTAATTCAACATTAGTAAATTTGGACTTGAATTGCTAATAAAATATTAATTGGTAACCAACGAGAATTATCCTTAATTAATAGCTAAATAATGAGGGAAAGTGGATTCGAACTAACATGAGTGCTTTTCGTACTTGATTGAATTAGTTAACAATTAAAGTTTATCTAAACTTGCAAAATTAGATATAAACCAATTTACTTTGCTATAGTTTTAGGTTAATTTAATAGTGAGTAGATTAATTAGTTAAAACCGTTCCCTGAGTTCGATACCCGAATTTTATGCTATACTATTTGCGAAGGGGTACACTGCCCTGGGTCGAATAGCTAGTAGATTATGAGGTAACATTAGGTGTAGTTGTTTTAGACGCATCACCATCCAACAAGTCAAGCACCTCTCTGTTGGATTAGTGTCTAAGTCCATAACTATTTTGGTATGTACTTGACCCGATGGTGCATGGTCCTTTTGGGTTGCCTTCACCAAAGCAACTTGATAGGATGAATTATGGAGAGAAAGGATTAAATATGATTTATTTATATATTATGAGAATAATATATTAAAGGAGAAATCATATTGTTTAATTAATATTAGTCAAGAATTATTTGGTAATTAGTTTTGTGACTAAAAGAGATTAATTAAACTTAAGGGACTGGAATTATAATTATAAGATAATTGCAATTTGGGCTATGGATTGCCTTATATTAAGAAGTGGATGAATTCTATGGGGAAACCCATTAGAAATCGTCCAAGGCCCTTAAGGAAAGGAGTTCATGGGTTGCTTAGGGCTTAAGCATCCAAATTAGGGTTTCCTTGTTAGATAACCCTAATAGCCTCACTATATATAGAACCCTTATGCCTCAAAAACGTGGACAAGCTTCCTTCTAGGGTTTCCACACGTTTTTGAGAGCCTCCTTCTCTTCTCTTCTTCATCCTCTTGCTCTTGGTGTTTGTGAGCCATTAGAGGAGTGACACTTGTGACTCTAAGCTTTCTAAAGTCAATACAAGAAGGAATTGTGGTTGTTATTGCAACATAACAATCAAGGTATGATCTAAACCCTAATTATATGTTATATTGATTATCATATGCTAGATCTAGGGTTTATAGTCTTGGATAAATTGCATGTACAATAGAGAAACCTAGATCCAAGCATTAGGGTTTGTATGAGCACATAGGATGTTCTTATGACCAAAACCCATCAGTGGTATCAGAGCCTTGATTGGTTTCTATTGTATTGATGCCTTGTTAATTTTTTCATGCTTGAAAAAATCGTTTTTTGCCTCCTGCCTGATGTACTCGGCGAGTCCATAAGGGGACTCGGCGAGTTTAGCTGTCAGACAGTCGGATTTTCGGGATTTTTACCTATTTTGACTTAGGATAATTGCCATAATTGTTTAAACTTAATAAAATTCGAATTTTGTTAATCCCTTATGATTATCCTTGTCAAAATAAAAGATTTTGGTCATCTAATTAGATAATTGTTACCTTATTTGATATATGTTAAGTTATGGAAATTATTTGATCATTATCTTGCAAGAATTTGAACTAGATCTAATTAGATAACCACCAATTATAGTTAATTGCCTTATTTGAATTATGTGATCTAGAATATTCTTGACAAAGTTTGGAAAAGTTTCAAATTAATCCCTTTAGGTTTTATAGTTTAAATTAGAACTCAAAAGTTTAGTTTTGAAATTTAAATAGTTGAAACCCTAATGTTTTGAAAAGGTTTTAAAACTTGCGCCCAGGTTTTGGAATTTAAATTTTGATTAAAAGTTTAATTTTGATGTATATTTAAATTCTAAACCCTAAGTTTTTGAAATGTTTCAAAACTTGTCCTCAAGTTTTGGAATTTAAATTTTGATTAAAAGTTTAATATAGGAATGTTAAATTCTAAAACCCTTGTAGTGTTTTGAAAAGTTCATATCACACCCTTATGGCTTTACTAATTAATTAAGGTGTATAATTAAAAGAGGTTTAATAAATCCATAAAAGTTTTGGTTTACAATTTAATTGAATTAAAAATATAATCGTTAAATTTGACCACCTAGTATTTTAAAAGTGTAAAATACACCCTATACTATATATAACATTAAAAGTCTAACATTATATATATATGTATGAGTAAAAGTCAGTTTTACCATTAGTAGGCCTCATTCACGAAGCTGGTCTATAAGGGGTGTTTAAGGAAATTGCCTATAAAATGACGATTGAATGGGTATCCACTCTTACCCACCGCACTCTTGACTAGTGGAGGGTCGTTAGCCGAACGGGTAGGATAGGACAAAACCTTCCATTATAAGTATAATGAAGTACAAAAGTAACTAAATGTTTTACAAATTCCCAATCTTAGTTACTTAGGCAAAAGTGAATTGATGCAATTCCATGAAATTACACTTTGTGCCCTTGCGAAGACGTTAGTGGAGCGTGTGTGGTTTACCGGCACACTAAATGGTTCTAAGCAAAGGTAGCAAAGGGTGACTCAATGTTTGTCATAGTTCGGTGGAGCGTGTGTGGTTTACCAGCACATCGAATAGGTGACTGTAACATGTGAGGGCACCATGTAAGTTTGCATGGTTATTCACACCCGCTTTGTGATCCTCGGTATCCCAGTCACAAACTAGAGGGGCATATCGAGATTTAAACATGCCATTGAAAGATCAATGAATCTCAAAGGATCTAGGAGTTTTCATAAATTTAAAACTTAAATTTCTTTTTCATTTTTCATGGTGGAAATTAGTGAATCGTCATTCTCTTACCTTCAAATATTCTGCAACTAGATTACGGCATCCCTTTTCTAGGTTGTAGCGTATTGTGTTGGGTCCTAGCCTTAGTATCTCATTTGGGTGATTTACTAAGGACTCAATCAATCAACTAACTTGAATTCATTTTCTCCCATTTTGTAGATGTCAAAGTACGACAACTATGGTCTTCCCAAATCCCGTGGAACAAGATTTCCACATGAAGATGATATTCCACGATTCGATCGAGGAACAAGAAATCATGCTTCAATTCCTCCACCTCCTCCAATTATTCTCCCTAACCCACAAGTTCGAAGGCTTGAAAAGTTTAAGCTCACTCAAGCCCTTTTGGCAAGTAAACATGAAGAGGGAAAGTCGGTGTGTGCACACGTCCTAGGGATGAAGTCACACATTGATAGGTTAAGAATATTGGGATACGTTGTCTGTGAGGAGATGGCTGTTGATTGGGTTCTTCAGTCACTTCCTAACTCGTATAGTGAGTTCGTAAGAGAGTACTATATGATGAACTGCGACGTGACCCTTATAGATCTCACCTATATGCTTATTGCTGCTGAATCAACAATGGTTTAGCGCAATAGAAAAGCAAAGTTGATTGGTGAATCTGCCTTCAAGACCTCTATGGATATATATAATGGAAACGAAAGACATGCTATGATCGAAAAGTTTGATCATAAGAGAAAGGCAATGTCTAAAGTAGTTCCATGTTCCGTTCCAAAAGAGTCAATTTGCTTTTATTGCCAAGAGAAGGGGCATTGGAGACGAAGCTGCCCTATTTACCTAAGAGATCTAAGAGATGGGAGAGTCAAAACGTATGGCTTGGATTTAGGTAAAATCCATTGACTAACTCTTTTAAGCTCCTATTCTAGATTCTTAATACATAATGTGATAAGATTACAATTGATGTTTTGTAGGATCGAAGAAAAGAGAGGAAACTTAAGGGAAGAAGTGAGCAGATCTAACCGTGAAGAAATGGATTTCGATCGCATTACTTGAAGATTAGATTCTTGAGCTACTACTTAGAATTAGAATAAGATTGCTAAGAAATATGTATTAACATAGTTTTTCAATGAATTGCATTGTAAGGACAAATTTTTCCGCAATAAAATAAATTTCGATTTTATTTATTTATCCTTGCAATGGCGTGGATGAAAAATTGATGTTTGAATGTTTCTAATATGAGCAATAATGGATTTGATTCTTAATTATGTTGTTTGTGGAAATGTCGAGAATTTACCAAATAGGGAAAGTTTCTCATCGCCCAAGTTTCCATTGGACGGAAACTTGGAATCATGCAACTTGGTTGCATGATGAATGAGAAATTTCATATTTGGAAATTAGACTAATTCATTGGCAAAGTGTCAAGTGAAGGACTAGGAGATCGAGTACATAAAGTTGCGTGTTGATCAAGTCCACCATAAGAGTAACAAAGATATTCATCATGATTTACTAAAGGTTTAGTAAATATGATTATGCTTATAAGATTAAGTGTAATTCTGAATTGATTGAACAAGTTTAAATCAATAGCAGAACGAATAAGAAGAATCAAGTAGGCAGAAAGATAAAAGTTTCTCCATTCTAAGAAGAAGGGAGAGTACATTTTATGCTTTATGATAGGTCTTAATGATTAAGAATCATATCTAAATTGATCCTCTAAGTGAGTCTTAGTACAATTGTATGTCTAAGAAGAGGAATCGAGAATTGAAGAAATGGTTAAATCAAGAAGTCAATCATACTTCGTTCCAAAACAAGTCTTAGAGTTAAGATTATGACAATGAGTGACAAGTATTAAGAAGGTTTATAACATTCATCGAATGAGGAAAGTTGTGATGTCTTGGATAAGACAAAGACCAACTAGGACCAATTTATGAAGTGTTTTGATAAAAACTACACTAACTCTTGAATATTTTCTTGTCAAGAAATGTTTATTGGCAAAAGAATCTTATATGTCAAGGAGTCAGTGGGAGTCTTAATGGTCTTGAAAGGTTTCAAGAACAAATCAAAATAAACCTTATCGATCATCATTAGCACACGAGTTGAGGTTTACAACCTATCGTGTTGACACTATTTTGTTTCTGTGCCATTCCAATTGAGTTAATTATGCATGTGAGTTCTATGAGTTCTCATTTGAACGCATAAAAGGCAGGCACCTTGATCAATGGAAAGTACATTGATAGGAAAGGGTGAGCTGCTTAACTACTTGGAAGACATGGTGGGCAGCTGTGTTACCATAAGGCAAGAAGTCAAGATTAAGAAAGTTCGGTCCATATGAGTTTGAATTTGTCGTAAACTTTGGTTTTGACGAATTCACATGGATAGGAACACATACACCATTAAAATCTAAGTGTCATAAGATTCCCTCCTTCATGAAAATGACCGTGAGGAAAAGCTTTCACTAATAGAGATTTTAAGAAGATAGTGATTGTGAAATTGTATTCTCAAATTCGATTATGGTTACGGTATCCCTTTCCATGATTCGAATTGTGAGATTTGGCAATTAGTCTGAATTATTTAGACACACATATGAGCTATCTAAGGGAAAGGTGTATAAGCTTAGATAAAGGATTATCAAAGCTTTAGGTATTAGAAACATGAACTTAAGAAATTCAATAAGTATTGTTTTTCTGAAAGTTAAGTTGTTTCTGAATAAATGTCAAAGCTAGTGGGAACATAAGTGTTATGTTTATAATAATCATCATGATAGTGGGAGCATAAATGTTATGATTGCATGATTATTAAGGCAAGTATTGCAAGTTAGCAATATTAATTATAGAAAACAAGAGTTATACTTTGCAAAGTCGCAATGGTTGTAAAGTGGTTTTGCTATAATTAAGGGAGAGAATATTATGCTTCATTTCAAGTTTAAAGGTTTAGGTTGTGAAATGTTAATAAATTTAGTCAAGGAAACATAGTGTGTTCTCAAATTTCGATTATGATTACGGAATTCCTCTTCATAGTTCGAATTTTGAGAACGTGGCACATAAAATATTATGGCAGAAGATTGATAAAGTATCGAATCTTTGTGTAAGACATTATGCATCGTGTCTCATACGCTTCGGGTATAGGATTGATTGCAAATGCTATAATATTTGACCATTCTAAAATTTTCCAAATGTCTAGCGCCTTTAGAGGGAAAAAGGACAAGAATCGGTTTTGACTAAGATAACTAAACAACTATCAAAGGACGATCCAAAGTTCGCCGAGGATTGGTCGCTTGTGAGTAATTGGAAGTATAGTATTGGATGGAACATATCGACATTATTATGAATAGATACGATTCTATTAAGAATGAGTTGTCATATGGAAAATATGGAAACATTTCCATATTGGGAGTTGGAAATTGAAAATCTATTTCTAGATTAGCAACTTTTATGCAAAAGGATGTTCAAAGGAATGTACTTTGAGTGAGAGACATCATATCTAAGGAATTGTATTGTAACAATCTCCAATAGAGGACTTTGTAATATCGTTGGCAATAGTCTTTGTGACTTTTTGTGCTATGACATTATGAAAAGGATCACTGCATAAAATGTTAGAATCTAACATATTCTATAAGTGGCAAAATTTTGATATTCTTTCACTTATGAAAAAGGATTTGGAGTTATGAAATGAGTATGATTGGAAATGTGTTCATTTGATCTATTTCACAAAGTAAGAACCATAGGTAAACATTGTGTGCATGCTAAGAGCATGGGACGAGTGTTGTAATAATTCAAGTAAGAAGTTGATTACCCGAAACAACAAATAATGAGTAATCGATATGGTGATAAATAAAAGGTGTTTTATTTATACTCAAAGGTTTGAGGCCATATAATATTAGTATTATCCTTGTGTTTCACTTTGCATGTTTTGACTTCCTGAATAATTTAATTGGTTTAGAACAGTCAAATTATTCGAACGGGCTACAGTCGTTCATATGTTGGAAGTAGGTATGAATAAAGACTGTCATGAATTGGTGTGTGGATTGTCTAAAAGGTATTAGACATAAGCAAATGTTTGATGCAACGTTCATGAGTGCTTATGAATATGATTTGAGCATTGGATTAAACCCACACTTACTTGGATCACTCCATGGATTTTATCACGAGTGATTGGTGAGACGATAATATCTTATATTCTTGAAACCGAGATGTGTGAGTTGTATCTTGCAAATCAATTGCACATTGATAATATGTAAACGCACTAGTAACTTGGTGTCATAAAACATATTGTTGTGTGTGATTCGGTGAGTGAGTGCAAGCGAGCATTGAATCAAAGTTTATCCGTTCCTTTTATCCAAAGTAGGATAAAAGCGATATCTTTGGGCCCCTCGATGATTTAGTGATGACAAACGTAAATGCTCGGCCGGGCTAGGGCTAATTTGATTTGTTCAATTAGTCAGTTGTCATAAATCGGAAGTCGAGAAATAGTACAGAGAGAATGATTAGAAATCATGTCTCACGATATCTAGAATGGAGGAATATATGATCCCTTATCTAAAGGACACGCGTATCTGATAGGATCAGAGTTGATAGCGGCTTTGGAAAGCTACGATTGCAGATCAAGATCTGAAGTCATACGCAGAATAGTTATTAGACTTATCCAAGTGGGAGACTGTTGGATTAGTGTCTAAGTCCATAACTATTTTGGTATGTACTTGACCCGATGGTGCATGGTCCTTTTGGGTTGCCTTCACCAAAGCAACTTGATAGGATGAATTATGGAGAGAAAGGATTAAATATGATTTATTTATATATTATGAGAATAATATATTAAAAGAGAAATCATATTGTTTAATTAATATTAGTCAAGAATTATTTGGTAATTAGTTTTGTGACTAAAAGAGATTAATTAAACTTAAGGGACTGGAATTATAATTATAAGATAATTGCAATTTGGGCTATGGATTGCCTTATATTAAGAAGTGGATGAATTCTATGGGGAAACCCATTAGAAATCGTCCAAGGCCCTTAAGGAAAGGAGTTCATGGGTTGCTTAGGGCTTAAGCATCCAAATTAGGGTTTCCTTGTTAGATAACCCTAATAGCCTCACTATATATAGAACCCTTATGCCTCAAAAACGTGGACAAGCTTCCTTCTAGGGTTTCCACACGTTTTTGAGAGCCTCCTTCTCTTCTCTTCTTCATCCTCTTGCTCTTGGTGTTTGTGAGCCATTAGAGGAGTGACACTTGTGACTCTAAGCTTTCTAAAGTCAATATAAGAAGGAATTGTGATTGTTATTGCAACATAACAATCAAGGTATGATCTAAACCCTAATTATATGTTATATTGATTATCATATGCTAGATCTAGGGTTTATAGTCTTGGAAAATTGCATGTACAATAGAGAAACCTAGATCCAAGCATTAGGGTTTGTATGAGCACATAGGATGTTCTTATGACCAAAACCCATCACTCTCAACATACCATGTTATCTCCCTCTTCATACACGGTCACCAATAGCTAAGTCTAAAATTCCGATACATCTTGGTGCCTCGAGGGTATATCAAAAATATGGAACTATGTGGGCTCTCCAACACAGTATGCCTGATCCTACCAAACTTGGGTACCCAAACCAGACCACACCAGGTCAATAATCCACATCCATTAGTAGGAAACTTGTCAATCTCACCCTTGATCCTCTCTTGTTTCCAATTTTCCTTCTTGAATCCCTCGGCATGAGCCTCCCTGATCAAGTCCAAAGCGGTGAATCGATCGAAATCCTCATACATAAGATCCCAACAAAAAAAACTAGCCGACTTGCGGCTCAAAGAATCAGCGACCATGTTCGCCTTCCCCAGGTGGTACAAAATCTCGCAGTCATAATCAATGACTACATCAAGCCACTTACGATGCCTCGTGTTCAGATTCGGCTGATCCATGAGATACCTCAGACTCTTGTGGTTAGTGTAAATGGTACACCAAACCCCATAAAGATAATGCCGCCAATTCTTGAGGGGAAACACCATCGCCCCCAGCTCCAAATCATGCTTTGGATACCGAACCTCATGCGACTTCAGCTTCCTAAAAGCATATGAAATAACCATTTCTCGTTGCATAAGAACTACCCCCAAACCGGTGATGGATGCATCATAATATACAACAAAGTCCTCAACACCCTCCGGAAGAGTCAACACTAGGGCCTCACATAACTTATGTCTTAGTCTCTCAAATGCAGCCTGCTACTCAGGCCCCCATCGAAAATCCAAGCCCTTCCTCGTCAAGCGAGTGAGGGGTACAACCACCTTGGAGAAATCCTAAATAAATCTCCAATAATATCCTGCTAAACCCATAAAATTGATGATCTCTAAGGGAGACTTCGGGATCTCCCACTGTATAACAACCTTAATCTTGGCCGGGTCGAACAAAATCACGTTTTGGTTAACGAGGTGTCCGAAGAACTATACCTCCCGTAACCAAAACTCACACTTTGAGAGCATGACATATAACTGTTCCCACCTAAAAAACTCCTAGAAGCTCTCAAAGGTGCTCCTCATGCTACTCCCTGGTCTTGGAGTAGACTAGAATATCATCCATAAAAACAACCATTGATCGATCGAGCATCTACCCGCATACCCGATTCATCAAATCCATAAATTTTATAGGCCGATTAGTGAGTCTAAACGGCATCACCATGAACTCATAATGACCATAACAAGTTTGTAACGCTTTCTCCTCCGCATCCTTCTCTCTAACCTTCATCTCATGATACCCTGGCCTCACATCGATCTTGGATAACTAAGATGCACCCTGCAACTGATTAAAAAGATCATTAATCCGTGGAAGTGGGTAACAATTATTCACTGTTAACTTGATCAACTCCTGATAATCAAAACACATGCAGTGAGACCCATCCTTATTCATCACAAACAAGATCAATGCTCCCCGAGGCGAACTACTCGATCTGATAAATTGCTTGCCCAACAGCTCCTGAAGCTGAGAGGACAACTCCTGCATCTCTGATGGTGCTAATCTATACGACGCCTTAGCAATCGGGGCCACATTAGGAAACAAATCAATCCTGAACTCAACCTTCCTCTCAGGGGGGAACACCAGGTAATTCCTCCGGAAACACATCTGGAAACTCCCTAACTACGGGTACATTCGAAATCGAAACCTCCTTCTCGACCCGAGTGTCAATCACATATGTGAGGTGTAACACCCTTGCTCAAGTATTTTCCTTTTATACCCTTAAGTATAAAATTTATTTGCAAAATTGATCCCTTTGTCATTTAATGGTTGAAGCAAATTCCTCCAGTACATTGGACAAAGATTCATTTCTCAGGTAATTGTATATGTTTCAATATGGTGATTATGTGTTTCAGTTATTTATCAGTGTTACTTGCAGCAAATGCAAGAATAAGGGACACAACTATAGGACCTGTAAAGGTCAAGGTGGGAATCTGTAACAACGTAAAAATTTAAAACAAAATTATTTATTTATTTATTTTTTAAAATGCATACTACTCATAACACTTTGTATAACAATCTCATTTGTTCAATTTTCAAAACATAACTCCATATTTGATTAATTAGCAATCCAGGATCCTCAAAACATAACTCTTCCCCTGGTGTATACAATCAAGTCGGTGCCGTCCCGCTATCCTGAGAAACCTGAAACACATATCACATAACACGGTAAGCACGAAGCTTAGTGAGTTCCCCAAAATACCACATACAACACATACGCCACTCAAGGCTACAGTATGACCCTCCGGTCGATGTGTCTCAGCGGGACCCTCCAGTCCCGTAGCTCGTTGGACCCTCTGGTTCGGTCATAGCTCGTTGGACCCTTTGGTCCGGTCTGTATCGTTGGACCCTTCGGTCCGGTCTATATCGTTGGACCCTCCGGTCCGGTCTATACAACACATAGCATACATATATCACAATGCACATAACCTCATACATACATATATCACACAAGACCCTCCGGTTTACACATAGATACCACTCTAGGTAATATATAGCGAAAAGACTCACCTCGGATGATGAACATCTCCTATAGGCACCGCTGCTTCGCACCGGCCTCTATCTCTGTGCCAAACCCACAATTATCTCAATTAGGAATTAAGTCCAACCTCTCACTTATTAGGTCTAACGATAGACCACTTACCAACCCATCAATGCCCTAAACCCATTAGGCTCACCAAGGCCCAATAATAAATGGGCTTCCCCGAGGCCCAAACCTCAACCTACATGACAAGCCCAACTCAAGGGCACAAGGCATAATTATATTATTTCTCTGCTCATAGTCTCAAATACACAGGCCCAAAGATTTAGGCTCAACACTTAAGGCCCAACAATAGAGTCTAGCCCAAAAGCATACAGAGAGATTACGCGGGGAGTACCTCCTTGGTACGCTCAGCGTACTCAAGCACGCATGAAACTAATCGGGGACCTCAACCCACTACGCGGGGGGTACTGGAATTACGCTGCGCGTACTCTCAGTTTTGCTTAATCTAATTTTTGGGTCTTAACCCGTTAAGACCTTAACTCATCTCTTGGATCTGGACTTCCTAAAATCTCTTACTCCATAAAGTTAACGACTTTAGGCCCTTGCATGGCTGATAAGGTCACAACACATGAAACTCTTACTTTCTTAACTCAAAATGCACATAACTCATGCATGGGTTGATTCTCACAATCAAGACCTCATTTTTATGGTTCCGCACCACTAGAAACACTTAAAAGGACAAGTTATTAAGCTCTGGAGTTCACCAACTCACAAAGTTCCCGTCTTGGGACATAAAACCCTAAAAATGGACCATACTAAGCATAGATCAAAAAGAATGGGAAAGATTTGAGCTTTATACCTTCAAATGATGCTCTAGCCCCAAGAAAGCTCGTATCCAAAGCCTGGACTTCAACTCCATTCTCTTCCATGCTCCTTCTTTACTCCAAAGAGCCCATAATAACACATAAAAGCTCAACATGGCCACCCACAATCTCAAGAACGGATATTAGGGTTTGAGAGGGTTTATTGACTGAGGAAGGTGGCCAGAAATGAGACCATCTCATTCTTTAAATAGGGACACTACTCGAATTAGGGTTTTCCCTCTGTGCCTAGTACGCCCAGCGTACTAGGTGGTCCTTGTGTCCATTCCACGCTCATAGGTATGCTAAGCGTAACCTTACTTACGCCCAACGTACCCGATGCCACCCATTTCTCAATAAGGACCAAACTTGCCATAACTTCCAAACTATCATAGCTTTTTTGATATAACTCAGATTCCAAAGATCCTCATATCTACGGAAAGGTGATGAGATGCCCTACGCTTTGGCAACTCATTGCAACCCGAGACCTCCTCATGCCCGGCTCGTGGCTCACAAACCCTAATCACGGACAATCCGAAAACAGGATGTTACAGAATCAATCCAAGAAGTGATTTTGGTTGATTGTTGTGGTGCAATGACTATTTGGTTGTTTGTTGTTAAAAACTGTTGTTTGTTTTTGAATACTTTTAGTTATGGTTTGATGATGTGGTTATGTATGGTGCACATACACTTTTATGCTTAATTTGGTAATTGTTTTTGGTTTCACTCATGTGGTGTCCAAGTCGTTTTCACCAAAGCGGGTCAACCCACATTAGGGATGGCAAAAAGCCCCATACCCAATGGGGAACCCGAAACCCGCACCCGTTTTGACCGGGGAATCCCCGGGTTGACTGGGGATGGGGACAGGGATGGGGAATACCCGAATAAAAAAAGTGGGGATGGGGATGAGGATGGGGATACCCTTAATCCCCGACCCTGGACCCGCCCCGACATATATTAATATATAAAAATAATACAGAACATATATTTATAGTATAGTTTATAATAAATAAAATTTGATCTAACTAACCTAACTCATTAGTAATTATTTGGTTGAAATTATACTTTTTGCTTTTGCTTTTATCTAATTTAAACTCGTATATATATATATATATATATATATATATATATATATATATATATATATATATATATATATATATATATATTCTCTTTGGTTGATCTATTTTACCTTAAATATCAATCTGATAATCTTTTTCTACTTGATTTTTCATGTATGTATTTAAATTTGCTAGAAAATTTATTTATATTTTTTCTGCAATTTATGGGTACTTATATATTTTATAAAATCTTTAAACTTATGCTGTTAAAATTGAAATATAGAGTTTTTTCTTACGTAAAAGTTTGCATGTTAAAAGAGAAAAAGAAATTCTCGTTTCCCTGTTGAGAATCCCCAGTCCCCGTTAGGGGTGGGGATGGGAGTTTATTTATATTCCCCGATAGGGATGAGGATGAGGATGAGGATTAGGGTCCTTTGTATTCCCCGCCCTCGTTGCCATCTCTAACTCACATGATAAACCCATAAATAAAATCCTTAACACGACACGCATAAAACCCCTTTCCGGGATTCAGTGGTGTCAAAGACGTTTTCACCAAAGCGAGCTTTCCACAAAAACAAACCAACATTGTTTGATTGTAGGCCAGGAAGGAGAAATGAAAGAAAATAGTCGTTAGGGGAAGAACAATCGTTGGGGGAGAAGATAGTTGAAAATAGAAAATGGTATATAAAGGGGGTTTTATTTTTTCTTCCGCAAAAATGGTTCCTAGAAGTAAAAAGACGGAAATACCCACACGTGGAGGACGCATGAGGGGGCTAATGGAGTTAACTACATAAACCATTTTCACAAACAAACCAATACAAAAGGACCATGAAACCAAAAAATTCATGGTTTGAACCAAAACTCTAAAAAAAAAAAAATACTCTAGGAACCATTTTTACAGTTTTGCTTAAATTTTAACTTATAGTAGATGACACGTTAATAAATATTTTTTTCATACCTTAACTCCTCTAAATTATTAGCTTGTAAATCAATAAATTAATATGCTGTAACAAACTAATCCTCCTTAATAAATGAATGTTTTTTTTGCCACTTGTCAATCTCTCATAAGTTTTGACACTTGTCATTTTGTGGTAATTTTGAAATAAGTATTATCCACTTGTCAATTTTTGGTTTGATTTCATTTTTAGTAATAAATACGTTTCTTTCTTTATTTCTTACTAGTTGTAAGACCCGTATGTTATACGGGTTTGGTAAAACAAAAAAATATATATAAATGTTTAGAAAAAAATTTATTTAAATTTGAAATTTTAGATTTGAAATTTAAAATTTGAATTTAAAAGGAAACATATTAAAATACAATATATAAGTACTAATATTGTAATTTATTGACTATTTTTAATTAAGGCAATTAGCAATTGGTGTGTAAATTTGATTGTTAATTAAGAAAAGATAAAAAATGACAAAATGACAAATGGAAAAAAAAAATTATTCAAAAATACCAAAAAATGACATGTGTCCAAATTAATGTAAGAGTGACAAGTGGCAAAAAAAAAGACTCACCTCGGATGATGAACATCTCCTATAGGCACCGCTGCTTCGCACCGGCCTCTATCTCTGTGCCAAACCCACAATTATCTCAATTAGGAATTAAGTCCAACCTCTCACTTATTAGGTCTAACGATAGACCACTTACCAACCCATCAATGCCCTAAACCCATTAGGCCCACCAAGGCCCAATAATAAATGGGCTTCCCCGAGGCCCAAACCTCAACCTACATGACAAGCCCAACTCAAGGGCACAAGGCATAATTATATTATTTCTCTGCTCATAGTCTCAAATACACAGGCCCAAAGATTTAGGCTCAACACTTAAGGCCCAACAATAGAGTCTAGCCCAAAAGCATACAGAGAGATTACGCGGGGAGTACCTCCTTGGTACGCTCAGCGTACTCAAGCACGCATGAAACTAATCGGGGACCTCAACCCACTACGCGGGGGGTACTGGAATTACGCTGCGCGTACTCTCAGTTTTGCTTAATCTAATTTTTGGGTCTTAACCCGTTAAGACCTTAACTCATCTCTTGGATCTGGACTTCCTAAAATCTCTTACTCCATAAAGTTAACGACTTTAGGCCCTTGCATGGCTGATAAGGTCACAACACATGAAACTCTTACTTTCTTAACTCAAAATGCACATAACTCATGCATGGGTTGATTCTCACAATCAAGACCTCATTTTTATGGTTCCGCACCACTAGAAACACTTAAAAGGACAAGTTATTAAGCTCTGGAGTTCACCAACTCACAAAGTTCCCGTCTTGGGACATAAAACCCTAAAAATGGACCATACTAAGCATAGATCAAAAAGAATGGGAAAGATTTGAGCTTTATACCTTCAAATGATGCTCTAGCCCCAAGAAAGCTCGTATCCAAAGCCTGGACTTCAACTCCATTCTCTTCCATGCTCCTTCTTTACTCCAAAGAGCCCATAATAACACATAAAAGCTCAACATGGCCACCCACAATCTCAAGAACGGATATTAGGGTTTGAGAGGGTTTATTGACTGAGGAAGGTGGCCAGAAATGAGACCATCTCATTCTTTAAATAGGGATACTACTCGAATTAGGGTTTTCCCTCTGTGCCTAGTACGCCCAGCGTACTAGGTGGTCCTTGTGTCCATTCCACGCTCATAGGTATGCTAAGCGTAACCTTACTTACGCCCAACGTACCCGATGCCACCCATTTCTCAATAAGGACCAAACTTGCCATAACTTCCAAACTATCATAGCTTTTTTGATATAACTCAGATTCCAAAGATCCTCATATCTACGGAAAGGTGATGAGATGCCCTACGCTTTGGCAACTCATTGCAACCCGAGACCTCCTCATGCCCGGCTCGTGGCTCACAAACCCTAATCACGGACAATCCGAAAACAGGATGTTACAGAATCAATCCAAGAAGTGATTTTGGTTGATTGTTGTGGTGCAATGACTATTTGGTTGTTTGTTGTTAAAAACTGATGTTTGTTTTTGAATACTTTTAGTTATGGTTTGATGACGTGGTTATGTATGGTGCACATACACTTTTATGCTTAATTTGGTAATTGTTTTTGGTTTCACTCATGTGGTGTCCAAGTCGTTTTCACCAAAGCGGGTCAACCCACATTAGGGATGGCAAAAAGCCCCATACCCAATGGGGAACCCGAAACCCGCACCCGTTTTGACCGGGGAATCCCCGGGTTGACTGGGGATGGGGACAGGGATGGGGAATACCCGAATAAAAAAAGTGGGGATGGGGATGAGGATGGGGATACCCTTAATCCCCGACCCTGGACCCGCCCCGACATATATTAATATATAAAAATAATACAGAACATATATTTATAGTATAGTTTATAATAAATAAAATTTGATCTAACTAACCTAACTCATTAGTAATTATTTGGTTGAAATTATACTTTTTGCTTTTGCTTTTATCTAATTTAAACTCGTATATATATATATATATATATATATATATATATATATATATATATATATATATATATATATATATATATATATATATATATATATATTCTCTTTGGTTGATCTATTTTACCTTAAATATCAATCTGATAATCTTTTTCTACTTGATTTTTCATGTATGTATTTAAATTTGCTAGAAAATTTATTTATATTTTTTCTGCAATTTATGGGTACTTATATATTTTATAAAATCTTTAAACTTATGCTGTTAAAATTGAAATATAGAGTTTTTTCTTACGTAAAAGTTTGCATGTTAAAAGAGAAAAAGAAATTCTCGTTTCCCTGTTGAGAATCCCCAGTCCCCGTTAGGGGTGGGGATGGGAGTTTATTTATATTCCCCGATAGGGATGAGGATGAGGATGAGGATTAGGGTCCTTTGTATTCCCCGCCCTCGTTGCCATCTCTAACTCACATGATAAACCCATAAATAAAATCCTTAACACGACACGCATAAAACCCCTTTCCGGGATTCAGTGGTGTCAAAGACGTTTTCACCAAAGCGAGCTTTCCACAAAAACAAACCAACATTGTTTGATTGTAGGCCAGGAAGGAGAAATGAAAGAAAATAGTCGTTAGGGGAAGAACAATCGTTGGGGGAGAAGATAGTTGAAAATAGAAAATGGTATATAAAGGGGGTTTTATTTTTTCTTCCGCAAAAATGGTTCCTAGAAGTAAAAAGACGGAAATACCCACACGTGGAGGACGCATGAGGGGGCTAATGGAGTTAACTACATAAACCATTTTCACAAACAAACCAATACAAAAGGACCATGAAACCAAAAAATTCATGGTTTGAACCAAAACTCTAAAAAAAAAAAAAATACTCTAGGAACCATTTTTACAGTTTTGCTTAAATTTTAACTTATAGTAGATGACACGTTAATAAATATTTTTTTCATACCTTAACTCCTCTAAATTATTAGCTTGTAAATCAATAAATTAATATGCTGTAACAAACTAATCCTCCTTAATAAATGAATGTTTTTTTTGCCACTTGTCAATCTCTCATAAGTTTTGACACTTGTCATTTTGTGGTAATTTTGAAATAAGTATTATCCACTTGTCAATTTTTGGTTTGATTTCATTTTTAGTAATAAATACGTTTCTTTCTTTATTTCTTACTAGTTGTAAGACCCGTATGTTATACGGGTTTGGTAAAACAAAAAAATATATATAAATGTTTAGAAAAAAATTTATTTAAATTTGAAATTTTAGATTTGAAATTTAAAATTTGAATTTAAAAGGAAACATATTAAAATACAATATATAAGTACTAATATTGTAATTTATTGACTATTTTTAATTAAGGCAATTAGCAATTGGTGTGTAAATTTGATTGTTAATTAAGAAAAGATAAAAAATGACAAAATGACAAATGAAAAAAAAAAATTATTCAAAAATACCAAAAAATGACATGTGTCCAAATTAATGTAAGAGTGACAAGTGGCAAAAAAAAACCTTCATTTATTAGAGAAGATTTTAAAGTTGTACATTAAAAAATATTTCATTTTATACTCTAAATTTAATCATTTTTTAAATCAACCAGCATCAACACAACACTTAGTAAGTAATAATTTTTTCCGAACTTCCCTGAAAACTGAACCAATAAAGAATCATAATCCGAACCAGGAGCCACATAGGGATTTGTCCTTCTTCTCCTTCTACAGTTCATATACACTATACACAGAATCCCTATGCATCGGTGGACATTGGAGGAAGAAAACGCCCTTCGCGCCGGAGTAGACAAGTACGGAACCGGGAAATGGATGAAAATACTCACCGATGAAGACCTCGCTCCTTGCCTCATTGCCCGGACCAATATTGATCTCAAGGTAATTTATATTTTCTCACCTTTTCCGCTTTACAAACTTTTCTTGCTTCAATCGTATATTCCTGACTTTCGATCCTGCCATTTTTTTTGCGAATCTTCGTACCTTTTTAAGTAATATGTAACTAAAACCTTCAGCTAACGTTGAAATACAAAAGTTACACACTGCCAACTGCTATTGGCATTGGGCATTTGCAGAAAAAAAAAACGCTGCTCGCCTTAAACTCAATCCAGCCACATAACTAAGGACATTTAAGATTGAACTGTTAAATGCTGAGAACACGCATTACAAACGAAAAAGATGCAGCAGAGAAATACACATTGCAATAATGTCATTTATCTCTGGTCGCAAAGAGCGTCTGCAATATGTGTCAATGAACACCTGTTTTCTCACAGGGACATTACATCGAACACCTGGTAGGCAGAAGATCAATAGAGGCAGTTTTAGTTGTGAAATTGATTTACCTGATGTGATAAAGATGAAAGATGAAAGCAAAACATTTTTCTACATCTCATCTTTGCTACCTCTCAATCTCCTTCTTGGTCTCAAATATACTCCCTTTTCTTCTACTTGGGGAAATTGAGAGAGGTTAAATTGTCTTTGTATGGATGATAAAGTATCTGTCAAGATACCCCCAAATGGAGCCTGATTGTATTTGGCTATCCTAATCTACTATTGATGAAATTGCAAAGTTTATAAATCTCAATGTCATTTCCAATTTCAGGACAAATGGCGTAACCTATGTGGTAATGCTTCTAGAAGAGCTGTGTCTCTTCGGTGCTCAACAGATAAGAAAATAGGTTCTGGGTATGTTTGTCTTCTCTGAATCCCAAGATAGTTTTAGTTTTTGAAAATTAATACTTCTATAAATAACAATTAGCATACATCAAGTGCTCAAAATGGTACTCATTATATTATGTGCTTAATATTCTACTAGGTATGATGCTAAGAATCTTAAAGCACTTCCATTTCCATCCACAAACAATTCAGATGGGCTTCATGTTGTTGCAGATCATAGCTACACCAAGGTTAGATCTGATTTGCTAAACTCAATGCATTCTGTGATTAAATAGACCACACTAGATGTTTCTTTTTTCAGAAAATTGATATTCAAGAATTAGTTGATGAAGAAAATCAGAATGTTGAGGTTGACATTAAAGAAGCTATTCAATCAATGAAGGAATCAGGTTATAATACCTATGAAGTAGTTGTTACACTTCAAAATTTAGGAGTTCAACATCCATCAGTTGAAGCAGTTAATGAATCCAAAGGAGAAGCAATAGAGTTTGGTTATACTGGGGTTGTTAAGAAAATCCAAAAACAAAGAATCAGAAGATATTCAGAGAGAATTGTCAAGAAGAAGCTGTCAAAGAAAGTATACCGAAAGGATGGAAAAGGAAGTTATGCTACAAATCCATTAAACTTGGACTAATGTTATAAGTGAAATAAACACTTTATAATTTATGCATAACAAACCCCTCTAACAGACAAAAATAGCAAATGCATGTGTCACTACAAATGTGGATTTCTTGTTAATCTCATCACCTTGTTGGGAATTAAGATGCTGCATGACTTGAGGTGGATCTTTCCAACTTGAAAATATGTTGATAAAAATGTACAAGGGATAATAATTCCATATTAAAGACAAACTAAAACTAGTAATATCACTATCTTAAGGCTGTCTCATTTAATTTTCCAAGAAACTCTTCTCATCTCGACACCTCTATAAAATCTCAAATGTCACTTTTCTAAAAGTGTAAGTTTGTGTGGAAAGATGAATGGGTTACACATAGATATGACAACTTATAGAATTAACAATCTTTATAAGACTCTTAGGGTGAAAGCAATCCATAACCAAAAAAATTTAATGTGTCGTTGATGTGATGGAAATGTCTTTCTCATCCAACAAAGTTACAAAATATAACATATGGAAACCATCTTTCTTATCTATCCCAATCCGATTCACTCAATGTTTTATTTTTAAAATTTTTAAGCTAAACCCACGTTAATTTAAAACCAAAAAGTTAAAATAAAATTAAACACAACATTTTTGTATTAAAACAAAAACTAGTACAGATGAAAAAAAAAAAGATAAAACGAAAATTAAAATTCAACCACCATAATTAAAAATCCTAAAACGATTAACTAAAGCCCAAAAATGAAATTCTAATACTCTCGACCATATTTTGTTGAAATTTGTCGTTTTTTCTCAATCACAATTTACATCAAACATCCGTTCAAATGTTAAATGTTCATGCGCCTCAATCTCCCACTCGAAGAATTCAATTTGTCACTCAGTTTCTCGCATAATGTACAATTTTCATCTTGATATATATTTTTTTCTCTTCCGCCTCCACTTTGCTTATATTGTGGATGTTAGCGAATTCATTGACTAGATCAACTGTATTCGGAGGTTGTTGATGTTGCTTTCTTCTAGTTTTGGCTGCGAGTCAACAACATGAATCGCTTGAGGGTGTAAATTGTGCATCTGAAAATGTTTTTGTTTTTTATGGAGGCAAGGAAGTCTTCATTGGCTTTTGCGACACTCAATCATTTCTTGTGGAGTTTCAGAACATCCCAAGTTGACTAATGAGGAAAAACTTTCATTTTATAAAGCTATTTATATTCGCTTTGTGCCGATTTTATAACATCTCGGATCTCGCGCTTGTCTGTTCATCTTTTTGTTGTTGGTGTTGTAGATGCAGTTACAATCATTGCATTGTTTTGAAGATCCTTCAATTTAGAGTTTATTTGGCACCTTGTCCAATCCAAACCTTCCATTTATAAGCTTTTCTCGAAAACTTTCTTCTTCCGATAATTGCACATTTTTGGAAATTGGTGTTCACAAATCTACAATTTTGCATATGATTGTCAACTTAGAAGAGAAAAGATACTTGAGAGAATGAAGTTTCATTGTGTAAATTAACCCCTATTTCTTTGTGAGTTTTGAAATCAGAAAATTAAAATGAAGAATTCATGTTCTCTTTGATCGATTGGGTTGGATTCGAATCCAGTAATGGCAATTTGGTTCCCATGTATAATCTATAGTGAAATTGTTATAAGCTATTCATCGATCTTCGATCTTTAATCCATTGTGGTGGGAAAGCGGGAACGTTGGTGGAGTTTGAGTTAAGGTGAATGAAAGAGGCAATTATGGGGAGGAGTAATCATATAGCTATAGCCTATAGGCAATATTGGCAATCTTCCAACAAGACATAGTAACCCGCTGCATCTGATAAAAACAATAAATGACAAAACCTATCCGAATGTCAAACATTAATGGACATAAAATCCTACCTAGAGTAAAACCGTTGGTTTTTTTTTGCCAAACTTAAAGGTTTTTAATGGACATAAAATCCAACTTAGGATAAAATCCATTGGTTGTTTAACTAAGACAACTATTGTTAAAAAATTTTAGAACCACAAACACATACTCTCTATACTACTTCTAAACTACTCATTTTGTCACCAACAACAAAACTTGAAAATTAACCTTTGGCTGAATGACACATTTCCATCAACACCTGATATTTCTAGGCTACAAGCCCTTTAGTGACTACTATTACATACTAATACATGATAATTCTATTTTGTTCATCTCATTCAACCAAGCACCCCATGAAACAAACTTAAATTTCAATTCGATCATATTCTTGTGAACCAAACACGCATTAAGATACCAATAAATAAGCAATATTATCAATACACAGAATCTGACGAACAAACACTTGGATATATAGTCTTAGTTTTTGCATCAATACTAACGAGTAAAACAAGGCACACAAGGTACAATAGCCCTAGCTACATGTACAACTCCCACAAGTCATAACATGCTCTTGTAGCCTTGTTTTAACAAATGTTAGCAGAACCCTCATCAAACAGCTAAAACATAACTACATACTCAAATCACCTTAACCAACATGTAACATTTCAATTTTTAAACCATCACAGAATTACATTTTTGGTCCCAAAAAGTCCTTTTACAATTTTGGTCCTTACTTGAGATTTTTCTAACTTTTTTAGTCCATATTCCAAGTAAAATGACTATATCTTTGGGACAAAAATTAAAATAGTCATTTACTTGGATCAGGGACCAAAAACATTACACGAACCTAAAGTAAGGACCAAAAATGCAAAAACCAACTATACACAGGGACCAAAATGTAAGGGTTCATACCAAAATCGGATCTATACTGCCATTTTCATTTCTATTTTCTGATGAGGATTATATCCTATGAGTTTAAAATCATCAGCCACAAAACCATCTATATCCTTCTTCTCTGAATTAATCTTCAATATCTGCAATTATATAAATTTAAAAATCAAAATAACATATATAACTATAACATATGCCATGTTTCTTTTTTTTTTACAATATAAGTGTTGTTTGGATAAAGTTTTGTACAGATATATGATGATTAAAAAAAAAACCTTATTTTGAGCAATTTTGCAGTTTAACCACTTGTACTTTATTTTTTCTAATCAATCCATAAAAGTTTCAGACACTTTTTCCAAATTAACTATTTTTACCATAGAAATCTAATATAACAAAACGGTTAATTTGAAAAAATGTCTGAAACTTTTATGTTTGATTGGAAAAAAGAAAAAAATAAAGTATTAATGGTTGAAACGTATAACTGCCAAAAACATAATGGCTTTTTTGTAACTTTCCATTATAAATATTTACAAAAAGGACAACATTTTATGGAAATAGAAGGAAAAAGTACACAAGGGCAAATTTGTAAAAAAAAAGAAAAACTTAATTCTGCTTACAGGAAAAGGTTTAGGCAGCTTTTGAAGCTGATCCTGCAAGGGTCTGACATGAGTGCTATAGACATGAGCATCACCAAGAACATGGACAAAATCACCAGGAACAAGATCTGTCATTTTATTCAAATAAACTTTTATAAAAACAATTTATCTAAAATTAATGGAGATTTTTTTTAAAAAAAAATATTCATACATACCACAAACATGTGCAATCATGCAAGTCAACAACGCATATGAAGCTATGTTAAACGGAACACCAAGTCCCATGTCAGCTGATCTCTGATACATTTGACAAGATAACTCTCCTTCATTTACATAAAACTACAAAAATAATAATAATAATAATAATAATAATAATAATAATAATAATAATGTTATTTACAGATTAATGGAAGGAAAGAAATTAGAAATTAGAAATATAAAAAAATAAAAGGAACCTGTGCAAACATGTGACATGGTGGAAGTGCCATTTGTTTGAGATCTGAAGGGTTCCATGCTGAAAGAATGATACGTCGATCATCTGGATTATTTTTTATTTTGTTAATAACATCTAGCAATTGGTCAAACCCTTGACCACTGTAGTCAGCATGCATGTTAGTATACCTGTAAATGTTTTTTTTTTTTTTAAGTATCAATTAATTTGTTTACATATCCAAAACATCACAAGGGCATTTACGTCTTTTTCACAAGACAACTAACCTTGCACCAAAGTGTCTCCACTGAAACCCATAAACCGGACCCAGATCACCTTCTTCTCTATCCACTAAGCCAATACTGAAAGTATGAATGAAATATTTTTTTTAAAAAACATATATAAATTATTAAAAAAAATAATCATGCTAATTACCTGTCTAGGTAGGTTCTTGATGCATTACCATCCCATATATGAATGCCCTTATCTTGTAAGACCTGATAACAATATAAACCAAAAACTAAGACAAAAACAAACATTTTCATTCATTATTTATTAAAAAGTAAAAACTAAGACAAATAAAAACATTTATTTACTATTTATGTGGTAAGTGAAATAGATTCAAGATTATTCATCGAATCAAAAACAAGATTTACATTTACCTTGGCACTTGTTGACCCACTTATGAACCACAAAAGTTCCTCCACAACTCCACGCCAAAACACTTTCTGTAGAACAAATAAAAGGGTATATAAGTCATTAATTAAAATAGCATGGAGTCAAATAACTTTAAATATGATTTAAAGAAATACACATGCCTTGGTTGTAAGAAGTGGAAAAGACTTTCGCAGATTGAACCTCATCTGTAAACAATAAAAAGTGAGAAAATAACTTTAATTACTGGGGTTAAGGGGAAGGGTAATATGGTAAATATGAGGTTGAAAGTACCTGACAACCAAATTTTGACAAAGTACCAGTTCCTGTTCGATCACCCTTCAAAGCACCATTAGAAATTATATCTTCCACTAGTTTTAAATAAAGGTACTCTTCATGCTTTTCAAATATCTTTTTGGGCAAAAAAGAGAACATTCTTGAATCAAATTTTGGTGAGTCTGAATGACATTCAGACAATGAACCATTAACTTTGGGGGCTTCGATTCCGGAGTTTCTCACACGAACATATGTAGTGAAGGAATGGCGGATTCCATTCTCGAGTAGTGGGAATGACGAATACCATGGTTGGAAGTCTGAAATGTTGATGGAAGGTATGAAAGTGTCGCAATCAATGTCTGTTTCAATTTCAGTTATATGGATTGCATCACATCCAGGAGCATTGAGTGATTCCCTGGAATCATAAAGATTGCAATCAAGTACTACAAATTAGATACAAAGAAGCCGAAAAATAAGAGCTTTTTTTTTTTATACTTTTGCCACATCAGTTTTCCACTAACTTTTATCTAAACAAAAACCCATTATCACAAATTATCTCCAATCATAAACCTTTTCAAAGTCAACTAACTTATAAATAAGAAAAAGCACCACTTTCCAACAGTAAAAAGTTATAAAAAATTACCATTAGAGATGCTCTAAACATAAAACATTGGATACATACCTTAAGATTTCACCACCACCAATCACAAACACCCTTTCAATAGATAAACAATAGGGTGATGAAGCTAACAATTCCAAAGCTGAAATCATGCTTCCACACATTAAAACATTTTCAGCAGTTGCAATATCAAAAGTCCTTGAACGAGTTAGAACAACATTGAGTCGACCAGTGAGTGGCCTATGTTCTAAAGGTATGCTTTCCCATGTTTTTCTTCCCATTATAATAGCATTCTTTTTCACTGGATCTGATGTTGTCATGGTGACATCTTTGAAAAATTTGAGGTCTGAAGGTAATCTCCATGGTAATTTTCCATCTTTTCCAATACCCATTGCACGTGTGGCAGCAACAATAACTTGGTATGTTCTTTGGGGGTCTGGATGTGTACAGACAATGCCATTGCATGCACTTACTAGTGTTTCAGCAGTAGCCATTAATAGATTGAAAGCCTGAAACAAAGTTAATGATGATTAGTGAAAAGAAAGTCTGAATGCAAACATTTAAAAGCTACTTAAACTGTTTAGTCATTAATGGGTGATTGTATTTGTATGCAGATTGCAGACACCCTAAAAAGAATGCTCTTTAACTTCAGTTAAAGGCAAAATGGTAGAGTGAGTTAGGAAAACTAGTAGAGATTATTAGCTATATTGATATAATTAATGTGAACTGATACAAATACACTTAACAAAACAGCTAAGTACTAGAAAGAGCTGTTAATTGAAGCGAAATGTCCCAAAGGCCTTGAGTTTATCACTCACAAAAAGGTTCATGAAGTAGGGATGCATCAAATATGCCCTAAAAATATCTTTCCCCTAAAAAAATTGAAGAATATGGTGTTTTATGGACATGATTACGTATATTGAACCGATAACTACAAAATCATCCAGGAGTTTTATAGCATCAATATATAGTAGGAAGTTTAGGGTTTATAAATTAGAATGAAATAATTAAAACCCAAACAAAATCGATGAAGGAGAAGAGAAAGAGTAATGAGTTAAGGGTACCTGTCCGCTGTGTCGATTTGAGAAAGATCTTAGGGTTCTTCTTGCATGCAGTCGCCGGCAGAACAAAAAACACTGAGCTGCGAATGCGTTGAGGGCATGATGCATACAGAAAATGCGATTAGCCCATTTTATGGCCCATTACCTGTAGAAACTTTTGAGGCGTTGAGGGTATGTTTCCCCCTACCCTTTTCATACAAGAACCATATAGACGAGGAACTAAAGTCAGCAAACAGCCAAACGCACAGAACTAGTTCGATGAATGCTCAGTCGATACTCGACATTCAGCAAATTCACATAATTAGAGCATTTCTTACGTGGTTTTCTCGAGCAGTGGATGCAGGAGGATGGATAGCAGTCCAGAACTAAAGCAGAGCAAGGCTTTGCTTTGATGACGGAAGATGCCGATAGTCGTAAGTCTCGTGTAGTCGTCACAGTCTACTCGACACAACGAATCAACGATAGAAGTTTGAGTACGTTCGAGCGTGGACCGGAAATCATCCTTTTATATCCTTTTATTTATTTTTTATTTATCAGTAAACTCTTAATTATTTTAATTTTGTTTTAGAAATTTAAACTTTTTAAAAATTTATTTGATGAATCTTATTAGTTTTTAATAGTTTTTTATTGTAATTATTTAAAACAATAAATGTTTTTTTTGTTTTTAAAGATAACATTATAATTTTTTATATAATATTATTTTTAAGTAAGTTATTTTTAAATTATTTATTTGAAAATGTTTAATGATTATAAAAAATAATTTCATGATTTTTTTTGTTAATTCAGGATTACAATTTCGGTTTAACACTATAATTTATAACTTTTAACTATTTATAAAACAGTATTTTCGATTTTTTTCAAGTTTAATTGAAATTTTGATTTAAATTAACTATTTAACATTATATTGAAATTAATAATTTAAATATTTTGCATAAACTCATAAATTATACAAAACTTGTAACTTTAAACCGACAATTGCTCACATACGACAACATAACCAAACTAATAAGTTAACTATAATATGTTAAAAAGTTAAAGTCATAATTTTATAAATAGAAGTAAAATATGATATTTTAATATTGTAGTTTAGTTAATTTATTATTATAATTTATTTTTTGTATTAATTTAACATTATTAACAAATTTATAATAATTATTAGAAAGAAATTGAAAACTCATGGAGGTTTTAAATGCATGTGGTGCATGTGTGTGTGTGTGTGTGTATATATATATATATATATATATATATATATATATATATATATATATATTCATTTGTTTTTTTATATAAAAAATTATTAGATTTTATAAAAATTAAAATTTCTTAAAAATAAAATATGAACACTTTTAAAAAAAATCTTTTTACAAAGTCACTAGTATAATGAATAAAAATAACTAGGGATGTGTATGAGACGGTTTGGTTTTGTTATGACCAAAATCAAACCATAACCATTACAATCGGTTAATAATGATTTTAGTCGGTTAATGATTTTGCTTATTGATTAATATTGGTTAACAATTATGGTCTAAAATGACATAAAAAATAAATTATGATATAAAGATAAAAAAATATAAAGTATATTGCCATAAAAATGAGAATCATAAAGTTTGTTTTAATCCTAGTTATAGATACATCCTGCTACACAATCCACAAGTGTTATCCTCAACATACTCTCTTAACTAGCAACTTTATTTGTCATCATCGCATTTTATATTACCATTGTCATTAGGCACTACTACGTATAAAAATAATGTTGTTTTAATCCAAGATTCATATTTTTTTCAGATACATTATAACATATGAATGTATTTTGGGAAATAACTTCCTAATAAAGTGTAAAAAATCTAAAACAATAAATTGATTAAAAATATAACAATAAAAGTAAAACTCTCAAAAGGTCGATATTATTTGGTTCGAAAAGAAAAAAAAAATCAAACCCAATCAAAATTGAAATTATACCAAAATAAATTTTAAATTCAGTTTTTGGTTTGGTTTCAGATCAAACTGAATTATAAATTTGGTTTATAGTATAAGTTATGGTTTGATAGAATTCAAACGATATCAAACCAAATTATTAAACTTAATTAATGAGTGTTTATTAACTGAATAGTATGTCTTTCTAATTTAAAAATTAAATAGTAAAATAGAAAATATATTATTGTATTTTATATTTTATGGACACATCATCGATTTTCTGATTCCAAAATTCGGAAAGTTTTGTTATTTAATTCATTCTTTCCTTCTTTTATTATGTTTCGTTTAGATCTTTATATTTGATTATTTAGACTTTAGATATTTTTATTTTAAACTTTGGATTTTAGGTTCGGAAAATTTAAACTTTATATTTAATTTTTCATCTTAAAATTTATTTTGGTTGGGTTTTCAATTTGGATCTAAAAAGTTTTCAAACCGAGAAAACCAACCAAATAGACATAAAAAATCATAAATCAAACTCAAACTTAAGAATTATAAAAGTTATATTAGAATTTAATATAGTTTACCCAAAGTAAATCACGTGAATGGTCCATGTGGTTTTGGTAATTTACACGTTTCTTCCTTAACTTATTTTTTTTAACTAAGATTGTCTTTTTTATATGTTTTTGTTGCGTATGAGGTCCTTATAACATAAAAAGACTATATTGTTATTATTTATTTATTTATTGTCTATGTAACTTTTTTGGATTTATTGTTGTCTATTTATGATTAATCTAGTAAATTACACACATATACCCTTAATCCCTTCTAAACTCCTACCCATTTGGTTGCTCTGCTGCTGCTAGAGGAAACTGCCATCGAAGTAATTCACCACAAACTCTACCACCGAATAATAAATAAACACCACATTTACCACTAGATGAGAAGAAATAAAGAACGTTTCAGTTCGTGGTGTGCATGTGACGATGACAGATGCGAAAGCGGATGTCCGGTTACGTATATGGGGTGTTTTTCCGCTAATTGACATATGTGAAAGCGACGATGTACATATCAATGGAGTAGATGATCGATGGTGATGATCGTGACTTTTGAGTGTGCAGATCGACCTATGTGAAAGTGACGACGTTGCAGATCAATGGAGCAGACAATCAATGACTTTTAAGTGTGCAGATCGTTTATGTCCGTAGGTTTCCGACGACTTTAGAGTACATATCAGCGACGTACAGAGTCCGACGACGTTTGATGATTTAGATGGTTTACAATAGTCCGACGGCGTTTTATGATTATGGTGTTCTTCCTTTTGGTTTAGAGAATAGATAAAGTTTCTATAAGAGATAAGGTGAGAGGAAATATAACGTATTTTATAAGGAGTGGGTGGGGATGTGGGTGAATGTGAGGTTAGAGTATATTTTAATTCATTTCATTTTTTTTTAAATATATAATAAATAAATACATAATAACAATGTAATTAAAAAGGTAATAAGTGAGGGCAAAATAGTTTTTTCATGCATGACATACCAAAGACATAACAAAAACATAAATTAGGGTCCCGTCCGAGTTTAAAAATTAAGTTGAGCACCGAACATGTAAATTACCCCAAACCACAAGGACAATTTTTGTAATTTATTCATATTCTAATTATTATGTTTAAAAGTTGTATTTTATTATTAATTGAAATTTAACTATAGTTTATAATATATTCTAATTATTAGTTTTAATAAAAAGTAAAAGGATGCCAGTGCTCCGCGCACATTGGAATGGTTTTCTCTGACTTGAAAACTACATTCAATATAGACTTCTGAAACACCTTTTTTTTTAACCTTAAATCTCCTCATCATCAACCGGAGCGTGTTTGTCAAAGTTAAACATCTCCCATCTTGATCCCATATCATTTGATTCATCCTATTTGGTTGCAAATGATATAGTAGTTAGCATGACGTGATGCTAAAATGTTTTTTTTCCTATATACTCTAACCTCACATTCACCCACATCCCCACCCACTCCTTATAAAATACGTTATATTTCCTCTCACCTTATCTCTTATAGAAACCTTATCTATTCTCTAAACCAAAAGGAAGAACACCCTAATCATAAAACGTCGTCGGACTATTGTAAACCATCTAAATCATCAAACGTCGACGGACCATTTGATTCATCCTATTTGGTTGCAAATGATATAGTAGTTAGCATGACGTGATGCTAAAATGTTTTTTTCCTATATATATTCTAAGTAGTTTCCAAAAAAAAAACAGACAAAAAAATTGTAAACATAGTCCCAAAATAACAATGTACTTTCATGAAAGTTAGAGTTGTGCTTATTTAGTAACATAAACAACATATGCAAATCATTAAAATTTTATTCTAAAATTCAATTTTCTGCATATATTTAAACTCTTGTAAACATATGCCAAAAACATCAATGTACTTTCATAAAATTCATATTTATGAATATTACTAACAAAAACATATGTAGATGATTGAAATTTCATTCTAAAATGCAATTTCATGTATATATTCCAACTAAGCACATTGCTACAAGATATCGATGTTGACCGGCTTAAATTTGATAAGTGTGAAGATCATCTGCCTCTTGTGTCGCTCGTGGAACATTGTTCAAAAATATGCAGCTCATGCTCGCCCAAAATTCTTTGTTGCTACTAAATTTCAGCTAACTATCATATGTTTGTTTTATTACAT
Organism: Lactuca serriola; assembly: GCF_051521515.1. NCBI lineage: Eukaryota > Viridiplantae > Streptophyta > Magnoliopsida > Asterales > Asteraceae > Lactuca > Lactuca serriola. The sequence goes on along the minus strand of NC_136411.1, from coordinate 163,863,600 downwards.
AATGTTTGGATACATATTTGAATAGATTTGATGATGCGAAATATATGCATAATAGTTATAATTTATCTCCTCCTTGTAGGCAGTCAGTCTTGTCTAAGCAAGTGTAAATGATACACTTAGACAAGCTGATTTGTCGAAGTTTGTTTAGTTAGTTAATGTGAAGATATGTTGATTGAAGTTCATATGTTGAAGACTGAAGATCACCCCCTTATGACCAAAAGACATTGAAGACACTATAAGCACCAAAGGCACGAAGAGACCATTCACTAAAGACCTGATCCACTGGTACTAACCAGTGTGTTTATACACTGATGTCATAACTGATACAAAACTTGTGAAAAGTTAAAAACTAACTTGAAGATTTATTAGATCTATAAAACAGGTAAAGAAATAAGCAAGTAAACAGCAAGAACACAATAATGGATCAAACGATGTCGAATGATTAATAAAACAATCCTCAGGAGAGCTCGATAAAGAACTACAACTGTAGAGGATTAAAGGGTTTACAAGAACGATAAAGAAATCTGCAAAGCTATCGTAATGCTATTAATCGTATTCTAGATCGTTTTCTTTCGTTAACCTAACATGCATGCAAGCACATTATTATATAGTAAACCCTACAAGCTCACGGTTGGACAGGCCCAAACCGGAGTGCAAAACTTGGACTATAAACCGAGCCCAATGACGCAATACAAAAATAAATCCTACGCTACCCAACAATCTCCCCCTTTGCGTCAATTGGAGCGAGATCATTACTTCTTGCTTGGGCCAGCAGCAGCAGGAACCTTCTTCTTTACAGTTTGAAACAGACGCGAGATAAGGGCGAGTATCGTCTGTCTGAATCGGATGTACCACTGAATCATGTCATCAAAGTATTTGATATCATCCGCTGTATTCTCTTTACACCTGTGGATGATCCCCATCACATGCTCAAGACAAGCAGTGGTATAAAGATGTTTATCCGCTAAGGCAAAGAGACATTTCTGTCCTTCATCCCTAGTGAACATGACCGAGTTTCGCCTTGGGTCAATCTTTCCCATCTTCATCTGGTTCAGATCACTGGCCGAGCCAACAGGAGAGATCTTCGGTTTCTTCTTGAAGACATTGGCAATCTCCTGATCCATCAGGGCTACCTCCATGATATAGCATACCAACATCCTTTTGAGATGGTCTATGATCGGACCATATTCAGCTTCATTCGTCAAGAGGATGTTGTGCAGAACGATCCAGTCATGGGGGTTGAGGTTCGGTAGATCTGCTAAAGAGATGATATGTTCGGTTTTTGCAGACCCTCTGATCACCCTGAACCGAACGTTGATGAATCTTCCTTCCGTATAAGGCTTCAGAACCCGAACGTTGACGATCTTCTGAGCGCTCCATGTTTGATACTGTGGTTGAGCGGCCTTCAGATAGAACTCGATTAATTCCCGATCAACCTCCGGATGAGGATGAGGGACTTCAGCAACATTGGCGAAGGCGTGGAAGATAAACGCCTTTCGGGTTAAGGGCATGTCGAACTGCGAGTCGACAGAGTTGTAGCAGTCGAAGGAGATCACCGGTTCGAGCCATAGGATGCTCGGAGTATCGATAGCCTCCTTTATCATTCTCTCTCGAGTCCAAGCAGGGAAAAGAGTCTTCCTGCTCTCGAGGAGATCGTGGGCTTCTTTTTGTTTGCGTTCAGCTTCTTCAGCTTCTCGCGCCACACGAACATGGTCATCATCAACATTGCGACGACTTTTGCGTTTCAGCAAGTCGGCAATGGTTTCTTGATCATCTTTCTCTTCTTCCTCCGCTATCTTCTTTCCTTTATCCTTCACACCCGAACCCGAAGTTTGACCTGTAGGAGGAGGTTCGGTTGTGTGAGCAGCTTTTGAGGAAGGAGGTGGTTTCGATCCGGACTTCACTTCTCCCCCTTGTTTCGGAGTGGACACGAAACTAGGTAGCCCTTCTATTTTACTGAGCAGATCAAGGGCAGGAGCAAGTTTTTCAGCAAGGGTTCGCCTCACCGAATGGTTCAGGATCGGATCGTGTGCTTCCAGGATGTTGGATATGGCAGAGTGTACATCCGAAACACGCGTCTTGATGACCTCCCGTTCGGATCGAAGAGCGTCAAGTTGTTACTGAGAGTTGGAAAGCTGAGCGCTCTTGACCTTAAGGGCAGTGGTTTTGCTTGCAAGAACGTCCATCAACGAGTTTTTTGCGGCCAGATCCTCTTGGAGTTTAGAGAGGCGCTCGTCGATGGAGGCACGAAGGGCCGAGTTGTCGTCATTGATTGATTGGCGAAGGGTAGCAAACGACTTTAACTCCGTGGAGACGAACGTGGCCAACTGTTGAACAATTGGTTCCAACGTTGTCTTGGTAGCATCGGCACTCTCCTGTAAGGACTTTAACAGGGAAGAGGCGTCAGAGAATAGTTTATCGACTTTTTCGGTCGCAGCCTCACATGCATTCGTCGAGGCGTCTATGGTGGCAGTGGAAGAAGCGACTGAGTCTTGCTGAGCCCTGGAGAAGGCATCAACAATCTTCTGAAGAGCAGTTTCAGAAAGAGATGATTGAGAATTGGAGGAGGAAGCAATGAGCAAGTCAACCTTCTCATGCAACTCCTTGAGGTGCTTCTTTATAACTGGAGCATCCTCATCATCGTCGCTTTGCACCTGAAACGGACTAAAATAGACCGAATCAAACTGCATGTTCTCCCCACCAAGGAAAGGATTATCTCCGTCAGAGGCATGACCGGGAGATGGGGGTGGTGGTGAAGCTGGAGGTGTAGTGGTTTGGGTAGGTTCAGGTTGAGTGTGAGTTGGGGTAGGTTCGGGTTGTTTTTGAGTGTGGGTAGGTTCGGGTGGTGGTTGGGTTTCGGTTGTGTGTATGGTTTCGGTTACTGGTGGTGGTTCGGTTGCATCGGTATGAACCCCCGTATCAGATACGTTGGTTGTAACCTTTACAGTGGCTGTGGTTGTATCAGTGAAAATGGGTGGTGGTATAGTGAAAGAGGTTTTAGGAATGTTGGTAGTGGGGTTTATGGTGGGAATGGAAGTGGGAATTGTTTGAATGGGAGAGGGAATGGGTGAGTTATGGATTTCCATGTCAGGGGTAGGTGATCTGGGTGGGGTATTGCCTCTTGGAGGGGTGTCGCCTCTTTGAGAGCCGTCCGAATCCGAACTCTCACCCTCCGACTCACCGGAAGAGGAAGCGATTATCAGCTTTCGCTTCGGTTGAGTCTTGCGCCTCTTCTGCTGCGGGGATTGAGCAGCTTTAGAAGCCTTCCTCTTTTTAGGAGAAGGGCCTTTAGCCCCTTTGGCCACTTGCTTCCCTTTGTCTACCTTTTTGCCTCTTGAAACAGGCTTATCGGCATCATGAATGGACTCGAGCATCTCCTGCGTGAGTTCCCTCGGACCAGACTGCTTAAACTCCTTATAAGTCCGGATGATCCTGCTGTCACCTGGAACATCACCGTACATGGTCTTCGGAATGGAACCAATGAAAGAGAACTTCGATGCATCTGAGACGATGATCTTCGTGATATGGAATGTACCAATCGAAGACATCGATGCACCATTAACGGTGGGGACATCGTGCTTATCCATCGCCCACTTAGTAATGATTGTCCAAAACCGGGCATACGACACCTCAGAATGTCGTGAAGAGGAGGATAAACTCTGGATGAGTTGTTGCCAGAGAACCAACCCATAGTCGACGTTGACGCCGTTGTAATCTCCGTACATGATGGAGAGGAAGAGTCGACTGGAGCCGTCTGAACCTGAGCTTCGTTCTGAGAGACCCTTGAAGAGTACAGTGAACATGCCGTTCCATTGTGGCGGCAAACACGACTTTTTAAACTTTGCGATGGAGGTGAGCGCCTCCGTGTACCCCATGTTATAGAACATGTTGAAGAGATGGCCCAACGGAATTGTCTCCGGATTAACCCTAGAAGGGTCAGTAGCAAACCCTAGCAATGAGCCAAATCGTTGCCTGGAAATCGAGGCTTTGTGATCAGAAACCTCGAAGAAGATTCTATCGACTGCTTTATCATAATGTGCAGTCACATAGATTTGTGATAAAAGCTCCATGGGCATTGATTCCACCCGTGAAAGTGCAGGTGCGATTGGGGAATACTTCAGGCACTCGATGATCGGGAACATGTAGGAGTCGTACGCCTGAGGGGTTAAATCGATCACCAAACACTGTTGAGGGCGAATGGGAAGGATGTGGGAAGTAGCGTGAACAGACGATGATTCTGCCATTGTTGAAGTTGGGAAGAAGATGATGAACAGTAAGGGTTTCAGGGAATTTTTGCTCTCTTGGAAATTTGGACGCAGTAAAGAGGTAAATGGGAGAGGAGGTCGCCTTTTATAGTGGTTTGCAGGAGAGAGAAAAATCTGTTCAAATTCACATGACTGATGCGTGACAGTTAAGGTAAGCGATGATCACGCATGAGAGAGAGTGTCAGATTCCTTGGAACGCGCCGCCCAACAAGCGCCATTTCTGAAGAAACCGTTTCAAATTCACACGCGCCTTGCTGTGCCAGAGAGGAACCGCTTCAAATTCGCACACGCGTCCACGACGTCAGTTAAAGAGTGGACGTTTCAAATTCGCATGCGTTCCCTTTTTACCGCCGTTTGAAATTCAATCCATTAGACTCCCGCCTGAGTCAGCAACCCTTCATCTTATCCTTGTAACGACATCTTTTGAATGATACGCCCACGTGGATTAATTTTGACCATGTCTTTATAATTAAGCACCGATCCAATGAAAAAGACTGTAATTATTAGAACCAGAATTTTGGAAAATCAAAGATTTTCGTGCTAAGGGTGTAAAAAGAAAAGAAATAAAGCAAATCTTTTTAGGAATAAATGTGATGTCAATAATGACACGAAACAAATGATCCCGGGCACGAATCTCTTCCTTCAAAGTCAAGAGAGACCTTAAAGTGTTAGTGTGGTTTCCCGTTGAATAACGATCAAACACTTATTAAGAAGTGTTGAAAGGCTTCTTTTAATTAGGCTTTGTAGGGTGGTTTTAGCTTTGATTCAACAGTCCTAATCTTGAAATAAGATAGAAAGTGAACAAAGTACTTGTGAGACCGGTGTAGTCTGTTGAACAAGTAGGCATGAAATAATTTTAAAGTAACTGGTAAATATAAAATTTCAACAAAAAATTAAAACTGAATCCCAAGGGAAGAAATGTTATGGTGTGTAACAATTTCATAGGAATCACACAAAAGAAAAACTTGAGATTTCATGAGGATACGTCCGTTAATTCATTAGTGAAAACTTGATCAAATTAATTGTTCACCGTCAATTCAGATTTGGTATTGAATTTTGGGTTTCACTCAGCTCGTAGTGGCACGAAACTAAGATCATAAACACAGTTTTTGAGTAATCATAAACCTCAGTGGTAATTTCTGAGAGTCTCAAGGGTTACATTGATGAAACGAATTTAATGGAGAAATGTAATAGAGATGGTGTAAGAAAGAATAGTACCTCTGCTGTAAAAGTAGGACCAAGCAGAAAACTCTTATCTCATGTGAGAAGAGAGTTAGGTAGCTCTTGATTAGAATAAATGTGATAGCCTAATTGGGAAGACAAGGATTGTGTATACCAAGTCATTAAGGCTGTTATTCAGAATCTGATGAGACTTTAGACACATACAGCAGCATGCTTCTAGGGACACTTAACTAATCCATCAAACATTTCCCCATAAACGAACGAACACACAAATAAAATGAAAGACCAAAAAGTAAATAAAGAACAGAATATTTTTGGAGTTTTTGATATATATATATATATATATATATATATATATATATATATATATATATATATATATAAGAAAGTAAAAAAAATAAGACTCAGAAAGAAATTAAAAAGAGTTAAAAAAAAAAAAACTTTGGAAAAATTTGGAACCAAACCCGAGCGCTCGGTTGGTTTCGGTTGAGAAAAATTTTGAAAAACCGAACCCGAGCGTTCGGTTGGTTTCGGTTTTGAAAAATTTTGGAAAACCGAACCCGAGCGTTCGGTTGGTTTCGGTTTTGAAAAATTTTGGAAAATCGAACCCGAGCGTTCGGTTGGTTTCGGTTTTGAAAATTTTTGGAAAACCGAACCCGAACCTTCGGTAGGTTTCGGTTTTGAAAAATTTTTAGAAACCAAGGAATTTGGACTTTCAAATAGGAAATACTTTAGACGAATAGATAAACAACTTTATACATGAAATTTACAACCAAGAAAACTACCTTTGAAATGATGAGCGAGTGCAGATGATTCAACCGAACCCGAACGTTCGGTCTATTTTGCTTCTTACGTTTGAGATCGAGAGGTAGTTTGTGGTACTGATTCTGATTTCATCATACCTAGCCCTTGTAAAATTTTGTTGAATGATGCTTCAGGAAGAGCTTTGGTAAAGACATCAGCCAGTTGATCAGTGGTTCTAACAAAGTGTACTTCAACGTTTCCATCTTCCACATGATCTTTGATGAAGTGATACCTCAGTGCTATGTGTTTGGTTTTGGAGTGTTGCACTGGGTTATGACAGATCCTAATTGCACTTTCAGAGTCGCAATATAGTGGGATCTTTTTCATATTGAGTCCATAGTCTCTGAGTTGACTCTGGATCCAAATCACTTGAGAGGTACAAGATACAGCTGCAATGTATTCTGCTTCAGCTGTAGACAAAGACACACACGTTTGTTTCTTCGATTGCCAGCTAACCAACTTCCCGTCAAGAAATTGGCAGCCACCAGTGGTGCTTTTCCTGTCTAATCCACATCCTCCAAGGTCTGCATCTGAGTAGGCTTGAACGAAGAAGCCTGAATTGGATGGATACCATAGACCTAAGGAGGTAGTTCGCTTGAGATATCGTAGAATGTTATTCACTGCAAGCATGTGAGGTTCGCGAGGGTTTGCCTGAAATCTAGCACAATAACAAACTGAAAACATTATGTCAGGCCTGCTAGCAGTGAGATACATCAATGAGCCTATCATCTGACGATAAAGCGTAATATCAACAATCGGTTTGTCTAGGGATGGGGTGAGCTTGGTGCCGAACACCATTGGAACTTTAACTTTGGAATCTCCCATCATGCCAAATTTTGCTAGGAGAGTCTTCGTGTAAGCTTCCTGATTGATAAAGATGCCTTCGGGTTCCTGTCTAATATTTAAACCAAGGAAAAAGTTAATAGGACCCATTGAGCTCATTTCAAATTTAGTCTCCATCAGCTTTCTGAACTCAGCCGTTAAGCTGGGATTCGTAGAGCCAAAGATGATATCATCGACGTAAATTTGAACGATCATAAGGTGGTTACCTTCCTTCTTGCGAAAGAAGGTTGGGTCAACCGAACCTTGTTTGAATTTGGACATCTTTAAGAATCCAGTCAGCGTTTCATACCAGGCTCTCGGAGCTTGTTTCAGTCCATACACGGCTTTATCCAAAATGTAACAATGATTTGGATACTTTTCATTTACGAAACCAGGAGGTTGCTCCACATACACAGTTTCTTCGAGTTCACCATTGAGGAATGCACACTTGACGTCCATTTGGTAAACCTCAAAGTTTTTGTGGGCAGCATAGGCTAGAAATATTCTTACAGATTCAAGTCTAGCTACAGGAGCGAAAGTCTCTTCATAGTCAATGCCTTCCTCCTGACAGTATCCTTTCACTACCAGACGTGCTTTGTTTCGAATTACGTTTCCTTCCTTGTCCATCTTGTTCCTAAAGACCCATTTAAGACCAACAACCGAGGCATCTGGAGGAGTTGGAATAAGGCGCCAGACTTTGTTCCTCTCGAATTCGTTCAGTTCATCTTGCATGGCTTGAACCCAATTGGAGTGATCAAGAGCAGTATTAACTGTCTTTGGTTCAACTTTTGATACGAATGAGTTAAACATGCAGAATTCGACTTTTGAAAACAAGGAAGTCTGTTTTGCCTTGAGTTGTGATCGAGTCAGAACCTTTTCAGATACATCACCAACAACTTGAGAGACAGGATGATCTCTGATCCATTTGGTGAGAGGTGGGTAGTTTGGATCAAAGGTTGGATCTAATTCAGCATTTATCATTTCTTCTGGTTCGGACTGGCTTTCATAGTCGTAAGACATATCAGCATGCTCCCCCTTGACAGATGAGCTTTCAGGAATGCTTTGAGCTTCAGAGGTTTCTTGTGGTGTGGAGCTTTCGGGCGTTGATGCACCTTCAGATGGTGTGGCAATTTCGGTTGGCAAAGTGCTTGGCTCCCCCTCAACTTGTGAGCTTGGCTGGGATGATGATGGTTGATCCTCCCCCTCGACTGAAGCATTGTGTGGTGGAGAATCATCAGAACCTGATCCTCCTTCATTCATTCTTCTTGCAGCATCTTCGACAATTTGCTTCATGTGGTCTACCTTGTTGTCTGCTGCGCCTGCTTCTGAGAGAGTGGCTTTCTCTGGTTCATCAAAGAGCTCCATGAACTTCTCGAATAGATTAGCGATCGAGACTGTGACTTGGCCAGTTTGAGGAAAGATTTCCTCAGCTGTGTCTTCATTGGCCTTTAGCTTTTTGACATAGCTATCATCAAAAGTCACGTAGTAAGTCTCTTCGATTTTCCTCGAACGCTTGTTTAATACCCTGTACGCTTTAGAAGTGAGAGAATAGCCCAGAAATATTCCTTCGTCGGCTTTTACATCGAACTTGTTGCGGTGTTCTTTGGAATTGTAGATGAAACACCTTGAACCGAACACATGGAAAAACTTCACATTGGGCTTCCTGTTGTTGAGAATCTCATAAGGAGTGAGCGTGAATCGCTTGTTGAGATATGACCTGTTCTGTGTAAAACAAGCAGCAGAAATAGCATCAGCCCAAAAATAAAGAGGTAAGGAAGCGAAACTTAGCATGGTTCGGGCTGCTTCACACAAAGATCGGTTTCGTCTTTCGACAATCCCGTTTTGTTGAGGTGTGTAGGGAGCTGAGAAGTTGTGACTAATTCCCTTTTCTGCCAGGAATTCTTCGAATTCTCTATTTTTGAATTCCAGACCATTGTCGCTCCTGATGTTGCGAACAACCTTTTTCAGCTGTACTTCAATCTGCTTGATGAAAACCTTTAGCTTATGAGTCGCTTCAGATTTAAGCTTCAGAAAGAACACCCATGTAAAACGCGAAAAGTCATCAACAATAACAAGAATATACTTGCTACCACCGATGCTTTCGATAGATGATGGACCACACAAATCGATATGAAGTAATTCTAGTGGTTCAACAACTTTAGTGTTTATTATAGATGGATGACTTTGACGACTCTGCTTCCCCATTTCACATGCAGCACACAGATGGTCTCTATCGTACTTGAGCAATGGAAGACCTCGAACATGACCTCCAGTGACAAGTTTGTTGATGTCCTTAAAGTTAAGATGAGAGAGCCTTCGGTGCCACAGCCAGCTTTCGTCAGATTGCGCTTTTGATAACAAGCAGATAGCTGGGTTTCCTTTGATGGGTTTGAGGTTTAGAGGAAACATTTCACCTTTACGTTCGGATTTGAGAATAACTCTTTTCGTCTTCTTCTCAATTATTTCAGAACCCTCATCGTCGAATGAGACTTTGAGACCGGTACCTCCAACAAGCTGAGATACACTGATGAGGTTGTGTTGTAGCCCTTCCACGTATGCAACCTTCCTTATCGTGAAATCACCGTTAGTAATCATTCCATAGCCTTTTATGGTGCCGAAGGAGTTGTTCCCGAACTTGACGTTTCCACCATTTGAAAGAGACCTGTATTCCCTTAGCTCTTCCTTCCTTCCTGTCATGTGACGCGAGCAGCCACTATCAATGTACCATTCTTCGTCAAACTGCTCGTCACTGATAACCTGCAAAAATTAAGCAGATTTAGGAACCCAAAGTTTCTTGGGTCCACGTGAGCCTTTCACAGGAACAGGAATAGTAAGAGAGATATCAACAAGGTATGTTCTTTTAATTAGTGTTGTTTTGTCTTTCTTTTTTATGGTAAAAACTTTAATTTTATTGGGATTTGTTACTGTTGGTTTGGACTTTGGTTTAACTGTTGAAGCCTTCTGTTTTCCTTTTTGATCAGCTGATGATTGAGATTTTTGAGAAGAAACAGAATGGATTTTAGAACGAGGTGGAGAAGAGTTAGAAGGGTTTGAGGAATTGGAATGAGAAAGCTTAGATGGAGATGACTTCTTGGCTGGAGACTCTAGGTGACCCTTTTGCTTTTGATCATTAGTGGGACCGACCCTAGAGTTTTGATCTCTTTTGATTTCAGAACCGAACCTTTGCTTTCGGTTGTTGTAGTTCTCTGAACCGAACTTCTGCTTTCGGTTGATATCATTTTCTGAACCAAACCTTTGCTTTCGATTGATATTTTTCTCCGAACCGAACCTCTGCTTTCGGTTGTTGTATCTCTCTTGCGATTCAACGGGATTTTTCTCAGACTTTAGGTTCTTGTCTTGATGTGAGAAATAAGCATTCTGGGATTGCCAGAACTGTTTTCTCTCAGAGAGATTCTTCCTGTATCTCTGATTCCTTTGACGTTTTTGATCTCTCATCTGCTTCGGTTGATGATGGATGTTAGCTTTCGGTTTCTGTTTTTCTTTGGCTGGTTCACTCTGAATTGAGGAAGTTTCACTTGAAGATGTGACTTCTTTTGCTGGAATTCCTTTTTCTTGAGGAATGTCTTTCGTATCGCTTGTGCTTGGCACATCGAAGTTATCAGGTTTATTCAAGGGTTCTGGTACGTATCTCCCTTTGCTTTTCCATGAGGTCCTTTCAGACAAACCTACTGTTTCATCAGCATTATCGATTGGAGCTGACCAGAAGAACTCATCGCAGCCATCAGCATTGTCTTCGTTTACAATAGCTGTGAGTTCAGCAGTCTGATGTTCGGTTACGCCTGTGACCTTGTATACCTGATTTGGAGTGGTTCTAACCTTTTGATATACTACGACCTTCTCTGCAAGAATCGGGGACTTTTGTTGGGACAAACGAGCGAACTCCACTGAATTTTCTGAAATTAGATTCTTGTGGTTTTCAGGTTCGCTTTTTACAAATTCTGAACAGTCAACCGTGTCCTCTACAGAAATTTCACTCATATTGTCGTCCTCATTAAGCTCAGATGCATTTTCAACATCAATTTTATTTTCTGAGCTCAAGTTGGAGTTTAAAGAATCAAATTTTTGTATAGTTTCGGTTCTCAGTTTCAGTGTATCATTTTCATCCAAAAGGTTTTTAAGCATGTCCTTATGGTCCTTGGATTTAATGAAAGATTCTATTTTGTCCAGTCCATACATATAGGTCGGATTAACGTCCTCAGATGAAATAACACTCTCACAATTATACGCTTCTGCATCAATTTCATCCTCCTTAAACTCAAGGAAGGGTAAAATCATGCGATGAATCTTTTGTCCTATTTCACAATCCAAATGAAGCTGAGTAATATTAGAGTAAAGACGTTTAGCAATCAGACAAAAAACATTTCGCTGTTTCAAAAGCTTTAAATTGTCTCTTTGTAAATAAATGTTTTCATCTTTTATTTTGATTAATTCCGACTCCTTCAGTTCGATCCACATGCGCCGTTCCTCACTCTTCGAAGACACCCTGCTTAATTGGTCAGTTAGGTTAGAATTGGTGACTCGAGTTTGAGTTAAACTACTATCTAGATGAGAGATTCTTGAATTAACACTTTTTAGTTCTTTTTCATATGAGCTTTGTGGGACTTTAAATGAGACAAAGATGGATTGTACCTTCTTGATCAGTTCGTCGAGCTCGTTGAACTGCACGCTGAGCGGCTTAGCTGTAAAGCACATATCCTGTTGCTCCTTCGGTTCATTACTCCCACCATCAGTATTGTATCCCCTCATCTGAGATACGTCGGATACCATCAAGCATCTTCCTCCACTTCTTTCTTCTTTAGCCACATAAGCCTTTCCATGAGAAGGCTTCCTCACTTCATCATCTTCAGAGTCGGTTGACCAAACCTCCACGCCACCGAACTCGTCATCAGCTACCGAACCCTGCACAATTAGAGCATTCATAGAGGGATTAGCAGTAGATTTCTTCTTCCTAATTTCATCCAGCTTTTTCTGCAACAAAGCCTCTTCATCCTTTTCCTCATCCTTTTCAGCCATCTTTTTGAGGACACAATCCTTTGCATAGTGGGTCTTTCCTCCACAATAGTAGCAGCTTACTCCAGAATCACCCTCAGCCTTCGGTTCCTTCTTTGATTCTTCAGCCTTCGGTTCATCTTTAACCTTTTCAGAGCTGTAACTCCCCTGCCAATTTCGGTTTTTGTTGGTGGGGAATCTCTTTTTGATGAACCTCTTGGGGTTAGACACCATCATAGCATAATCCTCAGACGTGAGGTCATAATCCTCCAAGTTGAGGTCTTCGTCCTCCATCACAACTTTACTTTTGGACAAGAGAGCTAACGAACCTAAGCTTGAAACCATATTCTTCTCCTGCAACACGATCTTCTCCTGAGATTTCAAGATGCCCACCAGTTTCGCCAAAGAGTAGGATTTAAATTGCTCGTGCGCTTTAACTGTGGACACAACTGCTCTCCACTCGGATCTGAGACCGTTCAAAAATGTAACCTTCTGCTCAATAAGCTTCCTTTCGATGTCATGTTTGATCATCTTGCTAAGAAGATGATTGAAGCGATCGAACGTTTGGGTCACAGTTTCTTCTGCTCCTTGCTTGAATTCACCAAACTCAGACAAGAGTAAGGTTTGAATGGAGTGTTCGAGATCTTCGTCTGTAGAGTACAGTTCACGTAACCTGTCCCATATCTCTTTTGCCGTCGTGCATGAACTCACCAGCCTGAAAGTGTCGGACTGAAGGGTGAATCTGATCAATCTTAACGCTTTGATATTGCACTGAAATTTATCTTTTTCATCTTGCGCAATATCTTTAACGTCTTTCAGAAGATCATTATACTCCTTTTGAGTTTTAATAATCCTTGAAGTTGCTGAATGAGAAAAAGGTCCATTAATGATTGCTTCCCAGATGAGGTATCCATTATCCTCAGATCCTATAACATAATCTTCAAAGTGATGCGCCCAGACTTCATAATCATGGGTGTACAGGATGGGAATCTTCGTTGTTGATCCAATGCTGTTCGAAATATTGATGGGATTCGATTGCGACTCGTCCATAATGATCGAATAACCTGTTCAAAGATCAGACTTGTAATAAATCAAATTAGGGCAAAACAATAAATATCGAGATACGTCAATAATGAGATGACGGCTCAATAAATATCAGTAATTGCGGAATAACCCTAATCGAAACCTTTTTCATAGAAAAGAAGTGTATCGATTACACAACCTCCTGCTCTGATACCAATTGAAAAGTTAAAAACTAACTTGAAGATCGATTAGATCTATAAAACAGGTAAAGAAATAAGCAAGTAAACAGCAAGAACACAATAATGGATCAAACGATGTCGAATGATTAATAAAACAATCCTCAGGAGAGCTCGATAAAGAACTACAACTGTAGAGGATTAAAGGGTTTACAAGAACGATAAAGAAATCTGCAAAGCTATCGTAATGCTATCAATCGTATTCTAGATCGTTTTCTTTCGTTAACCTAACATGCATGCAAGCACATTATTATATAGTAAACCCTACAAGCTCACGGTTGGACAGGCCCAAACCGGAGTGCAAAACTTGGACTATAAACCGAGCCCAATGACGCAATACAAAAATAAATCCTACGCTACCCAACAACTTGGGATATCATAATTGATACAAAACATAAGCATAAATAGGCCTTACGATATTTTAGACTAGTAGTCTACATCTCTTTGAATCTCTCATCATTCATGTATCTTTGTACTGTTACATGTGATACAAAGAAGGTGGGTGAGTCAGGTTGGGAAACCTAGCGAGTACATATGTTTTCAACCCACAGTAATGTGGTTAATATGTTTAATTATCAAACAATTAACCCGATTACCAATCCCTATTTTCTTCTTTATTCTACTTTAAGGGTTTATCGTAGGAATGCCAAAAAGTCCCGTAGGGGCCCCGTCCCGTTTGGGGGTATTTATTAAAAAAATCGGGGGCAGATACGGGTGTGGGGGCAAGATTAACCCCCGTTTTAATTTTGGGGGCGGAGCCACGAGTGGGCAGTCCCATCCCGAAACCTCATGGGGCCCCCGTTAATAAATTATACATATATTTAAATATATTAATTATATATATATATATATATATATATATATATATATATATATATATATATAATAAACAATAACATGATTTTGAGCTTCCAAAATTCAACAAAAAACATGTTTTTAAGTTTTTAGTATAATGTTTTTAAGATGCCATAACTTTTTTTAACATGTAAAATTTTGCTATAAATAAATATTTGTTATCTAAAAAAATAGTTTCTTTTAGCCTAAACAACAACTTCTTTTAGCGTAAAAAGGGCAGCCCAAAATAAATCAGGGGCGGGGGAACGGGGGTGAGGGCGGGGGTAGGAAGGTTAGACATTATGGGGGCGGGGGAATAAGGAAATTTTAGGGTGTCACACCCCCAAACCGGAACGGCGGAAACGTTCGGGGGCGGATGACTTCATGTAGTACCGTAACAATTGAATACATAGTAAAGAAAGCAATATAACCATCATATATAAAATTGAAAGTTTACAATGTTAATAGGTACATGTTCAAAACCAATTACAATATGATGCCAAAATATAAATTTAAATTGGCGACGCAGCGTCCTTTCTTCAAAAGCCGTTTGTTACCTGTAATTACTGAATCCATGGGACATACAAGTAGTTTTGAAAGAGTAGATCAACATTTAAGCTGGTGAGTTTCATAAGTATTAAATGACAATGTTTGTATGAACTAAAATGAAATGTTTTGTTTTTTTTTTGTTTCTTCCTAGAAAATCCCATATTTTTTACTGGTATAAATGTAGCCTTCTATCAAGACCAATGTTTGTTTCTAGAAAATTTATGTTTTTCCTTATGTGGGTGGCAGCTTAGAAGTTCCAAAACTGTAACACAATAATGTTTTTCATGCCTAAAGTAGTTAATTTATATACGTGTAAAGTTGCCAAGACGTCTGAAAAACCCCGTAAATCAATGTGTTTTTAATACTCTATGTGAGTTTTATAACCATGCTATTGACTGTAAATGCCTATACACAACGTTCTTCAGGCGTTGGAATGTTCTGACGTTTGTCACCCCAAATGGTTTACTATAGCTAACAGTCAGAGCGCGGGGTTGTCAATCCTGTATAGATCTATACACAAACACCATGCTCCCCTTCCAAAGGATTCTGGTATATAATACAAGACTTGAAATGTATACTCGAACGTACGTGAAGTTTAATGTCTCACAAAACTTGGTATAAAACAAATTTACGTATGAAATGTTCGTTTGTTCTTGTATATGAAAGTAACTCCTTGAAATAGTGTTTCTAGTATGTAAAAGTTCGTGATGTTCACCTAAAACTATACCTATTATAGTTTTCTAAAAGTGTTTCGTTTGTATAGTAAATCCTAATGAAATGCTCATTTGTTATGATAAGTATAACTTTTGTAGTGCCAAAGATGGACACATATACATACGGTATAAGCAGAGTGTTTGATTTGTATATATTTAACAACATTTTTCATTTCAAAAGATAAGATGTTATCGTGATATATTTTGCATACGAAAGTTTCCCTATAATAGTTATAAATCGCATATGATTCCATTGGTAAAAAAAATGTATAATGAAACTTTATATAACACACGATAATAATCGTGTGTTTTACTTGTATCCCCCCCCTAAAAGCATATAAAAGCATTTATAAAACATTTAAAAGTGTGGATTATAGGGGTATGAACTCACTTGAAAGATCAGAGAAGGCGAGATGAAAACCGAGCAGAACTTCGACTCGAGAAAGCGGATTTTCTCGGGATTCTCGGGAATCTCGGGGGCACAAACGACCTTCGGGACTTGAGCAAGGAAACCGGGGCTACGAGATATCATGAGCATGGAAAACGAGGAAAACGCAAGAAAGATGAAAGGAAATGAGCCCTTTCTTCGGAACCCTCGCATCCCTTTTATAGGGGTTGGGAACCGCCTCGGTACGCTGGGCGTATGCGTGCGTCATGCGTGACCGCATCCTCGACTGCCTTAGAGCTTCGGATGGGACGGGGCATAGCCTCGCATAGGGGGCGACGTGGACGATCCGAGGCCTAGTCCTCGAGTACGCTGGGCGTAACTCGGATTGGCCCGGTGACTCCTCCTTCGGATATTACCGAATTTTGATTTAAAATTTATATTTTTATTATTTAATAAACTTCAAAATTTCATATCTTCTTCATACGAACTCCGTTTTCGATGTTCTTTATATCCACATGTAGGTGAGACTACGCTCTACAACTTTCGTTTAGACTCCGTCGGCAAAATTTGAAATTATATCTATTATTTAATTTTAAAAGGTCGCGGTTAGAGAATTTCGTTAGAAATCCATAACTTCTTTATCCGACGTCTGGTTTTGCCAGACTTTTTACCGTTGAAAAACCAATGTCGAGACCTTCAATTTTCATTTAGGTCATTCCGGCCAAAAGTCGCTCGATCTCTGTTTCGAGTTTTTAGCTGTCTGTCGCTAGGCCGAACTTGGAAAAAATCATAACTTCCTTATACGAAGTCAGATTTGGACGTTCTTTTTATGTACGATCACAGTTTAATGATATCTTAACATAGTAGGTAATCAATTAGAGACTTTTGAACATTTTATTTTCGAAGTAAATTTCATTATATCAAAAGTGGTTACAATACATGACTTTTTAGGTCATTACATAGAGTTGAAATATCGGGTTGTCACATCATCCCCCCGTTAGAGGGAATTTCGTCCCGAAATTTAAAGTAAGAAAGATACTTGAATCCGAGAAAAAGATGAGGGTACTTTTGTTTTATTTGATCTTCGCGTTCCCATGTGAATTCAGGTCCTCGCTTGGCGTTCCATCGAACCTTCACGATGGGTATGCGACTTTGTTTCATTTGTTTGACCTCTCGGTCCATGATTTCTACCGGTTCTTCCACGAAGTTGAGGCTCTCGTTGATCTTGATCTCTTCGAGTGGAATAACAAGAGTATCATCGGACATACACTTTTTCAAGTTCGAGACGTGGAAGGTTGGATGTATGTTACTAAGTTCACGTGGTAGATTGAGTTTGTAAGCTACAGGGCCGATTCTGGCGAGAATCTCGAAAGGCCCTACGTATCTTGGATTTAGCTTTCCACGCTTTCCAAAGCGTATCAAGCCTTTCCAAGGCAAGACCTTCAATAAAACGCGGTCTCGTACCTGGAATTCCAAAGGTTTCCTCCTTTGGTTAGCGTAGCTTTTCTGTCGGTCTCTAGAGGCTTTCAATCGTTCACGAATCTGAACGATCTTCTCTGTCATTTCTCGTATGATTTCCAGACCGGTGAGAGTGCTTTCAGGAACTCGTCCTTTAGCTAACTGTGTGTCGCCAACTTCTGCCCAGCATAGAGGGGACCTGCACTTACGGCCATAAAGGGCTTCAAATGGAGCAGCCTTTATGCTCGTATGATAACTATTGTTGTATGAAAATTCGACAAGGGGTAAATGGATATCCCATGCCTTTCCAAAGTCAATCACACAGGTTCTCAGCATATCTTACAAAGTTTGTATCATTCTCTCACTTTGCCTGTCTGTTTGTGGATGGTAGGTTGTACTCATGTCCAGCCTAGTCCCCGGGGAACTTTGTAGTGACTACCAGAACCTTGAAGTGAATCTACTATCTCTATCGGAGATAATGGATATTGGAACACCATGCAGTCGTACTATTTCCCTTATGTAAGTTCTTGTAAGCCTTTCCATCTTGTCAGTCTCCTTGATTGGTAGAAAATGCACGGATTTGGTCAATCTGTCGACGATGACCCATATGGTATCGAGTCCACCTGTTGTCTTGGGCAACTTGGTTATGAAGTCCATAGTAATTCGTTCCCATTTCCATTCCGGTATCTCCGGTTGTTGTAGTAATCCTGAAGGTTTCTGATACTCGACCTTAACCTTAGCGTAAGTAAGGCATTTACTTACGAAGGTAGCAATTTCTGCTTTCATGTTAGGCCACCAGTACAGCTTCTTAAGATCCAGATACATTTTATCTGAACCTGGGTGAACGGAATATCTCGTGTTGTGTGCTTCGGTCATGACCACATCTCTAAGGCTACCATGTTTCGGTGTCCAGATACGGTTCATGAGATAATATGCTCCGCCACCCTTGATTTCTAGATTCCTTTCCATTCCTCTCAGGGATTCACCCGTCACATTTTCAGGTTGCAAAGCTTCCAGTTGAGCCTCCTTAATTTGTGTGGATAAGTGGGAATGGATAGTCATACTCAGAGATTTGACTCTCCAACCAGTGTATTCTTTTCGAATGAGGGCGTCAACTACTACATTGGCCTTGCCAGGATGATAACGAATTTCGCATTCGTAGTCATTGAGTAGCTCAACCCATCGTCGTTGTCGCATGTTGAGCTCCTTCTGATCGAAAATGTGTTGAAGGCTCTTGTGGTCGGTGAAAATAATACTCTTTGTTCCGTACAGGTAGTGTCTCCAGATCTTCAGAGCAAATACCACTGCTCCTAACTCAATATCGTGTGTTGTATAGTTTACTTCGTGTATCTTAAGCTGACGGGAGGCATAGGCAATAACCTTCCCTCTTTGCATAAGAACACAACCAATTCCTTGATTTGATGCATCGCAATACACTACGAAATCTTCTATCCCTTCGGGGAGGGATAGTATCGGTGTGGTGCACAAGGCCTGTTTCAGTGTTTGGAACGCCTTCTCTTGTTTTGCTTCCCAGTCAAAGGCCATGCCTTTCTGGGTTAATGTAGTAAGAGGTTTCGCAATGCTAGAGAAGTTCTTTATGAATCTGCGATAGTAGCCAGCGGGACCTAGAAATTGACGAATCTCTGTAGGCGTCTTTGGTGCCGACCAGTTCTCAATGGCCTTAATTTTGGAGGGGTCCACGTGTATCCCCTTTTCGCTAACAACGTGGCCCAAAAATTCGACTCTTCGAATCCAAAATTCGCATTTAGAGTACTTCGCATAGAGCTTCTCCGATCGTAATGTTTCTAAGACTTTTCGTAGGTGCTGACTATGCTCTTCCTTACTTCGGGAGTAGATAAGTATATCATCGATGAAGACGATGATGAAATGATCCAAGTAAGGACGGCACACCCTATTCATTAGGTCCATGAATACCGTTGGTGCTTTGGTTAATCCGAACGACATCACTACAAATGCGTAGTGTCCATACCGAGTTCTGAAGGCTGTCTTGGGAATATCCTCCTCTAGTACTCGTAATTGGTGATATCCGGATCGTAGATCTATCTTCGAGAAGTAGTTTGCTCCTTGAAGCTGGTCAAATAGGTCGTTAATGCGGGGCAGAGGGTAACGATTTTTGACGGTAAGCTTGTTCAGTTCTCTGTAGTCAATGCACATACGGAACGATCCGTCTTTCTTCTCTATAAACAAGACCGGTGCTCCCCAAGGTGAGAAGCTTGGTCTAATGAATCCTTTTTGATGGAGTTCGTTAAGCTGGCTGGAACGTTCTTGCATCTCTGCTAGTGCCAGACGATAAGGCGATTTTGCTACTGGGGTAGCCCCTGGAACTAAGTCGATTCTAAACTCGACTTGACGTTGCGGTGGTAATCCCGCTAGTTCTTCTGGAAAGATATCGGGAAAGTCGCGTACTTCTGGAATGCTCTTAATGTCCTTTACTTCTTGACTCGTATCGACGATGTGTGCAAGAAATGCATGATAATCCTTCCGCAAACACTTTCGAGCTTGGATGCATGAAATGATGCGAAGGTTTGTACTTGATTTGTCGCCGTAAATGACTAATGTTTCATCATTAGGGAGATTAAGACGAACTGCTTTTTCAAAGCACATGATGTCGGCGCGAAGAAGACTTAACCAATCCATGCCGACTATGACGTCGAAACTTTTAATTTGGACCGGCATGAGGTTGATTGGGAAAGAATGACCGTCTAAAGTTAATGTACAACTCATGTATATGCAGTTAGTGTTTTCCGTTTTTCCGTTTGCCATTTCTACAGTGAATGATTTTTCTAACATGCTAGGTTTACGTTTAAGTAAGTGAATAAAATTTTGGTTCACGAAGCTTCTTTCTGCTCCACTATCGAATAGTATGCATGCATATGAATTATCGAGAAGAAACGTACCAGCAACTACTGTAGGATCAGCTACGGCTTCTTCGTGGCCTATAGCCAAAACTCGTCCCATTCCGCCAGTATTCGCTGCCTTCGGGTAGTTTCTTTTGTAGTGGCCCACCTCGCCACAACCGTAGCAAGCTTGGCCTACACCAACGTTGGGAACTTGAGTGATCGGCTTTACGGGGGCTTTGCAGAAACAGACAGTGTGTCCCTTTCTGTTTCAGTTGGAGCACTGCATTTCCTGACAAGGTCCATGGTGGTGGTAAGTGCATTTGGTGCACTTTGGAAGGTTACCCACATAAGGCTTTGTTGGGTAGAGATTTGTAGGAATGGTAGTAGGTACAGTAGCAGCATTCACTGTAACTAGTTGTTGTTTCTTCGAGGATTCTTGGGAAGACCCACCCTTCCCCTTATTCCATCCACTCTTCTTGTTATTGATGTTGTTTCCCTTTTGTGGTTCTGGTGTAGAAATTGTTGAGTTCTGATGACTACTGTGATCAATAAGAGATTGTGCCAGCTCTTTGGCACTTTCAAAAGTGTCAGGTTTTGAAGCTAACACGCTTGACTGGATTTGGGGCGACAGTCCCCAAATGTATCTCTCTATTTTCTTGCTCTCAGGAGCAATCATATTTGGGCAAAGAATTGCCAGATCGCAGAATCTATTGGTATAAGTTGCTATGTCGGTACCAATCATTCCAAGGGTCCAGAGTTCGTGCTCGAGTTTTTGAATCTCTCCTCATGGACAGTACTCTCTCAACATCATGATTTTTAAGCTCTCCCAGCTTATTGCATTCGCCACTATCAGACTAAGTGCCTTAACGTGGCCATTCCACCAAGTTAAAGCTTTATCAGTGAGCGTGTAAGTGGCAAACTTGACTTTGCTGTGCTCGGGACAGGAGCAGATTTCAAAGACTGATTATGTCCTTTCGATCCACTGCCTCAAAATCATCACACCACCAGTCCCATTAAACATCCGGGGTTTGGCATTCATAAAGTCTTTATAGGTGCATCTCGGGGTTGCCCATGACTCTCGCCATGGTTGGAAGGAAGTGTGCAGATTCCCGAACCAGTAGTAACAGGGGTATTGATTTGTGACATTTCAGCCACCATAGCTGCTGTGACTGCTGCTTGGAACATGACAACATCAAATTGAGGAGGTGGAGGCGGTGGTGGTATCGGTGCTTCCCCACCGTTGTTTCGTCTCGGGTTTCTACGCGGAGGCATCCTTCAACTATAGGTTGAGAAGATAAAGATAAGAATTCCATAACATAGAAAATAAATGTGTCTCATGAACTAAATCGCTATAGTTCAACAACAGATGATAATATGAGTCTCAAAGATAGAAAAATGGAAGTTATTCGCAAATCCTAATATATGAAACAAGCCTATGGATTCTCCATAATATTTTAAGGATTGAACGAAATACTCAATGTAGTAATAATAGCGTGCCAATTATATTAATATAATAGTTGATACAACGATCACGAAAATTTGACCCCTCTAAGGGTCTCCAGTTACAAAGTTTAAGAAAAATAAAACTTTTAGCCGAGGTCCTAACTTATAACAAAATTTGGGATTTGGCAAGCACTACTTGCGACGTAGGTTGCGCTTGGAGCTTGACTCCGCATCCGATTGCTTTGATTCCATAAGACGCCTATCTAAGGGGGCTTGTTGATCCCTTATCTCGGAGAGGGCTGCAATCATTTGTGCTTGGAATGCTTCGGTTTGGAGTTGGGCACTGTCCTGAGCTCTGTCCAGCCTACGGATGTCGGAGGTGTGAACATGTACTTCCACGTTGACTTCCCGAATCCGGCTAGCTTGAACTCCGGATTGATAGGTCTAGTTGGCTAGCTTGCCCACCATGAATGGGAGTGCTCGATCGGCTGAACCTCCTCCGCGGACATCGTAGAAGTCTCGACACATGCCGTAGGGAGAGCGTAGACTTTGTTGTTGGCTCCAATGGTGGAGGTGACTTCCCCAAACGGGAGTCGGTCCTTGAAAGTTTCTCACGAAGACAGGAGGTTGTGCGGGTGGTGGGTTGATTATTTTTGGCTCTAAGTCGGTACCAGAGTCCTCCCCTTCATCCGATTCTATGGGTTCTTCGTCCTCCTCGGGATCCTCTTCGACCCATCCCCCGTTGCCTTGGTTGGGATAGTAGGGGTCGTCGGGGTGATGAAATCCAACCATTTGACTTTACGAGAATAGGGTTATAAGAATTGAACAAAATTTGGAACATGTAAGACTAAACATGTATGTTAAACTATTTTATGTACCAAATACTCCTATAGTATTTAAATTTGTGTGTTTGATTCTTGTGATGTTTTGGTAAGTTTTGACTTGTTGCTCACTACGAGCATTCCTCGATATACATTGGTCCGATCTCGGATAAATATAGTTAATCATGCTATATTTGGCCCAAATCTGATTACATATATCGAGTCTTAATCGTAGTGTCCAACTTGTCTAAATACTTCTTGTATAGTTATAATCATGAAAATAAGTTGTTGTAGGCATGTATTTGTACTTAAATGAACTAACAATTTTAAGTTACACAAAACGCAGCTTAGGCGTAATACAAAAAAAAATGTTTTGTTAGAGAGTATTAGTCCCTTAAGCATTTATAGTTTGTATATCTTATGTGGTTCGATATACTTAGTTCACTATAAACAATGCTCTAATACCAATCTGTCACACCCCCAAACCGGAACGGCGGAAACGTTCAGGGGCGGATGACTTCATGTAGTACCATAACAATTGAATACATATTAAAGAAAGCAATATAACCATCATATATATAATTGAAAGTTTACATTTTTAAAAGGTACATGTTCAAAACCAATTACAATATGATGCCAAAATATAAATTTAAACTGGCGACGCAGCGTCCCTTCTTCAAAAGCTGTTTGTTACCTGTAATTACTGAATCCCTGGGACGTACAAGTAGTTTTGAAATAGTAGATCAACATTTAAGCTGGTGAGTTTCATAAGTATTAAATGACAATGTTTGTATGAACTAAAACGAGATGTTTTGTTTTTGTTTGTTTCTTCCTAGAAAATCCCATATTTTCTACTGGTATAAATGTAGCCTTCTATCAAGACCAATGTTTGTTTCTAGAAAATTTATGTTTTTCCGTATGTGGGTGGCAGTTTAGAAGTTCCAAAACTGTAACACAATAATGTTTTTCATGCCTAAAGTAGTTAATTTATATACGTGTAAAGTCGCCAAGACGTCTGAAAAACCCCGTAAATTAATGTGTTTTTAATACTCTATGTGAGTTTTATAACCATGCTATTGACTGGAAATGCCTATACACAACGTTCTTCAGGCGTTGGAATGTTCTGACGTTTGTCACCCCAAATGGTGTATTGTAGCTAACAGTCAGGGCGCGGGGTTGTCAATCCCGTATAGATCTATACACAAACACCATGCTCCCCCTCCAAGGGATTCTGGTATATAATACAAGACTTGAAATGTATACTCGAACGTACGTGAAGTTTAATGTCTCACAAAACTTAGTATAAAACAGATTTACGTATGAAAATGTTCGTTTGTTCTTGTATATATGAAAGTAACTCCTTGAAATAGTGTTTCTAGTATGTAAAAGTTCGTGATGTTCACCTAAAACTATACCTATTATAGTTTTCTAAAAGTGTCTCGTTTGTATAGTAAATCCTAATGAAATGCTCATTTTTTATGATAAGTATAACTTTTGTAGTGCCAAAGATTTGTGTTAGTATATGAGGAGTAAACTCATATATGGGGTCCTTTGGAACCCTAAACACAAGTACCTTGTCCCACAATAGCTTAGATGCAATCCTTAGGGCTTAAAACACTTATATAAAGTGTTTATTATGTCTAGGATGTCTTAGCTTTATCAATTAGTAACTTAAGGCTAATTGAGTGCATATATGTGTGATTATATGTTCATTTGGATCGTAGTGTGTGTACAAGTCCTCGCTTGACACCTAGCAATCCTATACCGTTCAATTCATCCCAATCACCATCTACAGGTGAGTTCATACCCCTTAATCAATGTTTTAAATGATTTTAAATGCTTTAATGGGGGGGGGGGGGAATACAAGTAGAAAACAATATGTTATTAAATCAATCTTATGTATTTTATAACTGTGTTTTCACTCAGTAGATTTCACATATTTCAAAAGGTGTCACATGAAATGGTTTCTATCTTAAAATACTTTGATAACAAAAGTATTAGTTTTGAAATGTTTATTAAAATGACATCAAGTCACTCTTAATTATTGTTCAAAACTGCTAGATATCTTGCAAAACCATTATTTTACCTTCTTGAATCAAACTATACTTATGCGCATATGTTCATTTATATGTTAGAGATTATAGTTTTCATCCTTCGTTCAGTTTCCTACACCCTGGTGTATCGAGGGTGCATAAATCTACTTGAACAACCACTTACTTTCCAGTTAATTATCATAGGGATAGTTAGAAGAAACAAAACATTATTCCTATCACAAGGAATCACACAAGAGTCAGTTCATTCATGAGTCTATACCAGTACATTACTTGATACATGAGTACATTTACAGTTGATTACATGATACCTGAGTACGTTTACATATACTTACATGATACATGATCACGCTTACATGAACACATTACATGAATACCATACCGGAACACTGTTACTTAGGTGCATTATCCTGTATTTACTTACCTGGATACTTGTACTTAGAACTACGAGGATGGTTTATTAGTACTTACTGTGTAAATTATCTTTCCTATCCCAGTTCAATGGGATAATTCGGCGGGACTTACCATTCCGAACCCCACTGATTAGCACCAGTGGTCGATGAATGTCTACGGATGTTTAAGGTTGTTACTTACTTAGTAGTCAGTGACGGGACTAACCATCCCTCTGTCCAACTGTTGCAACAGTGGATGAGATGTGAATCTTCGGAGGATCATTAGGTTAACGATCGATATTAGGAGATCGATGTTGGGACTAACCCTCCCTCCACCCTGCTACCACTACAGAGGATGAGGGGACACTCTTCGGATGTCCATAGGGTCTATCTTTCGCTTCGGCGATGTCGTGTTTGTCATGGTAACCCGAGACAATAACGCTTACATGATTATATTTTTCCTGTTTACTTTATTTTGTGATACTTTCACATAAACGAGGAGTAAGACTAAGTACTCTAGTACTAGTCAATAGAAAGGAAAGGCTATCATATTACTTACAAAACATTCGGGTCTTGGTAGAAGACTACATAGTCATAACAAAACATTCGGGTCTTGGTAGAAGACTACACTTCATACTTATAGAACATTCGGGTCTTGGTAGAAGACTACATAGTCATAACAAAACATTCGGATCTTGGTAGAAGACTACACTTCGTACTTATAGAACATTCGGGTCTTGGTAGAAGACTACATAGTCATAACAAAACATTTGGGTCTTGGTAGAAGACTACACTTCATACTTATAGAACATTCGGGTCTTGGTAGAAGACTACACTTCATACTTATAGAACATTCGGGTCTTGGTAGAAGACTACATAGTCATAACAAAACATTCGGGTCTTGGTAGAAGACTACACTTCATACTTATAGAAAATAAGGGATTTTCTAGGGTTTTTCATACTTACATCAACATTTTCACTTAAAGGTTTACATGGCCTTCATGATAGATTTTCATAAGCAAGACAATGACACTTAAATACTTATGAATTCACCAGCTTTAAAGCTGATACTCTTTTTCAAAATAACTTGTATTCTCAGGTCAACAGTAGACAGGTACGATGGCCAGGTTTTGAGAAGACGGAGCAGACAAGACTCGTCTTTTATTTTGATTGTATATTTTTTGGTGTCTTACTACAATGAAAGAACACACATGTATTAAAACTCTACTTGTAATGCAATGGATGATGTTGTTGCTTGTTTATTATATTACACTGTTGTGATACTGTACATGACGTCCTCCACCCCTGAACGTTTCCGCCGTTCGTGGTTTTGGGGTGTGACAGATGGACACATATACATACGGTATAAGCAGAGTGTTTGATTTGTATATATTTAACAACATTTTTCATTTCAAAAGATAAGATGTTATCGTGATATATTTTTCATACGAAAGTTTCCCTATAATAGTTATAAATCACATATGATTCCATTAGTAAAAAAAATGTATAATGAAACTTTATATAACACACGATAATAATCGTGTGTTTTACTTGTATTCCCCCCCCCCTTAAAAGCACATAAAAGCATTTATAAAACATTTAGAAGTGTGGATTATAGGGGTATGAACTCACTTGAAAGATCGAAGAAGGCGAGATGAAAACCGAGCAGAACTTCGACTCGAGAAAGCTGATTTTCTCGGGATTCTCAGGAATCTCAGGAGCACAAACGACGTCTGGTTTTGCAGACTTTTTACCGTTGAAAAACCAATGTCGAGACCTTCAATTCTCATTTAGGTCATTCCGACCGAAAGTCGCTCGATCTCTGTTTCGAGTTTTTAGCTGTCTGTCACTAGGCCGAACTTGGAAAAATCATAACTTCCTTATATGAAGTCAGATTTGGACGTTCTTTTTTATGTACGATCACGGTTTAATGATATCTAACACAGTAGGTAATCAATTAGAGAGTTTTGAACATTTTATTTTCGAAGTAAATTTCATTATATTAAAAGTGGTTACAATACTTGACTTTTTAGGTCATTACATAGAGTTGAAATATTGGGTTGTCACATACGGGCTGGGGCAGGGGATGCACTCCCCATCCTGTTTTCCCCTGTTGACATCCCTATTTTATCTTAAGGGTCATCATAGTCATCGTCGCTGACAATACTGTTATAGGGATTTCTTCGTAATACATATCAATAGGTTTCTTTCTATCTTCATTCCTAAGGATTTGTTTTAAGGATCATCTTAACCATCGTTGCTGACAGTACTATTATAGGGATTTCTCCGCAATATGTGTTAGTGTGGTAAAGTACATCAAATGGGCATAAAGTTCATCACCTACATGTTATAAACCTACATGTGTTCCATGGGACTGTCATCAAATAGTCTGGTGGTCGTCACCTACAATCTATTAGGTGACTACTGTTGGATTAGGTGTCTAAGTCCATAATTATAATTGGTATATACTTGAATTAATAGTAGCATAGTCCTTTTAGGTTGCCCTCAAACCTAGCAATTGAACAACATGACTTTTAGAGATAGAGGTTAGTGATTTATTATTTGGTATAAATTGAACTTAATAGTTTATTAATATATTATAAGAATAATATATTAATTAAAAATAATAATATTTAATTAATAATTAATCAGAAACTAATTGAAATTAATTTTGGGATTAAAAGAATTAACTAAAAGTGCAGGGTCTAAAGTGCAATTGTTCGATAGTTGAATAAAAGGCTCAAGAACCTTCCTGGTATAGCTATGGACGGTTTTGGAGGGTATATTCTTGGGTTTCTAGAATATCCCATGTGGATAATGAGGAAGTATATAATCACCAAATTTGAATTAATATTATTTAATTCAAATTATGGTTATCTAGGGTTTTCTTATGCCACTATAAAAAGGACCCTACGGATCCCATTTTCATCCCACTCTCTTCTGGCCAAGGCTTGGATGAAATTCTTCTCCTCTCTCATCTCTCTTAAGTTGTCTTCTTGTTATCTTGGGTGTGATTCCATTAGAGGCATGACACTTGTGGTGCTTATTTCCAGGAGATCAACAAAGGGAGTTTCTAGTTGTTTGCTATAACAACTAAAAACTATGTAATTCTAAACACATCTTTAGGAAATTTCGAAAAATAACCTAGTGTTCTTAGGGTTTCTTTGATTTTCGTAGTTATAGGTTCAACAGAGAAAACATAGATCTTGTTTTAGGTTGTATGCACACTTAAGAGTATTGAGTTTGTTTGTTATCCCTAAAACTCATCAGTGATATCAGAGCATTTGGTTTGTTTTTTTGTTGAATAGCTATAATAGAATAATATATCAATTTGGGTTTATAGAAATTAAACCCTAAAAGGCCATAATTTCGACTAGGGCTAGGGTTTTAGAAACCCTAGCCTCCACCCCTTGGATTTTGAAATTTAGGGCTAGGGTTTTTGTTACACCCCCAAACCGGAACGACGAAAACTTTTGGGAGCGGAGGACGTCATGTACAATATCACAATAATTGTATAATAGTAATCAAAGAAAACACAACTATTACATTGATAAAATATATTATTTACATATGTTCATAGCATAGTTTGTATGACCTCAAAAGTGAAACAAAATGTATAAAAGACGCGACTCTAAAAAGCTCTGTCTTCTCAAAATCCTGCGGGTGTACCTGTCTACTGGTTCCCTGAAAGTCACCACAAACTCATAGTGACCATAGAAAGTCATGAAGGTTATCTTCTGCACATCTTCGTCCCCAAACCTCATCTGATGATAACTCGATCTCAAATCAATCTTGGATAACCAAGATGCCCCATGGATTTGATCAAATAAATCGTTGATCCTTGGGAGTGGGTAACGGTTATTCACCTTTAACTTGTTCAACTCCCGGTAGTCAATTCACATCATGTGCGAACCATCCTTCTTCTTTACAAATAGGATCGGTGCTCCCCATGGTGAACTGCTCAGCCTGATGAATCCCTTGTCTAACAACTTCTGCAGTTGCAGATAATTCATGCGTCTTTGATGTTACTAAGCGATACAGTACCTTAGCTATCAGAGCCACACCTGGAATCAAATTCTTCCAAAACTCCACCTGCCTCTCAGAAGGCACCCCCTGTAAGTCATCAGGAAACACATCTGGAAAGTCTTGAATGATAAGGACATCACCCACTATCTTCCTCTCCACAACCCGTGAATCCATCACATAAGCTATAAACCCAGGTCATCCATATTGAAGATATCTCCTAACCCTTGTAGTTAAGCAAAAAGCCGATACTCACTGAGTGTTGTCACCATGAATAGTCAGTTCTCCCCCACTTGGGGTTCAAAATCTCACCATCTGACGCTCACAATCAATCATAGCTCCATTCTGGCTCAACCAATCCATGCCCACAATAATCTTAGTCCTTCGCAGAGGAATATGGACTAGATCAATCAAATACTTCTCATGGAACACTCAAGAACACAACCCTAATGAACACTCGAAGCACTCACTGTATGGTCTTCTGCAATCTCTACCTCTAGCGGGTAATACAAAACTCCTGAAGTTTCACCAATCTTCTTCCTAAGCACAAGAGATAAAAAATGTTGGGTAGCATCCGAGTCAAAAAGAACGTGAACAGTCAAACCTGTAACTAAAAACATCCATATACATGGTCAGATAAAACATAAGCAAGTAATGAAAGCAAGAAAATACATAATAAAGATACATACCAGTAACAACATCTGGTGCTACTCGGGCCTCCTCGGCCGTCAATTGAAAAGATCTGATCCTCACCAGAGGAGCCTCTGGCTTGCCCTAGTGGCCATCAATAATTTTTAATGTAGCAGAAATAGGCGCTGACACCGCTCCTCCAGACAACTTCAAACAATCGACCTCTTGTGGTCCTTCTAATTGCAATGGAAACAAATCAAACTTGATACCTGAGTACAATCCCTGCTAAAATGACCAGTCTTCCCGCACTTGTAGCAGCTTGAACCACCCACTCGACACGCCCCGTCGTAGGGTTTCCCGTACTTTATGTAACGGCTCTGGCCCTGCTGGCCTCTAGATTGCAAGGAAAAAGTCTTGGGATTCTTCATCGGCCCGACTGTTGTTTGAACCTGCTGTGGCTTGTGTTTCATTCAAAGCTCCAACTCAATCTCCTATTCCCGGGCTCTAGCAATCATATCCTCTAAGGTCCTGCAACTCGACATGCTCACAAACTATCAAATATTGTCCCTGAGCATGTCATGATACCTCGTCTTCTTCATCTCTTCATCCGCAATGTACTGTGGAACCAATAAAGCCATCTCCCTAAACTTAGCAATGATCTCCGCCATAGTCTCCATTGTCTGAAGAAGGTCCTAAAACTCCCTCGCCAACTGCTGCACTTCAATAGCAGGTGCAAAATCCGCCCTGAATTTCTTCACAAAATCCATCCAGGTCATGGTAGCCATGATCTCAACTCCAAGGAATGACCAACCTCCTCCCACCAGTCGCAGGCTCCATCTCTCAGAAGGAAAGATGAAAACCTTACCTTCGATCCCTCAAGGAAAAAACCGGTCCGCTGAGCATTCTCCATACCAGTAATCCACTGTTTATTGGCAATATGTTCCTTCTTCCCGAAGAACTTTGGAGCTTCGCAAGCCTTGAACTCCTGAAAAGAAAGAGTTTGTGCCCCTAACTAAACAACTGTAATCGCAGTGCGAAAGGCCCCTAAGCGATCATCTAGTAGCTCCATGATCCCTCCTTGATGGTAACAAACATCACAGGAGTTGCATCCAAATACCGCAAGTGATCTCTGACGTAATGAACTCACGTATCTTCTCATCAATTAGTTCAACACCAGAGACTGAACCAAAACCTCCTCCTTAAGTTCTCACTACCATACTGAAATGCAAACATATAAATGATTAGAAAATACTCGAGGGAACTCTCACACTACAATCTCCTTAGGATCTCCGTGATCTTCCTTTTTTCGAGTACGAATCCTGTGCTTTCACTAGTACGGGCCCAATACTACCTTATTCCACACTTATCCATACTTCCCTCAAGAATCATCCTGAATCATCTAAGTCACTTCACTAGGGCAACTCTTATAAGCCCTATGCTAAACAACACACACATCTCGCTACAAAACTCCCTAGGCTCTCCTAGGAATCCTCGTCTCACTTGCTTCTGCAATACTAGGAACCTCTACCAACACCGCTGGTTGCCTTATGCATGAAAATTATACACAATACATGATTAAATAGACCGTCGAATAGATGATTCTACCCTAAGCCTACAACCACACAAGGAACAATACATAAGGATAAATCAATCATTCTATGACTATGTGATCCCAATCGTATACAACTTTTAAACATACATTTAGCAATTAACTCTGCCAATATAAACTCCAAGTAATACATAGCATCCAATCCCTCCTAGGCTACAAGGCATCACACAAATTAGACAATTCTATCATGTAATTGTTGAAGGTATCCTTAGCCTATTCAAGTATGCAATTCACATAAAGCCATAGTACTCATGTATGAGTATCTTGGGAATCACTTACTTGAGCTCGACTAATTGCATGCATCACACCCCTTTCCTTATAAAAATCTTTTCAGAAAATTTGTTTTTTGACAAAAGATTTATCAATTCCTCATTTAGAGTTTAGACATACCCAACGGTGTGCCTGAATCCCTCAAACCAAGGCTCTGATACCAACTTGTAACGTCCCAAAAATACTAGTAAAACTTTTTATTTTCAAACCATCAAATCCATACAAAATTTTGTTAAAAAACAATCATAGTAAAATGTATCTCTGAAACACTAGAGTACAATAATAATTATTAATGTGGAAAAGTCGCCGGGGGATGCAGTACAATCAAGCTGGTCCCCTCCTTTTTGATCTGGAAGTACCTGAAAACATTTTAAACATAAACCATAAGTAAAAAGTTTAGTGAGTTCCTTGAAATACCATATACCATACATACATTTTCCATAAGCTACCCCTATGCATTTCCTTGAAATTCCATAAGCTACCCCCATGGTCTTACATCCACGTGCCATGGGCTACCCCAAGGTCTTACATCCAAGTGATACCATGGGCTACCCCTATGGTCTTACATCCAAGTGTCATTGGCTACCCCTATAGTCTTTCATAAAAATATTATGGGATACCCCCATGGTCTTGCATTACAAATGTCATGGTATACCCCAATGGTCTTTCATGCAAGTATCCCAATGACAAATAACATCCTACATAGTATAGTAAAAAGATTCACCTTGTAGACGTAGTTAATAGCTAACAACTCTCACAACCAATGAACGAGTACTATACTCCTCTTAATAAAATACACAAGATAAACCCTTAATCTACCTTCTAAAACCAGCTATGTGACCAAAAGTCATCCAAGTCAAAGAGTCAACGGTCAAAGTCAACTTCAGATGGTCTCCACGTCGTGGCAGCTAAGCAACAAAACAATCGCATATCCTTTAAATCCCACATCGTAGTAGGTTACTCGTCATGTTGTGGTTTTTGGGTTTGGATAGCCTAATGGATCCAAACCTTAATCTATTAAGCCCTAAACTTATACTTTCCAGAAAGCTTCTAGGAACACCAAAGGCTCATATAAATCTAAACTTTAGGGACATGCATCCCCCATACATGTCCTTTACCAAAGTTAGGCCAAAAGGTGAAAATGTGACCAAAAACTCACATACAGTTCTCAAAGCACATCCAATTTGTAGATCCATAGAGTATAATGCTCATGGGACTCAAAAAGGCCATAAAGTTGCTAATTTTCTTCCATCCACTCACTTTAACCAAAACCGTAGACCATAAAGTTGCTAATTTTCAGGGCTTCAATACCATTGGCCCAAAGAATATGTGTTTTTGAACTAACACCTCTTCGACATCAAATGAAGTGAATAAATGAAACATTAACAAATGAAGATGAAATCGCAATGATTTAGAGAAACAAATCGACAAAAAATGTCAGTAAAACCAAAAATTACCTGTGTCGTCGCTACCTTGATGCACCGGAGTGGAGGCTGCTTTGTTGCGTTGGTGAGTAGAAATCGATGATAATTAGTGAACATGGGCAGGGGCATTTGACTTCTGAGTAGCTTACAACGGACACGACGGTTATTCTAGGACCGGGAAAGCAAAGTAATCATCAAAAAATTTGAAGATGGTAGGTTCAATCCTATAGGAGAAAGCAAACTCGATGCATGTTCGATAATTTGTGGTGTTTCGAAGGAGAAGCCCTGCTAAATCAAAGAATTCGTCTGAGAAAACCATATGGAGCGAACAGAATCAATCAAAACCTAATCGAATAGAAAATGAGCAGACACAAAATCGAGGAGGAAATCTCCGGCTGGCAAGTGTTAAATATTTGGAGCAAAATCATTAGAAAGCAGTGGTCGGGAAGAAGAATGAAATTGACTCGGCTCCAAACCACCTGGTTTTGAAGCCGGCTCAAAATTGCTCAATGTTCACTGGCGATACACTATTTAATATGTATAATGATTAAAATACTATAATTTATTGCTAAAAGTTGTAGTATTTTTATTAAATTATTGAAGATGTATATTTTAATATTTAGTTAGAATTGAAAAAAAAATCTCATGCTAGAAACTCACCGGCCACTTTTAGTGGTATGGTTTGGAGGTGGCTTCTTAAACAAGATTTATAACCGGACCAAGGGGCCTACCTAGAGATTTGTGCGTCTTCGGTCTTCTCCATTTTATGTAAACAGAATCCCCGATGAAAACTCGACCCACCAATCGACTGAATGGGGAAACCAAAGCATCGCTGGACATTAGAGGAAGAAAACGCCCTTCGCGCCGGAGTAGACAAGTACGGTACCGGAAAATGGAGGAAAATACTCACCGATGAAGACTTTGCTCCTTGCTTCATTGCTCGGACCAATGTTGATCTCAAGGTTATTTCTATTTTCTCACCTTTTCCGCTTTACAAACTTCTTCTTGCTTCAATCATATATAATATATATTCCTGCCAGCTTTTATGCCTTGCATGGCGTCATGATATACATGAGAACACACACACACACGAAGAAGTTGCCAGAAAGAGCTATATTCTGATGTGTCGATTGAACTGGTTCCTTATATACGATATATAATCTGAATAGTGTCAATTCAACTGGTTCTAATTTAGTCTTCAGAACTAATGGTTCTGACTTTAGGACTTGCCGCTAACATGGTATATATGTCTGAACAAATTCAGATATATAATTTTTTTTCGTGCCAGCTGCACATTAGGGTTTGCATATAATTTTGAATTATTACATTCTTGTCCTCCCAAAAAGGGAATAATATAAAGAGATCAACCATGCCCATGTCGGTATCACCCTTTTCATTTTTATAGTTTTGAACTTTGCTAATGCATATACAGCAATTGCGATAGCAATAGGTTTCTGAATTTCTCCATCACTATAGTTTTATATTAATGAAATCTGTAGTTTTAGGGTTTTGTAGTCAATATATAATATATAACTATAAATTCAGCTAATGAATACAAAAGTTGAACACTCCCAACCCATAATAGTGTGTCCTTCCGCTTGATTGCTTTTCAAATTATGAAGAAAGCCTCGCCAGGTTTGCTGCAGTGTTCAGATGATGGAAAAAAGTGCTAGAAAGGCGTTGGAAGGGGTGATAGCTGTGGTGATTTGGGAAATTTGGAATCAAAGGAATTAACGAAATAATCTTTGATCAGAAAAAAATAGAATGTGATGAGATGCTTAAGACTTGTGTCAGTAGAACTTCTGTTTGGATATGGAGTTGGTGAAGGAGCCAAAATTTTGATGGTCTAAGATTGGGGTGTGTTACAGTACCACATCATTTTCTCATCATCCTACAAAATAGGAAATAGTCATAATAATTCTTTTTCCTTTTCTTTTTTAAATTAAATAAAATATAATTTAATAAAATATAATTATATAAAACTAATAAAAAGAAACTATTCCATTAACTAAAAAAATACAAAAAAAAAAATAATCGAAACATTATAGAATAGACATTTTTGAATTCTAAATATAAAAACATACAAGTGTTTGGTGTTTGTTTTGTGATTTGAAATGTGAAGTGTGAATATATATATATATATATAAAAGTTCAAATGCTATCATAGTTGCTATCATCGTCGCTAAAGCTTTTCAGTATATATTGTGTAATATATGATTAATTCTGGACCAATCATTTTAATTATTTTAAAAAAGTAATTAATGCATATTAAATGCTGAAGATGTAATTAATATTCATTATATCTTCAACATGTAATATGTAATAATTACTTTCTTAAAATAACTAAAATAATTGGTCAAAAATTAATCATAGATGCACACAATAGATAGTGAAAACAAAATAACCTAACCCTATATATATATATATATATATATATATATATATATATATATATATATATATAGAGAGAGAGAGAGAGAGAGAGAGAGAGAGAGAGAGAGAGAGAGAATTAGTTTTTTTTTGAAAAAACCGTTGTATAACGGTCACAAAGACGACAACGGGAAAAATAGATGCAGAAAAAAGCTTTAGCATGACGAACATACCACACGACCGCACACATGGGTAGTGTCTTGTTCACCGCACCACCACAGTGACAAGTCATCCACCGTGGTGTGCGGTTTTGAGCCAAAATGAACGATCTAAGTGATTATGGTGTCCCAGTAATAGTGTAGCTAACTGGGAGGATCTTTGTAAGAGCCCCTCAAATATTCAGACGCAGTAGAAATTTTTTTCAGAAATTTTCGATGTAATATAATATTTTCAATGTGTTACCCCCAAAATTTAACATGCTACTTCAGATGTTTCGTTTTGACTCGACCATTTAGCTAAGTTGTAAGGATCTGCTTGTTCTCCAGCTAGCCGCCTCTGGATAGGGTTTCGGTTGTTTTGGTGGTTATAAATTGCGGTTTCTAAAAAATATTATAACTAAATGGCATTGAACATTTATTGAAATAATTTCTCACCTGATTGAATCTTGCGTGCCACATAACTGTGGACTAGTGAACTTCAAACACTACCCATTGCCAATTATCTGCTAATAAAATTAGACACAAAAATGTTATATCGGACCATTATGTGGGAGGCAATCATATAATAGTATTTTTGCTATGTTATGATTTGAATTCCGGACGTTCCTTGTGAAATTTCACACCTCAACCGTTAAACTCGTATTACATAGGCAATTTAGGCACTTAATAGATGTAATAGATGTGACAAAGAATTATAAGTGTTCACTCTTTTACGAGCTTATACACGACACTAATATTAATTTACCCATTTTATGAGCTTTGGAGAAAAAAAAATCATAAAATCTTTATACTCCTTGTAGTGTGTCAAGACCTTATCAAAATTATATTTAGGTTAGCTACAACAAAATAGGCTATAGAGCCAAGTTACCGGGTGTAAATTAAACCAGGCTCTGCGTAGGTGAATTGAATATGAAACTTTAATAATCGATCTGGGTTAATTTCAACCGGTCATATACACAGATAAATGGAAAAATTTTGTGTTGTTTAAAACAAATTAAAACGAGTGGATATGTTTGAGAAGAACCTTTTAAAATGGAAAGTTAATATGCTTTCTATTGGTGAGGTTTAATTGTTGAGTTCCTTTCCAAAATCCAAAGTATATCCCTAGACTTGGTGGTTCCATGATGCGACGGCCGATTTGGTTAGTAGTCAGATAATTAGTACTTATCCTTTTTATCTTTTATTTAGGGCCATTTAAATTAGTAGTTATTATTTGAGATTGGTTTGCTGTTGAACTACTATTTATCGGGCCTTGGGTGTGTTTTTGGTGATTATGTAATAAATATTTTCGACTCTTATAGTACCCGGTACTACAGTTTCTCAAATCATAGAAGCTTTAGTGGTTTCTTGCGTTTGGTTAAATTGGGTTTGTTTGTATTATATTCTCTAACCACTTAGTTAATTTTTTAAAAAAAGTTAAATATAAATGTCAAAATATTTAAGAATTTTGAATTTAAAAGAAAATAAGAAAATAATGAATTATTATAATGTAAATGTTTTTTATCTTTTAAATTTAAACAAATAATTTAAATAAATAAAAGAAACTAATGAGTTTTAATTTTAGGAATTTTAAAATTAAAAGTTAATTAAGTTTATTAACGAAATTGATATCAATTGATTACTACATTTATTGCAATTATTACAATAAAATGGATTTTAATAATTTAATAAAATAAAAAAACTTATAAAATGACATGTGAAAAAAAAATTCAAAATAACCATAAAATGATATTTGACAAATTGAATGAGCGTGTGACAAGTGACAAAAAAAAAACTTTCATTTATTAGAAAAGATTTTTTTTCTAACTTAATAAATGAAATCATTTTTGTCAAATTTCATTAACTCATTGAATTTGATACATGTCATTTTCTAGATTTCTTTGAATTCTTTTCCCACCTATCATTTTCTTGTATTTTTTTTTTTTAAATTTAAAATCCATATTTTACTAATTAAGGGATTATATATATAAGATATAAGATATATCATTCTACTAAATTTTAGAATAAATGCTATATAACCCTTTTTTCGTTCATGTTTTCAAGCTCTTACAGTTAAAGCTTAAATCACTAATATCACACATAGGCATCTAATTTATATCACTTATAGGCATCCAATTGATATATCAAATACTAGTTTATAAACTTTGGAAATCAAAGTTACAAAATTAGTTAAACTTTCATAGTAAAAACACAAAATTATTAATCAATTATTTTAAATAAATTATTAATTAAGAGATATTTTGTAGTTTTATAAAATTATAATCGTAGATTTAAATAAATGCATGACCTTAAAAATATATTAATTTTTATTATAGTGTTATTAATTTAATGTAATTAGAATGAGAGATTTAAAATTTGAAATTTGAAATAGAAAATCAATAGGTTGACAAGTGGCATGACATTAATTACGAGGCCTGATAAGGTGACACATGACAAAAGGAGAATAAACCTATTCTTTTATTAGAATATGAAGATTATTTTTAATAAACACGTGTAATACACGGGTCTCACACCTAGTTTACACGAGTCTCACACATAGTTTGGTATTAGAGAATGCTCTTGGCCACTCACCATCATCATGTCAAACAAGAAGATTGAATGTCTCGAAGCAGAATTCAGTAAGTTTTAAAAAAGGTAAAGAAAAAAAGCATCTAAAAGATTGAAGACCTTCTCCATGCCATCAATGACTTATTCTCTAAGGTGGGTATTTTGTCCGGTAAGAAAGATCACTGGCGAATAGAGACCAAATACCCTTGCTATGACGATTTTGGTTTTGTACCATTTTCTTATGACAACAATATAAATATGTTAGGAGATAAGAAAGAGCAAGAAGACGAGGATGCAAACATGAGGTCGATTAAGAAAGTGCAGGAAAAAGAGCATGCAAGCATGAGCTCGGTTAAGAGTTGGCAGAAAACATGAGTTGGTTTACTGGGACCTAGTAAAAAAAGTTGAAAAATACCAACATTTGAATAAGAGAGGATGTATACATGTGAATTTACCGTATATATTGTTCTTTTTGAAATCAAAGGCATTGAAGAATGCAAACTACTAAGGGTCATGATTTTATGCATGGAGAGAGCAACTTTATGGCGGTATCATTAGAGCGAAGGTGGTTACTGTTTCAGACGTGGGAAAGGATGAAGCCTACATGAGTAGTTCTTAGATATCTATCAAGACTGGACAACCTAAGATTATGTAAGAATGTTCGAGAAAATGGTCGGACAATTAAAGGGGTTACATGAACAAGTTCTAAAGGGGCTAACACCAAAACTAAGTTCATTGATGAGGGTAATACAAACTGAGGAAGTGACACACATGACGAGCCTAGCAAGTGATAATGCTAGATGAAAATCGTGCCATTTGGTAAGGTGAGCATGGTGCGATTAATGTAGTGGTGCGATAATGTGACTATTTTTTGCGGTTTAGTTTCATGCGGTTGCGGTTTTTAACCACATGGGTTTGGTATGGTTTTTAACCGCCTAGATTTGGTACTTTTTGCGGTTCTAAGAGTTAATAATATAAAATTCAATAAGATACAAGACAATAACTTAAAACAATAACAAGCTAATAAATTAAGTAC
Organism: Lactuca serriola; assembly: GCF_051521515.1. NCBI lineage: Eukaryota > Viridiplantae > Streptophyta > Magnoliopsida > Asterales > Asteraceae > Lactuca > Lactuca serriola. The sequence continues at coordinate 163,824,621 of NC_136411.1, read as the reverse complement.
TTAACAATTAACATCTTAAAAATGCCAAATTTCAATAACTTATGTTAAAAGTTAAAACACAATAAGACCATATTTTAAAGAGTTGAAGACATTTTAAAACACCACCAAAAACCAATATCTTAAGTAATTATAATATATTTTATTATTAATGTAATACTCAAGGCTTCATATTAACCACTTATAAGAGAAGTCTGGGAGGGACGATAGGCCAACAAGGGTCATTTGAAAGATTAATAGAGTCCAAAAAGGCTAAAGGGCTATGCTTAAAGTGCGATGTAAAGTTCACATCAGGCAACTGTTGCACTAGCAAAATATTATCGGTGTTGTTGGTAAGGGATAGGGATGAATTAAAGGAGGAAGAACCATTAATATGGAGCATGTCCGCTTAGATATGATAGAGGCTTCCTTAAAGTTAATCATAAGACTCATTTTGTCATACACTATGAAACTTTGTAAGGACATTGGCTGGTCTCAAAATGGTCATCTTTATTTATAACGCGGTGAACCATAACTTCTTATCACAACGAGTGGTTGGAAGTTTTGGGATGTAGGTTACACAGGGTCGGTTGAGGTGATATTTGGTAACAAGATAATGGATAGAAATCAATGCATATACAAAGGGATGGTTCTTACACTATCTAAATTACAAGCGATAGAAGACTTCTTGTTGAATGAGTTGGGTAGAATTTAAGTGATATTAGCTAGGAATTAAATAGTCTTAAACACTAGGAGATATGTATGTGAACCGGAAGGAACTCAACACCACGTTTGGGGTGGGTGACGAACAAGGCACTATTTAGGGAGATCCAAGCTTATCCAAGAATGTATTCTCTTGCAAATCATAGTTCTAGGTATTTCAACAAGTATACGAAATTATTTTTATATAGATGGACACAATAGAATGGCAAAGCACCGTCAATATCAAGGAATTAGAAACTATCGAGGATTTGATTGCGAGCTTTAAACACATGTTAGATTTTCCATTCGACCTACTTCTTCATCAAATTCATGAGTAGGAAATCGTCCTTTAGGAAGGTTTGGCCCTAATAAGTGTATGTTGTATTGCTACCGCATGCAAAAAAGATAAAACTAAAAGGATGGTACAAGAGATGTTGTAAGTAAGCATGATATAACCTACTGCTAACCCGTTTTTACATTCTAATACTCTTGGTTAAGAAAAATATGGAGTTTGGCGGGTTTTCATATATTAGAATGTCTTAAATAAACCTAAAATACTCAATAAATTCTCAATCCTCGTAATTGATGAATTGTTGGATGAACTACATGGAGCCACTATGTTTTCGAAGTTGGATCTAAAAATTGGCTACCATTAAATATGATAGAAAGGAGAATATACACCAAAAATCGCTTTTCAGATTCAAAAGGGTCACTATGAGTTCATAGTTATGCCTTTTTGACTAACCAATATGCTTGAGATATTCCAGTCCTTGATAAATAAGGAAGTATTTTTCTAAAGAAAGCAAGATCGAGTATTTGTGACATAATGTTTCAGGAGATGGGGTGGCAACCAATCCATCTAAAATCAAAATAATGTTGGAATGGCATGTTCCAAAAATGTTGCTAGAACTCCAGGGATTTTTGGGGCTGGTTGACTATTATAAGAAGTTCGCGCAAGGGTATGGTAAAACTACATGACCATTAACGGAGGATTTGGAGAAGGATGGTTTTATTTGGATGAAGGATGCGTGGAATTTATTGTGTAGACCAATGCATATAGGAATGAGTTAGGGGAGCAACTGATGCATGAAGAAAGAACACTGACTTACTATAGTCAGGGCCTAGGTAACAAGGCTCTCCTTAAATCGGTCAATGGATAGGAGTTGATAGAGATAATGTTCTCCATCTAAAAGTAGTGTTTGTATCTTTTGGGAAGGAGGTTCATGGTCCGTACTAACAATAAATATTAAATATCTGCTAGAGCAACGAATAGTTACCAAGAAGCATAAAAATAGCTATCCAAGTTACCGGGTTAGAATTTTAAAATTCAATATAGACTCGGGAAGGACAACAATGATGTTGATATGATGTGAAGAAAGGAAACAAATTCACACTTGGATACCCTTTTGGTACCTTCAATACTCAAATGAGATGGCTTATTGTAAAAACAATTGTTTGACCACGAGTTAAAGCTAATTTGTCAGCATATACTAGACGGTACAACCTCCCCCAAAAGGGTTTAACATTGAGCAAGATCGACTCTTAAATCAACGTTAGTTAGTTCTTCCTCGAACCACCCCATGGTATCCATACATGTTTCAAGAGTTCCATTGAAGTGAAATTGGTGGGAAATCAGTAGTATATAAAACTTACCAACGAATAACATGTTAGATTTAGGGATTTAAAATATCAATTAACTTAGATTATTCTAGGACCGTGTATAGTATACAGTTTCTAAAATATGTGATTTAGACCCTATTACACGGGGTATCACGAAATCTAATTTAGGATAATTCAAGAATAATCGATTTGAAAATCACGCTTCTTTCAAATCCAAAACATAGAATATACCTTGCTTTTTGTATTTTTAGAGAGATATAAAGTTGTAGAGAAAATCCACTTTTGGTTATTGTATGTTCTAACCCCTGCAAGCAACGTCCATCTTCCTTTTATACATGGAAGATGACGGTTATAAGGAGAAAACTGCTTCCATTAATAATGACTTAAAAATATGGTTTTTAAGGGAAAATACATTTTGGCGGTTATAAGGCGTTGCCTCGACACCCGTATTCTTGAGTATGCATTTATCATTCCAAGTGTGTACCCACACACCTTCAGTCTTGGTAAGTAAATTGAACTAACTCTGTCTCGATATTAATACTAACTACAGTAAAATATGTTGATAACACTAAAATCACCAAGATAGAAAATGAAATGTATTGGGTGAGCATAGAGAGCAAGACAAGAATCGTGGCAGAGTGTGATATGTCTCAATGCCACAAGAACTCGACAATAGCCCCATAGGTTGTTCTAACCATTAGCCCTATTGGATATAACATGCACTGAAGTGAAAATAAATTTAATTAACAAGTTGCCAAGGTCAGAATGGTGCATCGTTATTTTTGTAGTATAATATATCATAAGTATGCACATATAATTATGTTACGCCTTTTATATACTATAACAATGATTGCAATAAATTTTTAGGGGAGATCTTCGATTTGCATAGGAACCTCGAATCAAGAAGTTATTTTGATTGCAGGGCATCACAGTAAAGAGAAGTACCACTTACCAGCTGAAAACACATTAATTAAATAGAAGTACTACTTACCACCACATACTTGTTGTACTATGGTTGTAACACATCTGCTCTATTCAAGGGCAATCAATATATGGAAGAATATGATCATATATTGCAAGAGCTAAAGGCGTATTTGTTGAAAGCCTAGCAACTCATGAAAATCAAAGTGGACATGCATATGAGGTGTAACAACCCAATTTTCAGAAAAATTTTAAACTTTTAATATCATAAACATCATCCTAGGAAGTACAAAAATCCCATTACATATTCATACTATTTTAGAATTTAGAGTACAAAAAGCCAAATGTGAAAACATTGGAGAATTCACGCCACGCCATCAAGCTAGGCCCTTGCCCTTATAAATAGAAGTACCTGAAACATTCAATAAAACTGTAAGTACAAGCTTAGTGAGTTTCCCAATCAAACAAATCATATAATCATATAATCATATAATGTCATTCTCATACATATACATACAAGTTTGCCATGGACTCCCTCCATGGTCTTCAATGGAATGTCATGGGCTACCCCCATAGTCTCATATCCCTGTGTCATAGGCTCTTCCCATGGTCTTGCCAAGTGCCACGGGCTCCCCCATGGCCTGCACATAAGTCCACATATAATTCCACTAACAAACCATCATATATTCCAATACGGAACATTTCATAATCAGTAATGGGTCGGCCTTTGTACCTTCGACCCATAAGTGTGGTGAGAAGACTCGCCTCAATATTGAACGGTAGCTGACTAGATTGGGGCTCCAAATATTCACTCTACACAAACCCTATAACATAAACAATTCCTTAAATGCAACCCAAAATGCCCCCAAAACCCCTTAAAGGTTAAACTTGGTCAAAGACTAAGGTCAACAGTCAAAGTCAATGACCTGAGTTGACTCAACTCGCCGAGCTGTCCATCAACTCGTCGAGTTCCTCCAGTATCCGAACAGATCGGGAAAAATCCCATCAACTCATAGAGTTCACTAATGAAATCGTCGAGTTGGCCAAAAATCCAACCTCTTAATGCATTAAGCTGATTCCAACGAATCCAGGGACTCCAAAATTCAAATTTCTTCCAAAATGATGTCTAGAAGGGTAAAGTTTCCAAATTTTCCCTTAAGAACCGTCCATAACGAGTCAAACCCAAATTCTAGGTTCATTAGCAAGAGTCTTAATCCATTAAGCCCTTAAACTTTCACAACATAGTCCCAAAACACAGATTTGATGTCCAAAGTTTGGAAAATCATGTAAAGTTTCCAACTTTACGTCCGTGCAAGCTAAAAATATACTCTAGGGCTTAATAAGAACTTAATGAGGGACTTATTGCATGAATGGAACTTAGAAACCAATAAAGTTTGCAACTTTAAGTCAAGAGTAGTAATGAAGGGGTTAGATCTAACTTATTAACCCTTGGAAACCTCAACATCTTAGACAACCCAACCAAACTCCCAAAATCATGCTAAAACTTCAAACAAAGAGATCTAGAAGAATACAAGGCAAGATGATGAGTTTATACCTCAAGAAGACTACTATTGGTGAAGGGATTCTGGATCTATACTCCTTCTTCCAAGTTAGATGCTTCCAACTTCCAAGCTCCTTCCAAAGAATCAATAAAATCAATTCTCCAAGCTCACCACAACTCACACATCAAACTTGCAAAGAGATATACGAACTTAGGGTTTCTGGAAAAAGGAGGCTGATAAGGAGGTCAACAAGGGGGTTAAGGTCCTTAAAATAGGGTGCAACACCCTAAAATTAGGGTTTCATCCCAGCCGCCAACTCGTCGAGTTGGGACACCCCGACTCGTTGAGTTGGTTCAATAAAACTCGCGGCCACCATATTCTTGAAATTTGAGAAATGTTTTATACCTGGACCAAATGTTACAAATCTTCCTTAATATGAATCCATGTGAGAAGTGTTTGATAGTATCTATAAACAATTTATGGACTTCCACCATGAGGACAATGTGCTTCTTTGGGAGGGGAGTAATGATACAACTTGTCAATTTGGTCAAGTTTATCGACATCGGCCGAAACAAGATAGTTAATACTTTGGGGTGTTTTTAGTGACTCACAAATATATACTCTTTAGTCTTAGACTATCAGGAGAGCCCATGATTCTTGAATTATTGGAGCTTTATTGGTTACTTGTTATTGTTTTTAGCTGGTTCATATTGTTCCACCTCCAATAAACCTTATAAACTACCGCTGCCATGTTTTCCACATCGACATATCACCTCTATTGATATTCAATTTCTCTTGCCATTTTTTTGTGTTTATTCATTTAGATACTCATCAATTTTTGGTTCATGTCTCATCTTTTACACATACACCATATATATATATATATATATATATATATATATATATATATATATAAATTAATTAAGAAATTATTAATTGGTTAACCTATAAGCAAACCAATAAATGTAATTAAACAAACCATTTTTTTAATTTAGCTTTAGGTTCAGGAAATTAGTAAATCATTCATTTTAGTAACTTTTATAACATATTTTTTGTTTAGTCATCCATGAATATATATATATATATATATATATATATATATATATATATATATATATATATATATATATATATTAGTAACCTTTTGAAGCATATAACAAATGCTAACTTCATTTCGACATCGTATAATTTTTTTAATGTCATTTTTAATTGTAGGACAAATGGCGTAACCTCTGTGGTAATGCGTCTAGCAGGGTTGCCTTTCCTCGATGCTCAACATATAAGGAAACAGTAAGTTTTCTGTATGCTTCTCCTTGTTATGTTTATATTTCTTAAATATACATCAAATAATCATGCCATATAACTTGGATTTTCATGTTACAACTTAGTTCATATATTTAAGTTAATTGATTTGATTTGTTTTCAATGTAGTCATTGAGCATCACGAGAATGGCTAGTATGATTTATGGTTTTTTCTTCTCTGAATCCAAATATAATTTTGAACTTTGAAAGTATTTATAAACAATTTAGATTGTATGATAGATTGTAACTTGTAACTTGTAAGTAACATCCTTACAAGTCCCTTAGCATATGTGAATGGCTAAAAATGGTATTCATGTTTCGATCATTTGTTATATGCTTAATATATACTCCTCATACACATACATATTGATAATAATGATGCACTTGACACCTCCAAAGATGTATGTTATTTTTGAACATTTAGTTAATTGTTGTTTATAACTCCTTGGCATAACCTTGTCTCTTATGGTGAATTGCTGTTTATAACTCCTTGGTATAACCTTGTCTCTTATGTTGATCTTCAGCTAGTTACAACACCATGATTCTTGAAGCACTTCTATTTGCAGTGTTAGGACAGGATTTATGGTTTATACTTTACTTTTGTTGACTTTTAGAGTTCTCGGTCTAGGACAAAAAACACCATGTTTTCGGTGGTGTTTGAACCGAAATTACCATGTGATTTCGGTGGGCTTAATGAGGATTTCGGTTGGGTTTTGGGTTTTTTTTGTATTTAGGTTTAGGTATATATAGTATCGTTTTCAGCCATGTAAAGGGTTGGTGATTCTAAGAAGCTGAGATCGAGTTTAGAGAGAAAGAGTGAACCGAAAGTAATTGAGAATCTTATGTACTAGACTATTATTCAATATAGTGTGCATTGAGGATTCGTTAACCGTGTTCTTAATTCGATATAACCGTTTTGGATAAATCATTGGAATTGAGATTTCGCACCAATTCTAGTGACTTCGATTGATACTTAAGATCGGGTTTTACAATTGGTATCAGAGCTAGAATTGATATCAATCGAATTGGTCTTAATTAATTACCAATTTCGTGTTTTTGGCATTTTTGGGCGTCTTTGGTCAAAACCTAGGAGTTCTCGACGGCAAGCTCAAGTTCTCGGTTAGGTTTAAAAGTTCTCGGCGACCAGCTGATTGATTTCGGTTAGGGAAGCTCCTCGGACTCAACTTCGGAGTTCTCGGTCTCGGCTTCGGAGCTCTTGGTCTCTGCCTCGGAGTTCTCGGCGGAGACTTTGTGTTCTCGGCTAGGTTAGCTTCGCTTCTCGGTATTATTTGGGTCTTCAGTCAACGTATTCAGTCCGCTTAATTGGCTTCGCATCCTTGGTTCATCTACTCGGTTGTTTAGGTTCCGGCTAAGGTTCTCGGTCAAGAAACCTCGTTCTCGGTCAATTCTTTTTCGGACAAAAAGTTGACCTTCTAGGTTCTCGGTCAACATGGTGTTGACTGTTGGTGTTTTCGGTCAAAGGGCATTTCTTTTTGGTAAATAATGAGTTCTTAAATCAGTACCAAGGAGGTTAATGAAGCTTCATGCTCTTAGTCCTGCGTAGATAAAATTAATCAATATCGTGAGCAAAATGAGTTATTAGTTAGAGAGGTGTTTGACCTTAAAAATGAAATATATGAAATAAAGATAGGCAACAAGCCTCTTAAAGAAAAACAATATGCTCAATATAAAGATTTAATTATGATTAGGGAGGAATATAGCACCAAATGTGTTCATCATCGTTATGCTAAGGAGAAAATTGCCAAATTAACTGTCGAACTTGATGCGTTAAAAACTAAATTTAAGGATGTTGAATTTAACTTTAAGAAATTTGACGTGTCAAGTGATATAGTTGAATCTAATAGAAAAACAATTAAAATCAAAAGATAACCAAAAAATGGCCTAGGATATCATAGTGATCCACCTCCTTTTAATGATAATTATGTTTCTGCCTCTGAGACCATAAAAGTAGAAAGACCTGCATAATATGACCAACCCCCTGTAACTGCCTCAATCAAGACTGAACAGTCTGGCCTAACTGAGAGTATTAATGTAAACGATACTAATGTTTCTACTTCATGTGCAGATAAAGTAACAATGCAAGATGCTTCAAAAACTTGTGATGATAATAATCCCACTGTTGAAAAATTCAAACCACAAAAATTTGTTAAACATTCTAACAAATGTGCTTGTGCTTGTGGAAGTTCTTTGAAACAAACTTCAATTTGACAAGACCAAGTGACAATCTTATTTATTTGAAACGATAAACTTTTTTTAACTGTGTGACTCTCGGTCACATTGCTAGAAATTGCCCACATCGTTCATATGTTCTCTACTATGAACAAGGTTGGTAGAATGTGCCAAGGGGGAGATCTTCCAAAACAAATCATTCGAGGTCACGTTCACACAATGGTGATTGGAATGCTAAAAGGGCCAAGAATCAGACTCCCAAGGACAAAAAGGGCATGCCGGACAAGAAGCCTAATTCAAGAGATGGTTCAGCCAAACTGAAATCGGTAAGGTCGAGTTCATCTCAAGGATTGTCCTCTAGCTTACACTTGCAATTAAAGTCTAGATCAAAAGGTAGTTCTATTTCAAAATCAAGTGTTAAGCACCCATTAGGTTAAACATTAAAATGCTTAAACCTAATTACAAATGGGTTCCCAAATGTCACATTTCGAAATCGTCCAAAAGTCCTGTAACCTCTTTATGTTCCTTATCTGATAAATAGGATATGCCATGGGAAAGAGTATCTTGTGTAGATAGTAATGGTAAACCCAATTTCAAAATGGATTGGGTTCCTAAAACCAATTAATCCCACACTTTGTGCCAAAGCAGCTATGTAGGAATATCATCAGACTTCGGTAGGTTGATAGTGGTTGTTCAAGGCACATGATAGGGGACATCTCTCTTATGCATGACATTCAGAATTTTAATGGAGAGCATGTGTCCTTTGCGAGAAGGGAGAAAGAAAAGATCACACAAATGGGGATTGTATTTAACGGCGTGATGAATTTTTGAATATGCTAACTTCATTTCGGAATTGAAACATAGCTAAGGCTGAATACGTTGCTACTTCTGTTTGTTGTTCTCAGGTCATCTGGATGCAACTTCAATTGCTGAATTACGGTTTGAATTTTCTTGATACACCTAAGTTTTCTTAAAATGATTCGTTTTGAAGACTAAGTTTTTTTTGTACATTTTGTATTTTAATTTTGTTTTATTTAAATTTGTTCATATTTTTTCTTTCTTTCTCCTCTATGCACAAATTTAGGGGAAAATTAAAACCAAACAAAAATCCAAAAATCCAAAAATATGTTTATTTCATTTCTGTTTTTTTATTTCTTTTTCAGAAAAATAAAAAATCCAAAAAGAAAAATATTTTTACTATTTTTTAGCGTATTTTAATTTTATTTTTTATTCTTAGTTATTTTTATTGTGTGCTCAGTTTGTTTTATTTTTACTTTTTTTATCTCAAAATTTTCATTTGTCTTAAAACACGAATTCAAAAGAAGAAGAGACTCAAGGAGACTGTGTCGGAATTTTCTGTGCAAAAAGGAATCTTGAAAGGAATTGACGGAATTATACTTCACACTACTTTCACAATGAATTGAAGACATGAAACCATACAAATTTTCAGTTAGGCAGTTTCTCTCTAAGAACTGTCGTATTCGTGGAATTGAAGGCATGAAACTGTACAAACTGTTACTTAGGTAGTTTCTATCTAAGAACTGTTGTATCTAAGGAATTGAAAGTTTAAAACTATACATATTGTCAAAATTGGTCTTGTCAGTTATCTTTACCTAAAAACTGTCATGGCACCAGGGCGATTCACCCAACCGGGAAATAGATATCGTTGAACATCCCGCGTAGGGTCATGACATTCTTTTTGTCATGCAAAACTACGGAGACACAAATGTATTCTTGGATACATTCTTCGTAGGTAAGGAATTAATGGTTATTTGCACTAGGGCGATGCACCTCTCAAGGTATGATTATCACTGAATGTCCCGCCAAAGGGCCTTGACCATGTGTTATGCTAAACTGTGGAAATATGTCTTTGGATATTTTGTCACATGATGATTTTGTGAGTTATTCCTAATTAACTCTCACTAGCACTCAGTTGAGATTTAGAAACCATTGAACGTCTCGCCAAGGGACAAGTTAACTTGTTAACTTGAAAAACTATATTGAGATCTTTGATCAAGGATATGCAGGGGCTAACATAAAAAAAAATAGCCATGAGTAGTTCTCCGATACTCAACAAATCGCAGTGCGTTCCTCCGTGTTCACACAGATACTGCGAGTAGTCTCCATCTGAGCCAAGGCTGGGTCCTTGAACAACTGTGGTGAGAAGGGTCTTTATGATTTTGTGATCCACAAGGACTTTTTAGTCATAGTTACCTTTTAAGACGCATCTGTGATCGATAAAGAATTTTCATTCGAAGGAACAAGAAGTGAAGATTATTTTTCAACACACAACCTTTCAATCCCAGAAGCAAGGTGAAGCTGTATTTGAAGTTATGTGTCAAATTCCATTGAAGCCTCCTCAATCAATTTGCTGCTATTTATGAACTTGCTGAAATGATCTAGAAGAATCGGTCTCTTTGTAATTATCTCTGAAGTTTCTCAAAGCTGAAAGTGCTGATTTACAAGAACCTATACAAGAAGCCTTTATACCCAATGTGCGTTCAAAGTCAAATTTTAAAGGAAGTATAACTATTCAAGATGAAGTCATTCATGCAAAAATTCATATATTCATCTTGAAGTTGTTAAGAAATCGAAGATAAAAGCTGAAGGTCAAGAACAAAGAGAAGATTGAAAAGAAAAGAAAGTTATAAACCAAAAGAGAGATTGTTAGGACATGATTTATGATTTATACTTTACTTTTAATGACTTTTAGAGTTCTCGGTCTAGGACCGAAAACACCATGTTTTTGTGGTGTTTGGACTGAAATCACCATGTGATTTCGGTGGGATTAATGAGGATTTCGGTTAGGTTTTAGGCTGGGCCTTTGTATTTAGGTCTAGGTATATATAGTATTGTTTTTAGCCGTGTAAAGGGTTGGTGATTCTAAGAAGCTAAAATCGAGTTTAGAGAGAAAGAGTGAACCGAGAGTAATTGACAATCTTATGTACTAGACTATTATTTAATATAGTGTTCATTGAAGATTCGTTAACTGTGTTCTTAATTCGATATAACCGATTTGCATGAATCATTGGAATTGGGATTCCACACCAATTCTAGTGACTTCGATTGATACTTAAGATCGGGTTTTACATACAGATAATTCATATATGCTTGATGTTGACACAATCCATAGCTACATTTAGGTTAGATCATACATAGTTTGTAATTTTTTGGTCTATATACATGAGAGCTTTCGCCTTCTACCGAGAGTCCTTTTTTGAAAATTTTCCGCTATCAATTTCTACACTTTATTTTACTAAAATATTTTTCTACAATGCATTTTGTAGTTAAACATATTCATGCACGTTTGATGTATTGATCTTGCTAAATGTTTTTTACAAGAAATTAGGGCAATAGAGGCGATAAATGTTGCCCTTAATACCTCAAATTATATCCGCTATTTGTGTTACCCTTGATAATCTGTCACTATTGTTCATGTGGTGCCCTTAATGTGTCACCCCTATTTCTAGTGTTTTTTTAATATTATTTTCCCAATAGTCAGTAAAAATGCTTTAAATGCATAAACGACACAAAAAAATATAGAAAACAACAACATTATAATAAAAACACAAAAATTTCTACAAAAAATATAATATTAAAGTTATTTGTTACATAAAAACATAAAAAAAAAACTACCTGGACGTGTCATTATCCTCATCTCCCTTGTTGATGTTCCCCTTGTTATTGCCCTCACTATTATTTGGATTTGGGTTGAGAATGATCGAATAATGTCTTCAAGTCTCTCCTTATGCATCAAGTCGTTCAAAAGAGTATCAAGAAAATTCTTCTACAAAATAAATATATACAAACATTACATATAATGCTAAAACAATATTAAACTTATAAGTTATAAGGACAAACTAAAATAAAAGAAATTACCAACCTATCAACATAAACAACACAACTAGCGATTACCAACATATCAAATTACCAAACTACCAAAGTTTCAATGTAAATCAAACTACAAAATTACGAGACTACTAAATTACCAAAATATAATTATAAACCAAACAACCAATTACCAAAGTATCAAACTAACTTACAAAAAATAATCAACATTAACCACAAGTACCAAACTAGCATGCACTCATCGATCCTTAGATGATACTATGAAATTAAAATAATCTAGTTTAGCTAAATAAGTACGTTAAATAAGTTACATGTATATGCTGTGGTGCATGTGACTATGTATATGTTGTGGTGCATGTAATTACCCTTAAAAAGTAACTACTAGAACTTGACGCCTCAAAACTCAAAAGGCTTACATTTATCCATCGATGACCATTACCTTTTTAAAGACAACTCGCTTGTCATTGCTCGAGGAGGTTGAGATTTGACAATGTTCCACAAGCTTACACACTAAGGTGCTGTTTGTTTTTCTGAAGTCAAAATGTCTGCAGTCTGCGGACCACGTCTGCAAGTCTCTGCAACAGAAGAGGTGGACCAAACGTCTGCATTCTGTAATAAGAAGTCTGTTTGTTTTTTTACATCTGCAGACTGCTGAAAAATAAACTGAATTTTAAATAAACTACTTTTACAACATTTTATTTGAGTTTTACAACATCTAATAATTATTTCATCATAATAGATAAGAAAATGCTACAACAAACAAATCATATATAAACAATATTTATAATATATAATAATAATAAACTACAACAAACAAAATGATATAATATCAATATTTTTACAATGAAAGAACTTTAAAAATCCATCCTCTTGATCTTCTTCTTTGAGATGCAACTACAACATTTAGCACAATATGGTCATTTGATCGTCATTAACAAAGTCTAGTTTCTTGCTTGAGCATCGAGCAATCTTGATAATCAATCTATGTGTTTTGAACTCATTTGTTATCATTGCCATTGACATGTAACATGACACAAACACCACAACTTGATTCAAAAGGAGGCTCTTATCCTGCTTTCACAAAGAACATGAGTAATAATTTCAAAAGTGGTATTTCATTCTTTATACACTTCTATATACATTGCTTGGGGGTTTTGCAAACACCAGGATGTGTTAAAGATGCATCGGCCCCTGTTCTTGATCTAATAAAACTTTTGATTTCTTTGAGGACTTTTATCGAACACTTGGTGTGCAATATCATACACATTCCAACAAAAAAATAATGATTTGAAACAATAAAGAGTATTTTCAAAACCAAATAACAATAAACAATCAACAAGTAACATTCAACACCAATTTGAGATAATAAAGAGTATTTTCAGCAAAATGAAAACATTCACATCATTATTTCACATTTTCAGCACAACATTCACAACATTCACAACATTATTTCTACTATTCACAACATTATTTCTATTATTTTCAACCTTTTGGCCTTATGAATTTTTAGATTAAAGTGTGATTTTCCAAAAATAAAAGGCAGCAGTTTGATATTGACAACATTCAACCTTTTGACGTGAACATAAACATGAAAAGAAAAGGCAGCAGTCCTTTGTCTATAAAGAGTTTTCCTAGCAATAACAGTTAACAAGAAATTGAAGCAAGAAACAAGAATTTGAAGCAAGAAACAGTTAACAAGAAATTGAAGCAAGAAACAAGATTTTCAATGCATTAAAGAGTTTTCCCAGCAAGATTAATGTTCAATTTCATGTTGGAACCGAAAAAAACGTAAGGGGATGTCGAAACCTATTCGCTGGTGGCCTAGATCGCGGCTGTCGACTGGTCGAGATGTCGCCGAGTCGCTGGACGCCTTGGATCGAAGAGGAGGGTGGCGACGGGGGTGCTGATCAGAGGTGGTGGTCGACTGGATTGAAGATGGAGAAGGTTCTGTCGGGTGGAGAGGTGGGAAGTTTGATGAAGGAGGCGGATATAAAAGAAGGACGCGTTCTTTTTTTTTTTTCTTTTTTTTTTAGGTTTAAAACACTCGCAGACTTTGAAGAGGTTGGCCCAAGTCTGTGTGGTGAAGACCTCGTGCAGACATTTTTATGTTTGCACACTTCAGAGAAACAAACACACTGCAAACCTTTAAGTCTGCGCGTGGTCTGCGCGGCGCAGACAAAAGAGTCCACGTAGATCTGCAGAGAAAAAACAAACACCTTTTAAAGCATCGTGTATTTTCCACACATATATATATATATATATATATATATATATATATATATATATATATATATATATATATATATATATATATAGGGAGTGGTTCAAATGAGAACCACAAAAGATTAAGAACCCTAAGAACCCACATTTAATAAGTAATATGTATTGTGAATATTACTAAATATGTTAAAATCTTAATTTTTGTCTGTTTGTTAAGAAAATGGCAAAATCATATTTTTTTAGTCTAATATTTTCATTCATACCATCATTCTATATTTTTAACCCAAAATTTATGTAAAATGCAAATTTACACAGTCCATTTACAGTATAATAGACAAAATTCACAACTTAATACTATCTATTTTACACTAATTCACAAATTTAATGACTTCAAACCCAAACTCTACCACCACCACCATTAGCACACGCTGCCACCGACCACCTATGCCAACATTGCAATTATCTTTTCTTGAAAATCAGATCTACATATATAGTCATGCAATGAGAGAGTAAATACTACATTTATAATTTAATAAACCTATTAATTCACTCATATTGAATTTAATACAAAACAATTAAAAAACTAATGCATTCTTACGTACTTATACAACATAAAAAATAAACATATTCTAAGATTAATACAGAAGTTCATTCATAAATCATTTATATTTTAACACAAAATTTATAAAAAAAATCACTTAAAGTTGCAATCAATTCACAAGTTAATATAACCAATTACCGTTTAATATATAAAATTCACAACTTAATATATTAAATTAATAATTTGATACACTAAAATGTCATATTTTATAACTTAAAACTTACATTTACACTTTCGTATATCAATTCACAGGTTAATATAATCAATTACCGTTTAATATATACAATTCACAACTTAATATAATTAATTCACAGTTTAAACAGAAAATTCATAGCTTAATGCAGTCAATTTAAAGTCTTATACACAAAATTAGGAGCTTAATATAGTCAATTCACAGTTTAAACAAAAAATTCACAATTTAATGTAGTTAATTCACAGTTGAAAACACAAAAATCATAGCTTAATACATAAAATTTACAAATTATTACAATAAATTCACAACTTAATAAACAAAAAGTATAAAATTCATAGTCATATTATCAACTTAAAACTCTTAATACAATCAATCATAAGTTTAATACATAAAATTCATAGATTAATACACAAAAACTATATATTCACTTCCATATTATCAAATTAAAGTTTACATTTATACGTTCATATATGGAAGCATGTCTATGTATTAATTTGTGAATTTAATATAGCTTAAAATATAAAAAATTGCAATTTAATACAATATATCCATAGCTCATTTACAAGTATAATACAGTTAATTCACTATTTAATACCCAAAATTCACAGCTTAATATAACAAATTCACAGTTTAATACACAAAATTCACAGCTTAATATAACATTACCGGAAAATCACTTCTTGTAAATCTAACCTTTTGTTTTTAACGATAACGCTTGAGAACCACATGAAATGATTGCCAGAACATATCTCTGCCGGAACTCGTGACCAAAAAAGCACACATAGTCGTGTTGAACTCACCGGGATGCGTAAACAGTAGTCGGAAAAGATCTGGCAACGATGAAAGAAGTCGCCGGAGGAGAAGAAGGGGAAGAGATCTGGCAGAAATCTTAGATCTAATTTTGTTGGCGAGATGAGGACGTGATCCAGATCCGATACATTCGAGATCTACCGTATTTTAGTGAAGATCTAGTGGTTTTGGCGGTTGTCTAGAGCAGATCTGAAGAAAAAGTGGTGGCTCGTCGGAGCAGATATGTCATTGAAGGAGGACACGACGACGACTGTGGCGGTTCACCACAACAACGACAAAGAGGAGGGTTCCAGATCTGAAACTTCGATGACGTATTTAAGTGTTATCGCCGATGGTCGGAGGCTGCGACGTGGAGGTGTCGTCGTCGGCGGTAATAGTGGTGAGGCGGCCTTCGACAATGGTGGATGTGGTGGTGTTCATCGGAGATGGTTGAAAGAGGTGAGAGGATATTTATTTTGTATTGGGAGAATAATGAAGAAATGATATCAGATCTGACATATGTAATATGAGTGGTTCTTAGGTTCTTAACCTTTAGTGGTTCTCATTTGAACCTTTACCTATATATATATATATATATATATATATATATATATATATATATATATATATATATATATATATATATATATATATATATATATATATTATAAAGTTATACTTTAAATAAGCACTTACGTATTTTTCCTTGGCTACCGGGTGGTATGAGCATCATAAAAGTCTTTGTCTATTTTCTAATAACATTAAAAATTAGCTTATATATTAAATAAACATTTATACACACACACACACACACACATATATATATATATATATATATATATATATATATATATATATATATCACTATTGTAAAATCCTGACTAGGTCCTGATTAGTCTCTGATTAATCACTAGGCGCTACCCGACCGACTAGAATGCGCCTAGCGATTAATTGCTGTCTACAAAATGAGCGAAACGATGATATTTTAACACCTTGAATAAGTTCGATATCAATAGAACCTATTTGAGGAATGATACACATATTCATATATGAGTAAGTATAACGGAAGAGGTTATTCATATATGAATATGACGGCGGTGGGTGGTGGCGGAGGTGGTGGTGGTTGGTTGCGGAGGTGTTCGTGGTGGCGGAGATGGTCGGTGGTGGTGGTGGCGGTGGTTGGTGGTAGAAGGGAGTATATACTAAACAAGCTCGTTGTACTGTACGGTTCATGTACACTTGGTTTCCACCATTTACTTACTTTTTTTCACTGAATGCTTTTTATATGTTTTTCTATTGTAAAAGTCTATAATTTTCTCCATGTTTGAATCAGCGAACTGGGGGAAGGTAGCCCTTTGTCTCTCGAAATAATCATTGTCCCAAACCCAAACATGTTGATGCACATCACTTTATATCCTCTATAACAATTAGAAATCATATATTTAAGGCCCTCCCAAGACTTTGTATACTCGGGATCCTTGGTAAGCTATTGAAGATCGAATATAGCTACAAATAAAGAAAAATTAGTCAAGTAAAAAAGTAATATGAATAAACATATGAGATATATTTATATAAACAGTTCACCGTGAGATGATCGAACATGGAATTCTTCTTGGCATCAGAAACATTTGCCAAAGAAGGTTTATTTAAATAGATAAGATAGCCCGCCATATATGTTTCCTAATCATATGAATAAATAGATCATGCATCTTATCAACAAGTATGTAAGTAGCAGTGGTGCTGCTATCTTTGTCAAACACTAGAAGCAAAAGTCGCTTTCTATTTCTCTCCTACATGATTATGAGATTAAGGATTTTAGCCATGCCTCTTCCTTGGGATGGTATGACTGCAACTAAAATGAAAAAATATTAGTCAACATAAACTATAACAAAGATATAAATATTTTAAATAAATAAATCAAATAAGACTTATCCTCCCGCTCATGCTGACCACGACGTAGACCACCTGGAGCTGGAGGTTGTGGATGCTCACAACTATCTCTATTATGGCCTCAGACCATATCGTCAACCATCAAGTGAAAATGAAAATTTCAAATGAATGTCATAGCCCAAATACAATAGGAAATACAAAGCAATTTAATTACAATATATAAACAAAATATCCAAACATACATTTCATAAATTTCTACTAATCTAAATTCTAAACACATCCAAACATACATTTCTACTAATCTAAGCATATCCAAATGTAGACTTCATTAGAATCTAATATAAGCTTATCCAATCTAATTAAGCATATCTAAACATACATTTCATAAACTTCTATTAATCTAAAAACATCCGAACATACATTTCTATAAATCTAAGCATATCCAAACATACATTTCATTAATTTTTACTTAGTAAACACATGGAAACATACATTCATACTAATTTAAACATATCCAAACATACATTTCATAACTTTCTACCAATTTAAACAAATCCAAACATACATTTTACAAATTTATTATATTTTAAACACATTTTATACAAAAGTTCTACAAATCAATAACATAAAAGAGAAGGGGTTGGTGGTGGTGTATGGGTTTTGAGAAAAAAAATGACTTGGGACTATGAAATCACAAAAAAGTGCAAGGTAGTGCTAGGTGTTTGTCCGATAGCAGAAAGAAGAAGACCTAGTAGTGGTAGTGTTCATTAATGGCAACAGATCCAAGGATATGGTGTTAGTTCGACAGAGAAAAAGAAAAATCTAGGGATGAATTAAATCCCAAAAAGAGAGGTGAGAAAGGGAATAATTTGTTTTAGAAGCAATATTGCTTCAACACAACATTAGGGGTGACATTGATCTTTAGTGGTATTAACGACGACACCAAAAAGGATGGGGTAAAACATTGTGTGTGTGTGTGTGTGTGGTTTTTTTTGCGACATTAGTGTGACAGCCGGTCTCCCTATCGGTGTTGCCCTATTTCCCAAATAAGAACTTAAGCAAAGACGTCGGATTGTGTAAAAGATGGATGGCTTGGATTATACATAAAGAAAATGTTGGTGATCAAGCAAGAATAAGAGAAAATATGACAGAGTAAAGATAGCCTAATGATTGCTTTTATTGAAATGAATGAAACTGGAAAAGGTTACTTCTACTTAACAACTAAAACAATGAAACTTTAAATAGGCTAAATACAACTGAAAAACAGAAAAATAGCAATGGATCTTTTACTGGGCAACACTCCCATGTGCCCTTTTATTCTTCTTATTTCTTGGTCAACATTGACTAACATTTCTCCCCCTTAATGTTGACTTTCTTCTTCAAATCTTCAACACCAATAAGTGCCCTCATTTCTGCAAACTTTATCCTTGGCATTGCTTTTGTCAATACATCAGCCTTTTAGTTGGTCTCCTCTTACATGCTCCACCTCAATCTGTTCATTTTCAACACACATCCGAATGAAGTGGTACTTTGTATCTATGTGCTTTTCCTCCCATGAAAAACAAGATTCGTTATAAGGGCAATAGCTGATTGCTTGTCTATAAACAACTTCACCTTTTGTGATTTCTGTCTAACCAAGTCACTAAACAGGTTCCTTAGCCACAGCCCTTAACATGCAGCTGCAGTAGCAGCCATATACTCAGCTTCACACGAGCTGAGGGCTACTGTTTGTTGTTTCTGTGATGTCCAGGTTATCAAATTTCATGAATAGTAGTAAGCTACACCTGTGGTTCCTCGCCCATCTTCCCGATCATTGCTATAGCTACTACACTATAGCCCACAAGCTTACCATCACTGCCCCTGTGATAAATTAGTCCATACTCGATTGTTCCTTTTACATATCTGAGGATATGTTTTATGGATGCATATGGATTTGTTTAGGATCCTGCATATACTTGCTTACTACTCCAATGCTGTAATTCAAATCGGGTCTTGTGTGAACCAAGTACCTTAGGCTTCCAACAAGTTTCCTGTAGTTTGTTGCATTTACAGGTTCCCTATCTTCATCTTTTGTTTGCTTTAGCTTGGCCTCCATTGGATACAGAGAACTGTTGCAATCTTCCATCCCTTCTACCTTTAAAATTTTTTCTGCATATCCCTTGTGTGTGAGCATTATTCCATTCTTCTTTTGAGACACTTCTATTCCCAAATAATAAGATAAAAATCCCAAATCACTCATGTCAAACACCTGTTGCATTTCTTTCTTGAACTCTAGGATTCCCTTTTCACTTGAACCAGTAACTATAAGGTCATCCACATAAACATGTATAATGAGGACTAGATTGGGTTTATGTACCTTATAGACAACTTGTTCTTGTGCACATCTGGTGAATCCTAGTCTTTTGAGTGATTGATCCAGCTTTACATTCCAAGCTCTTGGCGCCTGTCTTAATCCGTATAGTGCCTTATGTAGACGATATACCATATTCTCTTTTCCTTTGACCGAGAATCCGATTAGCTGAGAGACATATACCTCCTCCTTGAGGTCCCCATGTAAAAATGCAGACTTGACATCTAAGTGATGTACAAGCCAATTTTCTTTTGTTGCTAAAGCAAGAATTAGCCTGATAGTTTCCAATCGTGCAACTGGTGCAAAAGCTTCTTCAAAATCAACGCCCCTTTCTTGGACATACCCTTTGGCGACTAGGCGGGCCTTGTGTTTGATCACGTTTCCAGCTGCATCCCTTTTTAGCTTGAACACCCACTTTAACCCTATTGCCTTTCAGTTTGATGGAAACTTGGTTAAAGTCCAAGTGTTATTACTTTCAATTGACCTTAACTCAAATTCCATTGCTTGCTTCCATTCCCTTTCATTCGATGCTTCTTGAAATGTCATGGGTTCATCATCTATTAACAACAGTTCCTGATTTCTTTCATACATCTCCTATACTTCTGCATCATTCATTCTTGATGTGTTCTGGTAGATTTCGTTAATTGATCAGAACCCTTTTGCTGGAGTGTCATCAAACGAAGCTATTGATCCGTTTCTTTCGTGTTCTTCAGAGGTTTGACCTGGGAGAGTTGTTCGTGAGTCAACTCTAGACGAGTTTGACCATGGCGAGTCTTCATTCGTTGAATCACCTATTACATGTTCAAAGTGAGAGTTATTAGTTAACGACATGTAGGGTTCTTCATTCACATCATATTCATGTTGTTGGGCTGGTGGTGATTGGGTTATTTCAACATTGGTCCAATAGGGTGTGGTAAGTGGCTCCTCCTTTGTGTCTTCAGTCTAGGCTCAACATTTTGCCTCGTCAAAAATTACATCTCTTGCAATTACTATTCTCCGATTTCTGGGATTATATAGTCTATATCCCTTCGTTCCTTCTTCTATTCCCAAGTAGAACATCGATTCACTTCGATCGCTTAGCTTGGTTAGGCCTCTCAACTTTTTGACAAATCCCACACACCCAAAAATCTTCAGATGTGCAATCGAGGGTTTCGAGCCCTTCCATGCCTCATACGGTGTTACCTCCTTCAAGGCCTTTGTGCTAGTTCTGTTCAACAAATAAACAGAGTGTCGCACCGCCTCTCCCCAGAGTTGGTCCGATATCGCCATGGCCTTGAGAAACGATCTCTTTATCTCCAAGATCGTCCTGTTACGACGTTCCACAACGCCGTTTTGCTGTGGCGTATGTGGCGTTGTCAATTGGCATTTTATCCATGCACTTTCACAAAATTCCAGGAACTAATTGGAGTTGAATTCACCCCCATGACCAGTCCTTAACATCTTGATTCTAAAAGTGCTTTCCTTCTCCACCTGTAACTTAAATTTCTTGAACATAATAAAAGCCTCATCCTTTGCTTTAATCATATACACCCACATGTATCGTGAATAATCATTGACTATTAGTAGGAAGTATTGGTTACCTCCCTTTGTTGCTGGTGTAATGGGGCCGCACAAGTTTGCGTGTAGCAACTAGAGTGGTTCTTTGGCTCTCCACTGGGCCACTTTTGGGAAGCTTATCCTTGCCTGTTTAGCTAACATACATCCTTCACACACCTGTGATGGATGAGATAATCGAGGCATACCTGTTACCATTTCCTTTCGTGTCATCTCCCCAAGCATTTTGAAATTTGTGTGACCCATAAGTGCATGCCATAGCCATGAATCATCATTAATACTCATAGCTAAGCATACAGATTTCCCAGGTGTGAGCCTTATTTTATAAAGTCTATTCTTTGACCTTTGGACCTTCATAATCAAGCAACCACCCGCATCATACATTTTTAAGAAATCTCTCTTCTTTCCTATGTCATATCCTTCCTCAGTCATCTGTCCCAAACTTATTATATTGCTATGTAGGGCTGAAATATAATACACATCTAGGATGATGAACTGATCACCACTTTTACAATCAAATAATAATGTACCTTTCCCTTTGATTAGAACTTTATAACCATCTCCAAATCATACCTGTCCAATCACCTTTTCATCAAGTTCTACAAATAAGCCCTTTAAACCGATCTTGTGGTTACTAGCCCCATTATCTAGATACCACATATTATCATCATTGTTCTCTCTTAGCTGGTTCGGGTACACCTTTTCTTCATTCAGAAGAACCATGCTTGTAGTCTCGTTCTCATGTACGGTCAACAGAAGTGCAGGTCCATCTTCGTCTGCAACTAAATTCGCCTCCTGTTCCTGTTGCTTCTTTGCTTTGCACTCAGAAGCAAAGTGGCCAAATTCTTGACACTCAAAGCACTATATGTGACTTTTGTTATGAGGCTTCCGGTTGGAATTCCCAGTTTCTTGTCGTGAACTACCACCCCAACGTCTACCTCTGCCACGCGTCAAACCCCGACCACGTGAGTTGCCTCTTCCTCCCTTGTCACTATTTCTTCCTCTTCCACGACCACCCGTCGTGTTTGACTTGCTTGGACTTCGATGGGTAGAGGAACCTTCCGTCTTGGCAAGTAACAAGGCATTATCTTCTTGTGTGCTTGTCTTCCAGAGTCGAAGTCGGTCTTCATATGCATTTAGATGCCCAATTGCCTCTTCAAATGGCATGGATTCCATGTTTGAACTTTGTTCAATCGATGCTACCAAGTTTATGAACCTTTTAGGGACAGTGTCAAACAGCTTTCTCACCAGTTCTTCATCATCTAGTGTTGCTCCTACACTGCTGTATTTTGAGATCATGGCTGATATTCTTCCTACATAATCATCTATTGTTTCCGTAACTTTCATTTGGAGTGCTTCAAAATCGCTCTTCAATACCCTCAACCTTGCTTTCTGGACTCTTTCTGCACCCACATACCGTGACTTTAGAGAGTCCCACACTTCTCTAGCCGTCTTCATCTTGGCATCCTGCACAAGCATCTCTTCTGGAATCGATTGGAAGATGAAAGCTCGAGCCTGCTTGCTCTTCTTCTCATCCACAACCACTCCGGTTTGTGGCTCAATGGCATCTCATAACCCATGGGCATCCATAATATCTTCCATATTAATCGACCATGTATTATAATTGAGCGAGGTTAGCATCGGGCATTGTAGGGGAAACAGACCGTCTTTGGGTGGATTGGATGATGATGCTACTGTCATGGTATTGTATCTGATGTACTTGGGCATACACTCTAATCAGAACCTTGAAGCTCTGATACGAACTGTTGGTGATCAAGCAAGAATAAGAGAAAATATGACAGAGTAAAGATAGCCTAATGATTGCTTTTATTGAAATGAATGAAACTGGAAAAGGTTACTTCTACTTAACAACTAAAACAATGAAACTTTAAATAGGCTAAATACAACTGAAAAACAAAAAATAACAACAGATCTTTTACTGGGCAACACTCCCACGTGCCCTTTTATTCTCCTGATTTCCTGGTCAACATTGACTAATAGAAAACACAATGATCATGAGAATGTAAGCAATATGGGCGACACCATTAGGGGCAACATCCGGTGCGTCTATTGGATGTCGACCCTAATGCCCGTTTCACCTCTAGTAGTGTCGTCCCTATTGCTTAAATTTGTAGTAGTGATCAATGTTGAGTTTCTTGCTTATATATATATATATATATATATATATATATATATATATATATATATATATATATACTTATACTACATTAAATGAGTTATTTTACCCTTTTGGATTTAGGATTCTCGTTTAGTGGTAGATTTGAAATTTTTTATGTGTAGGTATTTGTGAAATTCGTTTTATTTGATTGTGGTTTCGTAAGCTACTAGATACTTTTTCCTTGCTATTTAATGTGGAAGTTACTCAATACTCGTTGCCCTTATTTTCCATCATAATTATTGCATGGTATTTCGAAGATGCAAGAATTCTCCCTAGGTCGGTGTTTATTTTTATTTTTTTATTGAAAAAAAAAGATAAAGAAGAAAATGTATGGTCGACCATTGATGAGCTGCGTACAATACAAAACAACACCAGTTGACATGCATGAAGACCCACAAAAAGCACATAGGAAACAAGATCTAGGAACAACTTCAACAACAATTGATTGGGTTGAACCAAGAGGCACAATAAACCTATATGAAACTCATATGCCTTTAATATGTGAAATATGTCATAGATGTTAGAGGTGGAAGAGGGTCGATCAATCGTATTACTTTATGCTTTTTACTCAGTATGGTTAATTAAACTACTATATTGGTCAATGAGATGTTTACTTTTTCCTTTTTACACGAGTTGCTTAAACTCTTATATTGGTAAATGGTATACATGTTTTGTTTTATGCTTGTTACAGAATGAAGTTGATGAAGTTGTTCAGGAGGTAGACATTAAAGAGTTGGAAGCAGACATTAACGAGGTGGAAGTTAATATTGTTGATGAAGTTATTGTTCAAGATTATGCTCAAGTACTTAGAGAAGTTGGTTATGAAGAACATGAAATCAATGTTGCTGTTGACCAAGTGGAAGTACTAAATGAATTACCTATTGCAAGACATGTTGAATCTGCAATGCCAATGGTATGATTTGTTTTACGGTATGAAGTGTTTTACATTTATTCCACTTACATTATGTTTGTTATAGAATATTGAAGATTATCAGGATGCTTTTCTTATTGATGATACCCAAGAGTCAACCCTGAAACCCAAGTTGTCCCTGAAGTTGCTTTTCAAGGCATTCAAGAAGCCAATGTTAGAGTTGAAGACTTCAGTTGAGAAGATGATGAGGAATAAAAGTTGATGTTGAAGATATTAAGAAGGTGCAAAATTTGAAATGTCCAAAATTTTAACATGTTGCTAGAATAGTAACTAAGCATTCTTCTACCAGGCTTGATTATCCCATTAATTCCTAATAGTTTCTTTGTAAAAATGTAAATGCAGGTGCATGACTGAGAGGAACTAGCTATACAACTGTGACGCGCGTGTAGTCGTGCCAAGAAGCTTTGACTTGGCTTTATATATATGCTCTTTAATGGATATCAATCTTAGTATTCTTAGTATTATATTGGTGGTGAAAACTTTTTTGCACACTTTTTTTAGACGGAAACGAATTAAGTGAAACCTACTTATTTGCACACTATCTTCAAGTATTCAATGAGTTGATGGTTTTAAACATTAGATACCATCATAATGAGTATTTAGAATGTATAATATATTAAAAGTGATAAATTTTCAAAAATGCTCTAAACCTTTTCAAAATTAGAAAATTTGTCTTTTTATTTGGTTTTTATCTAGTTTGATTGTAGATTTAGTCTCCATCAACCGCTACTACATGTCGTTGCTATTGCCTTTCTCGCCGTTATTATTGGTGCCACAGATTGTTGTGACTAATGCCTTCGCCATTGCTATTGGTGTCACTGCGATTGAAGTCACCGCTAATATTTTTTGTTAAAATTACAACATTTACAAAATACATAAAAACTATTATTAAAATACATAAAACAATATCAAATGCAGAATGCAGAAAAACATAATACTATATAAAACACTTGGTATAAAATTATTGTTATACAAACTTAAAACATACATTAACAAAAAATAAAACATATAATTAATCCTACCTGTCTAGTTTCAAAGCATACTCTTAAAAACAATCCGGTTACAAAATAAATATTTACATTAATAAACTTATAAGTTAAAATAACAAACTAAAATTTAAGAATTTTCCAAACTAACAATTTCCAAAATATCAACATCTACAATCCAAACTACCAAACTAAATATAACAAACTATCAAACTATCAAGGTATGATAATAAGCCAAAATACCAAACTAAAATTTACCAAAATGCTAACATAGAAAGTATAAACATATAATAAAATACCAAACTATCGAAGTTTTAACATAGACTAAGCTATAAATTACAAAGTACCAAAGTAAGATCATAAACCAAACTACTAAATTGTCAATTACCAAAGCTTGTGACAAATAATCAACATAAACAAAAATTAATAAACTAACATGCATTAATAGATCTTTAGACAAGAGTTTGAAGTAAACTAAGCTAGTTTTACATGTGTTTGATGTGATACCTGAGCCTATTGTGGTGGTTGTAATGACTGTTTGTCAAAGTAACTCGATGTTCTAAATGAAGGCTTATGCTCAATGCCTTTAGTATATCCACGACAAGCACCCAATAGCTTTTCAAATATGGGCTACCTGTACTAACTGTGTTAGTCTAGTGGTGTTCAATTACTTCCTTCAGCTGAGCTTAACTTTGTAGTTCTATCTCCCGTACCGAATCATGTTGTATTTTACAAAGATGACTATATATATATATATATATATATATATATATATATATATATATATATATATATATATATATATATATATATATCATTGTTGTAGAAATCAGTCTAAGCGGCCAATTAATCGACGCCTAGGCGCTTGGCATCCTCTAACCGCCCACGGATAGGTGTTAGAGGGTTAATTTATCAGCCTTGGTCAATATCGGTCAAAGCCGATCGAATTCGGTCCAAATCGGACACCAATTCAGACCAAGTCATTCCAGCCCACTTTAAAGAAGTCGTCGGCCTAATGGAGCCAACAACCCAAAGCACTGCTGTTTTAAGTTTAGAAGGGGGAATGTCGCTCATTTTATAGAATATTTCTACCTATTATTTTGCCCTAGCGGCGATGTGGGATGTGGAACTATTCTTTACAAAACTCATTCATTGTCTTTGTTCACATAACAGGTGGTCCCTTTTTCTTCTTTTCTTCTTTGCTTTTTCTTAGTTCACGTAACAAGTGGTTGAATGTTTGAGCTTCAGTTTTCAATGGTGATTTATTTGTTTCCATAACCACTTCTTGGCCTACCATTCGATGATAAGAAAGTCAACACATAAGAATTTAATGGGGATACATTGGACCCTGCAACAGTGATGACCCCATAAGGATGGATTATCTGCAACATCAGTTCAAATCCACCCCTTCCAAACCCTGAAACCCATCACTGTCGCCCACTTCTATCCCACGACCACTCGCCCTTTTGAACCCATCATATTGTTTTCCCCTTTTCTCCCATCCTACTCCACTTGCACCATCAAAATTAAAAGTCTGCTCGTTATATGATTTAATTTAAGACACTAGGTTTAGAGTTCGAAAAGAACTATAGAGGGGGAACAAAGTGGGTATGGTCGCTGGAAAGTAAGGGAAGAGAGGTTTGGTGGTTGTGGTGGTTTTTGGAAAATGGTAGGGGAACGTGAAGGGATGGCCGACAGGTTATCTCTATTTCGATTAAAGAAATGTTTTAAAACTATTTATTCATCTAATTAACATTAAAAGAAGAATAATACCACATGGATGTTTGTCATTGGCAAACATGATATCATAGGTAGTTTGGATAAAATCCAAAGGAAAACTGAAATGTGTGGTTTTTATCGGTTGTAAAATTCATTGAGGGGTTTTTGTGATCATAAATGTCAAATAGATTGGTTTTTCTACATTTAACCCATTACATATTTATTATTTGTTAACTTGTTAACTTATATTCTTAGTACTAATGTTATATTTATTAACTTTTTAACAATTAATGGTCTCCAATTAATCTCCGCCTAGCCGATTAATCCCTTGACCCCAGTCCACCGCTGAGTTACCGTCGAGCGATTTCTACAACCTTGATATATATATATATATATATATATATATATATATATATATATATATATATATATATATATATATATATATATATATAGTAGCCGTTTACCCACGCAAAGCGACGGGTGCGGATCAACAAAATGACATAAAAAATTTGTTAAACAAAATGACGAACAGATAGAGATTTCTTATATTTGGGCTAGGATTAAACATAAGACATTTTTGGGCTTATTCGATTTTAATAGAAAGAAAAGCCAAAGGAGGAGGTAGCGAGCATGAGAGAGAACCAAGGTTTTGCGGTCAATGGCAAGACATTTTTGGGCTTATTCGATTTCATACACTTGGTCAAACTTTGACCCATTCAAAATCTTATCATCATCTTATTTGACTTTTTCATTATTATTGACAAAATCAGTATTTAGTGATTCAATTGGATATGAGGAACACTTGGTCAAAGTTTGACCCATTCAAAATCTTATCATCATCATCTTATTTAACTTTTTCATAAATGTTGACCGGATAAGATTTAGTATTTACCGATTCAATTTGATATGAGGAACACTTGGTCAAACTTTGACCCATTCAAAATCTTATCATCATCATCTTATTTGACTTTTTCATAAATGTTGACCAAATAAGATTTAGTATTTACTGATTCAATTAGATATGAGGAACACTTTGTCAAACTTTGATTCATTCAAAATCTTATCATCATCTTATTTGACTTTTTCATAAATGTTGACCGGATAAGATTCAATATTCTTTTAATGCATAAAGTCATTGTACATGATGCACTAATGGTTTGTACCTCTTAATTTCCAGCCTTTGACCAAATTTGCATAATAAGTAATAATGATAAGAAAAAGTCAGCATTTTAGTTGAACTCCTACAAAATCCTAATTTCTTTTCCATAAATCCATCAAATCATAGACTTATTCATTAAGTTGTGTCTGCTGTCGTGGGAAAATCTGAGATGTAACTCCAATATTCCATATCCCATATCCCAACATAGAATTATGCATTTTAGTTAAACTCCCACCAAATCCCAATTTCCTATTGATGTGGACACCCTACAGAAAAAGAAAAAACAAAAACCAAACATGAAAACATAAACAAATATTATAAGTTATCAAAAAATGAACTAAAAGGGGAAAGAATGTGATGAACAAATACATGTGGTAAGGGAAGCCGGAAGCACAGACGGAAATCTGAAACTTAACTCCAATTCAGAAAACAATCATCAAATTTCAAGAATCATAATTGATGAGGATATTATGCAAACATCAAAAACTAACAAAAAAACATAGAGTGATGATATGCAGACTATGCAAAAATTAGAAGAAATTGCCACTTCGATTTCACAATGTAAAAATTAGAAAGACTAATGATCTGTAGACCAAGCAAAAATCAGAAGTGAGGATTCGAAAAAAAGTTAAGTCGTTGACCACATAGATTTCATAAATCAGAACAAATTCCACTAATATAAGTAGATAATTCAACAAGATTGAGCCAAATAAATCAATACTTACTGGGGATTCGTTGAATGTGGTGGTAAAGGCTTCAATTAGGTTTCAGACATCAAGATGGAAGCAACAACATTCGATCTAGTGTTATTGGAGAGAAAGCGCGCGACTGTGTAAAGCTTCAAAGTGGAGGCGATAGTGGTGGATGAGAAATTTGAAGAAATCTACGAACCTAGATGGAGAGTTTTTATTTCAAAGCTTGAATTCACATGAGAAATTGAGCGAGGCGTTTAGGATTTATTGGGATGAAGGTAGACCACAGGAAATGGTGGTCGACATTGGGTTTCTGCATATCAATCTTATCTCCATCAATACGAGACATATTCAATTGACTGATTCAACTGACCGAACTCTAAGGAATACTGGGTCATATTTGACCCATTCAATTTGAAGATAAGCTTAGAAGACCTATTCAAAATTTGTCTTTGACCGGATAAGATTAATTATTCTCATATTTAACCCATTCAATTTGAAGATAAGCTTAGAAGGCCTATTCAAAATCTGTCTTTGACTGGATAAGATTTATTATTCTCCGATGCATAAAATTATTGTATATGATGCTTAAAAACTTGTACCTCTTAAAAATCAGCAAAATCTAGTAAATGCTTTTTAAGGTATATATATATATATATATATATATATATATATATATATATATATATATATATATATATATATATATATATATATATATAGATACACACACACACATACACACACACACACACACATATATATATATATATATATATATATATATATATATATATATATATATGCAAATTATACTTTAAAAGAACACATACATAATGTTTCTTGAGTAATGAGCTATCGACTTGTAACACCCTGTTTTGAGTCGTTTCATAATTCGGGGTCGTGACCCAAAGATCAATTATCATAAGGCTTCGGACTTTGGGGAAAGAGAGGTTTAAACCCATTTGGATGAGGTTAATGTAGATTATGTGATCTAAGAGTTCGGTTTGTTCTTTGGAGCCCAAGGTTATAATGGTAAAAGTGATGATTTGGGCTTTTCATGAATTAAGGATTTTATTTTGACATGTTTTAAGTCAAAAGTAATTGGATATGGTTGTAGAGCTCCTCAATACCTTTCCGTGGATATAAGGACCATCTAAAACAGAGTTGGAACGAAGAAGTTATGACCGTTTGAGGTTATAAGGGTTTTGGGCTAAGCTGAGTACGCTGGGCGTATAGGGAGTACTCTAGGCGTATTGGATGATCGTGGAGTGCCATTAAGTACTTTGGGCATACTGCAGTCAGATGAAAACCCCAAATTAGGGTCTTGGACCCTATTTAAAGGCCTTAAATCATTTCCAACCTTCCTTATCTTCAGCCTTCATCCCCTCTAACCCTAAATTTGAAACCCTAGCCACATTTGGTAGGACTTTGAGCATTGGAGTGATTTTGGTGCATTTAGAAGAATAAGAACTCCTTGGAGAAGTTTTGGTTGTCTTGGAGCTTGTAAATCAAGGCCTTGTTCATCTTGATCTAGCTTCTAGAGGTATAAGCCTATAAGGTTTTAATCTTGATGGTTTTCTCATGCAGATCTAGTTTGTGGTTATGATTTTTCATGTATTGGTCCCATGGTTACGGTTCCTATGAGTAGAAGTTGCTCCAGAACCTTTGAGCCTCATATTTGGTCTTTGCTGAGGTCGTTATGTCATAAAATTTGGATCTTGATAAGTATAATCATTCCATGCATGAATTGGTGGTCTTTTCGTGAAGTTTGAGACTTAAGGCTTTGGTTTGGACCCCATTAAGCTGTGTAAATTCAAGTTTATGACTTAAGACATCCCTTAGATGTTAGATCTGAGTTTGATTGTTTTTGTCTTAAGCGTTAAATGATAAAAATGAGAAATGATCACAAAGGGGGTATGATGGGCGTATGTATGCGTACGCTCAATGTAATGCATGGTTTCTCTGATTCCTCGCTGTGACGGGTTGTACTCTAAGCTTCAACATGCACTACACATGGTGTACTCGTGAAATGCTCTTTTTAGGCCTTTTGGGCCTTGGGTCTTTTGGGACATGGGTCATGAGCTGTTAGGTCAGATATGGGAAAGGTAAAATGGCCTTTTACCCATTAGATTAATAGAAAATGAATTGGACCTTGGATTATGGGGAATTATCTTAATTATTGATTAGGGTTAATTTGGTTGTGTTCAATGTGAGGGATCTGGTAGTAGCAGCGCGTGTGTTTCGGTTATCTTGGATTGAGGTGAGTCTCCTCATTGTACCCATGGGCCGAAGGCACCAATGCAACTGTTGAATCATAAAAAGTGAACCTCTAGTAATCACAAGCAATCAAGTTACGATGTTAGCTGAATCCGAGATGAGATGAAGTTTCGAGATTGAAGGTGAAGTCCGAGATCAAAAATATGTTCACGCATTTAATGCAATTTGTCTTATCTTTGATGTAACAGTTCATAGGACTTACTTTTATGTATATTTTAGATATTAGTTTGTCAAACACTGATTATTGTCCAATCCTAATAATGTTCCTCGGTTTGTACTATGTTCCTCCTCTATTATATAAGGAGTGAATGTTTTACCATTTTGATACAAGTGAACAATTCAAGTTTTACACCAAGAATAGCAAATATTCTCTTCACATCACTTTCACTTTTTCTTCAAGTCAAAGTTCTTTCATAACATTCTTCTTGTTCCTTAAATATCTTTGCATTGATTATACTCTAAGTTTACTTCATTTATTACTTAAATAATTCATTGAATATCTACCTTCAAGTCCTAACTGGTTTACCTGATTCGATTGGAACTTTATATTAAGAGCATATGTTGATCTTAAAGATTAACTCAAGGTTTGAATTTTCAAACCTTGTCCTTGCGGATTGATTCTAGTACTCACAATTGGTATCAAAGCTTGAGTGGTTGTCCTTTGAATTGATAAGAACATAATATAGTTGATTTAAAACTACCTTGGTATTTCAATCATTTATGTGTTCAGGATAAAAGTTCTTCTATATACCGCTTCTGCTCTAATATCTTAACTTCAATCGTTGCTCCTTCTAGTTGTTGCACACTTGCACTTCTCATTCCCCACTTCTAGTTGTTGAAGAGTATGATTACTGGAAAGTCAGAATGGAAAGATTCTTACTTGGTAAGGAAAAAGGTGAAGAAATATGGAGATCCGTGAAAGAAGGTCCACATATTCCGGTTAGACAAACTATAAAAATGATGCTACAACTCTTTTAGGCCAAGAAGAACAACGTCACGTACCTCTCACTGCTACCGACATCGGAAAGCTACATGCAGATCAAGTTGACTTTTCTCAGATGGTGTTCGGTGTCCTTCATTCTCTCTTTGAGCACATTAAGTTGTGAAAATATGATAAAGAGATTTGGGATACTCAGTGTCTAACTTCAGTTGTCAACGAGTTCGATACCTTCACCACTACTCCTGGTGAATCAGTTGCCACGACCTCCAATAGGTACCGAATCGTCGTCAACAACATGACAACTCATGGGATAGTCTGAACTCCGCTAGAATACAATCTCATGTTCATCAATAGTCTTGGTAAAGGACGGAGAAATGTAAAATCATGTCTTCAGAGTAATGGATCTCTGAAGAAGCTAAAGCTTTACCAATTGTTTGATGAGCCGCAAGGACATGAATCAAATGTTGCACAAACATTGCGAGAACTCCCAGGAGGTCGTTCAGCTATTGTTAGTTCTTTCGATCCTCAAGTCTCGAACCCCTCTGTTTCGGACCCTTTCAAATTTGTTATCCTACCCATTCCACCTATTCAACCCTGTCACACCCCCAAACCGGAACGACGGAAACATTCGGGGGTGGATGACTTCATGCTCAGTATCATAACCATAGGGAAGAAAGTAACACACAACCATCATAGATATAATTTAAAAGATTACATTGTTTCCAAAATACATATTCCAAAAATACATGTTTTTAATTAAATTACATATGATGATAAAATGTAGCAAAATAATCTACACCTTAGCGTCTTGACTTCAGAAATCTTGCGGTTACCTGTATTACTGATTACCTGAGAATACAAGTTGTTTTGAAAAGAGAGTATCAACATAAAGCTAGTGAGTTCACAAGTATTTTATAAAAAAAATATGTTGTTTCCTTAACGTTTGTTACAAGTTTGTTTCCAGAAAATCCAATATTTTCTAAAAGATTTGTTGTAAAATGAATTGAAACAAGGCCTAAGATATGTAAGTAAATCGTCATACTTAGGTGTGTGTTTTATATTTAAATAAAACTACTTTGTATAAAGCCTTAGAATTTCCATGAATTTTATGTTGTGTTAATGTTCCATGCGAGATGTTATAATCATACTAAAGACTAGATGGCCTTGAATGCGACGTTCTTCAGGCGTCGGAAAGTTATGACACTTGTCACCACAGACCTGCCGGTCTAGCTGTTGCAAGCAGCTCAGGTGCGGGTTTGTCGGACCCAGTGTAGATCTATACACAACTATCACGTTCTCACTCCAAGAGATTCTGATTATAACTAAAGGACTTTTCTGTGGTACTTGGAGTACCCCGAAGGAGAATGTCTCACAAATATTCATTAACGTGTTCACTCAGTGTGTAGTGAAAGTTCATTTTGTAAATCGATAATGTTATTGTTCTCTTTGTTAGATGAAGTGTTCAAAACTATACCTATTATAGTTTATCAAAAGTGTTGTATGATGGTATTAAAAACTGGTTATGCATGTATATGTATTTCAAATTAAGGATATTGGAAATACTAAGTGTAAATCTTACACACCTTGCTCAACATGTTACAAGGTGTGAATAACTCTTAAATATGTATTTGATAGTTTTACCCTCAATTGTCACTGTTTTTGAGTAATTATAGAAAAATCATTGTAAGTTGAAAACTGAATCCGCAAACTCTGAGTATTTGGAAAAAGTGTCTACTATGTTCATAAATTTTCCCATAATTTTTGGTGGTCTCAAACTGGTGTGAAAATGTTCATTTTCACACCCTGGTCTGATTTCGTTGCTAGAGTGATAGGCAGTTTTGTAAAAATCACCATAAATTTTAGGAAAATCGTATGAAGATGTGCAAGTAGTCATTTTAAAGGTATAAACCTGAGCTACTTTAATATTATACAGTTTTGAAAAATATTAAGTTTAAGTTGGGTAAAACAGTCCGTGAGCAGGTCACAACTTTTCTGTTGTAAGCTATCAAGTTAAGTTTTGAATATGTTATGGTGTTTTAACTTGTATCCCCCCTGAAAACTGAAGAAAACTAGAAAATATAGGGGTATGAACTCACCTTGAGTGATGAATTGAAGAGTGGAAGGTTGAAGTTAAGGAATATCAAGCCAAGAGTACTTGATGAACACGTAAAAGCTTGGATGATCCTAAGAACGATTCTTTGGCGTTAGAATGTGTGTAGATGATTTAAGGATGTTATGAAAACATGGAATAACACATGAGTTTAAAGGAAATACTTACCAAAAAGTGCAGTAACAACTCAAGAACACTTGCACAAGGTGGTGGAAAGTAGAGAGAAAGAAGCTTTCTTAGGGTGATATGAGAAGTGTGTAAGTTTGAAATGAGCAAGTAACTCAAGAAATACTCCAGGGATTTCCTTATATGGAAGGTTGTTGGAGAAACTTGTGGATTTGAAGTGATGTGTGCATTAGTTTGTGTGATGTGGATAAGGTGGCAAGTGAGAGGGTGACACATGGAAGGCAAGTGGGCACACTTGACCCACTTGTGGGGTAAATATACTCTTAATATAAAATAATGATTTTTAATTAATAAATCCTTGAGAAATAAATTCTGGGGGTTAAAAATGATAAAAATATGAATTTGGTGAAAAAATCCTGTAAAAAACGGGCTTAGGAGGCGAAAGTAGTCGAAAACCGGACAATAGAGACCAAACCTGCGAGGTTTGGCTCTTAGGAGTGTGAGAACCAAGAGGGAAAGGAAGGAACCGAGAGCTGGCCGAGGGTCCGAAGTTCCGAAGGGTGATGCCAGGGTCTCGCAGGGGGAGCCGAGGCTCGGTCCTCGCTGCTGATCTTCGGTCCGCTGAGGTTTCGGTCCGAGAGGCTTCTGACACTTTCGGTTCTGATAGGAGGGTTTTGGCTCCTAAGAGGAGTTTCTGTTCCTAAGAACACTTTCTGTTCCTAAGAGGAGTTTCGGTTCCTAATAGGAGTTTCGGTTCTATAAGGCTGTTTTCCGAGAAATCTTACCGTTTTGCGTGATTTTTGACCAAGTTAAGGGTCGGGATGACCCGGATGACCAGAAAAAGTTTGAGAGAGATTTCACATACTTGGAGAGATTTGGGTGATATTTCACATACTTGGAGAGATTTGGGAGAGATTTCACATACTTGGAGAGATTTGGAAGAGATTTCACATACTTGGAGAGATTTGGAAGAGATTTCACATACTTGGAGAGATTTCACATTCTTGGAGAGATTTGGGAGAGATTTCACATAGTTGGAGAGATTTGGGAGAGATTTAACCTTAGCCATTATTATCGCACAATCTCGCAAATACAAGGTTCGTGAACCCCGTTACACCTCGTTAATGGTCATTTTAAATCCCCGAAAGGTTCCTTAGCCGTGTTTTGATGCGTTTAATTCTCTTTTTAGGGTTTTTACATTGTTAACACATAGATTTTTCGAGACACTTGAATTTTTGACATAAAAATTTACATTTTTATTCATGGAATAACTTCTAAGATACAAGCACTAATTAAATTCGACCAGTTTGATTTGTTTGACTTTAACTAGAATTTGACGGTTGTCACAAACCCTCTCCACCAGCTTTACTTGTTCTTGATAATTACGAACTTCGCTTTTAACAAGAATTTTCTTTATTGTCCACAAAATACAAGCGACCGTGGAATCCCACTCACAAACCATATAATAATCGTTTCCAAGCTCCTCGCTAGAGTAACCCTGAACCATTTCCGAAACCTTCAGAGAACCCATCTGCCTACAAACCAAACATCTCGACACCAAGTCATTCTTGGGATCCCGTGATAATCCGAAGTCAGACTAATCGAAGATAGTTTGTCACAAGTGTGGTCATGGAAATCACTTTGCCAAAGATTGTATGGTTGAAGCGACATAGAAACCAAAGATCAAGGACTCTGCATACTATGCTTACCGAGCCCAAGAAATGTCTGCAAGTGAAAAATATTTTGTCACCACTGTGTTAAGAGGTGTAGAAGGGTATTGGTCATCTGGAGATGAAAAAAATGAGAGCTTTGGGAGAAACATGTGTCTTATGGCTAGACAGACAATCAACTGTGATGAAGGCTACTGGTCATCTGGATCAGAAGGAGATGATGAAGATGCTATGCCAAACATTTACTACATGGCAACTAACGATCCACCCGGCAGAAACATTGTTCAACATGTAAAATCTATGATTACTGATAATAATTTTGATTTCTCTCTTTGTGAACCATATCTAACCGAGATCCAATTAGATATGAGCATCATCTATAAAGCCTATGAGTTTTCCATAGAAGCGAGTGTAACAACCCGAAGTTGTTCATCGCGGAAAACCCATTCTACCCGTATAACTCGCCGTATATTAATTCGTTCCGGTGTCGTTTTTGGGTTAAATTAATTAAATTTAT
This sequence comes from Lactuca serriola, assembly GCF_051521515.1. NCBI lineage: Eukaryota > Viridiplantae > Streptophyta > Magnoliopsida > Asterales > Asteraceae > Lactuca > Lactuca serriola. Next base: position 163,787,650 of record NC_136411.1, on the reverse strand, counting down.
ATGTTTAATTGATGCTAATGAGTGTCCAAACCCCTTAGGAACTCATGAAATTAGCCCAAAATGTTTATTTCATAAGTTTTAGAAATGTCCTCGCCGGGTTACGGAAACTTAATCGGGTGCGACCAAAAGCCCCGTTTAATGTCGGTATCGGGTAGAATTCCACCGTGTCCAAGTTTTGCGACCTATATAAACATGTTAAATCCTTCATTTGAAGCTTTTGCTTCCTCTCTCTACTCTCTCTCTAACCTCTCTCCTAAATCCAAGTTCAAGGGTCCAAAATCCAAATTTAAGGCTTCAAATCTCTAAGGTACCTTCCTTAACTCATTGTGTATCATATTTGACCTTCAAATTCGGGATTAAAACATGAATTAAGGCCTTGTATATGAGTTTACGGCCCTGGAAGGAGCTTAGGCCGTAAACACATAATTAAAGGGTTTTTAAGCCCTTAAACCCTTCCAAGACACAAACAAGACTTAGATATGACTTTTAGAATATTAATAATGGACTTAGAACACTTTAAACATGGATTTTGAGGGATTTGAATGAGTTTACAGCCAAGGCATGATCTTGGGCTGTAAACCCCGCAAACATGAGTGTAAACTCATTTCCAACATGTTAGAAAGCCATACACCCTCACCAAAAGCCTTAGAATAAACCATAGAACCAACCAAAAATAGATTGGGGACCTTAAACATAACCAAACTCATCATTTTAGAGTTTACGGCCATAGCATGTGTCTCATGGCCGTAAACTCCTTATTGTGTGTCATAAGGTGCCCCAAATTCATTTCAAGGCTTGTATAAATTTTGGGAACCACATTTGATAAATTTTGAGTCATCAAAACACTTATTCAAGGGGGTATAGGAGTTTATGGCCGTAAGCTCCATGCTAGGGCCGTAAACTCCCTGAAGTGTTGATATTGGTGTTTTAAATTAATTCCAAGCCTTAAATCAAACCCTAGAAATTTCCCCTTAAATGTTTCAAGCGATTTTGCACCATAAATCACCCCACCATGAGTTTACGGCCGTAAACTCACGGGGAATGGGTGTTATAGGCCGAAAACTCTTGTATGAGTTTACACCCAAAGAGTAAACTCCAATCCTTAGTCATTCAAGTCCTTAAACTCCACCTGGGTCCCTGCAAACACTTGCAATGGGGTGTTTCCGCGACTAAAAGTGTTTGTCCCTAACAATTAAATAATCAAATTCCTAATTAGATACAAATGTGTATCTTTTCATTATACATAGGAACCTCGTGCGTTTGCAAGCCTCGAACCAACGTTTAGCATCCGAAATCGTCACATTTCTCGTCCGGTGAGTTCATACCCCTACGCTTTTTCCGTGTTTTTCAATGTTTTCAGGGGGGAATACAAGCAAACTATAACTATTTTCAAAACATAACATTGATGTGTTTCAAATAATATCTGGAAAATTTATAAATACCTTTACCCCTTATGTATTATGCTGAGCATAAGGGATGATTTATCAACTACAACTAAATGAATTTTAGTTAAGGAATAATCAAACTAATCAAATTATTATGGGAATAATTTGGGGTTATTTAGTTCTCGTTTTATCATGTACATATATGTATATAAAGTTATTAGATAAACTATGTCTGATTCAGTTTATATCCGTATCATTTGAATGTATTGCCAGATAGTTTCATTGTATGTATCTGTATTCACTCTATTATGTTTCATAATCTTTTATATGTTTGATATCGTATGAGAACCCGGTGAATAGTTTAGTACTAGCTTGTGAGTTCGTCACTACCCTTTTATGGATGATCAATAAATCCTCCCCGGAAGTGTAACCAGAGTCTCCTGGAGGGAGAGCGAGGAATTTGTGAATAGATCTATTCGGGACTGACAATCCCACACCTTAACTGCTAGCTACAGTTAGGCGGGCATGCCTGGGGTGACAAATTCTGGATATCGTCCGACGTCTGACAAACGTCAAGGAGGTCTCGTTGTCGTATCAACATGGTTACCCGACTCACAATATGTATTAATATGATTTTATTCACGGCTTTGGTTTTGGATTTGATTTTATATCAATTTTCTATCTTTATATCTTGTATCTAGTATGGGATGGTAATCCCATGGTTTTTAGTCTGTAGGTTTCATATCTATTGCAGGATGTTATTCCTATGGTTAGAATCTATATCTAGTTCGGGATAGTAATCCCATGGTTTTATCAAACTAACCTATATCTAGTTCGGGATAGTAATCCCATGGTTTTATCAAACTAACTTATATCTAGTTCGGGATAGTAATCCCATGGTTTTATCAAAACTATCTTATATCTAGTTCGGGACAGTAATCCCATGGTTTTGAAACTATATCTTGTACGGGATAATAATCCCATGGTTTTAAATCTATGTCTAGTCCGGGATGGTAGTCCCATGGTATTCAATCTATATTTTTACGTATATCAAATTATCTTGTATCTAGTACGGGACGTTGGTCCCATGGTTTTCAAACTACTTTCCATCTACAGTTCACGTATATTAAAGTAATTTATATCTAATTCGGGATAGAAATCCCATGATTCTCAATATATAGTTTTGTGTATTAAACTATACTCTGTGATATTCAATCAGTCTTGCATTTAGGAAAATATGGGATTTTCCTAGGGTAACATATAACGCGTAATTGAACTGGTAATGAAAGATAACTAAACTGTTTTACATAAGAAAATATGGGATTTTCTTGGATAACAAACCTTTTTGGAAAAACTAAAGGAAACTGGTACATTTTCAGAAAACAAACATCTTATGAACTCACCAGCTTTGTGCTGATTTTCAAACCCCTTGTATTCTCAGGTCCGCATTAGACAGGTACCCGGTGATATCTTTTGGTGAAGACGGAGTGCGCAGAAGACTCGTCTTGATTTTGTTTATATGATATATGTATAAAACTTGTACAATTTACTTTTGAAACAATTGTAAACTTTCAAATATATGTAATGTAATGGTTGTTTACTTTGATTACTATGTGCATTGTATTTGATACTCAACGTGGAGTCAACCCCGGAAATGTTTCCGCCTTTGGTTTTCAGGGTGTGACAATGAGTGAGAAGATAGATAGTGAATTGAGTCGTCTTAAATTATGTTTCGAGGATAAGAAGCTTAAGATAGACTCGTTAGAACGAGAACTTGTAATGTCACAAGATGATTGTATCATTCTTAAATACAAATGTGATATCATTTATTTTGAAAGGAATGTTTTAATTTATGATAACAAACGTCTGAATGCCAAAATTGATGCTTTTCATCATGCCATAGATATTATTAAAGCCACTGAACGGATGACTCATAATTTTCGTCATCCTTGGTCCAAAGAACCTGGTCTCGGAAGCGAGTTTCTAAAACCTATTGCTCATGCCTTGAAGAAGTTACGCGATCTAACTTTTATGGGAGACATTCTGAATCACACATATTCGGATACCCCCGTCTCACCTTTTTCACACCTTCCTGAGACCTCAGATCGGTTTTCATCTCTGATTCCTGAGTTTCAACCCATAGTTGTCATGTGTCATGATTCCACGCCTCTTCCGCATCTCATACCCATGGGCCTGAATTAGACCTCATAATCATTCCCTAGAATCACCCATACTGTAGTTCAGATTCCGAACCTCAGTCCTCCTAACAATTGTGTTGTTGAGGAAATAATTTCGGAGACAACTAGGCCTGGCTCTGATAAATCAGATTTTGTCTGGGCATCTTTTGATAGTGACGTGGAAGAAGAAATCTTAGGAGATTACTCATCTGACTCTTGTGTTTCTAATCTCAAGTGATTTCAAAAACAACCCTTGTGCCAATCAGGCCTACATTTAACAACCCATCTGCTGGGCAAACTTCCAAGTCATCATTTGGCCTAAAAACTCCAAAATTCACTAATTTTTGCAAGCACTCTGTACTTCGGAACAAGTTACAATATGGTATATTGATAGCGCTTGTTCCATGCACATGACGGGGTAGAAAGATTTTCTGCGGGATCTTAAACTCTCACCAAATGCTGGCTACGTGACGTATGGCAACAACTCTAACTCTCAGATATGAGGTTATGGCATCCTCACAAATGGAAATTTCTCTGTGTCAAATGTGGTGTATGTAGCTTACCTGAAGCACAATTTGATAAGTGTGGCTCAACTCACTGACTCTAACCGAAAGATTGAGTTCTGCAAAAAGTATAGCTATGTCATGACAGAAGACCGAAAAGAATGTCTCATCAAATCGAATCGCAACAAGAATATGTATCCTCTAGACATCAACATGATCATTGGCAAGCATCAACTCTGTCTGGTCTCAAAATCCGTTCCTAGCATCAGTTGGTTATGGCATCAGAGGCTTGCCCATTTAAACTTTCGAGATATAAATGATCTTGTTTCTGGTGAAATGGTCAGAGGTCTGCCACTCCGCAAGTTTGAAAATGATCACTTGTGTGTTGCGTGTGAATGTGGGAAGCAATCAAAGAAAGGTCATTCGATTATTATTGAAAAATCAATTTTGGAACCATTGGAACTTGTGCACATTGATCTTTGTGGACCTTCCATTGTAGAAAGTCTACATCACAAAAAGTATATTCTTGTGATTTTTGATGATTTTACAAATTTTACATGGGTCTTCTTCCTTAGGCTGATATCTGAGACAACCTCGGAACTTATCAATTTTATCAAAGGAATTGAAGTTCTCGTCACACTGCCTGTGAGATGAATCCATAGTGATAATGGTTCGGAATTCACCAATGTTACCATTGAGAAATTCCTCTCTGACAAAGGCCCACAATTTCTCTACTCCCAACACTCCTCAACAAAATGGTGTGGTAGAACGAAGAAACATAAATCTCATTGAAGCCGCTCGATTGATGCTCAACTTTGCAAATCCTCCAGTTTATCTTTGGGCTGAATCCGTATCCATCTCCTACTTCATTCAAAACTGAAGCATCATTAATCGAAACATGAACATGACACTGTATGATGCCATGAAAGGTCGTAAGCCGAGTATCTCATTCCTACACGTCTTTAGCTGCAGGTGCTTTATTAAAAACAATCGTGATCAACTCATAAAGTTTCAACCCAAAGCCGATGAAGCAATCTTCCTAGGATACCCAGCAAAATCAAAAGCTTACCAAGTTCTGAATCGTTGAACTCGTGTTCTTGAAGAAAGCTATGATGTCACCTTCGATGACCACTATGTTCGAAATTTTGGCCCAACCCATGTCACAACCCACATCATGGAGTCTAATGCTCCATTGCCAGGATGTATGAATCCTCAAATTATTCATGAAGTTGACTTTGAAACCCAGTTCGGACCCTCAGAAACAAGTCTTGATTCGGAATCTCGATCAAGACCATCCTCATTAACCGTTGGTCTAATTTCCCAAAATGTTTCTGGTCTGACTCCCACTTTTCATCCTTTTGATTCCTATCTGATTTAACCTTATCATGTTGAGGGGGGAAATTATATTTCCTCTCTTGAATCAAATGTTGAAGGATTCCAAGATGCAACAAATCAATTCACTGAATTCGATCCCATTCCGAACAACAACGAGGCGATGCCAACTTCTTTGACTTTCTGAACGAAGATGATGTTGATATTTCTGGTTCATAAGTTGAGGGTGAGCATCATCCTCACTTTCAGAATGTTCAAGGGGAGCAACATAACCCCATTGTTGATGTTGGATCATTTGCTGCACAAGAGCTTCCAAGACTACATATCTAGACAAAGGATTATCCTCCAAACCAAGTTATAGGAAATCTCAACGTTGGTGTTCAAACTCGCTCTGCTGCTAACATCCAAAACAAATGTCATTTCTCCACATTTATCTCCATGGTTGAACCAAAAATCCATCAAGGAAGAATAAGAACATGCTGACTAGATTTCAACCATGCAAGAAGAGTTGACAGAATTCGATAGAAATGAAGTGTGGACTCTTCTCTCTCCTCCTCAGGATCACCCTATTGTTGGTATAAGATGGGTTTTCCGAAACAAGCTAGATCACGCTGGAGTTATCATTCGAAACAAATCAATATTGGTGGCCAAAGGATTCATTCAAATTAAAGACTTGATTATTATGAGAACTTTGCTCCATTTGCTCGTCTTGAATCCATCAGAATCTTTCTTGCTTATGTAACACATAAAGGCTTCAAACTTTACCTAGTGGACATCAAAAGTCATTTTCTTAATGTTGGATTAGTGTCTAAGTCCATAACTATTTTGGTATGTACTTGACCCCGATGGTGCATGGTCCTTTTGGGTTGCCTTCACCAAAGCAACTTGATAGGATGAATTATGGAGAGAAAGGATTAAATATGATTTATTAATATATTATGAGAATAATATACTAAAGGAGAAATCATATTTTTTAATTAATATTAGTCAAGAATTAATTGGTAACTAGTTTTATGACTAAAAGAGATTAATTAAACTTAAGGGACTGGAATTGTAATTATAAGATAATTGCAATTTGGGCCATGGATTGCCTTTTATTATAAGGTGGACGAATTCTATGGGGGAAGCCCATATGAAATCGTCCAAGGCCTTAAGGAAAGGGCTCCATGGGTTGCTTAGGGCTTAAGCATCCAAATTAGGGTTTCCTTGTTAGATAACCCTAATTGCCTCCTATATAAAGAGATCCCTTATGACCAAAACGTGGCTAAGACTTCTTTAGGGTTTGTAGAAGGTTTTAGGCAGCCTCCATCCTCTCTCCTCTTCATCCTCTTGCTTATGGTGTTTTTGAACCATTAGAGGAGTGACAACTGTGACTCTAAGCTTTCTAAAGTCAATACAAGGAGATTTGGGATTGTTATTGCTACATAACAATCAAGGTAACATCTTAAACCTATTCTCATGTTAATATGATTACTTGAATGCTAGAATTAGGGTTTATAGTCTTGGATAACTTGCATGTACAATAGAGAAACCTAGATCCAAGCATTAGGGTTTGTATGAGCACATAGGATGTTCTTAGGACCAAAACCCATCAGTGGTATCAGAGCCTAGATTGGTTTCTATTGTATTGATGCTTTGTATGTTGGAAAAATTCGATTTTTATGCTTCTGGGTTCAGAACTCGTCGAGTTTTTTATATGAACTCGCCGAGTTTTTTATATGAACTCGCCCATGTCTGACTCGACGAGTCGGCTGGTCAGTGTGAGGGAAAACCGGGATTTCTTGCTGTTTTTGCTTGAGGATACTTGCCTTATCATATTAGATCAATATAAATTCGATTTTTAGATATATATGACTATATTCTTGATCTAATTGAAGATATTTATCAATTAATAAAATATTTGTTTCCTTATGTGATAATTGATTAATTATTTTGATTAAATTGATAAATTGTTTTGCAAGAAATCATTAAATAAATCAAATATGGATAATTATGTGATTAATTGTTAATTTATATTATTTGTTATTTGATCCTTGTGTTATGAAATGTTTCATATTTTTCCCTTTAGGTTTTATAGTTTAAATTTGAACCCAAAAGTTTTGTTGTTTTGAAATTTAAATAGTTAAAACCCTAATGTTTTGAAATAGGTTTCAAAACTTGCCCTCAAGTTTTGGAATTTAAATTTTGATTAATTGTTTAATTTGATGTATATTTAAATTCTAAACCCTAATGTTTTGAAATGTTTCAAAACTTGCCCTCAAGTTTTGGAATTTAAAAGTTGATTAAAAGTTTAATTAGGAATGTTAAATTCTAAAAACCTAGTATTGTTTTGAAAAAGTTCAAATTACACCCTTATGGTTTAATTAATTAATTAAGGTGTATAATTAAAAGAGGTTTAATAAATCCATAAAGTTTTTGGTTTAAAATTTAATTGAATTAAAAGTATAATTGTTAAATTTGACCACCTAATATTTTAAAAGTGTAAAATACACCCTATACTATATATATAACATTAAAAGTCTAACATTATATATATGTATGAGTAAAAGTCAGTCGTACCGTTAGTAGGCCTCATTCACGAAGCTGGTCTATAAGGGGTGTTTAAGGAAATTGCCTATAAAATGGCGATTGAATGGGTATCCACTCTTACCCACCGCACTCTTGACTAGTGGAGGGTCGTTAGCCGAACGGGTAGGATAGGACGAAACCTTCCATTATAAGTATAATGAATTAAAAAAGTAACTAAATGTTTTCATAAAATTCCCAATCTTAGTTACTTAGGCAAAAGTGAATTGATGTAATTCCATGAAATTACACTTTGTGCCCTTGCGAAGACGTTAGTGGAGCGTGTGTGGTTTACCGACACACTAAATGGTTCTAAGCAAAGTTAGCAAAGGGTGACTCAATGTTTGTCATAGTTCGGTGGAGCGTGTGTGGTTTACCGGCACATCGAATAGATGACTGTAACATGTGAGGGCACCATGTAAGTTTGCATGGTTATTCACATCCGCTTTGTGATCCTCGGCATCCCAGTCACAAACAAGAGGGGCATATCGAGATTTAAACATGCCATTGAAAGTTCAATGAATCTCAAAGGATCTAGGAGTTTTCATAGATTTAAAACTTAAAATTTCTTTTTCGTTTTTCTTGGTGGAAATTAGTGAATCGTCATTCACTTACCTTCAAATGTTCTGCAATTTGGGTTACGGCATCCCTTTCCCGAGTTGTAGAATATTGTGTTGGGTCCTAGCCTTAGTATCTCATTTGGGTGATTTACTAAGGACTCAATCAATCAACTAACTTGAATTCGTTTTCTCCCGTTTTGTAGGTGTCAAAGTTCGACAACTATGGTCTTCCCAAATCCTGTGGGACAAGCTTTCCACATGAAGATGATATTCCACGATTCGATCGAGGAACAAGAAATCATGCTTCACTTCCTCCGCCTCCTCCAATTATTCTCCCTAACCCACAAGTTCAAAGGCTTGAAAAGTTCAAGATCACTCAAGCCCTTTTGGCAAGTAAACATAAAGAAGGAAAGCCGGTGTGTGCACACGTCCTAGGGATGAAGTCACACATTGATAGGTTAAGAATGTTGGGATCCGTTGTTTGTGAGGAGATGGCTGTTGATTGGGTTCTTCAGTCACTTCCTAACTCATATAGTGAGTTCGTAAGAGAGTACTATATGATGAACCGCGGCGTGACCCTTATAGATCTCACCTATATGCTTATTGTTGCTGAATCAGCAATGGTTTGGCGCAATGGAAAAGCAAAGTTGATTGGTGAATCTGCCTTTAAAACCTCTATGGATATAGACAATGGAAACGAAAGACATGCTATGATCAAAAAGTTTGATCATAAGAGAAAGGCAATGTCTGAAGTAGTTCCATGTCATGTTCCAAAAGAGTCAATTTGCTTTTATTGCCAAGAGAAAGGGCATTGGAGACGAAGCTGCCCCATTTACCTAAGAGATCTAAGAGATGGGAGAGTCGAAACGTATGACTCTAATATAGGTAAAATCCATTAACTAACTCTTTTAAGCTTCTATTCTAGATTCCTAATACATAATGTGATAAGATTGCAATTGATGTTTTGTAGGATCGAAGAAAAGAAAGGAAGCTTAAGGGAAGAAGTGAGCAGAATCTAACCGTGAAGGAATGGATTTCGATCGCATTTCTCAAAGATTAGATTCTTGAGCTACTACTTAGAGTTAGAATTAGATTCCTAAGAAATATGTATTAGCATAGTTTTTCAATGAATTGCATTGTAAGGATAAATTTTTCCGCAATAAAATAAATTTTGATTTTATATTATTTATTTATCCTTGTAATGGCATATATGAAAAATTGATGTTTGAATATTAGCAATAATGGATTTGGTTCTTATTATGTTATTTATGGAAAGTCGAGAATTTACCAAATAGGGAGAGTTTCTCATCGCCCAAGTTTCAATTGGACAGAAACTTGGAATCATGCAACTTGGTTGCACGATGAATGAGAAATTTCATATTTGGAAATTAGACTAATTCATTGACAAAGTGTCAAGTGAAGGACTAGGAGATCGAGCACACAAAGTTGTGTGTTGATCAAGTTCACCATAAGAGTAACAAAGATATTCGTCATGATTTACTAAAGGTTTAGTAAATATGATTATACTTATAAGATTAAGTGTAATTCGGAATTGATTAAAAAGGTTTAAATCAATATCAAAACGAATAACAAGAATCAAGTAGGCAGAAAGATAAAGGTTTCTCCATTCTAAGAAGAAGGGAGAGTAGCTTTTATGCTTTATGATAAGTCTTAATGATTAAGAACCATATCTCAATTGATCCTCTAAGTGAGTCTTAGTACAATTGTATGTTTAAGAAGAGGAATCAAGGATTGAAGAAATGGTTAAATCAAGAAGTCAATCATACTTCGTTCCAATAACAAGTCTTAAAGTTAAGATTGTGACATTGAGTGAAAAGTATTAAGAAGGTTTATAACATTCATCAAATGTGGAAAGTTGTGATGTCTTGGATAAGACAAAGACCAACTAGGACCAATTTATGAAGTGTTTTGATAAAAGCTACACTAACTCTTGAATATTTGTTTGTCAAGAAATGGTTATTGACAAAAGAATCTTATATGTCAAGGAGTCAGTGGGAGTCTTAATAGTCTTGAAAGGTTTCAAGAACAAATCAAATAGACCTTATCGGTCATCACTAGCACACGAGTTGAGGTTTACAACCCATCGTGTTGACATTATTTTGTTTCTGTGCCGATCCAATCGGGTTAATTATGCATGTGAGCCCTATGAGTTCTTATTTGAATGCATAAAAGGCAAGGACCTTGATCAATGAAAAGTACATTGATAAGAAAACGTGAGCTGCTTAACTACATGGAAAACATGGTGGGCAGCTGTGCTGCCATAAGGCAAGAAATCGAGATTAAGAAAGTTCGGTCCATATGAGTTTGAATTTGTTGTAAACCTTGGTTTTAACAAATTCACATGGATAGGACATACACCATTTAAATCTAAGTGTCATAAGATTTCCTCCTTCATGAAAATGATTGTGAGGAAATACCTTCACTAAGAAAGATTTTAAGAAGATAGTGATTGTAAAATTGCATTCTCGAATTCAATTATGGTTACGGTATCCCTTTCCATGATTTGAATTGTGAGGTTTGGCAATTAGTCTTAATTGTTTAGACACGCATATGAACTATCTAAGGCAAAGGTGTATAAGTTCAAGAAGCCTTGATAAAAGATTATCAAAGCACTAAGTATTAGAAACATGGACTTAAGAAATTCAATAAGTATAGTTTTTCTGAAAGTTAAGCTGTTTCTGAATACATGTCGAAGCTAGTGGGAGCATAAGTGTTATGTTTATAATAATCATCATGATAGTGGGAGCATAAATGTTATGATTGTATGATTATTAAGGCACGTATTGCAAGTTGGCAATATTAATTATAGAAAACAAGAGTTATACCTTGCAAAGTCGTAAGGTTTGTAAAGTTGTTTTGCTATAATTAAGGGAGAGAATATTATGCTTCATTTCAAATCTAAAGGATTAGGTTGAGAAATGTTAATAAATTTAGCCAAAGGTACATAGTGTGTTCTTAAAATTTCGATTACGGCATTCCTCTTCACAATTCGAATTTTGAGAACATAGCAAATAAAACATTATGCGTCGTGTCCCATACGCTTCGGGTTTAGGATCGATTGCAAATGCTTTAATGTTTGACCATTCTAAAATTTTCCAAATGTCGAAAGCATTTAGAGGGAAAAGGGACTAGAATTGGTTTTGACTAAAATAATTAAACAACTATCAAAGGACAATCCAAAGTTTGACGAGGATTGGTCACTTGTGAGTAGTTGGAAGCATGGTATTGGATGGACCATATCGACATCATTATGAATAGAAAAGATTCTATTAAGAATGAGTTGTCGTATGGAAATTATGGAAATGTTTCCATATTGGATGGACCATATCGACATCATTACAAATAGATAAGATTCTATTAAGAATGAGTTGTCATATGGAAAATATGGAAGCGTGTCCGTATTGGGAATTGAATATTGAAAATCTATGTCTAGATTAGAAACTTTTATGCAAAAGGATGTTCAAAGGAATGTACTTTGAGTGAGAGACATCATATCTAAGGAATTGTCTTGTAACAATGTCCGATAGAGGACTTTGTAATATCATTGGCAATAGTCTTTGTGACTTTGGTGCAGTGACATTACGAAAGGATCATTGCATAGAATGTTAGAATCTAGCATATTTTATAAGTAACAAGAATTTGATATTCTCTCATTTATGAAAAAGGATTTGGAGTTGTGAAATGAGTATGGTTGGAAATGTGTTCAATGCGATCTATTTCACAAAGTAAGAACCATAGGTAAACATTGTGTGCATGCTAAGATCATGGGACAAGTGTGATAATTCAAGTAAGAAGTTGATTACCCGAAACGACAAATAATGAGTAATCGATATGGTGATAAATAAAAGGAGTTTTATTTATACTCAAAGGTTTGAGGCCATATGGGATTAGTATTATTCTTGTGTTTCACATTTGCATGTTTTGACTTCCAGAATAATTTAATTGGTTAAGGACAGTCAAATTATTCGAACGGGCCACAATCATTCATATGTTGGAAGTAGGTATGAATGATGACTGTCGTGAATTGGTGTGTGGATTGTCTAAAAGAGTATTAGACATAAGCAAATGTTTGCTGCAACGTTCATGAGTGCTTATGAATATGATTTGAGCATTGGATTAAACCCACGCTCACTTGGATCACTCCATGAATTGCATCACGAGTGATTGGTGAGATGATAACATCTTATATTCTTGAAACCAACATGTGTGAGTTGTATCTTGCAAATCGGTTGCACATTGATAATATGTAAACGCACTAGTAACTTGGTGTTATAAAACATATTGTTGTGTGTGATTCGGTTCGTGAGTGCAAGCGAGCATTGTATCAAAGTTTATCCGTTCCTTTTATCCAAAGTAGGATAAAAGCAATATCTTTGGGCCCCTCGATGATTTTGTGATGACAAACGTAAATGCTCGGCCGAGCTAGGGCTAATTTGATTTGTTCAATTAGCCAGTCATCATAAATCAGGAATCGAGATATAGTACAAAGAGAATGATTTGAAATCATGTCTCATATGATATCTAGAATGGAGGAATATATGATCCCTTATCTAAGGACACGCGTATCTGATAGGATCAGAGTTGACAGCGGCTTTGGAAAGCTACGATTGCAGATCAGGATCTGAAGTCATACGCAAAATAGCTATTAGACTTATCCAAGTGGGAGACTGTTGGATTAGTGTCTAAGTCCATAACTATTTTGGTATGTACTTGACCCGATGGTGCATGGTCCTTTTGGGTTGCCTTCACCAAAGCAACTTGATAGGATGAATTATGGAGAGAAAGGATTAAATATGATTTATTAATATATTATGAGAATAATATATTAAAGGGGAAATCATTTTGTTTAATTAATATTAGTCAAGAATTAATTGGTAATTAGTTTTGTGACTAAAAGAGATTAATTAAACTTAAGGTACTGGAATTGTAATTATAAGATAATTGCAATTTGGGCCATGGATTGCCTTTTATTATAAGGTGGACGAATTCTATGGGGGAAGCCCATATGAAATCGTCCAAGGCCTTAAGGAAAGGGCTCTATGGGTTGCTTAGGGCTTAAGCATCCAAATTAGGGTTTCCTTGTTAGATAACCCTAATTGCCTCCTATATAAAGAGATCCCTTATGACCATAAACGTGGCTAAGACTTCTCTAGGGTTTGTAGACGGTTTTAGGCAGCCTCCATCCTCTCTCCTCTTCATCCTCTTGCTTATGGTGTTTGTGAACCATTAGAGGAGTGACAATTGTGACTTTAAGCTTTCTAAAGTCAATACAAGGAGATTTGGGATTGTTATTGCTATATAACAATCAAGGTAATATCTTAAACCTATTCTCATGTTAATATGATTACTTGAATGCTAGAATTAGGGTTTATAGTCTTGGATAACTTGCATGTACAATATAGAAACCTAGATCCAAGCATTAGGGTTCGTATGAGCACATAGGATATTCTTAGGACCAAAACCCATCACTTAATGGTGAAATAGATACCAAAGTGTATCTCTAAGAACCTCCTGGTTTTTTCAATCTTTCTTATCCGAACTATTGTTACAATCTCCAAAAAGCTGTTAATGGCCTCAAGCAAGCCCCTCATGCATGATACGAGACTCTCACCGACTTTCTCAAGCGTTCCAGTTTTCAAAGAGGAATTCTCGGTCCTACCCTATTTCAAAGATCAAATGGAAAACATATCATGCTAGTCCAAATCTATGTTGACAATATCATTTTTGGATCGACAGATTCATCAATGGTCGATGATTTTGCCAAGTTAATGGTTAGTCGATTCCAAATCAGCATGAATCGTGAATTAAGTTTTTTTTCCTCGGTATCCAAGTAAAGCAAACCAACAGAGGCATCTTTATTCACCAAGAAAAATACATTTTCGAGCTTTTCAAGAAATATTCAATGGACACATGTGCCTCTGCAAAGGTTCCTATGGGTTTCGGACACAAGATCTTCTCGGACCCATCAAGTTTTGCTGTCAATGAAAAGAATTATAGGGGAATGATTGGATCGCTACTCTACCTAACAGTAAGTCGTCCAGACATCATGTTCTCTACATGCCTGTGTGCCAAATTTCAGGTTAATCCAAAGATGTCTCATCTTTTGGCGGTTAAGCAAATATTCCGATACCTCAAAGGTACAAAGAGTCTCGAAATATGGTATCTAGCAAATGAGAGTTTCCTCCTTCAAGCATATTCCGATTCAAACTACGATGGTCTTCAACTGGACAGAAAAATCACCTCTGGTGGGTATCAGTTTTTGGGTGGAAGATTGGTTAGCTGGTCATCTAAGAAACAGAATTGCATTGCTCTTTCAATAGCTGAAGCGGAATACATTGCTGCTTCTAGTTTCACTTCTCAAGTTTTTGGATGAAATCACAGCTTCTGGACTATGGTTATCGATTTCAACAGATTCTAATCTATTGTGATTCTCAAGGTGCCATTGCGATTTTTCACAATCCAATTCAACACTCCATGACGAAGCACATCGATACTTGGTAACATTTTATTAAAGATCATGTTTTAAAAGGAAACAATGAACTTATTTTTGTTCCATATGACGATGAAATTGATGATGTCTTTACTAAGGCATTAGACAAAACCAAATTCAATGGGTTTCTGAACAAAATAGGTATGATGTTGCATGATCCAAAATTCTTCCAAGAGGCTTGTACTCTCTAATGGAAACATCAGAAAGTGGATTAATTTTGAAGTCAAAATCTTTTTCATCTTTGAATCATTTCCTCCCGGAACAAATATGATCATTTTACGTGTCTTTTTGTCTAACCTGTTCTTCTAGTTTAAAGATGTACAACTTTCCTTATCTTTTGAAGTTCACATGACGAATATAGTTACATTGGTATTTTCTTTGATCTCGCCTCAGAATATATCTCAGAAGTATGTGATGAAGTTTACCTTGGAATTCAAGTCTGAAATGGTAATGTGCATCCACCTCTTACCTCTGTCCGAGCTCTGACTCTTCATGTCTCGGAATCTCAAAACCCATTTAAAAAATGTTCTCTAATATCTTCTTACATTTTACCTGTGATATTCACTCTGAGTTTGTGCAATCTCAAACTCTATATCATGTACAAGTGTTCTCATTTTCTCCTCAAAAGCATCTTATGACAATCTATCTCGGAACTTCCTTGTTCCGAGATCACCCTTTTTAAGAGAAGTTCAAAAGGGTTTTCAATAAAAAAAAATTCCAAAACGTTTTCTTAAATGACTTAACAGTTATTTTTTTTAATGATTATCCTTTAATCCTAAATAATCATGCTTTTCTGCACACGTCTCGATAAAGTGCACATCATTTTAACTGAAACGGTAGTTTTCTATTTCGCACGTATTGTCATCGCATCTTTTGTCCTTGCAGGTCAAATTCATGCCAATTTTGGCAACACATTTAATGCGATCCATTTGAAAATCAGGTATAATCATTGCACTTTTTCACAACCCGACCCGATTTTCCAAACTATATAAGGTTTTCAAAACCCATTTGTTCCTCTTTTACGCTCTTATCATCTTCTTCTTCATACTCTCTATGCAAAACTGTTCTTTGAGATCTCAACCTAAAACAATGGCTTCATCCCAACATTCCCCTAAAATTTTGAAAACTGTCCTAAAGAAGAAATCCTCCAAAGGCTCTGCTTCATCTTCTTCTACTGAACCCATTCTTCGTGAAACCACTTAGATTTTCGTGCTTGATCCGATGGATTATGATGAATCCATAAGAGTGATCATTGAGTTCATATCTTATCATCCCATTGCCATTCCACTCACAAAAACCCCAAATACCTCTTCGAATCCTTCACACTGCTTTCAAAAGGATCAACATCCAAGATGGAGTTCTAGAAACCAAAATCACAGGCGATCGCATTGTTCCTGTATCAAAACAAACCTTTCTCAAGGAGATTTGAATACCAAAAAACCCCCAAGGGTTTCACAGTGCAAGAACCAATAACTAAAGAGATCCAGACGTTTCTTACTGAAATTGGGTATACAAAAGAGTTTAAGGCCAAGAAATTCAAGAAATTTGTTGTTCCTGGCCTTTGGATGGTACTCATGCACCTTCTTTGTAACACTATATTCCAAATCGTTACCTATTTGGGTGTGGGTGATGAAATGTAGATGATTCGGGTGTTCGGATTTGGTGTTGACACCAAGGGGTATTTTGGTAAAATGGCAGCAAGCTTTTATGGAAATTGGATTTCCGTTCGGGGAGTTGTATGGAAAGTATGAGTTGATAAAAGTGTAGAGTTTCTTGTTACCTTTTCATGGATATAAGGAGTGTCGAAATCGGATTTCTAATGAATAAGTTATGACATTCGTAGTATTTTAGGGTTTGAGAAGGAACCCTAGTATGCGGGGCGTACTGATGCAAAGGGTTTTATACCATGCATAATGGGGCGTACGCTTAGCGTAATGTGAAGTTTGGATCGGGGTGCAAGACCTCATACGCTGGGTGTACAAGGGTGAGTAAGAAACCCTATTTTTCATGATGTGTACTATATAAGCTTTATGTTAGCCTCTTTTGTTCATTTCTAAGCCAGCCTGCATACCCTAAAAACCCTAGACAGACCCTTTTAGCCTCTTGGTGGTGTTCTTGAGTTATTAGAAGGTTTTGGTGCACATTTTTCCCTTGGGAAGGAAAGAAAACAAGCTTGAAGTTGTTTTCTTTGGTGGAAAGGCTTTGTATCTAGAATCATTATCTTGTGGGGAAGCTTTCCGAGGTATCAAGTTTGCATCTTGGCTTTTATATGTCTAGATATCTTCTTGGTTAACTTGTGATTTTTGGTCTCCTTTTTGGGTCTATGGATGAGTTGGGTTGTTTATAGGCTTGTTCTTTCAGATCTGAGATTGTTTTGGCATCCTTGAGCATAAAGGTGCAAGCTTTATGTGAATTTTGGTGTCATGCATGCATTAAGTCATCTATTAATTCCCTTTTAAGCTTAAGAGCTTCATTTAGCCATGTATGAACGTTAATTTGGCAACTTTACGCTATAATCTAGCTCAAGTAAGTCAGATCTATGTTTTGGAACTTTTTCTTAATGGTTTAAGTAAAAAATCAAGTTTAGGCTGAATAGGGTGAGTACGTTGGGCGTACAAGCAGGTACACTTAGCGTACAAGCCTCCAAGTGAGTATGTTGCGTGTACGTGCTTGTGCACCCTGCGTACTCTGTCTGTTGGGCCTTATATGTATGGGCTATCTTTTGGGTATGGTTTCTTGGTACTTTGTTGGGCCATCTGAGAATATGTGTTTTAGATTAGTGAAAAGTTAATGGGCTTTAGGGTAAGGTCCATGTAAGGGTTTGGGCCCAATTTGGAAAATTAGGCCATAATTGGGCTTTGGATGATTATTGGTTTGTGGGCCTTTATTATTTGGAGTTTGGGCCTTAGTCTTGGACCAAACTAGGTGAGGGATAAAATTGTCTTTTTACCCCATATATGGATTGTTGGAATTATAGTGGAACCCAATTGTTAATTGGGTGTTATTTGTTTGATAGCACAAGGATTCTAGCGGATCTGCAGTCAAAGATTTATTTGTGGGTTCAGTTGTCGAGGTGAGTCTCCTCATTATACTATGGGTCGAAGGCACCAATACTAACCCATTTGGTTTTTGTAGTATAGGAAGACCAGGGGTGACCCTTGGCATTTGCATGAAAGACCAGGAGGTGGCTCCTGGCAGATCTGTATGCAAGATATGAGTTTGGACTCTAGCAGTTAAGTAGATAAGTAGATGTAGATTGTATGCTAGTTTTCTTTGTGATGCTTGCATGGAAGACCAGGAGGTGGGTCCTGGAACTTGTCTGTAAGACCCAGGGT
Source organism: Lactuca serriola (assembly GCF_051521515.1). Classification (NCBI taxonomy): domain Eukaryota; kingdom Viridiplantae; phylum Streptophyta; class Magnoliopsida; order Asterales; family Asteraceae; genus Lactuca; species Lactuca serriola. The sequence continues at coordinate 163,769,282 of NC_136411.1, read as the reverse complement.
TTTGGTCCCCGACTTGGCAAGGAAATACCATGATACGGCTCGTGGCATAATGGCTAGCCGATGGTTGGCACACAACACCTCCTATTGCATGTTGATATGTAGGATTGTATGTTATGTTTGGTATGTGCTATTTGGGGAACTCACTAAGCTTTGTACTTATAGTGTGTGGTTTATGGTTTTAGGTAATTCTGGTTCGAAAGGGTTTGGTGAAAATTTTCATAAAATAAATGTTTTATTAAAAAGGGTTTCTAATCAAAGAAAGGGGTGTGATGTGTGCAACCGGCCGAGCTCAAGTAAGTGGTTCCTAGAATTCCAATACATGTTTATTATGATATATGATATGATTATGAGAATTGCATGCTAGATTAGGGCTAAGTATATGCTCAAGATTTTATGAGAGGAGAGATGCCTTTATATGCCTAATTGTATGAGCTTTTAGATTTGCATGCTAGTATGGTTTTCAAATAAGTGGATAGAATGGCTTGATTAATGTATGTTGGTTAGATATTTCGTTGCCTGAATGTTGCTTGCTTTGTGCTTTATAGGACTCTTAGTGATGTGAATTGACTACTAAGTGAATATGCTAAGTCACATGTGGCATGGGTTAAATAATCTCAAAGTGATGGATCTGACCCTTGCACAACTTTTGTTTGAGTCTAACCGTTCAAGGGTTGAGTCTTTTACTTGAAGGATTATCTGAACTTTGTCTCATGTGATTGTATTCTTGAGGTAGTTAGTCGATATGGGTAGTAGCCTTTCAGCAGTTGAAGGCAGGATAAGGTCGTGAACCTAGGAGAGCCTAGGAAGTGCTTGAATGAGTTTAGTTTCGGTGTTTAGTGAGTATTTAGTGTATCAGTTTGAGAAGGTGACTTAGAGGATTCATGATGATTCTTGAGTAAAGTATGGATAAGTGTGGAAGGTGGTATTGGGCCCGTACTACTGAAAGCACAGGATCTATACTCGAATTGGGGAGAGTCCTGGAGAATCTAGGAAGCTTGTGGGAGGAGGATTCTTGGGCATTTTCTGATCATTTGCACGTTGTACTTCAGTTTAGTGATGAGCACTCAGGAAGGAGGTTTTGGTTCTGGTTTCGGCTCAGGTGCAACTACTGAGCCAATTAGCGAGCAAATGCGGGAGTGCATGGAATCGGAGATTACCCACGGTATTTTGGAGTAGACTCTTGTAATCTTTGGTTCGGTCAAGGAGGGAATTCTGGAGATTTTGGATGAGCGCTTGGGCGCATTCTGTGCTGAGGTTATGGCTATTGTTGGAGCTCGCACTGTTTCTTTCCGTGAGTATCGTACCTGTGGAGCTCCCACGTTCTTTGGGGAGAATGACTCCATTGCTAGTAGGAGATGGTTAACGGATATGGCTAACGCGTTTAGGACGAGTTTCTACCCCGAGGAGGTGAAAGTCAAATTTGCTTTCTGTCTTATGAAGGACAGGGCATGGGATTGGTGGGAGGAGGTAAGACGTGAGGTCAGTGACGATGCTCTTGATGCTATGTCATGGGATGATTTTTCGAACAAGTTTGAAGCTGATTTTGCACTGGTGATTGAGGTGCAACAGGTGGCGCGAGAGTTTCAGGATCTCCACCAGACTACTAAGATTGTGGCAGAATGTTAAGTCTTATAATGTGTTTTGTCAATTGTTCTGAAATGGGCATGTCCATGTTCGGAACCGTTGTGTTATTTATTCTATTTATATAGCCTGCATGTAACTATTAGGGTTACATTTTTGAAGCTCTTACATAAATGAGTTATAATTAATACAATCATTCAACACCTTTTTGATCATCATTGTTTCTAGTCTGTAATTCGTCTCATAAATATAGAATCTATCGATCTTTATTACTCTTACAATTGGTATCAGAGCTGGAGATAGTGTAATTAATTCACTATTCTTCTATCGAGTAAAGGGTTTTCATTTATTCTTGTGTTTCACTTTGCATGTTTTGACTTCCATAATAACTAGGTTATTCTTCCAGAATGACTAAGTTATTCAAACCATCCACAGTCGATCATATGTTGGAAGTAGATATGAATCAAGACTGTCATGGTTTGGCTTGTAGAGGTCCAAGTTGGTGGACAAAGTTGTGCTACAACACTCATGAGTGCTCATAAGTTCTGAGTGATAAGTTATAAAAACTCTTTGATCGATTAGATCTTTGTAACAGGTAAATAAAGAACGTAAAAACAGTGAAATAAAACACAAGTATGGATCTGAATGAGTCGAATGATTAGATTAACTCAATCCTCAGCAGAGCTCGATTAAGAACTTCCACTGTAGAGGATTCTAGGGTTACAAAAACAAGAACGATGAATACGCTTGAAAATACTTATCTAACCCCCTCGTTCTAGGATGCATGCAAGCATCTATTTATAATAAACCCTACATAAAACTCACGGATGGACAGGCCCATACCGGAGACAAAACACGGACTAGCTAATGAGCCCAATAGACGCAACACTAAGCTGGACCTAACAATCTCCCCCTTTGCGTCAATTTGGAGCGAGACTATCATTTCTTCTTGCTTGGACCAGCTGCTGGAACTTTCTTGGTTGTATCAAACAGACGTGAGATCAGGGCGAGAATAGTTTGTCTGAAGTGAATGTACCATTGAATCATATCATCAAAGTACTTCTTGTCATCCGCTGAATTTTGCTTGCACCGATGGATGATCCCTAAGACATGTTCTAGACATGCAGTGGTATAGAGATGTTTGTCTGCCAAAGCGAAAAGACATTTCTGGCCTTCGTTTCTGGTAAACATAACGGAGTTTCTCTTTGGATCTATCTTCCCCATCTTCATCATGTTTAGGTCACTTGCTGAGCCAACAGGAGATATGGTAGGCTTTTTCTTGAATACAGTCGCTATCTCCTGATCCATCTTGGTGACTTCCATAATGTAACAAACAAGCATCCTCTTGATGTGGTCTATGATCGGACCATATTCTGCTTCATTAGTAAGAAGGATGTTGTGCAAGATGATCCAGTCGTGTGGATTCAAGTTGGGAAGATCAGCAAGCGAGATGGCATGTTCGGTCTTGGCAAATCCTCTCAGCACCTTAAACCGAACGTTAGTGAAGTTTCCTTCCTTGTACGACTTTAGAACCCGAACATTGATAATCTTCTGAGCGCTCCATGTTTGGTACTGTGGTTGAGCAGCCCTCAGATAGAAATCAACTAAGTCCCTGTCAACCTTTGGATGAGGATGAGGGAACTCAGCAACGTTGTCAAAGGCATGAAATACGAACGCCTTTCAGGTCAGTGGCATATCGAACTGAGAATCGATAGTATTAGAACGATCTAAAGAGATCACCGGTTCTAGCCACAAGATGTTGGATGTTTCGATGGCTTCTTTCAGCAGTTTCTCAAGAGTCCAAGGAGGAAAAAGAGTTTTCCTGCTCTCAAGAAGGTCGTGAGCTTCTTTCTGTCTTCTTTCGGCTTCTTCAGCCTCTCTAGCTACACGAGCACTGAGATCAGCATCTTTATCTCGACCATGCTTCTTTAGAAGGTTGGAAATGGTCTCCTTATCTTCATCATCGCTCTCCTCAACAATTTTCTTGCCCTTGTCTTTAACACCGGAACCTGAGGCTTGGCCTGTAGGAGGAGGTTCGGTTGTTTGTGTTGCTGTTGAAGAAGGAGGTAGTTGAGATACATTCTCTTTTTCTCCCCCTTGTTTCGGAATGGACACGAAATCAAGGAGCCCTTCAATTTTTCTCAGTGGAGAGAGGGCAGGAGCAAGCTTTTCTGCAAGAGTTCGCCTGACAGAATAATTGAGTATCGGGTCATGTGCTTCCAGGATGTTGGATATGGCTGAGTGGACATCTGAAACACACGAAGAAATTATCTCTCTTTCAGATCGAAGAGAATCAATCTCCTTTTGTGAGTTGGAGAGGTGAATACTCTTCACCTTAAGAGCGGTGGTCTTCCGAGCAAGAGCATCCATGAGGGAGTTCTCAGCAGCTAGATCTTCTTGAAGCTTGGCGAGGCGCTCCTCTATGGTAGTCTTGAAAGCTGAGTTGTTGTCTGAGAGAGTTTGACGAAGAGAAGCAAACGACTTCAGCTCTGATGCAACTGATGTAGCCAGCTGGTTGACAATGGGTTCCAGCTTTGTTTTGGTGGCTTCAACATTTTCCTGTAATGATTGTAATAAAGAAGATGCATTAGTGAATAGTTTATCGACTTTTTCGGTCGCTGCCTCACAGACTTTGGTTGAGGCATCAATGGCTGCAGTAGCAGAGTCTAGAGAGACTTGATGAGCTTTGGAAAAAGCATCAACAATCTTCTGAATGGCAGCTTCAGAGAAGGTAGACTGGGATGAAGAAGAGGAGGCGATGAGCGAATCGATCTTTTCGTGAAGCTCCTTGAGATGCCTCTTGGTAACAGGAGCATCATCATCGTTGTCACTTTGTACTTGAAACAGACTGTAATAGACCGAATCAAGAGTCATATCCTCCCCACCGAGGAATGGTTCTTCGTCCTCTACTGCCTGAGCAGGAGATGATGGTGATGGTGAGGGTGGAGGCTCAGTATTTGTAGTATGTTCGGGTTGGGTGGTATGTTTGGTAGTCGGTGAGGGTTCGGGGGCTGAAGTGGCTTTGGGTACGTCAGTATGATCCCCCGTATCAGATACGTTGGTTCTTACATCTGCAGTGGTGGTGGTTACTTCGGTAAAAATGGGTGGGGGGTACTGGGATGGAGGTCGATGGTATTTGAGTGGTGGATGTTATGGGGGGAATAGAAATAGGAATTGTAACGGGTGGAGAAGAGATTGGAGAAGTTGAAAAGTGAGCTTCTGGAGTAGGCGATCGTGGTGGAGTGTTACCACGAGGAGATCCATCAGAGGCAGAATTCTCTTGCTCAGATTCGCTTGAGGAGGAGGCGATTATCAGCTTTCACCTTGGTTGAGTTTTTCTCTTCTTCGGCGGAGGAGACTGAACAGTCTGTGTAGTTTTTCGCTTCTTGGGAGAAGGGCCTTTCCCTCCCTTTGCAATCTGCTTGTCTTTGCCCTTGTCAGTCTTCTCTCCTCTTGCAGTAGGCTTGTCAACCTCATGAATAGACTTGAGCATCTCAGGAGTAAGCTCTCTCGGACCAGAGCGTCGAAACTCCTTGTAAGTGCGAATAATCCTGTTGTCGGCAGGAACATCTCCATACATCGTCTCTGGGATTGAGCCAATAAATTGAAATTTGGAGGCATCGGAGACAATGATCTTCGTGGTATGGATAGTACCAATCGAAGACATTGGAGAACCTACAACAATAGGGACTTGAAACTTGTCCATCACCCATTTTGTAATGAGAGTCCAAAATCGAGCATAGGAAATCTCGGAATGCCGAGAAGTAGAAGACAGACTCTGAATGAGTTGTTGCCATAGGACCGACCCGTAGTCCAAGTTGATACCGTTGTAGATCCTGTACAGAATCGTGATGAACAGACGACTTGCTTCGTCTGATCCAGCACTGCGTTCAGACAGCCCCTTGAAAAGCACTGTAAATAACCCATTCCACTGAGGAGGCAGGCACGATTTCTTGAACTTCGTAACTGTTGTCAGCACCTCAGTATACCCCATGTTGTAGAACATTTAGAACATGTGACCCACTGGAATCGATTCAGGGTTAACCCTAGTTGAATCAGGTTCAAACCCTAGAATTGAGCAAAACCTCTGCTTGGAAATTGACGCCTTTTGATCGAGCACGTCAAAGAAGATCCTGTCGACTGCCTTGTCGTAATGAGCAGTGGCGAAAATTTGAGACAAGAACTCCATTGGAACGACTTCAAATTTGGTGAGAGCAGGAGCAATTGGCGAGTACCTGAGGCATTCGATAATCGGGAACATGAAAGCGTCATAAACCTGAGGAGTAAGATCGATGATCAAACTCTGCTGGGGACGAATCGGCAAGATGTGAGAGGTTGCATGAACTGATGAAGAATCCGCCATTATTGTGAAGAAGATGGGAGAGATGATGAACAGTAGAATGCTTGAAGGTTTTCTTGCTCTCTGAAATATGGATGCAGTAAAGAGGTAAACAATGGTTTACGTTACCTTTTATACTGTAAGTAGAGGAGAGAGAAGAATATGTCCCAAATCTTCGAGGGAAATGCGAAGGGTTTTTCGGAAGTGATTGATGCGTGACAGTTATGAGCACCGATGATCACGCATGAGAGAGAGAGAGTGTGTCAGTCCCGATTAACACGCCTTCCCATCAGGCGCCGTTTAGAAATGAAACGGTTCCTCTTCGCACGCCTGGCTGTCAAGCGCCATTTGAAAATCAAATCGATTGGACTCCCGCCTGAGTCAGCAAATTATCATCTTATCCTTTTAACGTCATCGTAATGCAAAGATGCTCATGTGGATCAATATTAACCACAACCCTTTTTTATAATTTCACATCTCAAAAAAACTTTGTAACTGATGAAACCAGAATTTTGGAAAATCAAAATGATTTTCATGCTGAGTGTGTAAAAGAAAAGGAAATAAAGCAACACATATGAGGGATTTTGTGATGTCATTAAAGACACGAAACAATGGATCCCGGGCACGAATCTCTTCCTTCAAAGTCAAGAGAGACCTTGAAGTGTTTGTGTGGTTTCCCGTTGAATAACGATCAGACACTTATTAAGAAGTATTGAAAGGCTTCTTTTAATTAGGCTAATTTGGGTGGCTTTAGCTTCAATTCAGAATACCTGATCTTGATATAAGACAAAAAACGAACGAAGTACTTGTGAGACCAATGTAGTCTATTGAACAAGTAGGTTTGAAACAATTTAAGTGGCTAGATAAAGTAGTTTATGTAAAATCTCAAAAAAAATTAAAACTGGATTCCAAGGGAAGAAATGTTATTGGTTTTAACAATTTCATAAAAATCACTCAAAAGGAAATTAGAGATTTTACTTTGTATCCCCATGGATAAGTCCGTCAATTCATTAGTGATAGCTAGAGCAAAATTGATTAATCACCGTCAATTCATAGTAGGTATTGAATTGTGGGTTTCACTTAGTTCGTAGTGACACGAAGCTAAGATCATAAACACAGAAATTATGTAACCATAAACCTCAGTGGTAATTTCTGAGAGTCTCAAGGGTTACGTTTATGAAGCGAATGAGATGGAGAAAATTAGAGTAGATGGTGTAGAGAAATGAAAGTACCTCTGCTGTTAAAATAAGGACCAAGCAGAAAACTCTTATCTCATGTGAGAAGAGAGTCAGGTAGCTCATGATTAGAATAAATATGGAAGCCTGATTGGGAAGACAAGGTTTGTATTTACCAAGTCAGTAAGGCTATTATTCAGAATCAGGTGAGACTTTGGACACATACAGCAGCATGTTTCTAGGGACACTTAACTAGTTAAATGATTTCTCCACAAATAGACACACAAAAAGATAAGACACAAAACAAAACAAAAAAATAAAAAAAAATATTTTTGGAGTTTTTGAATTCATGAAAAAAAAAATATTTTTGGAATTTTTGATATAAAAACAAATAAGCAAAATAAAAAAAAATAAACACAAACAAATTTGGAACCGAACCCGAGCGTTCGGTCTATTTCGGCTAAAAAAAATTTGGAACCGAACCCGAGCGTTCGGTCTATTTCGGTTGCAAAAAAAAGTTTGAAAAAGAAAAGAACTTTGAAAATGAGTAAAATGAATAAAGAAAATGATACAAAAGGTTTACAACCAAAGAAACTACCTTAGAGTGATAAGCGACGATCAGATAATACGACCGAACCCGAGCGTTCGGTTCCTTTCGGTATACCAGAACACGACCCGAACCCGAGCGTTCGGTTCATTTCGGCACACATGAGACTCGAACCCAAACGTTCGGTCTATTTCGCTTTCAACTTTGAATCTTGAGAAGTAGTCTTTGGTACTGACTCCGATTCCATCATTCCTAGCCCTTGTAGAATTTTGTTGAAAGATGCTTCAGGAAGAGTTTTGGTGAAGATGTCAGCCAGTTGATCAGTGGTTCGAACAAAGTGAATTTCGACGTTCCCATCTTCCACATGATCTTTAATGAAGTGATACCTCAGTGCTATATGCTTGGTCTTGGAATGTTGCACTAGGTTATGACAGATCCTAATTGCACTTTCTGAGTTGCAATACAGTGGGATCTTTTTCATATTGAGTCCATAGTCCCGGAGCTGGCTTTGGATCCAAATCACTTGAGATGTACAGGAGGCAGCTGCGATGTATTCTGCTTCGGCTGTAGACAGAGATACACAGGTTTGTTTCTTTGATTGCCAGCTAACCAACTTCCCGTCTAGGAATTGACAGCCTCCAGTTGTGCTTTTCCTGTCTAAACCACAACCTCCAAGGTCTGCATCTGAGTAGGCTTGAACGAAGAAGCCTGAGTTTGATGGATACCATAAACCGAGAGAGGTGGTTCGTTTCAGATACCGGAGTATGTTTTTCACAGCAAGCATATGGGGTTCACGAGGATTCGCCTGAAATCTAGCACAGTAACAAACAGAAAACATTATATCAGGCCTGCTAGCAGTAAGGTACATTAGAGAACCAATCATCTGGCGATATAACGTAATATCGACTGCCGGTTTTTCCAAGGATGGTGTGAGCTTGGTGCCGAATGCCATTGGAACTTTAACCTTTTAGTCTCCCATCATGCCAAATTTAGCAAGAAGAGTCTTGGTGTAAGCTTCCTGGTTGATAAAGATGCCTTCAGGTCCCTGTCTAATATTTAAACCAAGGAAAAAGTTAATCGGACCCATTGAGCTCATTTCAAATTTAGTCTCCATCAGCTTTCTGAATTCAGCTGTTAAGCTAGGATTCGTTGAGCCAAAGATGATATCATCGACATAGATTTGAACAATCATAAGGTGGTTACCTTCCTTCTTACGAAAGAAGGATGGGTCAACCGAACCTTGTTTGAATTTTGACATCTTTAAAAACTTAGTTAGCGTTTCATACCATGCCCTAGGTGCTTGTTTCAGATCGTAAACCGCCTTGTCCAGAATATAACAGTGATTGGGGTACTTTTCATTAACAAATCCAGGAGGTTGCTCCACGTAAACTGTTTCTTCAAGTTCTCCATTAAGAAAGGCGCATTTCACGTCCATTTGGTAGACCTCGAAGTTCTTGTGTGCAGCATAGGCCAGAAATATCCGAACAGATTCCAGCCTCGCTACCGGAGCAAAAGTTTCCTCATAGTCAATTCCTTCCTCCTGGCAATATCCTTTCACCACGAGACGAGCTTTGTTTCGAATCACATTGCCTTCCTTGTCCATTTTATTTCGGAATACCCATTTGAGACCAACAACTGAGGCGTCTTTAGGAGTTGGAATGAGGCACCAAACCTTATTTCTTTCAAACTCGTTGAGTTCGTCTTGCATAGCTTGAACCCAGTCAGAGTGATCAAGAGCAGTATTAACTGTCTTTGGTTCAACTTTTGAGACGAAAGAATTATACATGCAGAACTCTACTTTGGAGAATAGAGAAGTTTGCTTTGCCTTCAGTTGAGATCGGGTCAGAACCTTTTCAGAGACATTACCCACTACCTGAGATACAAGATGATCTCGGGTCCACTTAACAAGAGGAGGATAATTTGGATCATAGGATGGATCCAATTTAGCATTTACCATTTCTTCTATTTCGGATTGACTATCATCGTCGTAGAACATATCGGCATTCTCCCCCTCGACTGATGAGCTTTCCGGTGTAGCTGGACTTTCTGGTGCTACAGGACTTTCGGGTGGTGTTGAGCTTTCGGGTGCAGTTGAGCTTTCGGGTGGAACTGAGCTTTCGGGTGGAACTGGAATGGAATTCTCCCCCTCAATTTGTGAGCTCGGTTGTTTTGAAGAAGGTGGATTCTCCCCCTCAACTGAAGCACCATGCTTTGGAGGTTCGTTTGGAACATGTTCTCCTTCACCTATTCGTTTGGCGGCATCTTCGACGATTTGCTTCAGATGGTCAACTTTGTTGTCTGCTGCCTTGGCTTCTAAGAGAACAGCTTTCTCTGGTTCATCGAATAGTTCTACAAACTGTTCAAACAAATTAGCAATCGAGGCCGTGACTTGACCTGTTTGAGTGAAAATCTCTCCAATTGCTTCTTCAATAGCCTTTAGCTTCTTGATGTAGCTGTCGTCGAAAGTCACATAATACGTTTCTTCGATCTTCCTCGAACGCTTATTTAAAACCCGATACGCTTTTGAAGTGAGTGAGTATCCCAGAAAAATTCCTTCACCAGCTTTAACGTCGAACTTGTTACGATGTTCTTTAGAGTTGAAGATGAAGCATCGTGAGCCAAATATATGGAAGAATTTTACGTTCGGCTTCCTGTTGTTGATGATCTCATAAGGGGTAAGAGAAAAACGCTTGTTGAGATAGGACCTGTTCTGCGTAAAACATGTTGCAGCAATAGCATCAGCCAAGAAATATAAAGGTAGAGAAGTGAAACTTAGCATTGTTCGGGCTGCCTCACACAAGGAACGGTTTCGTCTTTCGACAATAACGTTCTGTTGAGGGGTGTAGGGGGCTGAGAAGTTGTGACTGGTTCCTTTTTCTGACAAAAAGTCTTCAAATTCTTTATTTTTGAACTCCAGCCCATTGTCGCTTCTGATGTTACGAACGACTTTCCTCAGTTGCACTTCAACCTGCTTAATAAACATCTTTAGCTTGAGAGTTGCCTCAGATTTATGCATCAGAAAGAACACCCATGTAAAATGTGAAAAGTCGTCGACAATAACAAGAATATACTTGCTACTGCCAATGCTTTCGATAGATGATGGACCACACAAGTCAATGTGAAGCAACTCAAGTGGTTCAACAACTTTTGTGTTTATAATGGATGGGTGACTTTGACGACTTTCCTTCCCCATTTCACATGCAGCACACAAATGTTCTCGATCAAACTTGAGCAATGGGAGTCCCCTAACATGACCTCCTGTGACAAGCTTGTTGATGTCTTTGAAGTTAAGGTGTGAGAGCCTTCGGTGCCATAACCAGCTTTCGTCAGAATGTGCTTTGGATAAAAGACATATAGCTGGGTTTCCTTTGATAGGTTTGAGATTGAGAGGAAACATTTTGCCTTTGCGTTCTGATTTGAGAATCACTCTTTTTGTTCGCTTTTCTATGATTTCTGAACACTCATCGTCAAACGAAACTTTGAGACCGGTACCTCCTACCAGTTGAGATACACTGATGAGATTATGCTGTAGCCCTTCAACGTACGCCACCTTTCTTATTGTGAAGTCTCCATTGGTTATCATCCCATAACCCTTTATCGTTCCATATGAGTTGTTGCCGAATTTGACGTTCCTACCATTCTGAACAGATCGAAACTCTCTTAGCTCTTCCTTCCTCCCTGTCATGTGACGTGAGCAACCACTGTCAATATACCATTCTTCGTCAAACTGCTCGTCACTTATAACCTGCAAAAATTAAGCAGATTTAGGAACCCAGAGTTTCTTGGGTCCAAGTGAGCCTTTCATAGGAATAGGAATAGTAAGAGAAACATCAATAAGATATGTTCTTTTTATTAAAGCTGTTTCATCTTTTCTTTTAATGGTGAACACTTTGATTTTGTTAGGATTAGCAACAGTGGGTTTGGTTTTAGGTTTTGATGTTTGGGCTTTTGACTGCATTCGGTCTTCCTAGACAGAGGAAATCTTCGATTTTCCTTTCAGGTTCGTTGATGATTTAGAATGTTGACCAGGAACAAAATTAGGTTTAGAAGAGAATTGAGTACTAGAAGTTTTAGAATGGGAATTTCTTCTGTCTTGAGGTTCGATATGACCCTTTTGTTTTTGGTCATTGGGAGGAGCGAACCTGTCCTTTCGGTTGCTGTTTGAACCGCATCTGTCCTTTTGGTTCCGTTCCTCATGTGACTTGAAATCCTTTTTCTCTTGCTTTGAATTCTTATCGTGATAAGAGAAATGATTGTTTTGAGAGCGCCAAAACTGCTTTCGCTCAGAGAGATTCTTTTTGTATCTTGGATTCCTTTGCTGCTTTTGATCCTTCGCTTGTTTTGGCTGTTTGTGGATGTTAGCCTTTTGCTTCTACTTCTTGTCAGCCGGTTCACTTCTCACAGATGATGTTTCGCTTGTGGAAGTAACTTCTTCTACAAGAACTTCTTTTGTACCACTAGTGCTTGGCACGTCGAAGTTGTCAGGCTTGTTCAGAGGCTCTGGTACATATCTACCTTTGGTTTTCCAGGACGTCCGCTCTGAAAGACTGACAGTTTCGTCAGCATTATCTATAGGAGCAGACCAGAAAAACTCATCACAGCCATCTGCGTTATCTTCATTCACTATGGCAGTGAGTTCGACTGTTTGATGTTCAGTTACTCCTGTGACCTTATACACTTGATTTGGTGTTGTTCTCACCTTTTGGTACACAACAACCTTTTCTTCTAGAATCAGGGACTTATTTTAGGACAAACGTGCAAACTCCACAGAATTTTCAGAAATAAGATTTTTGTGGTTTTTGGGTTCGCTCTTGACAAACTCGGAACAGTCGACTTCATCCTCTACAGAAATTACACTCATATCATCGTCCTCATTAAGTTCAGACGCGTTTCAACATCAATTTTATTTTCTGAACTTAAATTGGCATTCAACGAGTCAAATTTTTGTATAGTTTCGGTTCTTAGTTTCAGCTTATCATTTTCATCCAAAAGGTTTTTCAGCATGTCCTTATGGTCTTTGGATTTTATGAAAGATTCTATTTTGTCCAGACCATACATGTAAGTGGGATTCACATCATCAGATGAAACAACACTTTCGCAGTTATATGCTTCAGCATCGATTTCATCCTCCTTAAACTCAAGGAAGGGAAAAATCATGCGATGAATTTTCTGTCATATTTCACAATTCAGATGCAGTTGAGTGATGTTAGCATAAAGACGTTTAGCAATCAAACAAAAAACATTTCTCTGTTTTAAAAGTTGTAAATTGTCTCTTTGTAAATAAATGTTTTCGTCCTTAGACTTAATCAGCTCCGACTCCTTCTGCTCTATCCACATCCTCCGCTCCTCACTCTTGGATGACACCCTGCTTATTTGGTCAGTTAGGTTAGAATTGGTGACCCTTGTTTGAGTTAAACAACTATCCAGATTTGAGATTCTTGAATTTAAGCTATTTAATTCTTTTTCATATGATTTCTATGGGACTTTGAATGAAACAAAAAGAGATTGTACCTTCTTGATCAATTCATCAAGCTCATTCATCTGCACACTGAGAGGTTTTGCTGTGAAGCATAGGTCCTCTCACTCCTTGGTGTCCTCTTTTCCGCCATCAGTATTGTATCCCCTCATGTGAGATACATCAGTCACCATCAAACACTTCCTGCTGCTTTCGTCACCTCTTGCAACATATGCCTTTCCCTGTGAAGGCTTTCTCACTTCATCATCCTCTGAGTCGGTTGACCATACTTGCACGCCACCGAACTCATCATCCTCTGCCGAACCCTGTACAATAAGAGCATTCATAGAAGGGTTAGTAGCAGCTTTCTTTCTCTTGATCTCTTCCAGCTTTTTCATCAAGACAGCCTCTTCGTTTTTCTCCTCATCCTTCTCTGCCATTTTCTTCAGAACACAGTCTTTGGCATAATGGTTCTTTCCTCCACAGTAGTAACAGTTCACACCAGAATCTCCATCAACCTTCACCTCCTTCTTTGGTTCCTCAGTCTTCGGCTCCTCCCTAACCTTTTCAGAACTATAGCTTCCCTGCTAATTTTGGTTCTTATTGGTAGGGAACCTTTTCTTGATAAATCTTTTTGGATTAGACACCATCATTGGATAATCTTCAGAGGTAAGATCATAGTCTTCTAGGTTCAGATCTTCATCTACTACCATATTTTTGCTTTTAGATAGGAGGGCCAAGGATCCCAAACTTGATACCACATTCTTCTCTTGCATGACAATCTTTTCTGGGGATTTCAAAATTCCCACCAGCTTTGCCAGCGAATAAGACTTGAACTGCTCATGAGCTTTGACTGTAGACACAACAGCTCTCCATTCGGGTCTTAGGCCATTCAAAAAGGTGACCTTCTATTCAATCAACTTCCTTTCTATATCATGTTTGATCATCTTGCTAAGAAGATGATTGAAGCGATCGAATGTCTGAGTGACAGTTTCATCAAAATTCTGCTTAAATTCACCAAATTCAGACAATAGCAACGTCTGAATGGAATGCTCCAAATCTTCATCCGTGGAATAAAGCTCTCGCAACCTATCCCAGATTTCTTTAGCGGTACTGCAGGAACTCACCAACCTGAATGTATCAGATTGAAGAGCGAATCGGATCAGTCTCAATGCTTTGATATTGCACTGAAACTTTTCCTTTTCGTCTTAAGCAACGTCTTTTACATCTTTTAACAGGTCATTGTACTCTTTCTAATTTTTGATGATCTTTGATGTTCCTGAGTGAGCGAATGGTCCAGACACGATTGCTTCCCAAATAAGATATCCATTATCTTCAGATCCGATGACATAATCTTCAAAATGATGCGCCTATACTTCATAATCTTGGGTGTAAAGAATAGGAATCTTTGTCGTTGATCCAATGTTGTTTGAGATGTTAATAGGATTAGATTGAGACTCGTCCATGCTTGATCGTTTAACCTGTTTGAAAAATCAGACTTGTAATATGTAATATTAGGGAAAAACAAATAAATGTTGAGTTACGTCAATTATGGAATGACGGCTCAATAAATATCAGTTAATGCGGAATAACCCTAATCGTAAACTCTTTCACAGAAAAGATGTGTATGGATTACACAGCCTCCTGCTCTGATACCAATTGATAAGTTATAAAAACTCTTTGATCAATTAGATCTTTGTAACAGGTAAATAAAGAACGTAAAAACAGTGAAATAAAACACAAGTATGGATCTGAATGAGTCGAATGATTAGATTAACTCAATCCTCAGCAGAGCTCGATTAAGAACTTCCACTGTAGAGGATTCTAGGGTTACAAAGACAAGAACGATGAATATGCTTGAAAATACTTATCTAACCCCCTCGTTCTAGGATGCATGCAAGCATCTATTTATAATAAACCCTACATAAAACTCACGGATGGACAGGCCCATACTGGAGACAAAACACAGACTAGCTAACGAGCCCAATAGACACAACACTAAGCTGGACCTAACACTGAGTATTGGATTCAACCCGCGCTCATTTTAATAACTTCATGGATTTTATCACGAGTGATCATGAGACGATAATATCTTATATTCTTCAAACCTAGAGATACGAGTTGTTACGATGAGTTGATAGTACATTGATTGCACGAAAACGCATTGGTAACTCGATGTTATAAAACGTGCCTTTGTGTATGATTCAACAAGTAGCAGAACAAGCCATATGAGTCGAAGTTTATCCATTTCATTTACCTTCGGGATAAAAGTGATATCTGTGGGGCCCTCGATGATTTAATGATGACACATGTGAGTGCTTGGCCAAGCCAGGACTGATTTGATTTGTTCAACCAGTCAGTCATCATGAATCGAAAATCGGGAAACAACAAATGGACAGAGAGAAGGATTGATAATCCATGTCTCAGTCCATACGATATCTAGAATGGAGGAATATATGATCACTTATCTAATGGACAAGTAATTGACAAAGGTCAGAGTTCATCGGCAAGGTCAGAGTTCGACGGAAGCTTTTGAGAGCTACGATTGCCAGTCGGTTCTTGAAGTCATACTTGCAATAATAGTTTTAGACTTATCCAAGTGGGAGACTGTTGAATTAATGTCTAAGTCCATAACTATAATTGGTAAGACTTGACCCGACCCGGCATGGTCCATTTGGGTTGCATGGCATCATGCACTTGGATAAACTATAATGAGAGAAATACCACTTAAGGTTGATTAATATATTATAAGTTCTAATATATTAATAGGATTATTTAATTAGTATTGATCAAGAATTAATCTAGAATTAATTAAGTTATCAAAAGAAGACTAATTAAATATATGGGTTGATTGTGTAAATCATCCATACTTGTATAGTAGGCTAATGCTCCATGGATAATCAAGTTGGGATAAAACCCATAGGATGGTCCATGGATGCTCCATGGTGTATTTGAACCCATGGATCCAAGGAAATGGAAGGCCATGACAATTAGGGTTTACCCTAAATTGTAATAACTATATAAGATCATATTCTTTGGGAAAAATCAGCACTATGAATAATAAGAAAGGGCTAGCCGATTTTAGGAGTGTTTAAGTTTCTCTCAAGTTATTCCAAGTGTATTTGGTGTTGTGTGAACCATTTGAGGTGTCACACTTGAGGCATTGAGCGCTCAAGCTTCATGAAGACATTCTACATCAAAGAGGTATGTATTCTATCTTGTTATATTCATTATTTTGTATGCTAGATTAGGATAATACCTTGGATGTTCATAATTGCATGTATAATAGAGAAAACATAGATCCAAGGTATTTAGGGTTGCATGTACACTTAGAAGTGTTAGAATGCTCATAACCCAACACTAACTTCATAACATTTAGGCAGTATAACAGCTATAACTTAAAGTAAAATAAGGTTTTATCTTGACATAAAACCAATAACAACAACAACATATCACATAACAAGTTTTATATTGACATAAAACCAACAATAACAACGTACATACTTTTTAACATATAGAACTTCCGAATATAACTTCGTAACTATATCGCAAACAACATATATCGAATCTTAAGTATAACTCAAGATCTACATTAATATATTTTTATAACAATAGCATGCTAACAAGTTGACAATAGTTGTATATATTCAAAATATTATATTAAGAATACCTATATCCTGATTAATATAACTATCTACTTTGATACTAATATACCATCATATAGACATAATAGTAACATATATACAATATTTCGCATGCATTTTCCCCCAAAGTGGGGCCGTGAAACTCACCTTAGTAGCGTGATTTTATGTATTTTAAGCAGAAACGGTCTGTAACATCCCAAAATTCAAGGCCAAAAATTTCGTTTTGATTAAGTTATAATATAAAACCATCAGTAATAAAACATTCATATTCATATCTCATGTCAAAACCAAAGTGTCAATAATCAAAGCATTTTATCGTAAAACTGTATCAGAGTGTAATCCCAAAGATCTCTTGTGCGGAAAACATAGTGTGATGCGTTGCGATCAAGCCGACTCCTTCCTTTAAAAACGAGTACCTGAAACCAAAACTGTAAACCGTAAGCACAAAGCTTAGTGAGTTCCCTCGTCATACCACATACCATACAATCATATAATGAACAGCTAGGAGATACGGGCCTCACCCACACTCATGGAGATACGGGCCTCGCCCACACTCCGCTAGCTGGGAGATACGGGCCTCGCCCACACTCCACTATCTCTGAGATACGGGCCTCGCCCACACTCAGCTACTAAACCATAAGATACAAGTATATACAATCATATACTGAACAGCTAGGAGATACGGGCCTCTCCCACACTCATGGAGATACGGGCCTCGCCCACACTCCACTATCTCAGAGATACGAGCCTCGCCCACACTCAGCTACTATCACATATATCATAACACAAACATACTATCAAACATACATGGGGTGTCTGAACTACCCTTCGGTCCTAACAACCGAACTTAGGGACTATTCCCCTCCTACTACCACTATCACATATAACATATCATGCCAGCATATAAACATATCATCACATACTGTCAGACATATCTGGGGTGTCTGACCTACCCTTCGGTCCTAACAACCGAACTCTACTACTATCACATATAATATATCAGGTAGTAGCAAACCTAGATGATATCACAAAGACAATCATCTAACATACAACTCCTACTGGTGGGCCGGCATTGTGGCCGTAGACCCACCGCTACTGGAAGGTAACTCACCTCACACTGCTGAAGTCCCGAAGACATAATCCCACACTTGCTGAAGTCCCGCAGACTCGACCTCAGCTGCCGGCTGACAGATTCCCGAACTGTCAACACCAAAATAACACCCAATTAATAATTGGGTCCCAATATATAACCATAAGTACATTCTTTGGGTAATTACTACATTACGCCTAGCTTGGCTTATTCAAGCCCAAGGCCCAATCCATAGGCCCAAAGTCAATTAGGAATCAAAGCCCAACACATGGCCCAATTTTCCAAATTGGGCCCAAGCCTCTTACATGGGCCTTACCCTAGGCCCATTAAATTACTCTAGACCATTTGCTTGATCTTGGATAGTCCATTTAATAACCCAAATCATCAAGGTCCAATAGAAAGGCCCAATAGTAAACCCAAGTGAAATTAGGGTTTCACATAAAATGATGATTAGGGTTAAGTTTCCTACTTAACCCTTTAAGGACTTAATCCATTAAGGACTTAATCCATTAAGTCCATTATCGCTTAGATTAATCTTTGCCAAAGTTTGTTATTTAATATCTCAAGTTATTAAATAATTCTTGTGTGTCCCGATTAATTCCCCCAAATTAGGGTTTCATGGCATTAGGGTTTTCCAAACCCTAATTAGAGTTTCCAACCCAATACTAGTCCATTAATTAATTTGTTGGGTTTTTAGGTCAATTAGGGCTTTATTGGGCCTATTAAGCCCACTAGAATACCATTAAGCCCATTAGGGTTTTATTAGGGTCCATTGGAGTCCGTTAAGCTTCATTGGGCCCATTTGAGCTTCTTTAGGCCCATTAGGGTTTCAAGCATTCCCAAACGAGTCAACTCACAAGACAAGCACACTGCCACCCGACACGGCGGTCGGTGGCGGCAGCCACCACCCTAGGGTGGTGGTTTCTAATTTCTTTCCATTACTCCTTTAACAAATACAACATACAACATCGAATTCCAGTTAAACCCACACACACACACACACACTAATTAAACACACACATAGCCACCCTTGTGGTGGCCGGTGGTGGTAGATGGTGGCAGCCACCACCTCACGGTGGTGGTGGTGGTGGTTTCCTTGGTTTTCCAGCCACACGAAACTCGACCTTACATCACAAATAACACACACCAACACCCTATGCCTGGAACAGCAACACAACCACCCACCTGGTGGCGTTGGGCGACGACAGAACCATGGAGAGGTGGCAGCGGCGGTCTTGACGGCGGCAAGGAAACATTCACGGCGACAACAACAGCTTTGGGATGCTAGCCACCCTTGCTCGGACTCCCGGATGCAACCACCACTTGGTGGTGTATAACGGAGGCAGCAACAACTCGTAGCAATAGCCTAAGCACCGATTTGTGGCGGCGGTCTCGATGGTGTTATGGCTCCAACACGGTGGCAGTGGCCTGATACACAGCAAGAGAAAGACGGAGGAAGGGGCGGCAACGTGAGCGACGGCGTGGCAACGGGCAAGCAGCAGCAACGGCGACACAACACTCTCTGTCGGAAGTGAGACAATAACGACGGCCTCGCGGCTTCACCAGTGCTCTTCGTTGTCACCGACAGCAGGGGCACGACGATGGTTTAGGGTTTCGACAGTGGAGGAAGCGGCAGCTGGAGATGAGGGTGGCGGCAGGCGACTAGAAGTTATAAGGTGGCAGCTGGGTTTATCATTTAGGGTTTGGGTTTCTAATATACCTAACCGTATATATGAAGGCTGCATGAGGGGGGTAGCGGGTATAACCCGCATTCATCAAACTTCAGCCCATTTTAACCGTATCGGCCCCTCCCCACCAGAATTATTTCAAAGCCATCCCAGAATTTACCATTTAAACCTTGACCTCGAAAATCCTTTTCAAATCAAGTCCCATATATTACCAAACAGCCCCTGCCCTCATAATTCTTTACGGAACCCATCTAAAACTTACACTTTTAACCCCGGACTTCTAAAATTGTGACAATTAGCTCCATCATTTGATATATAATTATTTATTTTAGGGCTACTATTCATTCATTATTTCATTTATTTATTTAATAAATAAACTGGTGTTACACGGTCAGCGGTTTGCGATCACCGGGCTTGGGATGCAAGATGGCTTTAACAAATGAGAGAAAGTGGAGAAGTTCAGGTGTAGGAATAGCTGAAGTCAGACCTGCTATTTATAGGAAGGATTTTGGCCTCTCACATCGTGAGCCATATAGTCTCACATTGTGAGCCATGGCTGGTCACCCCGTAGACTTGCCATTTGCGTCCCTAGCTTCGGAAGGTGGCCATATGACTCCTCACGTCGTGAGATATCCTTGCTCGTGTCGTGAGCTTAGAACTTATCCCTTTGTAGCCTTGCCACGCACCTTCTAGGTCCGAAATGTGGCAATATGACTCCTCACGTCGTGAGTTTCTATGCTCATGGCGTGAGCTCAGTCGGATTAGGGTTTCTGACAGCTGAATCTTCGGAAGGTCGTAACTTTCACATACGAACTCCGTTTTTGACGTTCTTTATATCCACGCGTAGACAATTACGAGTACTACAACTCTATTTTAGACTCTAATAGCTAATTCTAAGTCTGTTTTAAATTCCTCTTATTATAGAGATTTATAGTGTTCGGTTTATCATAACTTATGCACACAAAGTCAGATTTAGACGTTCTCTATATTTTTGGAATCGTATGGACGTATACTTTGAGTTGTATCATAAAGAAAGTTGATATTTGTATTAGAAATTATAATGAACTACATATTACATTTATCACATTACTAGTTTTAACAAAATCACATTATATGATTAACATAATCACATTTGATTGTTATTGACCTATTTTGACTAGTGTTACATTTGGTCCCCGGCTTGGAAAGGAAATACCATGGTGGCAATGATAAAATAAGCAATGATTGGCTCTATGTGGTTTACAGCATTTAATCACGGAGAACCAACGTCATAGATCTGACCGAGGTCCTGTGGCAAGATTTTCAGAAGTTTGCAATGAAGAAAAAGCCTCAAGAAATTTATAGTCCGAGGTTCTAGGCTCTTACACTTCAGCAACTCTACCGAGAGAGACAAGAGCCAATTCTGATCAACACATAACCGAAAAAGGTATTTCTCTCCTTTAAGGATATAAACTCGTAGACTGCCTCAACACATGTTGGCCACTCTACCATCCGAGTCTCTTTTTTGAAATATCACTTAGAGACTTCGACTATGTATGACCCTACACAGTCTGCCCCAGTCTCTATTGAATAGCCCTCGGACGTGGTCAAACCAGTCTCGACTGGTGGCAAGAAAATGAAGGCAGCTAAACAAAAAAATATCCCACCAAAACAAAAACCAAAAAAGAGCCAAAGTCGATGTTTCCTCCCAAAATGAATCACTTAATGATATTCCGACTGACTCTGGTCGTCCGCTTACCCCCCAGGCCACTCTTTCGAAGTACACTTCGGAGCTTCAAAATCACAGGCACACACACACGGGGAGTCACCACATGATCCACCCACACCTTCCCAAAAAGGTGATGTCGGTGTTGAAAAGAGTTCCTTGCCCCCCTGGAGCACACTCACGATTCATCTCGGAAATCCCTCTTTTTTCCATACACGCACGATCAGAGGCCCCTGCCTTGGATCCTAAGCTTTCTAAAACTAGGGTTGTCCCTCCAACTCCAAAAGCTACAATTGGTCTGATACCTGGCTCGGGTAAAGGACGACCAGGTCCTAACGATGCAAATTGGATTGATTATGTCAACAGCGCTCACACAAGACATCCAGAGCTCAATTGTTCTCAAATTAAATCGACTCTCATCTCCATGAGAAATAAAGCCATTCAGAGCAACCTGACATTTATTCCTACCACAAATGATGTCACAGAACAAGATTTTGCATTAAGAGAAGCTCCCCAAACCACAATCATCTCGGACGATCCTCTGTAGTCTCCTCTTCATGATGCCTTACATCTTGACCCTAGCGAAGAACATTCCACTAAGTTCATGTTCGATGATGACAACACATCCATTGCCACTCCCATGCTCTTTTCTTTATTTCACTCTCTGTAATATCCCTCATTATCAAGACCTGTCTTGATTTCGGACTGACGCCATCTTCACTGAAACCTGTTGATGAAAAAATTCAAATAGATGACCAAGTCCATAACACTCTTGGAGGTGAAACAGAATAACCCTCCCAAAGAAAATCAAATAGAGAACAATCCTACGCCTTCTTAACCTCCACTCAATAAAGGTGGTGATAAAGACAAGTCTGAGAGTTCCACCTCGGACACTGGATCATCTGCCAGAAACCTTGTTGATCAATTCGCCTTGTTGGTACTCCAAGACAACATTGTTGTAGTTGTCTCCAAGTGGGAGTCACTAGACCAATCTGTGGTGAAGCTAGATTCCAAGATTGATGCCAAGGTCTCCGGCCTTGATACTAAGCTTGACATTATTCTCAAGTCTCTTTCCGAAGTGAAGAAACTTGGGCCCTTGGATGTTGAAAGGGATGAACAACTTGATCAGCTTATCTCCTTGCGGTTCAAGCATACTTTGGAAGAGGTTGAGCAAAAGTACAACTCTAGCCTGGATCACCATGTCGACGTCACCTCTACAATGCTCAAAATCCATGAAGACATGATCAGTTCCACAAACGAGATGATCAATCAAACCCTTTTCCGACATGAGAAGCAGATTCGGAGATTGGAAAAGGAAATCAAAAAGAAGGATGAACACAATCTCGTAATGCAGCAGGTCCTCATTAAACTTCTAAGAGTGTAGTGTTGTTGATTATGATGACAAATGCGGAATATGAAAGATCTAGTGAATCATCATATAAATCATGAACATATGGAGTAAATAAATATGGGTTTAAGCTCTCATTAGTTTTTGATAGAAAGAGTACAAATGGGTTTTCTAATTCTCTCTCTAAAACTAACACCCCAAAATGATCATTACAAGTTCTTATATAATGGGAGTCACTCACTTCACATTTATAGGAAAGACTCAACCCATTTACACATACAAGAGGGTAAGCCACATCCAAGCATGACTTTGCACCCTAACATTCTCCCCCTCAAAGTTAGGATTGGATGTCCTGGCTTTAATATCCAACGAGCTCACGCGATTAAGACCAAATTCCCCTCGAAATGATACTAGTCTTCAAATCCGCAAATGAATATCCAAAAAACCCGAGAAGCTTCGAATACCCACTTTTCATTGTCCCCCTTTTTATAATAAAAAATGATTATAAAACCCATTAAGGGTGAGAAGCACCCGAGGAATAATCTTCACATAAATCCCCCTTGATGTGTGCCAAAAATGAAACCTCGAAAAACTTGTATGGAAAAACAATCACGAAAAAGTCACAAAAAAATTTCAAATTTGTGAAATTTTTTGACTTTTGGGTAAAAGTTGGAAGAATTTCCAAAAACTAGGTAAAAACTGCCACTTTCATAATTATGTAGGGACTTGTTGCGCTAAAAACAACTTAAGATGCGAAATTCTACCCCATTTACGAAACTGGGCATAAAGTGTAACTTCGCATTAACTGCAGCGACTAAACTCGTAAAATTCTCCATTTCTTAGAATTATTAGCCCAATTTCGAAGTTGGGTAATTTCTGCCAACGTTTCGAAATTACAGGGGCTAAATGAGAAACTTCAGCCTTCTTCACAAAAAATTTACACCTTCGAATATGGGTCATTTCTGTCATTTCGTTAAAAGATAAGGGACCAAAATCGAAACTTGTTTGGTTTCTTCTTCATTTTGTTATACAAGGAATGAATCTTAATACTATACTTTTCTTTTTGTCTCAAGAATTTGTCAATGAAGTGGGTTTGTTCCTCAACAACGAAGCGTCTTCTTAATCAGTCAAGGAAAGTCGAAAACGAAGCCATTCGAACCCTGAATTATTTATGGATCATTCAAAGAACTGACCTTAACATAGATATAAAGACTTCGATTCTCCAATACTCAAATACTCAAGGCTTCGCTTTTAACAATCAGGCATCGACATCAAAACATCGACTCCAAAATCGAATCGATTCAACATCCTTCGCTTTTCAGTAACACAATCTCCAAACCAAGTGACTATCTTCTCATGTAGATTTCAACCGAATTGATAACAACCTTCGTTCTCAAGCCTTCCTGATCAAAATCGATATCAAGCATTTTCCTTTCTTTTAAATGCAATATCAGAAGCGACGAACCATCGGACTCAACGAATTCGAACACCAGTCGGAACTTTGAAAATCCTCATATGATCTCAAAATCATAGGCTTCGTTCTACAGATCTTCCCAAAACATCAAGCCTTTTACACCGAACCAAACTCGATCTGTCGATCATCACACAACAGACCCATTTCGATTTCCAGACTTCTCAAGCATTCCATTTGACTTTTAGGTTTGACCTCGATGAACACAGTCGACTCAATTGCGTTCGACTCCAATCAAACAAACATGTTCGATTTTAAACGACATCAAGTAATACTAGTTGACTTTTGATTTTCGATTCCAAATTTAAGCTTTCAATTCTCAAATCCAAATCAAATCAGTTGAACTCGACATTAACTCCAAGTCAATTCCAATCTCAAAATACTTTCGATTTCAATTCATCTATAACTCGCTCGACTCTAATTCAATAACAGTTGACACTTGACTCGAACAACAATATCAGTTTCAAATCATCATTCAATTCGATTTCAACTTTAAATCGTATAAAATCAAAATCATCGACCTTGGAAATCAAAATCAAGCTCCCAGTCGCAGAGTAACAAACACCAACCATCGATTATTAGAAACAATGAAAAGAAACCGAAAGAACGAGAATGAAAACGCAAGAATAATCCGATTATGAACTGATGAACAATCAGATAAAGAAACGATTGAGAATGGATCAGATGGTACAATCAGATAAAGCATGTGTACAAGGCAACTGACGAACAATGCTTTTAGAGAATCACACGACTTTTGGGCAGGCAATTCGTTAACGAGAAAGGTACCTGAAGCGACATCAGCTTCATCTTTAGCAGCTTCCAGTGTCATCTGGAATGCTCTTGCCTTTGGCTTTGGTGGAATGTTGGGTCTAGCTGCCTCCTTCTTCTTCGGGCAGTCCCTCGACATGTGTCCCTCCTCACCACAACCATAGCAAACTTTCTTAGTGTGGGTACATTCATTGGCATAGTGCCCTGGCTTTCCACAATTGTAGCATGTGTTCGCCACCTCACATCTTCCATGATGCTTCTTCTTACATTTGTCGCACCATTTCGCTTCACCTCCACTTCCCCTCGAACCAGACTTCGAGAACTTGTTTTTCTTGTTAGACCCTGAAGTTCCATCGAACTTCCTCTTTTCACCAACATCTATCCTTTCCAGACCCTTTTCCTTCTGCTGGGCCTCCACATTCTTAGCTGCACGAACAGCCGTTTTCAGAGTAGTTGCCATTTTAACTGTCGGACCAAAGTCGGCAGGCAGTCCATTAGCAAACCTCTCTATCTTGGAGAGTTCCGTTGGCACCAGGTACAGAAACAACTTCATTTTCTCAGTAAATGCAGTAGCATAGTCGTCTATGCTTATATTCCCCTTCTTCAAGTTTTGGAACTCATTTTTCAGATCAATCAGATCTATTTCTGAACAATACTGCACCCTTAGTTGCTCCAAGAACTCCTCCCATGACATTTTCATTGCTTCTCCTCGTGGCATAGTATCTGCCAACAACTTCCACCAACTCAAGACTCCCGTCTTCAGTTGTCTGACTGCAAAGACAGTCTTCTGTTTGTTGCTACAGTCGCAACTTTCAAATACCATCTCCATTTCGGAGATCCAATCCATTATCTCAACAGGCTTTGGGGTTCCAGAAAGACTTGGCGGCTTGGCGCCCAAGAAGTTCTTGTACATTCGCCCATCCTTGTTGTTTCTCCTTTCCGGATCGTTCCTTCGTTCTCCTTGAGTCCCAACTTGACTCATAATGCGACTATTGTTCCCTTCCTCCGATTGCTCGGGAATCAATTCGGGTTCCTCAATAGGTATGATAGGTTCATCCCTATTATTATGCAACATTTGTCGCGTCTCCTCCCTTTGTTCGGCTAGCATAGCCCGAATCATGGCTTGCACCGCAGCCATTGTTATTGGTTCTGGTGCTGCTGCTACAACAAGTATTTGCTCAATCACTGGCGGTTGATTCCTGTTTTCATCCGCGTTTCCAACGCCACTCCTTGTTCTCACCATTTTTGATCTACACACCGAATAAGGTGAAATTAGATCCTCATTCACGATAGATATTCAAATCATCCTTATTACTCCGAAACGTTTACATGTTAGTTCTAATAACGTAGGCATACGCTTAGAATCCTACACACATAAGGTTTCTAGATCCGGTCGGCAACAGACCGTAGATCCGAACAATTAATATCATATATGGCAACATATAACATTTAGCACATAAAAGCATTTAGGCAACTTTCCTAAAATAAACTAGTGCTCGTGTCTAAAATCCAACAGACACACAACTCACAATTTCCACTTAGCATTCTAAGTTTAAGTCTAGAAATCCTACAAATTCCTAGTTCGCTTAAACTAATGCTCTGATACCAACTGTGACATCCCCAAAATCACGGCCAGAAAAGACCGATTTCAGTTATGCATTTTAAATAATTTCATAGTAAATCCTTTTGATTTAAAAGAGTTGCGGAATTTGTTCCCAAAACAAAACATGATAAATAATATTTATCAAAGCATTTCATCAAGAGATGCATTTTCATTATATAGTCAAAACTCGGGATGTCATGTTGCAATACAGACCATAAAGCATAAACGATAACATTACAAGTCATTCAACAAATATATACATATACAGACTTGTAAAAAAACAACTTGATGATTCAACCATCTTATGCCCTCACGCCACTACCTGTAATACAAATAAAACAGAGTGGGTCAGGCTTGGGAGCCTGGTGAGCATATAGGGTTTTCAACCCACAATAAATAAGTTATATTTAATTTCACCAACCAATCACTATCCCGATTACCCATTCCCGTTATCCTCACTTTACGTCCCTAAAATAACATCTATCTCAAGGGACCTAATCTAGGATTTTCATCGGGACGGACATCACTGTTAAGGGGTTTCCTCAACGATAGATATCCTAAAGGCAACCATGAGGGGGATAGAGTACACCGGTGAACACATCGTTCACAACACCTACAGGTTATGAACCTGATAGCGTTCCACTGGACTGTCTAGAAAGAGTCCGTGGTCGTTATCCATACTCCGCTGAATAACTAGATCAACAACAATAACAACAACATCGAGGCCTCTCATCTGTTTATTACACACCAACTATCTACCCATGTTCTACCCAACATATTAGTAGATAAAATATATATTTTCATACATAGTTTAAAACTTGTATATCATTTTCATTCAATATATATTCCACATAATAGATGAGGCATACCCACATAACACGTATTTCACAGAAATCAATTCAGATCTATGAGATGGAAGATGGTGAACATACATTCACACACATAATGACAAATTCTACACATAACACGTATTTCGTATAAAATACTCCATAATCATGCGTTAGAAGAAAGTAACTACACACTCACACATATAAACAACAATATACTTAATACACTCGAACCATACTTGTATTATTATCGTGTTTATGAAAGGTAGTATACACTCACTTGATCAGAAGACGATCGGACAGCACTACGACTTGCAGAAGTAGTAATCCTCAGCAGATCTGGAAGATCTTCACAAAAATCGAACTTCTCGCGGGCAGAGCTTCGACTCGGGAACCGCACTTCTCGGGAACTTCGGGATCTCGGGACTTGCCTCGGGGCTCGAGAATAATACCGGGGCTTCGGGGTATTTCTGGCACGCAAAACGATGCAAAATGGGAGAAAGAAGAGAGAAAATGAACAAAACTCTCGGCTTCCCTCGCAAGCCTTTTATAGAGGCTGAGCCTCGCACGTACGCGGGGCATACAGGTCCGAAATCGTCACTGCGTTCGTCATCCGAAACCACTTGCTGCGAGTGTCGACATCTTCGGAGAACGCGGGGCATACTTTGGATCGGACCGCTGACTCCCCTTCGGATAATGCCGAAATTTCCAATTAAAAATAAATACAAATTAATTAATAAACTCCGGAAATTCATATCTTCTTCATACGAACTCCGTTCTCGCCTAACTTTTTATCGCTTCGATACCAACAACGAGACCTTCGATCCTCGTTTAGAATGCTTCGGCTAAAAACCGCTCGATCTCAAATCGAGTATTTCAGGTTGCATACCGCAAAGTCGAAACTTCGACAAATCATAACTTCCTCATACGAAGTCAGATTTGGGCGTTCTATATATATTCGGAAACCTCGTTTCAACTACTACAACATTATCCAAAGATATTAAGTTTATTTTACACTTAAATTTTGACGCTTATTTTTATTCTTAATTAATCAAACCACATAATTAAGCAATTAAGCACAAAACACATAATACTCAAATAATACACTCTTATTATTTCAAAACGGGTTACAAAGGTTAACATAGACTATTATATTGCTAAAAATGGCAAGCCCGGAAACACAGGCGTTACATCAACGATCATAACCAAATAATCATACGGCAAGTCCACCATCTTTGAGCAATCGATAAGATCTTGAGTTCTTCTAGAGAGATAAAAGTGATAATCAAAGATATCTATATAGAGAGAAAGTGATACAAAAAAGTATTCTAGAGAGAGAAAATCGAATTATTGATCAAATCAAGGAAAATTTCAATTTCTAGAATACAAAACACTCTCTGAACACGAAGATCAATAAGAACATAAAGAATCACCAAATCTAAAATATCATCATGGATCAATTCTTGATCAAATCAAGAACACCCGCTCTGATACCAATTATAGTGGTGTCGATTATGATGACAAATGCGGAATTTGAAAGATCTAGTGAATCATCATTCAAATCATGAACACATGCAGTAAATAAATATGGGCTTAAGCTCTCATTAGTTTTTGATAGAAAGAGTACAAATGGGTTTGCTATTTCTCTCTCTAAAACTAACACTCTAAAATGATCATTACAAGTTCTTACATAATGAGAGTCACTCACTTCCTATTTATAGGAAAGACTCAACCCATTTACACATACAAGAGGGTAAGCCACATCCAAGCATGACTTTGCACCCTAACACAGAGCTTGTTGGAACATAGTCGACATTCCGAACAACAAGTCAGACGAGATGCTCTTTATCCGTGACTCCTTATTTGATCACTTGAAAGCTCAAGCTCCCACAGCTGACACCTATGATGCCCTTTTAAATCAAATTAACCTGAGCTTCCAAAAGGTACTCAAAAGGCTCTCCGAAGTCAAAGAAACAACCAGAGTTGCCTCAAAAGTCGGGCCATCAGATGCAAGAGGGGGAGAACCAAGCCAGAAGGATCGTACCATTTCATGGAAACCTACCTTGGAGTTCAGACTTCGAGATAAGTCTGATGACGATGACATTTAGGTTCTGTCCATGGACCCTCCATTTAAAGAAGTTGATGAAGAAGTTGAGTATATCACCAATGTTGTAATTGGAATTCGAGCTCCTCAAAAATTTATGGCTAAATTTCTTTCAAAGGAAGAGAAAAGGATATGGTCCACTGTTACCTGGCCATTATCCTTGGCAGACATTCTTCAATGAAGCCATGAATTGGCTAGAGAAAAGACTAAGCTCACAATCGACGCATTCCGAGCCACCCAATCTATGTTTCCTCCTATCCCTTCTCCAAGAATAGTTCCCATTGATGATGGTTCTACTCTTCGGAAACCTAATGACATTTCGGAAGAGCCTTTGATTCCTCCTCCACCAGAGTTCACAATCATAAAAAAAAAATCAAAAAGTCATTTCTAACTTGAACAAACAACATTAAGATAAAGGGAAAAAGCCTATCTCGAAACCTCACAACCCTGAAAGGACATTCAAGATGTCTGAAGGATGGTCACAAGCCCAAATCGATCAGGCCCCTGAAGAGAGCATTCATATCCAAGCTCTAAAATATAATTCTAATCCGTTGTTGGGCATATTCCCACTTTTTCATGAAGGGATAATCCATGATCAAGACATTGTGCCATTCATGTATTATGATCCACCCATGCAAGATGCAGCCCAAATCGATCTCTCAGTTTCTCCCTTCGGAAGATATTACATCAAGTTTGCTCCACTTCAACTAGATGATGATCCTAAAACAATCATCAGAACTGAGAGAGAAAGATTGAAGACATTCTACTCAGTCAATGCACGACCTCAAAAGGAAGTGTGGTCTCGAAAGAGAATCACAAAAATTGTAGGGTTCAGACGAAAAGTTCAAAGGAAGTTTGACATGAACTTCATGTTGTACAGGTAATACATTGATCGGAAATTCTCGCTTCCCTTCCATTAATCCGCATTCAAGAACCATTCAAAATGCGTCAAACCCAAACCCTAGGTTCTTTAAAGAGGGTCTTGACCCATTAAGCCCTAAAACTCCTACAACAACGTCCCAAAACACAAATCTGATGTCTCAAGGTTGGCAAAACACATAAAGTTTCCAACTGTTACCTCCATGCATGATAGAACACACTCTAAGGCTCATTAAATGACTTAATAATGGTCTTATTGCATAAATAGGACATAAAGACCAATAAAGTTTGCAACTTTAAGCCAAGAGATATCATGAAGGGGTCAGATCTAACTTATCAACCCTTGAAATCCTCATCTTCTTGGACAACTCAACCAAAACCCCCAAAATCAAGCTTAAACTTCAAGTAAGGATATCTAGATGAATACATGACAAGGTGACAACTTTATACCTTAAAAATGTTGCCTTCGAAGAAGAGTTTCTGGATCTAAGGTTCTTCCTCCAAGCAAGACGCATCTCTCTTCCTAGCTCCATTCAAGAATCACAAAAAACAACTCTCTAAGCTCACCGCACACAAGCTTGCAAGAAGAAACACGAATCTAGAGTTTTCTTGACAGGGAGGCTGGTAAGGAGGCCAGCCAAAAGGGTTTAAGTCCTTTAAATAGGTTGCAACACCCTAAAATTAGGGTTTCATCATTAGCCGTCAACTCATCGATTTGGGTCTCCCCGACTCAATGAGTTGGATCCTTAAAAGTCGTGGACACAAAAGTCTCTACACGACGAGTTGGAGCTCCCCAACTCGTTGAGTTCCCACAAAATCCCCACAATCGAGAAATGAAATAATACTTGGACCAATCGTTACAATACATGTTGGTTGCAAAATCAAAGACTTACCTGACACAGATGGGTATAATCAACCCTTATTTTGTTAATCTAAAAATAACCAAAAAATAGGAACATAGTATGAAATACTATTTTAACGCCTTTTTCCCCTGTGAAATTGATTCCATTGTGCAAAAATGATGACATTTCAGTATACTAAAATACACGACATGGTAGAGTGTAAACCTTGGATACATAATCAGGGATGTATGTTATAACATATAGTTTAACTTATGTAATTTTCTTACGGTTGTTGTTTTTTACTTTTACATGTAAACTATTTGTATCGATACTGAAGTCGATGTTTATTATAACTCTATGAACGACTCAAACGATGGGAAAGATAGTTAAGTAAGTTATGAAGCATTTCTTATGATATAGAAAATATTATAAATCAATTACTTTCTGATACACTTTTGTCTCCTTGGTATTATATGATGTAGGTGGTAATTAAAAGCAATATACTTTGTGATAGCAATTTACTTTGTTAGGACATTTACGAAAATGAAAAATATAGGAATGAATTTGGGATGCAACAAGACAATAGCTTTGACATTTTTTGTAATATTTTCCTGTTTTGAACTTGATTTCATTTGATTGTGTTTTAATCAAATGCTATTCTTTCATTTGGTTGTCTTTTAATATATTGTTATTCTTTTATTCATTCATATGTAATATAATTTGATAGATTTGCCATTGTACCTTGCTAATATGGGAGAAAATGAAAGAAGGATGTTGTAGAAGACCGTAAAATCAATCTATTGTTTTTACAATTGCCAACATATCCACCGGATGAGTATAACACTAGTAAATATTAGTAATATAATTTAGAAGCCACATTATAGTATAAGATTCAAGGATAAGAGAAGCAACTTAGTTATATTATATAAGGGAAAAATCAATGGTTTGTATGTTAAGAAGTGTGGGACAAATAGGAACATCTTTTTTTCTAAATTACACATGAAATTGCCTTAATTTCCATATGATATGTATTAATTTTAATAATTATTATCTACACTTGCAGGATAAATGATGTAACCTTAGTTATCATGTGTCAAGCAGTGTTTGGCCAGCTCCCGAAAGCTCATCAGATAATAATTATAAGGAAAGTGAGCCTTGGTATGTATATTTTCTCATCATGAAAATTATGACATATTGTCATCGATTTTTTGGTGGATTCTTAGTTTCTTAATGTTGCTATTCTATTAGGTATCATGATATGATTCTTGAAGCACTTTCATCTCTGGAGAACCCAGATGGGATTGATATAAATTCATTTCATTCCTATATTGAGGTTTAATCTATAGATCAATAGTTTTGTTTTTTACATATGTTAAAGTAATTTATTGATTTTCTTTCTTGTTAATGTTCTTTCTTAACCATATAGTAGAGCATTAATGCAAGAAATCTCACAACAAATTCTAAAGATATAGATGCTTGAATGTTTCCTATTCCTTATAGTTATAGATTATGTCTTTGTGAACCTTTTATATGCTTATTCAAATAAGTAGATTGTTTGGTTTAAAAACTTTTGGTTAGTCTATTAATAAAAACAGATAAACGATGATATTTTTAGAATTAATTTCATTCTGTTTTCACATGTTGCAGCAAAAGTCTGATAAAAAGTTGTCAGAAATTTTTAGTACTTATTTGACAACAAAGCTCAGGAGAATGGCGACACATGAGAAAATTGAAAGGGTGAGTAGTTCTATTCATGAATCCTTACCATGCTTTTTAAATGTGTTCGGCTAATGATTTGGGAATCTATATTCATATGAGAATGTAAAGAACAATTTTGGACTGTTAGGTTTAAAATATCAATGATTATTATTGAATCTTTAGTATTTCAAACTTTCCAAAATTAAAAGTATTTAATTATGGATAAGAATTGATTGTGATTCTCATCATAATCATTAACTCGTTTGATCTGACGCTTTCAATCGTTCTTACCTTCAAATAATAGTTGTGATTCTTAAAACAATTTAACCCTCTCTTTTATATATATATATATATATATATATATATATATATATATATATATATATATATATATATATATATATATATATCTTTTTCATAGTCATGAAAAAAACTTGTTTGTGGCCATGTCTCTCTCTTTTCGTCTTGATTGATTTCATTTTCGAAAAAATATAAAATTTTCATAATTATTGTAAAACACCTTTTAATTTATATAAATAAATGGTAATTAAAATGATAACAATAAAAAAATAACCAAAAACAATTCTTATCTTTAAATATAATATACAACTATATACTATTAATATAAGTTACTAAGTTAATATCCTAACAAGTCCCAACAATGAAAAAAAAATAATTGGAAAGTGCAAGTTATATTAAAAGTTAATATGTTGTTGGAGGTTTTTTAATTTATTGAAACATTGAATGATTATATAATGTTTTTTATATGAATGATTAAAATTTTAATTTATCCATCAAAATGAACAAAGACCGACTTAAAAACAATATTTATGTCCTGAAAAAAAAATGATAAAAATTGAAAACACTCTAGGGCCTAATTTTCGGACGGTCAAGTTTGATCAATGTTGAACTATTTTGTCCATATCTACTCAAGATCTTCGATATCAATGGTAATCTTTACAGGATCAAACATGATGTGCCAGTGGATCATGAGAACAACAATGATGAGCAATTTTAACATGTGCTGAGATTAAGAGTTACATTTGATGACTTGAAGATTTTGGAACATGATGATATGTAGAAGACCTTCTTATTGTTATGTTTGAAATTCTAATTAGCGATTTACCTCTATCTCTTCATTGAATTGTTAATCTTTGGTATACTTTTAACATTCAAATTTTAAATTTGTTAAAAGATGTGTTGTTTTGGGATGTTTTACGTACACAATCTTACTGAAAATGGTTTTTAATGTTTTAAAATATTATTACGAACTTCCCATACAAGTGATGTATCATACAAGTAGAGGTACACCAAAATTGACAGGGTTTAATGCTCTTTAGCATTATAAATATGGTGGTTTTATATGGAACTATGCTCGTAGTCGAAGGATGAAAGAACATTGAAATCGAGATATTGCAGTTAATTTTGAGAGTGATTGATGATAACACAAAAGGAAAATGAGTATCTAAAGCTTTGATACAATATTATGATGGATATAAGATTGATTCAATAATCAACCGAGATGGCATAGCTTAGGTAAATACATGATTTGGTTTCAAAAGATCATGTTACAATCAATAATTATAACGAAAAACATAATTACACTTATCTATCTAGCAATGTTAAAATAGAAAAAAAAAATCTATATAGTATCCAACATGCACATAATATATTAACAACCTAAATGAAAGTATGTAGTCGAAAAAGTAAAAAATTCTAACTTGAAATTCAATAACAATTGATCGCTATTTTCTACAACATTAAATAATCACGAAAATTATTTATAATTATGTATATATATATATATATATATATAAAAAAAAAAAAAAAAAAAAAAAAAAAAAAAACTATTTAATTTGTATAGTGAATATCGTATATTATTTAACAGATTTTCTATTTAGTTATTCTATTTTTCAAAGAACTGGATTTTATCGCTACAAAAAACAAAAATAAATAAATAAATAAAAGCTAAAGTTCTAATAGAAAGATATTACATTTTAGAGTTTGTCATGTTAGGGTTGGATCTGCAAAACAATCAAACAATTTTATGATCTCTCCTAGTAAAAGCCCGGTCTAAGATAAAACCAAACCATAATAATTGAGTTTAGCTCTAATAATCTATTTTGTTTTTACTTTTTCTTTTGTTAAAACCCACTTGAAATTCAATTTTTTAAGAAAAAAATCCAGCTCATCATAGACATTTGAAAAATAGTTTGGTTCCTTTGTTACATTCTATTGTGTCAATGTTTTCTTAGTTTTTTCCTTTTTCTTTCTCACCGATCTTTTTTTAGATAAAACATGCTTTCTTAAATCCTATTTCTAAATTATTTATTTTGTCTGCGCCATAGAAATTAAACTGTCAACCATTTACAAATGATACAGCTGGAACAAAACTATTGGTTACAAAGTAAAAAATATATATAAATAAAATAGATAAAGATATTTTGTTTTTATTTTGGGCCGAAGGACCCACATTATATAAAAACCTACTTCACTTGGTCGTAGGGTTGTGAAAGTCGGCAGACATAAAACCGAACATCCTCGAACACTGTTCCCATTTACTCACAATCTGCACACATAGGGATTTTCGCTTCTCTCTCGATTCATATACACTAAATCCCTTCAGAAAACTCTGCCAATCAATCGAGTGAATGGGGACCCCAAGAAAGATGTGGACATTGGCGGAAGAATCGGCCCTCCTGGCTGGAGTAGCCAAGCACGGTGCTGGAAAATGGAAGACCATCCTCACCGATGAAGAATTTGCTCCTCGCCTAGTTAATCGATCCAATGTTGATCTCAAGGTTCATATCTCCTCATTCTTTCTAATGTACCATCTGTTCTTGCTTCAATCGTATGTTTGCAAGTTGACAACCTTGCATTTTGATTTATTGATTCGATTCTGCGATGTTTTCATGCAAATCGGTTTAATTTTTGATCCTTTGCATGCCTTCATGGTATATATATATATATATATATATATATATATATATATATATATATATATATATATATATATATATATATATATATATATATATATATATATATATATATGTGAAGACACACACGAAGAGGTTTCTAGGAAAAGCCATATAGTCGAATGTTGCGTTTTGGCTAACCTCAACACTCTTATAATTTTCCGATCTGGAGCTTCTAATATATAAAATGACCAGATCTATACTTATCGAGCTTAAAGTAATATAGACACAACAATGTTTGTGTAAATTTCGCAACATAAAAATTATTTGGTTTAATGTGTAAAATTTAGGGTTTCTCATTGGATATGTATGATGCAGATATCCAAGGTTCCAATGGATTGCATGATTCGTGGTCTTTAGCTCAAGTAGTATTAATTTATCTTTAAAACAAATAGTTGTGAATTTTATATATACCACTTACAAGAAAAAAGAAAGTTGTTTATTACGATTTGCATATAATTTTTAATGATATATTCTTTTGATACACTATTAAAAAAAAGGTGAAAGTTTACATCTGTCCATTCAAGTATTTTAAACTCTTAGATTAATGCATATATGTACTTGTTTCACTTTCAGATTTGAATATCTGAAGGGTTAATTTCTTCTTCATGTTATGTTTAGTTATGTATGTATATAATTATCTTTGATAAATTCAACGGGATGTTCATGTCTAATTAGCTGGAGAACAAAATCAATGGGACGTTCATCATTGATAGTCGTAGAGATCAATCTGAATATCTAAATATGTCGTTATATTCTCTAAAAGTTGATGAAAAATTGAGTTTACATCCATAAATACAGTTATTTATAACATGATATACAAAGCAAGTTTAGATCTACATCGACACTTACAATTAAGGTATTGCAATCATTGTTGAATTATGACGTTCTTGCCGTACACAAATCGAATAGGGTACAGACATGAATTGTGAATATTGAGGAGGAACATCTTTTTCCTAAATTACACATGAAATTGCCTTAATTTCCATATGATACGTATTAATTTTATTAATTATCATCTACACTTGCAGGATAAATGGCGTAACCTTAGCTATCATGTGCCGAGCAGTGCTTGGCCAGCTCCCGAAAGCTCATCAGATAATAACTATAAGGAAAGTGAGCCTTGGTACGTATATTTTCTCATCATGAAAATTATGACATATTGCCAACGATGTTTTGGTGGATTCTTAGTTTCTTAATGTTGCTATTCTATTAGGTACCATGATATGATTCTTCAAGCACTTTCATCTGTGGAGAACCCGGATGGACATGGGATTGATATAAATTCAATTCATTCTTATATTGAGGTTTAATCTATACATCAATAGTTTTCTTTTGTTTACATATGTTAAACTAATTTATTAATTTTCTTTCTTGTTTATGTTATTTCTTAACCATATAGTAGAGCATTAATGCAAGAAATCTCACAAATTATAAAGATATAGATGCTTGAATGTTTCTAATTCCTTATAGTTATAGAGTATGTCTTCATGAGCCTTTTATATGCTTATTCAAATAAGTAGATTGTTTGGAGTAAAAACTTTTGGTTAGTCTATTAATAAAAACAGATAAACAATGATATTTTTTAGAATTAATTTCATTCTATTTTCACATGTTGCAGCAAAAGTCTGATAAAAAGTTGCCAGAAGTTTTTAGTATCTATTTGACAACAAAGCTCAGGAGAATGGCGACACAAGGGAAAATTGAGAGGGTGAGTAGTTCTACTCATGAATCCATACCAAGCTTTTTAATTGTGTTAGGCTAATGATTTGGGAATCAATATTCATATGAGAATGTAAAGAACAATTTTGGAGCGTCAGGTTTAAAATATCATAGATTATTATTGAATCTTTAGTATTTTAAACTTTCCAAAATTAAAAGTATTTAATTATGGATAAGAATTGATTGTGATTCTCATCGAAACCATTAACTCGTTTGATCTGACGCTTTAAATCGTTCTTACCTTCAAATAATAGTTGTGATTCTCAAAACAACTTAACCCTCTCTATCTCTCTTTTATATATATATATATATATATATATATATATATATATATATATATATATATATATATATATATATATATATATATATATATAATAAATCTTTTTCATAGTCATGAAAAAAAACTTGTTTGTGGCAATGTCTCTCTCTTTTCATCTTGATTGATTTCATTTTCGAAAAAATATAAAATTTTCATAATTATTGTAAAACACCTTTTAATTAATATAAATAAATGGTGATTAAAATGATAATGGTAAAAAAATAACCAAAAACTATTTTTATCTTTAAATATAGTATACAACTATATACTTTTAATATAAGTTACTAACCTAACAAGTCCCAACAATGAAAAATGTTTATAGTTGGAAACTGTAAGTTATATTAAAAGTTAATATGTTGTTGGAGGTTTTTTAATTTATTGAAACATTATAATCTGTGAATGATCATATAATATTTTTTTTGTAGGAATGATTAAAATTTTAATTTATCCATCATAATGAACAAAGACGGACTTAAAAACAATAGTTATGTCCTGAAAAATTATGATAAAAATTGACAACACTTTAGGGCCTAATTTTCGGACGGTCAAGTTTGATCAATGTTGAACTATTTTGTCCATATCTACTCAAGATCTTCGATAACAATGGTACAAATAAATATGCAGAATGGTAATCTTTACAAGATCAAACATGATGTACCAGTGGATCATGAGAACAACACTGATGAGCAACAGGAAGTCAACAACAATTCTGAAGAAACAGAGGAAGATTTGGCATCGTATGCTGCCTATCAAGTTGCTGTGGCTGAAGACGCACAACGTAAAGCAATAGAAGCATGTAAAGAGGTAGATCGCTTGCAGAACCTTGTTGAAGAGAGTATGGCAATGCTAAAATTTGCTGAAGAGGCATATGAAATAGGTCAATTACATTATGTTGCCTTGATTATTAACTAATCTTCATATTTTCTCTTTCATAATATAACTATATATTTAATATTGCAGTTTTAAGAGACGGGTTTGTTCTGCTTCGTTGTGATTCTTATAGTGTGCATGAGTCAAGAAGTGTTTCATCGAACGATGATATTCCGAAAGAGGATTAGAAGATTTGGATCCATTAATTTTTTTTATATCCTTATAGTGTTGTGTGCATGGTTATTGGTTAGTCAAAATGTTGTTGTCTGTTGTGATGAAATTGTTGTGTGTTATGGTGAGTCAAAATATTGTTGTGTGTTATGGTGAGTCAAACCTATTTGTTTGTTGAAACTAAGTCATTCCGCCAAACTTTCGGGGTAGTATATGACTACATGTATGCATCCAAATCTATTTTATGTTGTATTTTGTGGTTTTATTTAGTTATATTTTCTTATAAGGGTAATTAAGTAACTTTAGCATGATAATGAAATTAAAATCCATTAATTCATGGAAATTACCATAAAAATCTCTTTGACCAACTATTTAACCCCAGCCTCCATATCATACGTATTCTATTTCTGCCAACTCCCATTTTCTTATTGATGAATGAACATCGTCTGATCAAAAAAGGTAGTCGAAACCTCTTGCTGCAAATTTGTTTTCACATTTCGTTGATTAAGAAGACTGTAATATTTAATATCTATCGCTCCTACCGATTTGTACACATGGTACTGACCAGACAAAATGAAGATGTTATTATCGGCGACTCCATCTCCAATCGAAGCTAGCTTCTATCTCCAATCAACTCAATTACATAACAAAATAGCCACGTTCTTTGAGTTTAATTTACCAAACTTGCAATTCCATTCCATAGAAAACAGATTTTTTTCTTCTTTTTTTCCAACTAGCTAATTTCTACAACTTCAGCTTTTAGTTTTAGATTTTTATAATGGTGTTGAAATATCTTGTTGTTCATATGAATTTGATGTTGATGGTTCTAAATTGGAATTTTTTTTCATTCATGATTCATTGAAAATGTGGTGATTTAGGGAGCGCCCTTAAAGTGTTTGATAAAATGTCAAAGAGAAATATGGCAGTCTCAGATTATATTCATGGTTAGTGATGGAATGTTTATTGTTGTGCATCTCATCTTCAAAGGTAAACAAAATCAAAACAGAGAATTATGTTATTCTATCATACTTTAAATTTAGAATTCCTCTCATTTTTCTTTCAATATTGAAAGAGAGGAAATCATTTTTCGAATATGAAATATATCAGGTGCTGGTTGGACGATTAGAGTTGGTGTTTGCATTTTGAAGGTATAGTTTCTAGAGAACATTTTGGCCCTGCTCTAGCATTTTCTTTCTGTATTTTAAAATGGGTTTATTTTTGTGAAATTTAAATGCATTCTATAGTGTATTCCCTTTAAGATAATTAAGCTAATTCTGTGAGAATGTTTTTTTTTCCTCATCATTAGGTGTTTATTCTTATCTACAATTGTTTCGTTCTTTAAGAATACATATTTCATTCTTTAAGAATATTTTGTATCTAATGTATTCTTCTATTTGAATAATGTGTAGAGAGTATTATAATCTTGGAGAATCACATAAGAATAATTATGCCAGAATTGTATTTCCGGTATAATCACATAAGAATGATTATGGTAGAATCACATAAGAATTATTTTGCAAGCGTTGTATTGCAATTGGCTGATATTTTAACATGAATTTTGTTTCTTATGTTTTTCAGATGTTTCAAGTTTTACCTAGGGATCACTTACCATCCTCGAGTTTATCTCCTTTTGCAGCTCCATGAATTTTGTTTCTTATGTTTATTTTAAACTATTAAACTCCGTCTTGTATAAAATTTGTATTCAATTAAAATTATTGGTTTTGATAATATGTGTTTATAATATTATGTTCATAGTTGTATACCATTCTGACAGAATTACAGAACATCATTCTAATAAAATAAGATTCTGATCGAATAAAATCGATTTATCCTTACAAATTACGTTTGAATTTGAATTAATTTGAAAAAAATCATATTTTTTAAATCAAAATCATTAATTATCCCATGAATCTCGATTTTTCCTTTTTTAAATTTGTCTCAATTGACTAAAATGCCCTTATGCTGAAATTTGTGTGATTATATGGTACATGTTACCCTATTGTAATATCATAGACCCTCAGATCATGACTTTTGATTCTGTTTCATCTGGTGGTCCATATCTGTGCATTCTGGCACACAATAGTTAGTAAGAACAAAATAACCTAGACCTATATATATATATATATATATATATATATATATATATATATATATATATATATATAAGATCGTGAAGTATTTTTAGATTAGAAATTTTCGTTTTAATCTTGGGATCATTGTTAGTACAATTGTTAAGGCAAAGGAAATAATTTCATATCAGTGAGTTGTTAATGATTTTAGTGTCATCACTTATCAATACATTCAGTGTTAAAAGGATTTTATTCGAGACCGGATGAGTTCCATTTGGTTATATTCTGAAGTAGGAGCTTTCGAGTGCAGACTAAATAGCTAAAAGGGATCAAGAACACAGGGGCCCAACGGCAGCTCCCATGGTGGGGTTTCAAGGGGCATCGCCTTATGGGGGTCTAGGAGCAAAACCCCTATAGGGGTCCAAAGGACAGAGCCCTAGCAGGGCTCTTTCCTGAAAAATACCATATATAAAAAATGGTCCCAACCAAATTTTCTAGCCAAAAACCCAATGTTAGTGTCGATTACAAAAGTGGGTATGTCGTTTTCCTTCCTAGCCATCATCTTCTACATATAAACGAAGACTTGAATGTTGCAGAAGATATATACATACGAGAATCCTAGTTCTCATCCATCATATATATATATATATATATATATATATATATATATATATATATATATATATATATATATATATATATTCGATGGGTCCAACTTCAATGATTGGATCCGCAACATTCGCATGGTCACCCGTTACGAGGACAAAGAGTATGTTCTCGATAAGGAGCTAAAAGAGGTCAATGTGAACACTACCACTCCTAAAGAAATCGTTGCTTACGAGACTCATGAGCGAGATGCTACGAAGGTTGATTGCGTCATGCTCGCAACGATGAATGCGGAACTCCAAAAGTCCTACGAGGACTATTATCCCTACGAGATGCACCAAGATTTGATGGAAAGGTACCATCAAAGTGCTAGGCAGGAACGGTATGAGATCATCACTGCGATGATCACTACCAAAATAAAGGATGGAGAGTCCATCATGGCCCACTTGGAGAAAATGCAGAGATACATGGACCCCTTGCTGAAGTTAAATGTTAACTTCGATGAGGAGCTAACCATAGATATTATTCTACACTCGTTACCTCCTTACTACGACTAGTTTCGTATGACCTACCACATGAACAAGGAGTAGGTCACTCTAAGTAAGCTTCAAGGCCTGCTAAGGACTGTTGAGAGTAGTCTAGAAGGCAAATATATTGCATCTACTCCTACTACTATTGCCCTTGTCTTGGAGATTGGGCAAGGAAAGGGAAAGAAGATGAAGACTCCTTCTAAGAGCCACAAGGGAAAGTCTTACAATGGTACCTCTTCTAGTGGAACCAAATCTGGTTCTGCTACTCCCTCTTCCAACCCGAAGGAAGCAGAGTGGTACTACTGCCACGAGAAAGGGCATTCGAAACGAAGCTGCCCGAAGTACCTGAAGGACATCAAGGATGGGAAGATAAAGCCATCCTTCACAGGTATTTATACTATTCAATCTAATAACTCATCCCATGCTATATCTTGGGTCCTCAATAAAGGATGTGGTTTTCACATTTGTTTTGATTTGCAGGGTCTAATAAGAAGTGAGGATGTGGAGCATGGGAAGATAAACTTGATCATGGAGAATAGGAAAGCGTCGCCTGTCACCAATATTGGATTTTACTCTTTAGTGCTTAGTAGTAGGTTAGGTATAGATTTGAATAATTGTTGTTATTTGTTAGAAATGACACAAAACATTATTTCTTTTCATGGTTTGTATAAACAAGGTTTTAGATTTTCGATTAATAA
This sequence comes from Lactuca serriola, assembly GCF_051521515.1. Classification (NCBI taxonomy): domain Eukaryota; kingdom Viridiplantae; phylum Streptophyta; class Magnoliopsida; order Asterales; family Asteraceae; genus Lactuca; species Lactuca serriola. The sequence continues at coordinate 163,726,552 of NC_136411.1, read as the reverse complement.
TGAAAAATGGTTATATTAATGCTTTCTTGAATGGTACTTTCTATTTTGAAGCATTGCCTTGTAATGGAATATATGAAATTGTGATGGTTGTAGGCAAATTAGGAAATGATGTGTTACATATTGATTCTTCCAATGGTTTGGATAAAGCATGCTTGTGGCATTGTCATCTTGGACATGTCAACAAGAAGCGCATAGCCCAATTCCAAAAGGATGGAGTGTTGGAGTCATTCGACCTTAGGGACGATGACACGTGCGAGTCTTGTTTACTTGGAAAGATGACCAAAGTCACCCTTCACTGGCACTTGTGAAAGGGGTGAGGTTTTATTGGATCTCATACATACCGATGTATGTGGGCCCTTTAGATCCACCACAAGGGATACGAACCACTTCTATGTGACTTTCACCGATGATTATAGCAAATATGGGTATATCTACTTAATCAAGCACAAATCAGAAACCTTTGAAAAGTTCACAGAGTTCAAGAAAGAAGTGGAAAATCAGTTGGGCAGGAAAATTAAGATGCTCCGATCCGATCGAGGAGGTGAGTACCTTAGTATGGAATTCCATGACTACCTCAAGTAATGCAGAATTGTTTCGCAATTGACGCCACCTAGGACACCGCAGTTGAATAGTGTGGCTGAGCGGCGCAATCGAACCTTGTTGGATATGGTCCGTTCCATGATGAGTCGAGCTTCGTTACCTATCTCATATTTGGGGTATGCCTTAGAGACTGCCGCCCATATCCTTAATCTAGTCTCGACTAAGAAGGTTGCCAAAACACCTTACGAGATGTGGACAGAGAAAGCTCCCTCGTTTGCACATATCAAGGTTTGGGGTTGCGAGGCTTTCGTAAGACAAGAGACTCACGACAAGCTTGAACCTTGTAATGAGCGGTTTATTTTCATCGGCTATCCATAGAAGTCCTTTAGATATCTCTTCTATAGACCGAGTGACAATGTTGTCTTCATTGCGAGGAATGGGGTTTTCCGAGAGCGAGAACTCATTTGCCGAAAGGGCAGTGGGAGGAAAATTGATCTTGAAGAGCTTCAAGAATCAATCGATGAAGGAACCTCTAACACTGGCTCTCAACCCGAGGAGGAAACTCATGTTGAACCGATTGACGAGTCCTTACCTCTTAGACGTTCTAGTAGAGTTAGTGTTCCACCTGTATTATATGGTTTCTATATAACTGTTGAGGGTGATACATTTACTAGTGATAGTACACTGATAAATTTGGATGAACCTAACACCTACAAGGAAGCCATGGCAGGCCCGGAGTCTACAAAATGGAAAGAGGCTATGGACAGCGAGATTCAGTCCATGTATGACAATGAAGTTTGGAACTTGGTTGACAATGTACCGGATCGTAAGACAATCGGGTGCAAGTGGATCTTCAAGAAGAAGACCGACATGGATGGGAAAGTACACACGTATAAGGAGCGATTGGTTGTGAAGGGCTTTACTCAAAATCCCAAAGTTGACTATGATGAGACCTTCTCACCAGTTAAGAAGATTAAATATATAAGGTTTATGCTAGCCATAGCTGCGTTTCATGATTATGAAATATGGAAGATGGATGTCAAAACCACTTTCCTTAATGGGAAGTTGGCTGAGGATGTTTACATGAGTCAGCCAGAGGGTATTTTCAATGCAGAGCACTCTAATAAAGTTTGTAAGCTTGAGAAATCCATTTATGGATTGAAACAAGTGTCTTGCAGATGGAATCTTTGTTTCGATGAGAAAGTCAAAGAGTTTGGTTTCTCAAGAAGCGAGGATGAATCATGTGTATATGTCAAAGCAAGTAGGAGTATAGTTAGCTTTATCGTTTTGTATGTGGACGACATACTTCTCATAGGAAACGACGACCCAACCTTGAAGGAGGTTAAGTCCTGGCTTGGGAAGTGTTTCTCTATGAAGGACCTCGGAGAAGCTACTTATATTCTTGGGATAAGGATTTTGAGAAATAAGTGTAGCACCTGGTTCCTGGTACGTAAATTTCATTTGAGCTCTTTTTCATTTTAAGCCTTGGACTCGGCGAGTTGTAGGTCCGACTCGCCGAGTAGAGACGGGACCCGGGACACGTTTAAGTTGGCGACTCGGCGAGTCCATATCCTGGACTCGGCAAGTCACCGCTGTTTGAGGAAACCCTAAGTTTCAGGGGTTTGCACCCTATTTAAGCCCTCATTCCGCCCCAAGCCAGCCCCCATTCACCCTCAGAGCCCTAACCCTCGTTCAAAGCTTTATTCCTTGAGAGTTTGAAGCATTCTTAGTGTGTTTTGAAGTTTTAGAGAAGGGAGAAGAGTGGATCAAGAAGAGGAAGAGGAGGTCATCCATCTTTGAGCAATCTCAGTGTTTTCCTTGAGGTAAAACTTGATTTTCCCCTCTGATTTCGTGCTTATTGTTCCTTATAACTCCATTTAAGTCCTTCTTGAGCCATTTCCAAGCTTGTGTATGTTTAAGGATTCGTAATAAGCTGAGTAACCTCTAGATCTAGGTGGGATTGAGCTCTAGGAGCTTGGATCTACTGCCTTTATGGACCCATATTGCATGAAAACCCTAGATCTACTCTTTTTGTGCATTTTGAGCCCTAAAACCCTCATCGGTGAATATCTACACGTAAAGTTGGAAACTTTACGTGTTATTCATGCTCTAGGAACCCAGATCTATGGATAGCATAAGTTGGATTCAAGCAGAATCGCGTGTGTAGTAGTTGCATGAGGCCGACTCGGCGAGTCGAGTCGTGAGTCCCCGAGTTTTCCCTTTTCGTGTTTGCTGAGTGGGAGTAGTGAGTCACGGGGTGTGACTCAGTGAGTTGGAAGCCGAACTCGTCCATGAAGGAACTCAGCGAGTCAATGCCCTGAATCGGCGAGTTCAAGGCAATCTTCTTAGATCAAGAACAGACTCGGCGAGCTGTTCATACAACTCGGCGAGTCTCAGCATAAGTGTTCGTTGGATGAAGATGAACTCGGCGAGTTGTTCATACAACTCGGCGAGTAGGATGAAGGACTTGAACATCAGTTTAGAAGGAGAACTCGTCGAGTCAACGCCTAACTCGACGAGTAGAGACGAGATTCAGGACAATCGATTGGATAGGGACTCAGCGAGTTGGAGAGCCAACTCGGCGAGTCGGGTCAACTGAAAGTTGACTTTGACCTTGACTTATGACATGATCAGGGGTAAAATGGTCATTTTACCCAAAGGACTATTATCAGTAATTGATTGAGTATGTTGTGGGAATTGCAGCCGGAGGATTTCCGGAGCAGCAGCAGCAGCAGCAGTAGGCAATCAGTTCCCAATTAGATCAGCAGCTACTTCGAGGTAAGTTACCTTCCAGTAGCGGTGGGTCTAAGGCCACAATGTCGGCCCACCAGTAGGAGACGTATGATAGATGATTGTCTCTATGATATCATCTAGGTTTGCTACTACCTGATATGTTAAATGCTAGGATGATATGTTATATGTGACAGTAGTAGAGTTCGGTTGTTAGGACCGGAGGGTAGTCAGACACCCCAGATACGTCTGACAGTATGTAATGTTATGTTTATATGCTAGCATGATCTGTTATATGAGTTAGAGGTAGTAGGAGGGGAGCAGTCCCCGAGTTCGGTTGTTAGGACCGAAGGATAGTTCAGACACCCCAGATATGTCTGATAATATGTTATGTTATGATATGTGATAGTAGTAGTAGTAGTAGGGGGTGAAATAGTCCCCGAGGTTTGGTCGTTAGGACCGAAGGGTAGTCAGCACCCCAGAATAGCTTGACACGGGTAGACGGCACCCCAGAATGGCCGCACGGGTAGACGGCACCCCAGAATGGCCGCACGGGTAGTCGGCACCCCAGAATGGCCGTACCGGGTAGTCAGGCACCCCAGAATAGCCTGGCAGTATGTATGATATGTGTTGTATGGTATGTGGTACGATGGGGGAACTCACTAAGCTTTGTGCTTACGTTTTTCAGTTGTTGTTTCAGGTACCTCTTCAGCTAGGGGAAAGGAGCCGGCGCGGTAGCGGCATATCACACACACTCTTGTTTCCGCAGTTATGAGTTTATTCTGGGATTGATACTCTGATATTTTGGTTGTTTAAATGTTGTGGATGTCAAATTTGGTTTTCGATGTGAAATGGTTTAGTTAAACAATGTTTTAATTATTAATGTTTTCTAAGTAATGTTTTAAAAACGAAATTTTTGGACGTGAAAATTAGGTCGTTACAATAGGAGTAAGAGACTAATACGACTTAGTCAAAGTACTTACTTAGACAAAATGTTAAAACATTTTAGCGTGGAAAATTCCAAGAAAGGGGAGTTACCAATCCAAAGCAATACCAAGTTGAGTAAGACTTAAAGCCCAAGTACCGATTCCGAGATAGCAGAGATGAGCAGAGTACCTTATGCTTGTGCAGTTAGCTCAATCATGTATAATATGACATGTACTCGCCCTGATGTGGTCTTTACTTTGAGCATGGTCAGCAGATATCAAGGGAACCCTGGTAGAGCACATTGGACCGCAGTAAAGAATATTCTCAAGTACCTTCGAAGGACTAATGAATGGTTTGTTATCCTTGGTGGGAGTGATGACTTGAAATGGTGAGCGTATAGTGACGCTAGTTTTCAGACTGGCCGGGATAATTTCCGCTCGCAGTCGGGTTGGGTCTTTACCCTGAATGGAGGAGCAGTGACTTGGAAAAGTTCCAAGCAGGATATCGTAGCTTATTTAACGTGCGAATCAGAGTACATACCAGCGAGCGAAGCGTCAAAGGGGGCAATATGGCTAAAGAACTTCATCGGAAACTTTGGAGTTGTACCGGCCATAAAGGAGCCTATGGAGATTTTCTGCGATAACGAAGGTGCGGTTGTCTTGACCAAGGAACCGAGGGATCATGGCAGATCCAGACATATCGACATAAAATATCATTTCATTAAACATTAGGTAGAAGAGGGACTCCTCGTGGTAAAGAGGGTATCGTTAGAAGAGAACCCATCAGACCCCCTTATGAAGGGACTGAGTAGGGTTAAGCACTTGTAGCACGCTAGGAGCATCGGGTTGAAGGACGATATTAGTTTTAGTAATTAGATAGCCTTAGAAACTTGTAATAGATAAATTGTAATTGACATTTTGATGATTAAATAAAGGTGTTTTATTTATAAGTAATGTTATTGTCTTATGTCAATTATTTACTATTGTTTCACTTTGCATGTTTTGACTTCCTAAATAATAAGATTATTTAAACCATCCACAGTCGATCATACGCAAGAAGTAAGTATGAAAGAAGACTGTCATGAAATGGCTTGTAGATTGTCTAAGTGTTTAGACATAGCAAATGTTTGCTGCAACGTTCATGAGTGCTCTTGAAATATGATTTGAGTATTGGATTAAACCCACACTCACATGAATTACTTCATGGAATTTAATCACGAGTGACTGTGAGATGATAATATCATATAGTCTTTTAACGTAGATATATGAGTTGTTGTTTACGAGTCAGTTATGCATTGATAGTGCATAAACGCATCAGTAACTTAATGTTATAAAACGCATTGTTATGTACGATTTGATGAATAAATAGTACAAGCATATAAGTCGAAGTTTATCTGTTCCTTTTATCCTACGAGAAACAAACTGATGGACAATAAGTATGACTATGTTCAATTAAGTTCTATGTCAAATGAATCAGAGATCGAGAAACAAACTGATGGACAATAAGTATGACTATGTTCCATGTAATTGTCCACACGATATCTTGAAAACGGAGGACTATACAATCCCTTATCTAAAGGACGTGTCAGAGTTCGATAGCGGTTTTTGAGAGCTACGATTGCTAATCGATCTTGAAGTCGTACTTGCATTTATAGTTATTAGACTTATCCAAGTGGGAGACTGTTGGATTAGTGTCTAAGCTCATAACTATATTTGGTATGTACTTGACCCAGTTGTAGCATGGTCCTTTTGGGTTGCCTTCACCGAAGCAACTTGACTGGATGAATAATGGAGAAAGAGGTTATTATGGTTTATTAATATATTATATGAATAATATATTAAAGGAGAAATTATAATATTTACTTAACATTGGTCAAGAATTAATTTAGAATTAATTTTATGGTCAAAAGAGGTTAATTGAATTAAGGGGACTGAACTTGTAATTATTGCATAATTGCAAAGTGGGCTGAGGAAACCCTAAAGATAGGGAGTGGACGAAATCCATATGGATAGCCCATAAGATTTCATCCAAGGGCTTGTTTCTGGAATGTTCTTGTGAGCTGCTTAGAGCCAAAGCAACCGGATGAGGACTTTGACTGAAACCCTAATTCCTCACCTATATAAAGGAACTTAGGCTTCACAATTTTGGCTACCACTTGAACTCTAGAGATCATAGAGCCAATTTTGAACCTTCCTTCTCTCTCCAAGATCATCCAATTGCTTTGGTGTTTGTGATTCATTAGAGGCATCGCATTTGAGGTGATAGGTTTCTCAAAATCTCAAGATCTTCAAGCTACAATCAAAGGTATTATCTTTGTTGGTGATTTGTTATCATCAATGTTATTTAAGTGTAATGGGATTACTTTGTTGACTAAAAAAATGATCTTGATAAATATTAAACAAGTAAGGAAGGTGTGGAGTACACACTTGTTTAAGTTTGATCAAGTATCAAAGTACACTGTCATTTAAGGGCGAAACCCCTGAACGAATGGGGGTCCGGGGGCAGCGCCCCTGGGAACGGGGTCCAAGGGGCGGCAGCCCCTGGCGGGGTCCAAGGGGCAGAGCCCCTGGCTGGGATCGAAAATCCAAATTTTGAATATTTGACCCGGTTTTAACTTTGCATTAATCCTTATACCAAACCCGGATTTATAACAGTTTTGACTGTTGAGAAAACTGTTATATGACAATTTTGACAGTTTTTCAGACAAGGAATGTATATAACCAATTTTTAGTCAGTTTTCTGGTACTCACGAAAATTACACCATCTCATTCTCTCTTTCTTTCTCTTTGATTTTATCTGAGTCTTATCGAATTGAGGATTTGGGAGTACCACCCAAATACTTCGATTTGAAAGTGATTATCACGATTCTCAGATTTCCAAGTGCCACTAAACCATATTTCTAACAATCTTAACTCTTCATTAGATGTAGATTTTGATTTTTATTGTATGCTAGATTAGGGTTTGCAAGCCTTGGATAATTATTGCATGTACAACTAGAAAAACTAGATCCAAGCATTAGGGTTTGCATGTACAACATAGGATTGATGTATTGCTCATAACCCATCAGATTTGTCGTTTCAGCTCAGGTTTTCCTTAGATTTGTCCATTTCTAGCACTATTTGGTTCAGATCCATTTGTTTTTTTGCCAAGATCTGTTCAGATCGATTTGGTTCTTGAAAAGATCTTTTCAGATCTATTTAACCATCATTTAGATCTCAAGATCTACTCCGTTTTCAATTCAAATCTCTAGATCTATTTTCATTTTCAAGTTCAGATATGTAGATCTGCTTTCGTCTTGAAGCTCAGATCTCAAGATATGTTGAGTTTTTATCTCATGTGAACATTTATGAAGCTTGCAAAGACATTTTCGAACTATCAACGTTTTTAGCTCAAATTTCCAAATCTGTATGTTTTTGTTCACATAATCATCTCTCAAATTTAAAAACACCAACTCATACCCATTTTTACTTATATTTTCAGGGAGAAAAGAGGTTCATAGGAGCTTTTCTCCATATTTGTCAATATTTTCGTGTTTTATCTAAGCAACTTGAGAGTTGAAGAACTTTTTGATAAATATTTATTTCATTTTCAGTTCATGTTATAAAGAAATCATGTTCAGTTTATGATTCTCTTTGCAAAACTATGTTGAAGTTGTTTATTTAGTGTTTCCTTCAAAGCTTAAAGAAGGAAAACGAATTTTTTCAAATCTGTTGTCTTGTTTAAATTTTGATGGCTTGTTGAGCAAGCTAAAAGGAAAAGAAGATTTTATGGGGAGAAAACATTTTTAGACCTGTTTTTTGTTTATATTTTAGGGGGGTTTTCAGTAAGTTGAGAAGAAAAATGGTCCCTATGAGTTTTATCCCACCTCTTGTTCATACATTATCATAAAACTCTTTTCTAGCTGTGCATTTTCATGTACTTTCTTACCTATTGCAATAGTTATTTATACATACAGCTATATGGCTTGTACATTATACAAAACCTTTAAAAAAAAGAGGTTTCCATGGGTCTCCATCCCACCTTCGGTTTATATATTTTCAGAAAATTACATTTAGTTTATGATTTCTTATATACAACTTCACTCTAGTTATTTAGAAGACGGGAGAAAGAAATTAATTTTTACAAATTTTTATGTTATCAAAAATCAATTGTAGCTGAGGTCTTTCATAGGCAATACCATTTCTTGAAACATTCCTGCTATAAGCAATGTTATATTGCTTGTACATCACTGATGTTGGTGGCATTAAACAACCTCATCTTCTGCTTTGTTTGAAGATTTCACAAGTTCTCCAAAGAATCATATTTTTATTTACCCGTCAAAGTAATTCATTTACAACCTCAAAGTTTTACCATAACCACTATTACAGTTTACTATTTCTTTAATATATATATATATATATATATATATATATATATATATATATATATATATATATATATATATATATATATATATATATATATATATATATATATATATATATATATATATATATATAGTTTTTCATCCAACAAAAAAAGGGGGGGAGATGGTTAGTACCACAATCTGCATGCTATCTATAAAGCAAAATCAGTGTGAGCGTGCTACGTCTCTTGAAAAACCCCACATGGCACAAAAGACAAAATGAAAGGTGGTCCCCACCAGGGCATCTCTCTTCTCAGTTGGCCGCTCGGGTCTCCACCGGTCGAACCAGCTGCTGAATTGCGATCTCATCCCATCGCCGGCCGCAACCTCCGACAACGGCTCCTTCCCTCGTCATCGGCAGTGGTGGCTGACTTTCATTTGCCTCAATTCGCTAGCAACCTAACTGCTGGCCACCACCGACGTAGAAAGCTTCGCTCCAACATCGAAAATCACCGCAACCACTGGTGGCTCTGACTGTTCCAATCGCCATCCCTAGACCACCGGTCGGAACCCAAAGCACCACCTGCTGACCTCCTACAGCTGTGCAACTAGGTCTGAAACGCCGATTACCTTTGGCATCACCGGACCACTCGCAGCCAGCAGACATCTTCAAGATCTAATGTCGTTGGTCCAGTCGCTCTCCCGCCAAGCTATCCGCCGACCCAATACGACAAGTCAAAAACAACTGCAATCGGTAGTAGTCGCTCCACCAGCAACCATATCCTGTCGACCTTCCTGTAATACCAGCACCACCGTACACCGCTACCTCCGATAAAGCGTCTCCAATCGCTCCCAACCTTCACCAATCGCTCCAAGTTAGCCTACAGCCTCCGTTACCTCCTCCGACCAGTCGGAGACACAATACCAGCGAACCACTTGTGGAACACCAAAAACAGCAGCTAAGGCGTCAAAGTCACTACCACCCGATTACCTTAAAGCAACGACGAAACACATCGATGTCGCCGGCAAGATCGATGCTCCGATACCCTCTACAGCCGACGGCGACACCCATAGAGAAACCCGGGACCGTTCGTCGTCTACCCAATTGATACAAGTCCACAGTCGTGACTTTTATAGTTTCCAAAGTCATGAACTTGCTGAAAAATATCCTATTTCCTTTCAAAATCGACAAGAGAAATTTTGGGGCCCACATGTGGTAGGCCGGAGCCTTAATACATATCATAAAAAAATGATACTCCCTCCGTCCCAATATTATTGTTTACAGACAAAAAACATACAGATTAAGAAAACATTAATAACCACTAACTTTATACAATAAAATGACAATTTTGTTCTTACTTTGCATTTAATGTTCCATTAAATGCTTAGTTGGTTAAGTAATAATGAGGGGGTATATTGGTAAAAATGCTATTTATTTTTAGAAATGGACTATTATTTTGGGACAAATCAAAAAGGAAAGATGGACTATAATATTGGGACGGAGGGAGTAATACAGAAAGGAAATTAGGTTTCCCTTTTTAAAAAATCGGTTCTTTCACATTTTATCTTGGACCCTTCTCAACCCTTATCAAGTGGGCTTCAGTAGATGTATCTGCAGATCTATTTATGGGCTTCCACAATAATGATATATTGTTATATTGGGCTACACCAACAAATAAAATGGGCCACTCTTCTAAGACAATAATAGGCAATTTAACATTGGTGTGTTGCAAGCTCTGCTCAACATAATACGTTTTCATAAAACGCGTTGCAGCCCGAATCCTATGGTGTACCACTGATGGGTTTGAGCATTCTAACACTCCTATGGTGTACATGTAACCCTAGATGCTTTGGATCTATGTTTTCTCTAATATACATGCAAACTTTCAAAATACCAAAGCATCATCCTAACTAGCATACAATGGAGTAACTATACTACAAAAATCTAGTTAGATGACATACCTTTAGTGTAATTGAAGACCTTTAAGCTTTAAGAGCCTAGCACCAATAATGTGAATGCCTCAAGTGGAACCACAAATCACCACCAACAAATGGAAGACTTGAGAGAGAGTATCTTTGCACAAAAAATCGGTTATGCTCTTCACACATACACTAGTGCCGATTTTAGTAGTTAGAGGAGTCCTTATATAGTGTGGCATACTAGGGTTACACCATGTAAACACTAATGACCTTCCATATCCTTCATGCTCCATAGGTTAAAACCTCCATGGAGTATCCATGGGTCACCACATGCGTTTAGGCCAACATAAAGAACTATGGATCATTAGCCCACTTTATAAGAATGAATGATTTACCAAATCAACCCCTTATATTTAATTAGTCTATTTTGATCACAAAATCAATTCCAAATTAATTCTTGATCAATACTAATTAAATAATATGATTTCATATTAATATATTAGAACTTATAATATATTGATAAATCATAATTATCCTCTTCTCAAAAGTCCATCCTTTAAATTGTTCCGGTGAAGTGCAACCCAAATGGACCATGCTACTCTCGGGTCAAGTACATAGCAAATATAGCTATGGACTTAGACACTTTATCCAACAGTCTCTTACTTGGATAAGTCTAATAACTATAGTTGTAAGTATAACTTCAGGATCCAACTAGTAATCGTGGCTCGTAAATGCCTTTGTCGAACTTAGACGTACCATTTTAGATAAGTGATCATAGAATCCTCTGTTCTCAAGATATCAGCTGGACAAACACACGAAACACAGTAAATCTTATTGTCCAACAGTTTTTTTCCCGATTTTTGATTTTTTTGACGTAGAACTTAATAGAACACATCAATTTAGTTATGATCGGGCCTGGCACATAAGTCAAAACAAAATCATCGAGGAGCCCAAGATATTGCTTTTAATCCTCCAAGAATTAAAAGGAACAGATAAACTTTGTCAGTATATGCTTGTAGTAACTATTTATTAAATCATACACAACAGCACGTTTTATAACATCGAGTTACCGATGCGTTTTCGTACTATCAATGTACGACCAACTCATAGTCAACAACTCATATATCTAGGTTTGAAGATTATATGATATTATCGTCTCACGATCACTCGCGATAAATTCCATGAAGTGATACAAGTGAGCGTGGGTTGAATCCAATACTCAGACCTTATAAGCACTCATGAATGTCATAGCAATGTCTAACCATTTCTGACAATCTACAAGCCAAATTCATGACAGTCTTGCTTCAATAGTATCAATACCTACTTCCAAAGTATGATCGACTGTGGATAGTATGAATAATCCAATTATTCTGGAAGTCAAAACATGCAAAAATTAAACAATAGTAAATGATTGACACAAGACAGTGTCATACTAGTAAATAAAAAGCACCTAGGGATGGAAATGGCGCGGGTTTGGGGCGGGGTTGACCATCTCGTCCCCATCCCCATCCCCATCATCGACGGATGCGGGGAATCAAATCCCCTCCCCTTTGTATTTTAGCCTTTTCCCCAACCCATCCCCGACCCATCAACATAATAAAATCAACTTACACAAAAAAACAAGTTTAATAAGTGATCAAAACCATATGTCATAAACAGATTATGTTTACATCAATCATAAAGTTTAACAAGCATCAAAACAAAAAGTGTTGATTTGGTATACAGATCGACGAACAAAGTGACGATCGATGAACTCTTGGAATTGGGAACATAATTTAGTATATGGACTCTATCTCTAATGGTCTAATATAGATCAATTCATTTTAGTGGACTTAATTCAAATTCAATAAATGATCGATATACTAATATTATATATATATATATATATATATATATATATATATATATATATATATATAGTCATCAAAGTGGGGGCGAGGCGGGTTGGGGATTGTTATACCTGGCTCCATCCCCGGTTTTAGCATAATGGGGATCCCCGGCCTCGTACCCGGTACCCGTTTTGGTGGGGAATACACGTCCCCGATTGGGGCGGGTCAACCGAGTTCCCCACCGGGTCGGGTGGAATTTCCATCCCTACTTAGCCCAATACGCCTCGCATGCTGTAAATGCTTAACCCTACTTAGTCCCTTTGTGAGGGGATCTGTTGGGTTCTCAACTGATGATACCTCCTTTGCCACGAGGATTCCTTCTTCTATCTTGTGTCTTATGAAGTGATATTTCCTGCCGATGTGTATGGACCTGCCATGATCCCCCGGTTCCTTGGTTAAGGCAACCGCACTATCATTGTCATAGAAAATCTCCACAGATTCCTTTATAGCCGGTACAACTCCAAGGTCTCCAATGAAGTTCTTCAGCCATATCGCCTCCTTTGTCACTTCGCTTGCTTCTATGTACTCTGATTCGCACGTTGAATCAGCTATAGTCTCTTGCTTGGAACTTTTTCAAGTAATTTCTCCTCCATTCAGGGTAAACACCCAACCCGACTGAAAGCGAAAATTATCTTTGTCAGTTTGAAAGCTGACGTCACTATACCCCACCACTCTCAAACCATCACTCCCACCAAGTGCAAGGACCCAGTCCTTAGTCCTCCGCAAGTACTTGAGAATATTCTTTACTGCAGTCCAGTGAGCCTTGCCAGGATTCCCTTAATATCTGCTGACCATGCTCAAAGCAAAGGCCACATCAGGGCGAGTACAAGTCATAGCATACATGATGGAGCCAACAACGGAAGCATATGGTAATCGACTCATCTCAGCTATCTCAACCTCTGTACTCGGAAACTGAGCCTTGCTCAGTCTGGCATTATGCTAGATCAGTAAGTCACCTTTCTTGGAATTATGCATGTTGAACCTCTTCAACACTTTGTCCAAGTAGTACTTTCACTACATATAAAATGACATTTAGTGGCATAGAAAAAGTGCCACTAAAATCCGAAAAAGTGTCACTAAAGGCCCTCTGGACAATCAGCGGCACAAAAAAATGTCACTAAAGCCTTTAGTGGCACTTTCTAGTTGTGTCGCTGCAGATTTATTGGGTTTTAGCGGCACTTTTCGATTATGTCACTAAAACACTTGTAGGTTATAGTGGCACTATTTTTATGTCCCTATTTAACTGATAAAATTAGTGACTCTTTTTAACACAAAAAATATATTAATAAATTTGGCCGAATTTCATTTAAATTTTAAGCGGAATATAAAATAATAATAATACAATTATAAGAATGGAAACACAATATCATTACTTAGAATAAAAGTTTATTTATCTAACAAGAAGCATACCCTTTATTACTTATGATACAGTCAATATAAATGTACTTTGTTACATTCATAAACCTTATTCCGTTAGATTCAACTATATTACAATATACCTATGAACTATATTCTAATACTATTTTTGTACACCCAAATGTGGTCAGCCTGCCTTCATCGTGTCCAATTGACAATTTGTAGGAAGTCAAGAACTCAAGATTCATGAACTGCAATGATAAAAGAATTAAACATTAAACAACATTAATAATAAGAGCAGTATAAAGCCATAAACAACAAACAACATTAACAAATTATTAGCTAGCAATGTAAACAAGTAAAACTACAAACTGAGCAAGTGACAAACAACATTAAAAGCATTCATAGATAACATGATTGACATAAAAAATTAACTGACACATGGAAATTTGGCATAAGGAAAATAAAGCCATAAACCCATAAAAAAATAAACTGGTCATCTGATTGTAACAAAAGGAACATACATTGACAAATTATTACTAGCAATAGTTACTTTAGTTGGAATAAAATTGATATAACTTCCAAAATCATGAACGATGGAAGCAAGTATTCTTCTTTAAACCCAATGATTGGAAACATATATTCCTTTTTAAAAGTAAATAAACTAAAATTTCTAATGCTAAATTTAAACTAAATATTACACAAACTGGTCCTAATTTAATAAAGTAGAATTTTCAAACCAAGCCAATATAACTTTTAAACAAGATAGGCGAAGATACTGACCATACTTTAGGCTTTAGCAAACTAAAAGTAAAGTAACAACAATTAATCAAATACTAAATATACTCAACCATATAAGAACTGAAACTACATAAAAACTAAATGAGAATAAATGATAATGGATGTAATTTAGCAATTAAAGAATAAGGTGAAATACTAAATGATAATGGATGTAATTTTGCAATTAAAGAATAAATTTAGCGGCTGTGATAATGAATTTAATGTTAAAAGACTAAGGTGTTGTTTGTTTTTTGAGGCAAAATATATGCAGTCTGCGGACCACATCTATAGACCTCTACAGTAGAAGAGGTGGACCAAACGTCTGCAGTCTGAAAAAAAAAACTGTTTGTTTTTTTTAACATCTGCGGGCTACTAAAATAAACTAAAATCTAAATAAACTGATTTTTTTAAACTTCAAAGTGATTTTTTAATATTTTTATGACTTCGTTATAAATAATTAACGAATCTAGATCAACTTTTATGTATTATTGTATAAAAAATAAAAATAAAAATGGTATGAATTAACGTATATATTTGATAAAAACCAATTATTTTGGTTGCGAAGTTATAACTAAAATTATAATTAGTGATCAAAGAATTTGATACATAAATGGATGGAAATAAACTTCGATTTTTTCAATTAAATCCATTAAAAACGTACCATAAATATTTTCTCGAGAAATTGACGACACTGTATTAAATATGTTTTACAAATTTTTCAAAAAAATATAAGAATATATTATGATTTTTTTTCATATTTATATAGACAACTTCAACGACTATTATTGTAATAAATCTTTATTTATAAATTTGTCAAAATATCATGTTTGTATCGTCGAACGTTTTTTTTAAGTTTTGTAATTTTTTTTCAAGTTGTTTATCATTAATAAAGTTGGAAAAAATATAAATTAAAAAAAAAACTTTAAAAAAATGAAGATATATATGTTTTTAGGCTATAAGATGTATGTTTTTAGGCTAGAAGATGTCTGAAGATGTTAAAAGAGTCAGGTCCACATATGTGCTAAGAAGAGGGCGTGCAGACATTTTTAGGTCTACAATCTTCAAAAAAACAAACAGTCTGCGAAGGCTAATGTCTGCATGTGGTTTGCGTGGCGCAGACAGAAGATGTCACACAGATCTACAGACAGAAAACAAACACTACCTAAGACATGAGTTTTTTTATGGGGTGTGATTCGTAAAGTTGTGATGAACAAAGACCACCGGAAATTGAAATTGCCTAATGCTCTTTCCTAATCAACAATAAGGTTTTTTTTTAGATTTCTTGTTGACTCTTCGTATTCTAGAGTCGGAGATGGATGTTAGAGGTATATTTTCATGTCTGATTTATAAAAGGAAAAAAGTATTTTGTACCTGAGTCGGAGATATGTGGGGAGAGTGCAATGACAAGCATTATCAAATTGAAAGGACGTCGAGGTTGTGAAGGATGAGCAGCAAAGATTCAGTGCCTGGAGTCAAGTTGATTGTGATGGAGATGGCGATTAGAGATTTAGGGCATGTATGGGAAACGATGGGACTTGGGAGAGTGGGAGGTAACTAGAAGGATTTGGGTGAAATTGAAATTTTTATTCTCCTAATCTCTTGTTTATGTACGAAATCAAAGAGGGATGAAATTTTAGATAGGATGGAATCAAAGTATTGACAGGTTTTTTGTAATTTTTGGTTTGGGGAAAACATTTTCCCGCGCAACGTCCGAGATGGGATTTTCTAATTTTTGGGGAAAGTTATAGTGGCGTAATAAAAAATGCCACTAAAAGTATGTTATAGTGGCACAAAAGCAAAGTGCCACTAAATATAAATTTATTTGTAGTGTTTGACTAAGACCAATTAGTTTCTTACTCCTGTCTCTCAATATCCTTATCCCTAAGATATAGGCAGCTTCTCCAAGGTCCTTCATAGCGAAGCACTTCCCAAGCCAGGATTTCACCTCCTGCAAGGTTGGAATGTCATTTCCTATGAGTAGTATGTCATCCACATACAGTACCAAAAAGCTAACTATACTCCCACTGTCTCTGACATATACACAAGACTAATCCTCACTTCTCGAAAAACCAAACTCTTTGACTTTCTCATCGAAACAAAGATTCCATCTGTGAGATGCTTGTTTCAATCCATAAATGGATTTCTCAAACTTAAACACTCTATTAGGGTACTTAGCATCGACAAAACCCTCTGGCTGACTCATGTAAACATCCTCATCCAACTTCCCATTAAGGAAAGCGGTTTTTGATGGGTTTTAGGCATAAGAACAATCATATATGCTCATACAAACCCTAATGCTTGGATCTAGGTTTCTCTATTGTACATGCAATGAATCCAAGACTTGCGACCCTAATCTAGCATACATAATTCAAAATTAACACTATAAGAACAGATCTAAGTGATTACCTCTTTCAATTGGCTTGTAATACTTTGAATCTTCTTGTTCTTGAGCTTAAAGTCACAAGTGTAACTCCTCTAATGGCTTACAAACACCACAAGCAAGAGGGCAACTATGACAGAGGAGGAGGGATGCTTAATTTCGGCCTAGGGTTTCTCTTGGGAAGTAAGTGGCCGAAAATTTAAGGTTAGGGGTCTTATTTATACTGTAGGCCGCTAGGGTTTCAGTCTAAACCCTAATGGACAACTTAGTCACCAAGCAACCCATGTAACCTTCTAGAATAAAGCCTTGGATGAAAATATGATGATCCTTCATCATAATTTCGTTCCCCCTTAGTCCATTAGGTTTCCCAGCCCAAAACACAATTATCACATATTTGACAGTTTATGCCCCTTTATTTAATAAATCTCTTTTAGTCACCAAATTAATTCCTAATTAATTTATGACTAATACTAATTAAATAAATATGATTTCTCATTTAATATATTGTTCTTATAATATATTAATAAATCATAATATCCTCTCTCTCTCTCTCATCAAATTACCTTGTCAAGTTGCTTTGGTGAAGGCAACCCAAAATGACCATGCACAACCGGGTCAAGTACATACCAAATATAGTTACGGGCTTAGACACTAATCCAACAGTCTCCCACTTGGATAAGTCTAGTAACTATATCTGACATATGACTTCAGAATCCGGTTTAGCAATCATAGCTCTTATACGTTGCTGTCAACTCTGATCAAAATCTTGTCCTTTAGATAAGGGATCATTTAATCCTTTGTTCTAGATATCATGCTGACAATCACATGGAACATCGTCATACTTATTGTTCAGCATATTGTTCCTTGATCTCTGATTTGTTTGACATAGAACTTAGTTGAGCACATCAACTTTGTCCTGACCGGGCCCGACACATAAGTCAAACCAAATCATCAAGTGGCCAGACATCGCTTTTATCCTCTTAGAATAAAAGGAACAAATAAACTTCGACTTATATGCTTTTATTACTCACTGGCTAAATCATACACAACAATGTGTTTTATAACATCAAGTTACTTATGCGTTTACGCATTGTCAATGCACAACTAACCAATAAACAATAACCTTATCTTTAGGTTTAATGATTATATGATATTATCGTCTTGCGATCACTCGTAATAAATTCCATGAAGTGATACAAGCAAGCGCGGGTTTATTCCAATGCTCAAAGCACAATTCATAAGCACTCATGAACTTTGTAGCAACCTTTTGCCATGCCTAAAACCTTTTAGAAAATCTACAAACAAATTCATGATAGTCTTCTTTCATATCTACTTCCAACATATGAGCGACCGTGGACTATTTGAATAATCTTATCATTCAGGAAGTCAAAACATGCAAAATTGAAACAATAGATAAATAATCAACACAAGATAGTATCTTTACTTATAAATAACACACCTTTATTTATTCATCAAATGTCAAGTACAAATTTATCCATTACACGTTTCCTATCTTATCTAAACTTATATCGTCCTTTAGCCCAATGCTCCTAGCGTGCTGTAAGTGCTTAACCTTGCTCAGTCCCTTCGTAAGGGGATCTATTGGGTTATCTTCTGATGATACCCTCTTCATTATGAGGAGTCCCTCTTCTACCCGATGTCTAATGAAATGGTATTTTAGGTCGATATGTCTGGATCTGTCGTGATCCCTTGGTTCCTTGGTTAAGGTAACCGCTCCTTCATTATCACAGAAAATCTCCATGGGCTCCTTTATGGATGGCACAACTCCAAGGTCTCCAATGAATTTCTTCAACCATATTGCCTCTTTCGACGTTTAACTTGCTGCAATCTACTCTGATTCACATGTTGAATCAGTCACAGTCTCCTGCTTGGAACTTTTCCAAGTCACTGCTCCTCCGTTAAAGGTAAAGACCCAGCCTGACTGCGAACGGTAATTATCCTGATCCGTCTGGAAAATAACGTCACTTTACCCTCATCCCTCAAGTCATCACTTCCACCAAGGACTAGAAACTATTCCTTGGTCCTCCAAAGGTACATAAGAATATTCTTGACAGCAATCCAATGCGCTCTACCAGGGTTCCCTTGATATCTGTTGACCATGCTCAAAGCAAAGGCCACATCAGGGCGAGTACAAGTCATAGCGTACATGATAGAGCCAACTACGGAAGCGTAAGGTACTCGGCTCATATCAGCTATTTATGCCTCTATACTCGGGCGTTGAGTCTTACTCAACTTGGTATTGCTTTGGATTGGCAACTCCCTTTTCTTGGAATTTTCCATACTAAAACGCTTTAGTACCTTATCCAAGTATGTATCCTGACTGAGTCCTATCAGTCTTTTACTTCTGTTTCTTACTATCCTTATTTCCAGAATACATGCAGCCTCTTCGAGGTCCTTCATAGCGAAACACTTCCCAAGCCAGGACTTGACCTCCTACAAGGTCAGGACGTCATTTCCTATGAGCAGTATCTCATCGACATATAATATGAGGAAGCTTGCTATACTCCCACTGGCCTTGACATACACACATGACTCATCTTCGTTTCGCAGAAACCCAAACTCTTTGACCTTCTCATCAAAACAAAGATTCCATATGTGAGATGCTTGCTTTAATCCATAAATAGATTTCTCTAGCTTACACACTCTATTTGGATGCTTCGCATCGACAAAACCCTCTGGCTGATTCATGTAAAAATCCTCAGCCAACTTTCCATTAAGAAAAATGGTTTTCACGTCCATCTGCCATATTTCATAATCATGAAACGTAGCTATTACGAGCATCACCTTAATAGACTTTATCTTTGCAACTGGTGAGAAGGTCTCATCATAGTCAACTCCAGGAGTTTGAGTAAAGCCCTTCGCAACCAATCGTGCTTTATAAGTGTGCACATTCACATCCATGTTTGTCTTCTTCTTGAAGATCCACTTGCACCCGAATGTCTTACGACCCGGCACATTGTCAACCAAATTCCAAACTTGGTTGACGAACATGGACTGAATCTCGTTGTCCATTGCCTCCTTCCATTTAGCAGACTCTGGGCCTGCCATGGCTTCCTTGTAGCTGCTAGGTTCATCCAAGTTTACCAGTGTACTATCACTAATAAATGTATCCCCTTTAGTAGTAATATGGAATCCATACAACTGCGGTGGAACACTAGCCCTACTGGAACGTTTAAGAGGTAAGGATTTGTCAACAGGTTCAGCAGGAGTTTCCTCCTCAGGTTGAGTGCCAGTATTAGAAGTTCCTTCATCACTTTGTTCTTGAATCTCTTCAAGATCAATTTGCCTCCCACTATCCTCTTGGCTTATGAGTTCTTTTTCTCAGAAAACCCCTCTCCTCGCAACGAAGACAACATTGTCACTCAGTCTATAGAAGAGATAGCCAAAGGAATTATGTGGATAGCCGATGAAATAAAACTTCTCACTACGAGGTTCGAGCTTGTCGTGAGTCTCTCGTCTTACGAAAACCTCGCAACCCCAAACCTTGATATGTGCCAATGAGGGAGCTTTCCCTATCCACATTCCGTGAGGTGTTTTGGCAACCTTCTTGGTGGGAACTAAATTAAGGATATGTGCGGCCGTCTCTAAGGCGTACCCCTAGAAAGCTATTGGTAACGAAGCTCGACTCATCATAGAACGAACCTTGTCCAACAAGGTCCGATTACCTCTCTCAGCCACACCATTCAATTGTGGTGTTCTCGGAGGCGTCAATTTCGAAACGATTCCGCATTCCTTTAGATAGTCGTGAAACTCAAGACTTAGGTACTCTTCTCCTCGGTCTGACCGAAGCATATTGATTTTCCTGCCCAGCTGATTCTCCACTTCATTCTTAAACTCTTTGAACTTTTCAAAGGTTTCTGACTTTTGCTTTATTAAGTAGATATATCCATATATATATGCTATAATCATCCGTAAAAGTCACGTAGAAGCGGAAAGCATCCCTTTTGGTGGATCTAAAGGGCCCACACACATCGGTGTGTATGAGATCCAATAGACCCTCACCCCTATCACAAGTGCCAGTAAAGGGTGACTTGGTCATCTTCCCAAGCAAACAAGATTCACACACGACATCATCCCTAAGGTCGAATGACTCTAACACTCCCTCCTTTTGGAGTTGGGCTATGCGTTTCTTGTTCACATGGCCAAGGCGACAATGCCACAAGCATGATTTGTCTAAACTATTAAACAAATCAACATTCAACACATCATTACCTAAATTGTCTACAACCAACACAGATTCATATATTCCATTACAAGGAAATGCATTGAAATAAAAAACACCATTCAAATAAACATTAATAGAACCATTACTATTATCAAATGAGTATTTGAAACCTTGTCTATATAATCCATGAAAATAAATGATGTTTCTTGCCATATCTGGCGAATAGCAATAATTATTTAAATCTAATCCTAACCCATTACTCAACACTAAAGAATAAACTCCGACTTTGGTCACATGCGACGATATTCTATTTCCCACAATCAAGTTTATCTTCCCATGTTCCACTTCCCTACTTCTTCTTAGGCCCTGCAAATCAAAACAAATGTGGAAACCACATCCTGTATCAAGAACGCATGAAGTAGAAAGTGATGAGTTGTTAGATTTAATAGAATAATACCTGCATAGGTGGGCTTTATCTTCCCATCTCTAATGTCCTGCAGATATTTGGGGCAGCTTCGTTTCCAGTGGCCCTTCTCGTGGCAATAAAAACACTCTGCTTGCTTAGGGTCAGATAGCAGGACCTGCTTTGGTTCCACTAGAAGAGGAACCATCTTGGGACTTTCCCTTTTGGTGGCTCTTAGACGGACCCTTCCTCTTCTTACCTCTTCCTTGCCCTATTGCCAACACATGGGCCGAATCATTAGGAGTTGATGCAATAGATTTAACCTTTAGGTTGCACTCAGCAGTTCTCAACAACCCTTGAAGCTTGCTCAAGGTGACATCCTCTTTGTTCATGTGGTAGGTCATTATGAACTGGTTGTAGCATGGAGGCAAGGAGTGGAGAATGATGTCGATAGCCAAATCCTCATCAAAGTTAACATTCAACTTTAGAAGACGATCAACATACCTCTTCATCTTCTGTGGATGCGAGGTCAGGGATTCTCCGCTTCCCATCTTAGCGGTGATCATGTTAGTGATGATCTCATAACGCTCTTGCCTCGCACTTTGGTGATACATATCCATTAAATCTTGATGCATCTCAAATGGATACATGTCCTCATAGGACTTCTGGAGTTCTGCATTCATGGTCGTGAGCATGATGCAATGAACCTTTGTTGCATCACATTCATGAGCCTCAAAGGCAGCGATTTCTTCAGTAGTGGCAGTTTCTGGATTGATCTTTTCAAGCTTCTCGTCGAGGACATACTCTTTGTCCTCGTATCGAGTGATCATTCAAATGTTTCGAATCCACTCGTTGAAGTTGCGGCCATTAAAGATCACTTTCCCACACAAATTCATGAGTGAGAATCCACCAGTAGCTGCAGGAGTGTTTTTGTTTGCGTTCGACATCGAAAATAGAAAAGGACACATTTGATTAGAAATAATCCCCAATTAAACACCCAAATGAAAAATTAGGGATAGGATCCAACAACATTATTTACGACTTAGAAAAGGGGTGCCATAATCTAAAAGTATATAATTTGAAGGTAATTGAATGACGATTCACTAATTTTCACCATGAAAAATGAAAGGAAATTAAGTTTTAAATGTATTTGAAAACTCCTAGATCTTTGAGATTCATTAAACTTTTTCAATGGCATCTCGATATGCACTTCAAATTTGCAACTGGGATACCAAGGATCGCAAACAAGTCGTGAATAACCATGTGAATCAACATGGTGCACCCAATGTCTCTATCACCTAATCAATGTGCCGGTAAACCACACACACTCCATTGATCTATGACAAACATCGAGCCACCCTTTGCCACCAATGTCAATCTCAGATTAGTGTGCCGGTTAACCACGCACGCTCCACTAACGATTGTCAAGGGTGCAAAGTGTAATTCCATGGAATAGCATCATTTTCACATTTTACCCTAAAGTAACTAATATTGGGAATTTGTAAAACATTATAGTTACTTTGTAAATTCATTACACTTATAATGAGGAATTAAGTGCCCTATACTATCCGTTCGGCTAACGACCCTCCACTAGTCAAGTAAGCGGTGGGTGTGAGTGTACACCCATTAAGCGTCATTGTATAGGCAGCAACCTTATACCCACCTTATAGATTGGCTTCGTGAAAGAGGCCTACTAGCGATAAGACTAGCTTATTCTTATACATATATATTAATTAATCTTGTAATAATATAATAGTATAGGGTTGAATTTTAAACTTGTAAAATTCTAAGGGTTTGAAATTTAAATCATTCAAAATTAAACTTCTAATCAAAAAATTTAAATTTCAAAACTTGAGGAAAAGTTTTGAACTTTTCAAAACATAAGGGATCAAATAACAAATAATATAAATTAAACAATTAATTTTATGATTATCTATATTTGACCTAATCCAATTTTAGTCACAAGATAATTACCAAATAATTTAAATAATCCATATTTATCATATAAAGAAACTATTATTCAAAAGATTTGAAATTATCTTTTGTTTTGGTAAGGATAATCAATGGCATACAATAAAATTTGGATTTTATTATCAAAAAATGATTTTGGCATTTATCCTATAGCAAAACAGCAAGAAAATCACGAAACATACTCTATCTGAATCTTGAACTCGTCGAGTCAGTCCTGGACTCGCCGAGTTGGGCCAACTCGCCGAGTCCAGATACTGACTCGCCGAGTTGAGTCGGGCAGAGGCCAAAAAATCGATTTTTAGCAGAAATACGACAATTACATCACATACAACAGAAACCAATCATGGCTCTGATACCACTGATGGGTTTTAGGCATAAGAATAATCATATGTGCTCATACAAACCCTAATGCTTGGATCTAGGTTTCTCTATTGTACATGCAATGAATCCAAGACTTGCAACCCTAATCTAGCATACATAATTCGAAATTAACACTATAAGAACATATATAAGTGATTACCTCTTTCAATTGGCTTGTAATCCTTTGAATCTTCTTGTTCTTGAGCTTAGAGTCACAAGTGTAACTCCTCTAATGGCTTACAAACACCACAAACAAGAGGGCAACTATGACAGAGGAGGAGGGATGCTTAATTTCGGCCTAGGGTTTCTCTTGGGAAGTAAGTGGCCAAAATTGAAGGCTAGGGGTCTTATTTATACTATAGGCTGCTAGGGTTTCAGTCTAAACCCTAATGGACAGCTTAGTCACCAAGCAGCCCAAGGAACCTTCTAGAATAAGGCCTTGGACGAAAATATGATGATCCTTCATCATAATTTCGTTCCCCCTTAGTCCATTAGGTTTCCCAGCCCAAAACACAACTATCACACATTTGACAGTTTTTGCCCCTTTATTTAATTAATCTCTTTTAGTCACCAAATTAATTCCTAATTAATTATGACTAATACTAATTAAATAAATATGATTTCTCCTTTAATATATTATTCTTATAATATATTAATAAATCATAATATCCTCTCTCTCTCATCAAATTACCTTGTCAAGTTGCTTTGGTGAAGGCAACCCAAAAGGACCATGCACAACCGGGTCAAGTACATACCAAATATAGTTACGGGATTAGACACTAATCCAACAGTTTTGACATTCATTTGCCATATTTCATATTCATGAAATGCATCAATGGCTAGCATAACCCTAATAGTCAACTCCCGGAGTTTGAGTAAAGCTCTTCGCAACCAGTCGCGCCTTATAAGTGTGTACCTTTCCATCCATTTCGGTCTTCTTCTTGAAGATCTATTTGCACCCGACTATTTTACGACCCGGTACATTATCGACCACGTTCCTAACTTGATTGTCATACATGGACTAAATCTCGTTGTCTATTGCCTCTTTCCATTTAGCAAATTCGGGGTCTGCCATGGCTTCCTTGTAGTTGCTAGGTTCATCCAAATTTACCAGTGTGCTATCACTGATAAATGTATCACATTCTGCAGTAATATGGAAACCATAAAACTCAGGTGGAGCTCTAACTCTACCGGAACGCCTCGAAGGTACAGACTCGTCAATCGGCTCAACAGGAGTTTCCTCTTCAGGTTGATCGCTAGTGTTTGTGGTTCCTTCACCGCTTGACTCTTGAAGTTCTTCAAGGTCAATTTTCCTCCCACTGTCTCCTTGTCCTGTGAGCTCTCTCTCGCGAAAGACTCCTCTCCTCGCAACGAAGACAACATTGTCACTCGATCTGTAGAAGAGATAACCAAAGGATTTATGTGGGTAGCCGATGAAAACACACCGCTCACTCCGAGGTTCAAGCTTGTCGTGAGTCTCACGCCTCACGAAAGCCTTGCAACCCCAAACCTTGATGTGGTATAATGTGGGAGCCTTCCCATTCCATATCTCGTGAGGTGTTTTGGCAACCTTTTTGGTAGGGACAAAATTAAGAATATTAGCAGCATTCTCTAAAGCATACCCCCAGAATGATAGGAAACGAAGCTTGACTCATCATGGAACGAACCATGTCCAACAAGGTTCAGTTGCGCCTATCAGCCACACCATTAAGTTGTCGTCTCCTAGGTGGCGTCAACTGTGAAACAATTCCACACTCCTTAAGATAGTCTAGGAACTCAATACTAAGATACTCACCACCTCGATCGGATCGGAGCATCTTTATCTTCCTACCCAGCTAATTCTCCACTTCTTGCTTAAACTCTTTGAATTTTTCAAAAAAATTTGACTTATGCTTGATTAAGTAAACATAGCCATATCTACTGTAATCATCAGTAAAAGTCATATAGAAGCGGTTAGCATCCCTTGTGGTGGTTTTGAAGGGCCCTCACACATCGGTGTGTGTGACAACCAAAAAATTCTGTCTCGCAGACTTAGCCATTTCAATCAAAGTTAAACATGTTTCGTTGATTTATGGCACTGTTTGAGGGTTCATTTAAGTGATTCTAAGCTTGAGTAGGACCAAGGTTGTGTTTAGAAATGAGTCAGCAAGTCGCATACTGTCAAAACGGGGCCATACACACCCTTAGAGGGAGTGTACAGTCGTACACATGGGTATGCGGTCGCACACACACCTCCTGGAAGCACACTCCTTTCTAGGCAGCATACCCACCCTATATAAAGGGTAGACCCCCTTCCTTTCATTCCTTTAAACATCCTGGCAGCACACAACACCTTTTTCTCTCAAGACTCTTTAACCGCAAACCCTCCCAAGGCTTCAAAAACATGAGTAATCCATCCCTTAGCTTGTTATACTTGAAGAACCACTTCATCTAAGCCTTGATTCATCAAGATTTATAATGTTCTTCATCCCATGAAGGAGTGCGGCTGCACACCTTCATAAGGTTGGCCACACACTCTTAAAACACCCTCCAAAGTGAGAGTTTGACTTCCATCTTCGAGTTAGACATGACCGTAGCCTTGCTACACCTTGGAAATGGCAATTTGGACATTTTTGTGTCGGGTGTACGACCGCACACACCTTTGTACGGCCGCACACACCTGTGTACGACCGCACACACCCTTGTGCGACAGCACACTCCAAGTGTGCGACCACACACTCATTTTAGGACCACAAACACACTTCTAGGACCCCTATCTTGCACTACAATTGAGTTTGGACCAAGAACACTTCATGTTTGCAAGCGTAGGCCTTGAAAACACCACAAGAACACCTCTCATCGTGAGTGTATGGCCGCACACCCATGGCCGTACACACCTTTAAGGTGGCCATACACTCCCCTCATGCAAGTCTTCAATGTTCTAACACTTAGTGCAAGTAGTCCCAAGTTCCTAGAGTGGTTTTCCATCACATTTAGTGATGAAATGCCTTCATTTGACTCCTTTATGTATCATTGCATGTAATTTAGGATCAAATCGTGTTCAAGGCTTCGCTTGAACATCCAGCGTTTCGTGTCGATCCTTCATTCAAATCACCCGCAGTGAGTTCATACCCCTACGTTTTTCCGAGTTTTTCATGTTTTCAGGGGGGAATACAAGCAAAAGTACAAGGAAACTTGTGCTCAAATATATTATTTTGTTTAAGATAATTATATTTTCAGTATGCTTTTAAACACAGAAAACAGTTTTACCAACCGATTAAGAAATCAACACGTAGAAACCATTTTCAAAACTAGAACAATGGACTTGTGACTCATGTAGTAAAATGTATTATTTTATAAAGGATTCATGCAAATCATAAACAGGATTTTCTATATTATTACTTGTAAATTTGTTAGGCTAAGTTTGAGACACGTCCTTGGTAACACTCCCATAGAATCAGAGTGTAGGACTAGCACTTGTGACCAGAGTCTCTTGTAGGGAGAGCGTGACTGTTGTGTATAGATATATACGGGACTGACAATCCCGCACCTCACTACTAGCTACAGTCGGACCGGCAGGTCTGCGGGTGACAAAGTCATTAAGGATACAGGCCGTTGCGGGCTATATCCAGTCAGTTATGGTCATGAAACTCAAAACTTAGGTAGCAGAGATTTACTTTTGTAATAATGAATCAAGTGAACTAACCTGAAAGTAATAACCGATTTAATTACTGGAGGGTATTAATAATAATACCTTCAGGACTTAGTTCATCACGAGTTTTCTTTTGTTTAGTTTTATTTATGTAATAAGGCTAATATACCTCTCTGGGTGTAACCAGAGTTTTTAAAAGAAAACTGTTTTTATCATCACGAGTATGGTAGATACTTGCAAACCTCAGTTTAAAGCGGATAATCAACCATCAACCTTTAAGGAAAATATAGGATTTTCCCGGGATAAACCGGCTATTCAAAACGGATTGTTTTACAACCAACGGATATTCATATTCATTCCACAACTCCTTGGATTGTACATATCTTGTACGAATCTGGGAGTCATGGAAGGAATGTGTTTTCAAAAATGCTTTTTATAAGAAAATATAGGATTTTCTTGAGGAACACTTTTCAAAAGGATTCAAAGAACACTTTTCCACCAAAACTAAATGCTTATGAACTCACCAGCTTTATGCTGATATTCTTTCAAAACTGCTTGTATTCTCAGAGAACTGGTAGACATGTATTTCTAGGAGTTCGGAGAAGTCGATGCGTTAGAGTCGCACCTTTCAATTTTACTTTTGATAAGAACAAAACTATGTATTAAACAATGTAAACCTTTTTCACATATGTATTCAATGTCTGGTTGTGTTTACTATGCTTGCTATGATACAATTATTGTGATACTACGCATGACGTCAACCACCCCCGAACGTGTGACAATCCAAAAATTATTCCATCGTTATAACCTGTTTCCGTTAATAGAATATTCTATTTTATTAAGATTCCGTTAATATTGGGGTGGACAAACCAATAAATGTTTTATTTTATTTTATGTTATTAATGTCGTAATGAAATAAATAAAAAAATGTGAAGTACCATCCCGTTTAGTTGGAAAAAGTTTTTAATTACGACCATTTAATCGGGTAAAAATTTAAGCCTCGTTAAATGTCAGTATCGGGTAGAATTCCACAGTGTCTCAAACTTAAACCATATTTAAAGTTGAGGTAACTTCATTCTGAAGCTTTTCACCCTCTCTCTACTCTCTCTCTACAATTCCAAGCTTTTGATCCAAAAATCACCCCATTTCAAGCTCCAATTTGGTAAGATATCCATCCTAAATCTTAGATTATCATGCTTAGCTTGCAATTTCGTGTCAAAATCATCCAAAAGGACCATAATCATGTGTTTACGGCCCTGGAACATCCTTGGGCCGCAAACACACATAGATGGGGTTCTTGAGCCTCAAAACCCTTTCAGACCACATTTGGAACTTAGATATGACATAGGGGCTTGCAATACCGGACTTGGAACACCTAAACCTTATCATTTGAGGTGTAAACAAGAGTTTATGGCCCAAGCACATGCTTAGACCGTAAACTCCATTCCATAGACCGTAAACCCCTTTAAAGGTGTTAAAATGCCCCTTAAGCACCTCCTAAGCCTTGGAATAAAGTCTAGAACCATCCAACAATGTGTTAGGGACCTTATACATGCAAGAAACCACCCCCTAAGGAGTTCACGGCAGTAAACCCCCCAAGGAATGGTTCCTGGGACGTAAAATCCTATAAGGTGGTCAATTGGTGCCCTAACTTCTTTCCATGGCTTGTACCTTGCACTAGAAACTCTTGCAATTGACCTAGGACCACCAAAACACATTGAAAATTGGTACATAAGAGTTTACGGCCGTAAACTCCTAGTTTACTGCTGTAAACTCCTCAAATGGTCCTTATGTTGTTCAAATTCCATTCCAATGCCTTAAAACTAAGTCTAGCATCACCCCTCAAGAATTTTAAGACCATTAAGCATCCTAGAACACCCCCACCATGAGTTTATGGCCGTAAACTCATCGGGAGTTGGTCATTTGGGCCGAAAACTCCATAAGGAGTTTACTCTTGAGGAGCAAACTCCATATCCAAATCAAACACACCCTTAGATGCTACCCGGGTCACTCCTAGCACTTGAAATGAAGTGTCTTCGCGTCTCGGAGTGTATTGTCTTATCTAATTAGTGGTTCAAAGTCTAATTAGATATAATTATATATATCTTCATATTACATAGGAACCTCGTGCGTTCTCAAGCCCCGAACTGACACTTAGCATCTATCCAACACATTCCTCGTCTGGTGAGTTCATACCCCTTAATGAATCTTTTCAAATGTTTTTACATGTTTTAGGGGGGGATACAAGTTAAATTCAACAAGTGTTAATATCAAATCATATGTGATTTATAACCTACAACTAAAAAGGATTTTCTATATTTTTAGCTACTTATCAATAAAACTGTTTCAAATACTTATCAAACGCATTTTCAAGGTTAAATTGTTGTTAAACTATTTTCAAACTGTGTTTAAACCACTTTTCTTTTAAACTATATCTACACTAATATATTTATATAAGTAAGACTTGAAGGACTTAGGACCGATAGCTCGCCTTATTTCCTGTTCTTGTTTGATTGTGGTCTTAGGGTATATTGTTATCCGTCCGACTGTCGTTGATTTCTTAGTTATATATTATATATATTTGCATTAGATATGAAAGTCTTCATCTTATTCAATACCTTTGTAAATCAAAGGCATGCAATCCAATACTCAATTTAACTATAATAGGTATAGTTAAGACTACTGCTCGTTACCTTTATTACCACTATACTCACTATAATCATTACTACTACAAGTTAATGAACGTTAAAGAGAACACTCTATGTACTATACTAAAGGCTTACTATACTATAACACGAGAGAATACATTAATCCAGAGTATAACCCACTATCCCTCTATACGACACTCTACTGCACAAATACAATGTAACCAAAGCTTCCCGGAAGGAAAGCAACACTACATGTATAGATCTATACAAGACGGACACTATTACATCCCGATTGTTGACTACAGTCCGAGCCGACTAGGCCCAAGGGTGGCACTACCTTGCTACACTACATATGACTGGGAAGGTCATCGTACCCTCTATTATCATTCAGTTTGGTTACATAATAGATCAAATCCATATCCAAATTAACAACACTAAGACTTAAAGTCTAAGCTAACTTCCCGAAGTAAATAAACATATATTACTAATTGAAGTTTGCAACACTACTACAGCCAACCGGCAATATGTTTCCTCATCTACGTTACTTGAAGGAGGTTTATTACATTATTTTTATAACCGAATGTTTCAATGGAAATACTTTTACACCCTCGAAGGATTTTACTTACATATGCTCAATTCTAGAAAATATAGGATTTTCTAGGGATTTTCTACTATTTTTAAACATTAATTACAACTTTTATATTACATGATTATAACTACTTTTATACAAACAACGACACTAAATTCTTATGAACTCACCAGCTTTATGCTGATACTCGTTTTCAAAATAACTTATATCCTCAGGCCAAAGATAGACAGGTACTGGTGCAGCTTTTGAGAAGATGGAGCATATACATGATTCATCTTTTATTTTTGTTTATACTTTTGGTGTCTATTAACTCTGCAGAACACGTTTGTCATTATAATCACTATATTAATGAAATGGTTGTTGTCACTTGTTTTTACTATTATGCAATTGTTATGATACTGTACATGACGTCCTCCACTCAGAACGTATTCCGCCGTTCTCGGTTTTGGGGTGTGACAGAACGTTTCCGTCGTTCCGGGTTGGGGGTGTGACAGATTGGTATCAGAGCCCTTGTTTATAGCGAACTAAGTATACCGAACCTTACATGGAATACAAATATAAATATTAAGGGGCCTAAGTGCTCTAAACTAAAAAGTATACTTTCAAAAATACATGTATTTTTATATAAGTATACCCGAGTATCAGAATCTGTGTCGTAAGTAGAAAAAAACAAAAGTATTTGGATGTTGGACATTGCGGTTAAACCTGGGCAGTTATGTAATCATGTCTAGGGTCAATATAGCTTGATCAACTATATTCATTCGATACATGAGCAACATATGCTTGGGAGTGATATTGGTGTTACAGCAAGTCTAAAACTTACCTAGATACTAGAGAAGTTCTAGAGCCAAACATAAGGATTAAAATAATATAGGAGTATTTTAGGATGCTATAACGACTAAGCCAAAAACTTACCCAGGAATCCATCCCTCGAGAATCAATCATGAAACTATAATACATTGGAAGTATTATTAGATTCGATGCCTAATAACTATCCCTTTACCCCTTATCTCGCGTAGATAGCATGGCCGGATTCCATCTCCCTGGCAATCCATATTTTCTCAACCATGGAAATGCTGGATGGCTCGAGGCAGAGCCAGAAGAAAATCACGAAATTCCCTTGGACGATGACTTCGCAGAACAATTCCCCGAAGAGGCCGACCCAGAACTTGAAGTCAAGAACCTACCTCCAGTAGCCCCGATACCAAATCCTAACCCCCGACTTGAGTTCGAAGGCCCAACGCCTATGTGGGTTGGAAGCTTGGATAGATGGAGTCACGAACAAGGCCAACCCCGCCCATATAATGGGGATATCCACTTCCACAATGTGGACGGAGGAAGCTCCGCAGATAGAGCCCTTCCAATCATAGTCCGCCGAGTGGCCCGCAATGTCGAAATGAAAGTGGCGGCCATTCACCGAACTGTGGAACTCGAGGCAGACTCGGATGCCAACACAAACCGTATTCGCAGTCTCGAGGTTGCTTATGGGAGGATGTTGAGAGACCAAGAAGCCCAGCAGCGAGAGCTAGCTGCAACTCGAGCTGAGTTCATAGAGCTCAGAGCACACCAATCAGTATACGAGAGTCGCCTGCTTGACATGGAGTGCCCGTTGACTAACCTAAGGTTCCGCCCAAGAAGTGCCCGTCACCGGTAGGAAATATTCTACTTGTTCTTCCTTTTGCTTTAAAGAATAGCTTTTCTATTTATGTTCTAAGTAGCTCCTTTCTCTGTAGACATTCTTGCCTTGCAAGTACCAATTCGCTAGTTCTTTATGTTGCCAAATTGTTCCTCTGTTGGTATGTGGTAGACCTACTCCTAGGTCAAATTTTTCAAACTCTGTGTAATCTTGATATCGACAATGGTGGCAACTATCATATTTCAGTTAAAGATTTTCATTGTCAAAAGTGTACCTTAGATCGATAGCATGAAAAGTAAGCAACTTTATCAAGGTCCCATCACTGTTCTATCCTCAAAACGTGAATCATAAGATGTACTTAGACGATTATTCCTTTTCCCCATCAATTTCGTATCAGCTTCGATATCCTAATCGACACGAAATGGTTAAGCCTCAAATCGTGCTGATATCCTTTGCTTCGAGGAAGAGATTTGTCTTAATCTTCCCTTCAACGAAATCCTCACTGGTCTCAGTGATAAGATTTTTCGAACCTTTCGTATCATTTCATGCATCAAGCGTAGGAGCATCTGCGGAAGGAATGCTATGCATTCATGGCTCATGTTGACAATGAGACGCAAGAAGTTAAAGACCTCGAGAGCATCTTCGAAGTCTGCAACTTTCCCGATGTCTTCGCCAAAGAAATTCCACGGATTTCTTCCGAGTGCCAAGTTGAATCCCGTATCGACTTGATCCTCAGAACTACCCTTGTAGCCAAATCTCTATATCGTCAAGAGGTGACAAAAAAGTGAGAGTTACTCAGCCAGTTCGATGAGCTGAGCAACCAGGAGTTCGTAAACTTATTGTATGTGAAATTTGTGTGCTCAAATCTTTTCTATCATAGCTAAGACCACATCATGGGGATGTGGGTCGAATTACTGAGAGTCAGATAGCAAAACGGGAAATCTCAATGCATAGATAAAAATTTAGGATATATCCAGGGGCAACCATTGTTGCTCACAAACTTCTTTTCTTGACATGTAGCAGATCATGCCTCCAAAGAAACGTGACCAACCCACCGGTAAGACACCAATCCTTCAGATGGATTCAGCTACGTTCCAAGCTACTGTCACAGCAGCCATAGCAGCCGCCCTAGCTGTTCTTAACGCTAACAACACCAATGCGAGTGGAAGTGTTAATGGTAGCCCAAACCCTGGCGTTAACCAACCTCAACAACAAGTGCCTACTGGAAAGGACACCCTTGATCCCCAACCTAACATCTTGAAGTGAAAGTTCGAAGGAAGTTGTTCAACCCAAGGACCTACTGAAAGGCAACGAATTGGGACAGTCAATACCCCAGTCAACCCTACTGTTCCAACCCTAACCACACCCTACTTGGGAAATCTCCAGCATTGCAGCAAATGCAACTTCCATCATCATGGAGTCTGTCGAGTGTTGCATTGCACCAGATGCAACAGGAAGGGGCACACCTTTAGCTGATGTAGGACCCTAGTCGATTTTGTCACTCTGAATGCCAATGTTGGGGCTAGTCCAACCTGTTACCTTTGTGGTAGTGTAGGACATATCAAAAGAAATTGTCCAAGGGCTAAGGATGCCAAGGAAGCTCGCTTCGCAACGACCCCGACTCAACATATCCCTTCCACTACCGATGCTCGCATAGTTCAAGTGTGCAATGAATGTAGCAGAATGGGGCATTTCAAAAGAGATTGCCCAACAGAGAAGAACGACAAGGAGACAGAAGGAGTCTGGCCTTAGAAGAAGGGAAGCATCAAAGAACCATATAGTGTTTTGGGTACGTTTTCAAAATCTCAATAATTATTCATAATCGTAGTTTCTTTCCCGTCCAAATTTAATCGTGACATACTGTTAAAAGTTGATGCCCTAAGGGGTAAATTATAGTAGCCTAGTGTATACGTTAGAGTCAGTTGTAGCTATACATGACTCGTATACGCCAAGCAATCATAAGAAAATCTAGTAAGAACCATCCCATCGAGAGCCCATAGTTTCAAAACACCTGGACCCTCACATTAGTAGTACCCACCAAGTCCAAATCAAACGCAGAAAATACCAGAGACGTTCATTTAGAGATGCCAATATGCTAGCAAAACGATCCTCCCAGACTAACCTAACGCACGATTCTACGACACCATCCTGTCTAGCTCGACTGAGTCTATGTTATACAAAACCCCTTTGTCTTAAATTGTTCGATCGCGAAACTCCTGTCGCTCGTGACGACAACCAGATGCAAACTTCAAAGAATTCATCTCTCTTCGAAATTCGAAAGTATTCATACGAAGAGTATCATCCGCAAAGAGAAGGACAAAGTAAGAGAACCATCCGGACAACTGAAGATGTTTCATGGGACCCACATATATCCTTAATTGAACCTTTCCAGTAGCAACAACGGCGACCTTTCCAGTAGCAAGGTTGCGCCGTTCGAAGCCCTCTGCAGCCATGAGTACAGACCCCATTTGTGTTGGGCTGAGGCGGGCGACACGCAAATAGACAAGAGTCAATTCCCCGACAGCACTCTCACTAGTCCTGAAATCACCCGAGGGACGGCAGAAAAGATCGTACGAAAGGGGCTATGTCGATAATAGACAAAAACCATTGGAGTCCAATATTGGTGAACGTGTCTTTCTTACAGTTTTCACCCTGGAAAAGCCTGATACGCTTCGGAAAGCGTAGAAAACTAAATCCAAGATACGTTAGACCATCCGAGATCTTTGCTAGGATCGGTCCCATAGCGCACAAACTCCAGTTACCTCGAGCGCTTAGCAACGCTCATCTCGTCTTCCTTGTTCCAAATCAAAATGAGTGTCCAGCCGATGAGACACTTAGGATTTCCCCTCGACAGCCTCGAGTTAGACAAGATTCTACACTTTTTGAGAGAATCATCCGAGCTCACAGATCGAGAAGTCGAGCGAACGAAATAACGTCACATCCCGATAGTGAAGGTCCACTAGAATGTCAAACAGGAACTTGGATTCACTTGGGAGCGCGAGAGTCCCAAGAACCTTAAGTACCTACATCTTTTTCCAAGACCATGAGTTATATTCTTATTCTTGAATTTCGGGACAAAATTCCCTCTAACGGGGGGATGATGTGACAACCCGAAACTTCTGTCTCGCACACTTAGCCATTTCAATCAAAGTTAAACATGTTTCGTTGACTTTTGGCACTGTTTGAGGGTTCATTTAAGTGATTCTAAGCTTGAGTATGACCAAGTTTGAGTTTAGCAATGAGTCAGCAAGTCGTATACTATCAAAACGGGGACATACACACCCTTAGAGGGAGTGTACAGTCGTACATAAGGGTGTGCGGCTGCACACACACACCTCCTGGAAGCACACTCCTTTCTAGGCAGCACACCCACCCTATATAAAGGGTATACCCCTTTCCTTTCACTCCTTTAAACATCCTGGCAGCACACAACACCTTTTCTCTCAAGACTCTTCAACCGCAAACCCTCCCAACGCTTCAAAAACGTGAGTAATCCATCGCTTAGCTTGTTATACTTGAAGAACCACTTCACCTAAGCCTTGATTCATCAAGATTCATCATGTTCTTCATCCCTTGAAGGAGTGCGGTCGTACACCTTCATAAGGTTGGTCGCACACTCTTAAAACGCCCTCCAAAGTGAGAGTTTGACTTCCATCTTCGAGTTAGACATGACCGTAGCCTTGCTACACCTTGGAAATGGCAATTTGGACATTTTTGTGTCGGGTGTACGACCGCACACACCTTTGTACGGCCGCACACACCTGTGTACGACCGCACACACCCTTGTGCGACAGCACACTCCAAGTGTGCGACCACACACTCATTTTAGGACCACAAACACACTTCTAGGACCCCTATCTTGCACTACAATTGAGTTTGGACCAAGAACACTTCATGTTTGCAAGCGTAGGCCTTGAAAACACCACAAGAACACCTCTCATCGTGAGTGTATGGCCGCACACCCATGGCCGTACACACCTTTAAGGTGGCCATACACTCCCCTCATGCAAGTCTTCAATGTTCTAACACTTAGTGCAAGTAGTCCCAAGTTCCTAGAGTGGTTTTCCATCACATTTAGTGATGAAATGCCTTCATTTGACTCCTTTATGTATCATTGCATGTAATTTAGGATCAAATCGTGTTCAAGGCTTCGCTTGAACATCCAGCGTTTCGTGTCGATCCTTCATTCAAATCACCCGCAGTGAGTTCATACCCCTACGTTTTTCCGAGTTTTTCATGTTTTCAGGGGGGAATACAAGCAAAAGTACAAGGAAACTTGTGCTCAAATATATTATTTTGTTTAAGATAATTATATTTTCAGTATGCTTTTAAACACAGAAAACAGTTTTACCAACCGATTAAGAAATCAACACGTAGAAACAGTTTTCAAAACTAGAACAATGGACTTGTGAATCATGTAGTAAAATGTATTATTTTATAAAGGATTCATGCAAATTATAAACAGGATTTTCTGTATTATTACTTGTAAATTTGTTAGGCTAAGTTTGAGACACGTCCTTGGTAACACTCCCACAGAATCAGAGTGTAGGACTAGCACTTGTGACCAGAGTCTCTTGTAGGGAGAGCGTGACTGTTGTGTATAGATATATACGGGACTGACAATCCCGCACCTCACTACTAGCTACAGTCGGACCGGCAGGTCTGCGGGTGACAAAGTCATTAAGGATACAGGCCGTTGCGGGCTATATCCAGTCAGTTATGGTCATGAAACTCAAAACTTAGGTAGCAGAGATTTACTTTTGTAATAATGAATCAAGTGAACTAACCTGAAAGTAATAACCGATTTAATTACTGGAGGGTATTAATAATAATACCTTCAGGACTTAGTTCATCACGAGTTTTCTTTTGTTTAGTTTTATTTATGTAATTAGGCTAATATACCTCTCTGTTATGGTGCAAAGTCATGTTTGGATGTATTTTTTAGGATTTCCTCTTTGTATGTGTAAATGGGTTGAGTCTTTCCTATAAATAGGAAGTGAGTGACTCCCATGATGTAAGAAGGGAATCCATTTGGAGTGTTAGACTAGAGAGAGAAACTTTGTACAAACCCATTTGTATATTCTTTCTACATCTAATAAGAGCTTACACAGATTTATTTACTCCATGTGTTCTTGAATTTTTATGATGAATCACTAGATCTTTTCTCATTCCGCACATGCCATCATAATCAACACCACTACAATTGGTATCAGAGCGGGTGTTCTTGATTTAATCAAGAATTGATCCTTGATGGCAATTTTGATTTAGTGATTCATTTTATGATCTTGGATCTTCGTGTTTTAGAGAGTTTTTGGATTCTAGAAATCGAATTCATCTTTGATTCTATTCATAATTCGATTTTCTTCACTAGAATTCAAGTGATTTTTACTTTCTCTCTCTAGAAAACCCATTGAAAATCACTTTCTCTCTCTAGAAATTTTCAAGTTTTTGTGATCATGGTGCGTTTGGAGTATGATTCTTGGGTTGTAATCATTCAAGGTGTGAAATATGAAGTCAACGAATTTCAATTCTATGGATTATTGTTGAAAGGAGGTTTGATTTCATGGGATTCTTTGGTTTCTTATGGAGGTTTGAAAGATGATCATGGAAGATTGATATTTCAACAACTTTCAAAGATTGAATGTTTGTATGATCTTTCCATGTTCATGATAGCTCGTAGCAAGAATCGAGAGGAAGGAGAAGAAAGAGACTTGTTTAATAAGAGTTACATTTCTCTTGTTGAAAACCCAAGTGATCTTCAAGCTCTTATGTTTGTTGAAGATGTTCTTGATGATCATCATGTTCTTGATGTTCTTTATGTTCAAGAAAAAGGAGTTCAAGTTGATTCTCAAGATGAAAAAGTTTTTTGCTCAATTGGAGTTCAAACCGATGATATTTTGTGTTCTTGCGATTCGTTTGAAGGAATGATTCCTTATCGGAAGCCAGTGATTCAAGAAAATCACAAGTATCAAACTCCAAAAGATTTGATTCAAATTCACAAAGTTGATGTTGTGGAAAGTGGGTTTGTTCATGAGATCAAGTCTTCAAGATGCAAAAAGATGAAAAAGAAAAAGAAGAAGAAGATGAGTCGGAAAAACAAGCGGGTTTACTCACAAAAATCGTCAAATGTTGTGAAGCCAAAATCCGTGAAGCAAATTTGGGTTCCAAATCAACAATCTCCAAAGGTTGCATTGAATTTGAAGTCAAAACCCAAATGTGTTGGTGGTTCTTTTGAAGATGTTCTTGGATCATTGAAGAACACGAAGAACGAGTTGTACATCTCGCATGGTGAGTGGTACAATGTTCGATTTGGAGATTTTCTCATTCCGACAAAAGAACCAAAATCTTCCAAATTTGATTCGTTCGTTGAAAACGGAACTCGATTCGTCAAAAAGGTAACTCAAATTCTCAAATGGATTCCAAAACATCCATGATTTCGATTCGTATTTTACGTTTTTAATTTTTGATCGATTTGCCTCATTGGATCAAATTCATTTCAACCCCATTGTTGATCCAATAATTTTTGTAAGATCAATTACCAAAATCAAAATCAATTTTTTTACTGTTCATCTTATCCAACTTTATTCCTATCAAATTCTCCAATCGTTGATTCGATTCAAGATTGAGCCCAAATCTGAAAATCCATTATTGTTCACTTAATTGAGCCCATCATCAAATAGAGTCGACATTTATGTGTTTGTTGTAAGCCGTATTCAACTTTTCGTTTGTTCTTAGTTCAAAAATCTCGTTCTTATTTTATCAATCTTATCGATCGATTTAGATTTGTTTGAGGATATAAACTTGTGAATCGATTTTCTTCTTTTTGTCTTCTATCTCTAAATCGATGAGGATCAAGTTTTGGATAAGAAATTGAACAGTCAATCTTTGATTTTGATGAATTTTTTCAAAGAACACTTGAATGATATGAAGAACAGTTGAAGAATGTGTGAAGAACTGTTGAAGGAACACATTTTGATCTAAAATTGGCCATTAGATTTATCAATTTCGTGTTCATAGTTCGTTGACTCTAAAAAGTCAAACTATGAAAAAGATGAGATTTAAGAGATGAATCAATGAATTAGAGGCCGGAATTTGTTTATACAGGTTGTATTTGGGATGTGGATGTCGAAATCTAGCTTAATTTGAGTTTAGTTTCGAATTTGGGTGTGTAGTGTTCTTGATGACGAAATCGTATGTTGGTTTGATGTCGACAAACTGGATGAGTCGATTGATGATTTCGAAAGCTGATGAAATCATAGAATTGGATTATTTTGATGATCGATTGTTGGTTACGACTAGTGACTAACAAATTGATGATTGAAGGAATTGAATGCGAAGGTCTGTTGATCAATGGTTGATAAATAGAATGGGTATCTGATTGAGTTTGATCGATGATGATTAGGAATCGATTATGCGAAGTAAAGGCTTGAAGGCGAAATCTGAATCGATGGTTTGATTGTCGATGAATTTTTGATTTGCCAGTTCTGATTGAAGTCTAATTGAACTTTGATTTTCAGGATGATGATGAACTGAAAAACGAAATGGTTAGCTTTTGTTATTGATTGATTGGAAGAAACTGGTAG
Source organism: Lactuca serriola (assembly GCF_051521515.1). NCBI lineage: Eukaryota > Viridiplantae > Streptophyta > Magnoliopsida > Asterales > Asteraceae > Lactuca > Lactuca serriola. Next base: position 163,686,678 of record NC_136411.1, on the reverse strand, counting down.
CGATGTCTAATGATTTTGATTTCGCATGTTTGGAGTCGATGATCTGTAAAAGAAGACTTTGTGATTTTGGGTTTACTGGGAGGCGATATTGCGAAGGATATATGGGAATCGATGTTGATGATTTGGTTTCGCATGTACATTTGCATCTCTAATCGTAATTTGGGTGTTCGCATTGTAAATTGGTTGATTGGGTTAATGGTCTCAACTGAATTCGCATATGGATGAATCAACATTAAGTTCGCATCTGGGTCTGGGTCTCTAGAATCATGTTCGCATTTGATGACTGGGTTGATATAAAAGTGTTTCATTCGCATTTGGTTAAAGAGCTAACATTGGGTTCGCATTTTCTTATAAACTTTGGATTCGCATTTGGTTATAAAGATTGTGTTCGCATATTTGATTAATTGAGTTAAAGATGTGAAACATTTATCAGAAACATGCGAAGCATATGGAAGATGCGAAGTATTTCACAGTATAACGTGAGTTGGGGAAGAAAGTAAATAGTTTCGCATTTTGCCCCTGATCTTTTCACGAAATAACACAATTAGTCCAACTTCGCAAAATGGGGTTATAAAATGACAAAAATGCAGAATTTTCAGTTCTGGTCCCTGCAGTTTGTGTGAATGTACGCTTTATGCCCGGTTTCACAAATGGGCTGGAGTTTCGCATATTTGACTGTTTTTGGCGCAAAGGGTCCCGGCAAGTTTCAGAAAGTGACAATTTATGCCCGGTTTTTGAAAAATCTTGTAACTTTCACCCAAAAAGTCAAAAAATTTCATAAATTGGAAATTTTTTGTGGCTTTTTCGTGATTGTTTTTCCGTGCAAGATTTTTGGTGATTCATTTTTGGTACACATCAAGGGGGAGTATCGTGAAGACTATTCCTCAGGCGCTTCTAATCCTTAGTGGGTTTTATAATCATTTTTTGATTATAAAAAGGGGGAGAATGATGGGTATTCGAAGCTTCTCGGGTTTGTCGAATATTTCTTTGCGGATTTGAAGACCGGTGTTACTTCGAGGGGGAGTTTGGTCTTGATCGCGCTAGCTCGTTGGAGATTGAAGTCGTACATCCAATCCTAACTTTGAGGGGGAGAATGTTAGGGTGCAAAGTCTTGCTTGGATGTAGTGTTTAGGCTTTCTTCTTTGTATGTGTAAATGGGTTGAGTCTTTCCTATAAATAGGAAGTGAGTGACTCCCATTATGTAAAAAGTGAACCATTTGGAGTGTTAGACTAGAGAGAGAAATTGTATACAAACCCATTTGTATAATCTTTCTAGATCTAATAAGAGCTTACAAAGATTTATTTACTCCTTGCGTTCTTGATTTTACATGATGATTCACTAGATCTTTCTAATTCCGCACATGCCATCATAATCAACACCACTACACTCTCTGGGTGTAACCAGAGTTTTTAAAAGAAAACTGTTTTTATCATCCCGGGATAAACCGGCTATTCAAAACGGATTGTTTTACAACCAACGGATATTCATATTCATTCCACAACTCCTTGGATTTGTACATATCTTGTACGAATCTTGGAGTCATGGAAGGAATGTGTTTTCAAAAAAATTTATAAGAAAATATAGGATTTTCTTGAGGAACACTTTTCAAAAGGAATCAAAGAACACTTTTCCACCAAAACTAAATGCTTATGAACTCACCAGCTTTATGTTGATATTCTTTCAAAACTGCTTGTATTCTCAGAGAACTGGTAGACAGGTATTTCTAGGTGTTCGAAGAAGTCTGTGCGTTAGAGTCGCACCTTTCAATTTTACATTTGATAAGAACAAAACTATGTATTAAACAATGTAAACCTTTTTCACATATGTATTCAATATCTGGTTGTGTTTACTATGCTTGCTATGATACAATTGTTGTGATACTAAGCATGACGTCAGCCACCCCTGAACGTTTCCACCGTTCCGGTTTGGGGGTGTGACAGTGTATATGAGATCCAACAAACCTTCACCCCTTTCACAATTACCAGTGAAGGGTGATTTAGTTATTTTTTCAAGCAAACAAGGACTCGCAAGTGTCATCCGACCTTAAGTCGAATGACTCCAAAACTCCAGCCTTCTGGAGTTGGCCTATGCACTTCTTGTTGACATGTCTAAGACGACAATGCCACAAGGATGCCTTATCCAAATCATTAGAAGAATCGATATGCAACACATTATTTCCTAAGTTGTCTACAACCATCACAGTTTCATATACACCATTACAAGGTAAGGCTCTAAAATAAAAAACACCATTATAATAAGCATTTATTGCACCAATTTCATTATCAAACGAAAATGTAAAACCTTGTTTGTACAAACCATGAATGGAAATAATATTTCTTGACATATTAGATGAGTAGCAACAATTATTCAAATCTATTTCTAACCTACTACTAAGCAATAAAGAGTAAACTCAAATCTTGGTGACAGGTGAAACCTTCCTATTCCCCATGATCAATTTTATCTTCCCGTGCTCCACATCGTTACATCCTTTTAGGCCCTGCACATCAGAAAAAATGTAAAATCCACAACCTATGTCAAGCACCCAAGAGTTAGTATGTGATAAGTGTTTAGATAGAATAGTATAAATACTTCATGGGTGGGTTTAACCTTCCCATCCTTGACATCCTGCAAGTATTTGGGGCAGCTTCGCTTCCAATGCCCTTTTTCATGGCAATAGAAACACTCTACTTCTTTTGGGATGGTTGAAGGAGTAGCAGAACCTCCTTTGGTTCCACTTGAAGAGGATCCATCAAGAGACTTTCCCTTGTAGCTCTTGGAAGGATCCTTCCTCTTCTTCCACTTTCCTTGCCCAATTTCCAGAACAAGGGCATTAACAGTAAGAGTGGTTACAGCAGATTTACCTTTGAGACCACTTTCAGCAGTCCTCAAAAGGCCCTGAAGCTTGCTTAGAGTGACTTACTCCTTGTTTATATGATAAGCCATGTGGAACTGATCAAAACATGGAGGTAAGGAGTGTAGAATAATATCTATAGTCATCTCCTCATCAAAGTTCACATTCAATTTGAGCAGACAGTCCACAAACCTTTGCTTTTTATGCAAGTGGCCCGTGATGGGTTCATGATCCTTCATCTTTGTTGTAATCATGGAGCAGATGATTTCATACCGCTCTTGACAAGATCACTGATGGTATCTTTCCAACAATTCCTGGTGCATCTCAAAAGGGTAGAAGTCCTCATAGGATTTTTGGGGTACAGGAGACATGGTGGCAAGCATGATACAAGCTACCTTGGTGGAATCTTTCTCATATGCCCTAATATCAGCAATCTCTTGAGTAGTAGCAGGAGACTCATCGATTTCCTTAAGCTCCTTGTCGAGGACATATTCCTTCTCCTCGTAGCGAGTGACCATCCTGATGTTCTTAATCCAACCATTAAAATTAGTCCCATCAAAGATGACTCTCCCACAAAGGTTCATGAGAGAGAATGAGTCGGTTGGGTTTGATTCAGAAGCAGTGTTGGAAGACTTCCGAAAAGAAAGAAAGACAAAGTTTATATTAGATAAAGAGTCCTTAATGTAACACCCAAAATGAAATATTAAGGCTAGGACCCAACACAATATTTGTAACGCCCATGTTTCTAGGCTAGGCATTAATGTTGATGTAATAGTCTAGGTTAACCTTTGTAACTCGTTTTGAAATAATAAGAATGTATTATTTGAGTATTATGTGTTTTATGTTTAATTGTGTAGCTTAAATGAATTAAGAATAAAAAGAAGCGTAATAATAAAATATTAGATAAGCCCAATATCTATGAAGGAAGTTGTAGTAGTCGTGACAAGGGTTCCAGATATATAAAGAATGTTGAAATCCGAGTTATAACGAAGAAGTTATGACATGTCGGAGTTTCATGACAGAAGCGGCACGACACTGTATGACGTAAAATACGAATTTAAGATAGAGCGATATCTAGCCTTAGTGATCTAAACAAAATTCGTAGAATACGTTAAACCGAGATTGTGCATAAAAAGAACGTCCAAATCTGACTTCGTATGAGGAACTTATGATTTTTCTAAGTTTCAGCTTAGCAGTATGCAGCCCAAACTCGAATATGAGATCGAGTGATTCTTAGCTGAAACAATCTAAACGAGAACCGAAGATCTTGTTAATAGTAGTGCAACGGTAAAAAGACAGACAAAACGGATGTCAGATGAAGAAGTTATGAATTTCTAACGGAGTTTTCCTGTCCCAGTCTACTAAAAATAATATAATAAAAATAAAGTCAAAATTAGCCAACGGAGTCTAAACAAGAGTTGTAGAGCATAATCTCACCTACGCGTGGATATAAAGAACATCGAAAACGGAGATCGTATGCGAGAGTTATGATTTTCTGAAGTTCGAGGCATGCAACCCAAAATGGGAATGCCCCGCGTTCAGTGCTTGTCTCCGGAGTGGCCACGTCGATGCTGACTCAACGGATAAGGGACAGGGACGGAACCCCGCTCCTACGCACCGCGTTCGAAGGGAACGCCTTGCGTTCGTGGCAGACTTCAACACTATAAATAGATCACAAAGCCAGCCGTTTGTGGTTGCCAAATCTCTTCTGTCTCCCCCGTATTGCATTGATTTATGTGCAAGTTTTACCTCCGAAGCCTCGGTTCATCCCGAGTCCCAAAGCCCCGAAGATCCCGAGAAACAGAGTTCCCGAGCCGAAACTCTGCCCGCGAGAAGCCTAGTTTTTGTGAAGATCTCCCGGTTTCATCGAAGAATATTGCTTTTAGAGTCGTAGTGTTGTCCGATAATCATCTTATGAAGTGAGTGCGTAGTTATTTTCTTCTAACACATAAATACGAAGTATTCTCTACAAAATACGTGCTATGTGTTTATATGTTATGTGTTATTTGATATGAGTATTGATTGAATGTTTTATATATGTTTTATGTTGTGTGTGTGTGTGTGTGTATATATATATATATATATACAAAGTTATTGGGTAGAACATGGGTAGATAGTGGATGTGTGATGAAATAAAATAATGAGAGGCCTCGATGTTGTTGTTGTTGATCTAGTCATCTAGAGGAGTATGGATGACAACCACGGACTCTTTCTATACAGTCATGTGGAACGCTGGCAGGTTCATAACCTGTAGGTGTTGTGAACGATGTGTTCGCCGGTGTACTCTATCCCCCTCATGGTTTCCTTAGGACATTCGTTGCTGAGGAAACCCCTCTATAGTAGTGTCCGTCTTGATGAAAATCCTATATTAGGTCCCTTGTAATAGTTGTTGTCATAGGGACGTAAAGTGAGGATAGCGGGAATGGGTAATCGGGTTATTTTTGGTTGGTGAAATTAAATATAATTATTTATTGTGGGTTGAAAACCCTATATGCTTACCAGGCTCCCAAGCCTGACCCACTCAGTTTTATTTGTATTACAGGTAGTGGCGCGAGAGCATAAGTTGGAGAACTTGTGAAGATATTTTATTTATAGGTCAATAGTTGTGTATAATTGTTGTAAGGCTTATAATATGACGTTTATGCTTTTGTGTTTGTATCAGAACATGACATCCCAAGTTTTGATATATAATGAAAATACATTTCTGTAAGGAATGCTTTGATAAATTTTATTTATCATATTCTGTTTTGGGAACAAATTCCGCAACTCTTTTAAATCAAAGTATTACTATGAAAATTATTTTAAAAGCTTCAATTAAATCGGTCTTTTATGGCCGTGATTTTGGGGATGTCACAGTTGGTATTAGAGCATCAGTTTAAGCGAACTAGGAATTTTTAGGATTTCTAGACTTAAACTTAGTATGCTAAGTGAAGATTATGAGATGAGTGTTTGTCATATTTTAGACACGAGCACTAGTTTATTTTAGGAAAGTTGCCTAAAATGTTTTTATGTGCTAAATGTTATATGCTTGCCATATATGATATTATTTGTTCGGATTTATGGTTTGTTGCCAACCGGATCTGGAAACCTTATGTGTTTAGGATTCTAAGCGTATGACGACTGTCTTAGAACTAGCATGTAAAGGTTTCGGAGTGATAAGTATGATTTAATTATCTATAATGATTGAGGATCTAAAATCACCTTATTTGGTGTGTAGATCAAAAATGGTAAGAACCAGAAGTGGCGTTGGAGACGCAGATGAAAACAAGAATCAACCACCAGTGATTGAGCGAGTACCTGTGGTAGCAGCAGCACCTGAACCAATGACAATGGTTGGGGTACAATTGATGATTTAAACGATGTTGGATCGTCAAATGGAGGAAACGAGATGACTGCTTCGGCAGAATTGTGAAGAACTTTCAATGCCGATTGAACAGCCCGAATTGAATGAAGGGCACTCGAAAGGAGGAAACTTCTATTAGAAATATGGTTTAGTGGCACTTGGAAATCTGAGAATCATGATAATTACTTTCAAATCGAAGTATTTGGATGGTACTCCGAAATCCTCAATTGGATAAGACTCAGATAAAATCAGAGAGAAAAGAAAGAGAGAATGAGATGGTGTAATTTCGTGAGTACCAGAAAAGTGACTAAAACTGGTTATAAACCTTCCTTATCTGAAAAACTGTCAAAACTGTCATATAACAGTTTTCTCAACAGTAAAAACTGTTATAAATTCGGGTTTTGTATAATGATTAATGCAAAGTCAAAACCGGGTCAAATATTCAAAATTTGGATTTTCTGCCCCTTGGACCCCACTCCCAGGGGCACTGCCCCCGGACCCCCATTCGTTCAGGGGCTTCGCCCCTAAATGACAGTATACTTTGATACTTGATCAAACTTAAACAAGTGTGTACTCCACACCTTCCTTACTTGTTTAAAATTTATCAAGATCATTTTTAGTCAACAAAGTAATCCTATTACACTTAAATAACATTGATGATAACAAATCACCAACAACTTCAGTGGGACTGTTGGTCAAGCCAACCCACCAATTGTTAGGCAAGTCAACCAGGATGGAGGAAATGATGAGCGTGGGTGCAAGTACAATGATTTCATGGCATCCAAGCCACCACAAAGTCTTCCCAAGACATTTTGCTCGCTTCTCCCTTGGGCACAAAGTCAGTTAACAGCTTCCACCATATCTATTCTTATCCGATATTTAGTTCCAACTGAACTCTCTAAGGTCAACAAGTTTGCCCTCGGACTACCAGCGGACTATGGTCCAATGGTTAAGCAAGAAACCACATTGAAAGCCGCCATTTGGGCTGATAGAAATGTTGAGACCCAGATCATGGAGAAAGGTCTGGAGAGGTAAGAGTTTGGAGAGAAGAGGAAGTTCGATGGACCTTCGGGGTCCAGCAAAAAGGTTAAATTCTCGAAGTCTAGTTCGAGAGGAGGTGGAGGAGGCGAAGCGAAATGGTGCGACAAATGCAAGAAGAAGCATCATGGGAAATGTGGAAAGCCAGGGCATTATGCCAACGAATGCACCCTTACTAAGAAAGTCTGTTATGGGTGTGGTGAGGAGGGGCACATCTCGAGGGATTGTCCGAAAAAGAAGGAGGCGGCAAAAACCAATATTCCGCCAAAGCCGAAGGCGAGATCCTTTCAGATAACACTGGAAGTTGCTAAAGATGAAGTTAATGTCGCTTCAGGTATCGTTCTCATAAACGAATTGCCTGCCCAAATTTTATTTGATTCTGGAGCCAACTACTCCTTTATTTCGCATGAATTTGGTAGAAAACTAGCTTTGCCGGTCAATTGACTAGATAATGCTTTATTAGTCGAGGTTGCTAGTGGCAAGTTTGTACCTGTTAGCCATCGTATGAAAAACATCTTAATTGACTTGAATGGGAATAAGTTCCACGAGGAATTATTGCCTATCGAACTAAATGGTTTTGACATCGTGCTGGGGATGGATTGGCTTAGCACCAATGATGCCGAAATACTATGCAAGAAGAAGATTGTAAAAGTAAACCCGCCAGGGAAAGATTCATTTATGGTGTATGGGGACAGACATAGAGTAAATTTTGGAATCATTTCTCTAATGAAAGTCAGAAAGTGTTTGGCCAAAGGATGTACATCATATTTGGCATTCGTGATCGATGCTAAGAAGGAGAAAAAGGAGATGCAGAGCATTCCTGTGGTGTGTGATTATCTGGAAGTATTTCCCAAAAATCTTCCCGGATTACTGCCTAATAGACAAGTGGAGTTTAGAATAGACTTGTTACCAAGGACGACGCCAATAGCAAAAGCACCTTACAGACTAGCACCGACGGAGATGAAGGAGCTAATGATGCAACTTCAGGAGTTATTGGACAAAGGCTTCATTAGACCTAGTTCATCACCCTAGGTAGCTCCAGTGTTATTCATGAAGAAGAAGGATGGGAGTATGAGAATGTGCATCAATTACAGAGAGCTGAACCAGTCAACAATAAAGAATAGATATCCATTGCCGAGGATTGATGACCTGTTCGATCAACTACAAGGTTCAAGCTATTTTTCAAAGATCGACCTAAGGTCAGGATATCATCAGCTAAAGGTGAGAGAGCGCGATATCGAGAAGACTGGATTCAGAACACAATATGGACACTGCGAGTTTTTGGTTATGTCGTTTGGACTAACCAATGCTCCAGCAGCATTCATGGATTTAATGAACAGAGTTTGTAATCCGTTCCTTGATAAATTTGTGATACTGTTCATAGATGACATTCTGATTTACTCGAAAGCCAAGAGGAGCATGGCAGACACTTGCGAGAAGTGTTGGAAGTCTTGAAGAAGGAGAAGTTATATGGAAAGTTCTTCAAATGTGATTTTTGGATTCGATAAGTCCAATTCTTGAGTCAGGTTGTCAACCAAGAAGGGATAATGGTTGATCCAGCAAAGATTGAAGTTGTGATGAAGTGTGTGACAACCCGATAATTTTAGACAATAAAATGTAACACCGGTCAAATTTAGGTCAAAATATAACTTTCCTAAAATCTTATTTGGGTTAACTAAAGTAGTAGGAATCGTATCAAGGTTTTCGTACATATAAAGAACCCTAAAATCCGAGTTATAACGAAGAAGTTATGACCATTCTAAGATTTCCGACAAAACTGGCAACACCGATTAAATGAAAAACGCGAAGTTTCAATACAATAGCTCTTATCCTTAAGTATCTAAATGAAAGTTATAGATAACATCAAACCGTGAGCGTACATAAAAAGAACGTCCAAATCTGACTTCGTATGAGGAAGTTATGATTTTTCCAAGATTCGGGTATAGCAGTAGACAGCTAAAACTCGAAATAGAGCTCGAGATACTTTTGACCAAAACAACCTAAATGAGAATCGAAGGTCTCAACATTAGTAGCGCAACGGCGAAAAGTCTGACGAAAACGGACATCGGATGAAGAAGTTATGGATTTTTAACGGACTTTTCGTGTCCTGGCCCGTTAAAAATAAATAATTAAAAATAAAGTCAAAATTTGCCGATGAAGTCTAAACGAGAGTTGTAGATAACATTTTCAGCTACGCATGCATATAAAGAACGTCGAAAACGGAGCTCGTATGCAAAAGTTACGGATTTTACAAGTTCGGGGTCCAAAATTCGAGGCTGTCAGGCCCCCACGACGTGGCACAGCTTGGCCGTGACCCGGCAAGTGACTGAGGGCGTCCAATCAACGGAAGGGGATAAGGCTTGCTCCCCACGACGTGGCCAACCTTAGCCACGACGTGTCACACCAGAAATGCCCCTATAAATAGAACTCTTGGGGTGTCGGGTTTAGGTGCTCCATTCTTCCATCTCTCGTGCTGAAACTCTGCGGTTAAGCTCCCGAAGCCCCGGTTTTCACCTTCAAGTCCCGAAGGAAGGTTTTATGTTCCCGAGATTCCCGAGATTCCCGAGAATCCCGAGATTTTCCCCCGCTTTCAACTCTTCCTGTCGAAGTTCTGCTCGATTCTTCTCTCGACTATTTCAAATCAACCACTTCAATCAAGTGAGTTCATACCCCCCTTTCATACACTTTCAAATACTTTATAATGTACTTTTAATACATTTCGGGGGAGAATACAAGTAAACACACGGTTATTATCGTGTGTTACATAAAGTTTCACTTTGCTCGTTTTTATCAAATGAATCATATGTGATTCATAACTACTATATGAAAACTCTTGTTATACCTTGCATGCACTAGATTTATACAAAGTACATAGTATCCGAAGTAACCATCATTGTTAAACCATTTTATGCATTCAAAGAACTTATGACTTATGCTTTGTCAAACATTGTGAAAAAGAATAAACTTTGCATACAAAACTACTACTTTAATACAGACTTAGTTGAGAATCCATGAGACGTTTACATCTTCAAATACTACCTTTTTGCTAAAAGGTACCACTTCAAGTCTTGTCTATAACCAGAGTCTCCAGTAGGGAGAACGTGTCAAATGTGTATAGATCTATACGGGAAGTCATGATCCCGCGCCCTGACTGTTAGCTACAGTCCGTCCTTTGGGGTGACAGTTTGTCATAACGCTACGACGCCTGAAGAACATCGCTACAGGCATATTATGTTTAGTATGGTTATAAAACTCATCGGATATACAATTATTATAGTACTTCTGATTTATGAACGAGTAGCTATTAAAACTATTCTTCATCTAACAACTGCGATCTTCTTATAGTTTTACTATATCAAACTATGCCCCAATCTTTTAAAGCATGTTAGTTGCTTCCGGTTTTCGGTCTTGGTCATTTGAGACTGCATCTCACATTTAGGAAAATAAGGGATTTTCCTGTATACAAAACAATCAACTAATAGGAAAATAAGGGATTTTCTTGATTTAACTATCTACATTATCCAACACAAATATTCTCATGCATTTCATACTTTTATAAGAAAATAAGGGATTTTCTTGGAAAACGCACGAACTTTGGAATGGCATACAATTTCTTAAAACCGCTTATGAACTCACCAACTTAATTGTTGACACTTTTTCTTTGAAATAACTTGTATTCTCAGGGAACCGCTAAGCAGGTTTGGAAATCAACTTTTGGGGATTAACGCGCTGACGTTAATTACTTCTTTTGAAAAATGTCTATGTATTTATCTTTTGATCAAGTAACGAATACAATTATGTAGACATTTTGAAAACCTTTATATATATGGTGGTGTGTACTTTCCTTTCTATGAACTGTTATGATACTGAATATGACGTCCTCCGCCCCCGAACGTTTTCGCCGTTCTGGTTTGGAGGTGTGACAAAGTGGGAGCAACCGAAAAGTCCCACAGAGATCCGAAGCTTTTTAGGATTATCCGGATATTACCGAAGGTTTATCCAAGGCTTTTCTTCAATCGCTACTCCATAAACAGCTTTGACTCACAAAGGAGCTACTTATGCTTTGAGTGATAAACACAAAGAAGCATTCGAGCTGCTAAAGAGGAAGCTATGTAAGGCAACGATTCTTTCTCTACTTGATGGAGTTGAAGACTTCGATGTCTATAGCGATGCGTCTGGTGTTATATTGGGTTGTGTTTTGACCCAAAGAGAGAGGGTGATAGCTTATGCGTCTCGACAGCTGAAAGAGCATGAAAAGAACTAACCCACTCATGATTTGGAGTTGGCAGCGGTATTATTTGCTCCAAAAATATGGAGGCATTACCTCTATGGCTCAAAGTGCAAACTTTTCACTGATCATAAGCGTCTCCAATATCTCTTTAATTAGAAAGAATTGAATATGAGGCAACGACGCTGGCTAGAGTTACTTAAAGACTACGACTGTGAGATACTTTACCACCCCGGTAAAGCAAACGTTGTCGTTGATGCTCTCAGTCGGAAAGTCAATCTTGAGAGAAAAAGGCCAAGAGTGTTGAGAATAGAAGTTGTCTCGAAAATTGTGGAGAGTATAAAGAAAGCTTAAGAAGAAGGTTCTGAGAAGAATGACCGAAAGGAAGAACGTTTGGGCAAAATGTTAGTGTTTGGTGTAAACAGTCACGGACTGAAAGTATTCCAAGACCGAATTTGGGTGCCTAAGTCAGGAGGAGTAAGGGATCTCTTTATGGAAGAAGCTCACAAAACCATGTACTCGATTCATCCCGGTAGCACTAAAATGTATAGGGATCTAAAACCCTACTACTAGTGGTCGTCGATGAAGCTTGATATTGCAAAGTATGTGGCCGAGTGTGTGACATGTGCAAGGGTCAAGGCACAACATCAGAAACCATACGGGAGTTTATAACCTTTACCTGTGCCTACGGGTAAATGGGAAGACATTGCTATGGATTTTGTCATTAAACTGCCCAGAACAAAGAACGATCACGACATGATTTGGGTGGTCGTTGATCACTTCACTAAGAGTGCACATTTCATAGCAGCCAATGAGAAATGGTATATGGATAAGCTTGCGAATTCTTACGTGAAGGAAATTATGAGGCTTGACAGTGTTCCGTTAATGATTGTATCGGATCGTGATAGCCGTTTCACCTCAAGATTTTGGAAAAGTCTACAAGAGGAAATGGGTAGCAAGTTGTATTTAAGTACAACTTATCATCCACAGACTGATGGCCAGAGCGAACGAACGATACAAACACTTAAAGATATGTTGAGAACATATACCTTGGAATTCCTAGGTAACTGGGATGAACATTTACCTTTGGTACAATTTTCCTACAATAATAGTTTCCACTCGAGCATAAAGATGAAACCTTATCAAGCTATGTACGGACAAAAATGTCGTACACCGTCTTGTTGGCTTGAGGCTAGGGAAAAGCAGTTTATGGGACCCGAGATAGTCCATCAAACTGCTGAAAAGTTGAAAATAATTAGGGAGGGAATGTTAGCAGCTCAGGATCGTCAAAAGAGCTATGCTGATAAAAAGCAAAGACCGATGACTTTTGAAGTTGGAGATTCGGTTCTGCTTAAAGTCTCGCCATGGAAGGGACTTATAAGATTTGGTAAAAGGGGAAAGTTGAGTCTAAGGTTTATTGGACCGTTTAAAGTTCTTCAAAGGATTGGGAACCAAGCTTACAAGCTCGAACTACCAGAAGAACTGAATGGAATTCATAACACTTTCCATGTGTGTTATTTGAGGAAGTTCACGGGAGAAGTTCCCGATATAATTCCAATTTCTAAATTAATAATTGATGAGAACAAAAGGTTGATTGAAGAACCAGAGGAAATCGTTGGCTGAAAGACTAAGAAGTTGTGACGCAAGATGGTCGAATTAGTGCTTGTCCGATGGAAACATGTGAATGGTCCAAATCTCACCTGGGAGACGGAGAGTGACATGATGAGTCGTTATCCGCATTTGTTTGTTGATGTGTGATTCTGGGTACGGAATCATTCTAAGGTGGAGAGAATTGTAACTCCCGTGTTTCTGGGTTAGGCATTAATGTTGATTTAATAGTCTAGGTTAACCTTTGTAACTCATTTTGAAATAATAAGAATGTATTATTTGAGTATTATGTGTTTTATGCTTAATTGTGTGGCATAAATGAATTAAGAATAAAAATAAGCGTAATAATAAAATATTAGATAAGCCCAATATCTATGAAGTAAGTTGTAGTGATCGTGACAAGGGTTCCGGATATATAAAGAATGTCGAAATCCGAGTTATAACGAAGAAGTTATGACCTATCGAAGTTTCGCGACAGAACCGGCACGACACTGTATGACGTAAAATACAAATTAAAGATAGAGCGATATCTAGCCTTAGTGATCTAAACGAAAGTCGTAGAATACGTTAAACCGAGAGCGTGCATAAAAAGAACGTCCAAATCTGACTTCGTATGAGGAAGTTATGATTTTTCTAAGTTTCAGCTTAGCAGTATGCAGTTGATCGAAGTCGTTGTCTCGGTCAAAAATAAACCTCACAGACACTAGATAACTAGGGTAACTAAGGGTCGAATCCACGAGGAGGTTGTGGTCAAACTTTGTGTTAAAATAGTTAATGAAAAACTACTAGCAATTGTCACGAAATTATTTAAACTAAAAGTTGATGAAAAACCTAAAAACTTGGTAATGCAAGAACTACTAAAACAAACTACTATCAAAGAGAAAAAAACAAGATACTTCCTATTCAGTTGTTTAGATGGTTGGACTTACACGTTTTTCTTCCCTTAAATTCCAATTTAATTACCTAGACATAATTAAGGTTGATTAACTTGCAACAAATAATTTTGAGCACACAATATGTTATCCCAACTAGTTGTCTTACTCCCTATGTCTAATTGGATTAGTAACAACTAGTGGTTTGGCTATAATGTGTCTTACGATTACCTATTACAACGTTGAATTTATAATACTACAAATTCAGAATAATGTATGTGGGTTCAACTAATCATCCTAAACTACTTGAATTCAGAATGATTAGTGAATTAACAATACACTATCTTAGTTGCAATATCACACAATAAGAAAACCCAACTCCAATTACTATAAGTAAAAATCACAACTTTAAGAATGAAACAATAACTGAAATTGACTAGAATAAAAGTAATAATCAAAACGTGTTCATCCTAACATCCTACAACATTCCCGGAAGTAACCTAGGTGGTTTAGCCTTCCATATGATTAACAAAACACACAACTTCAATATAAACAATGGAATTAATGCTAAAATTCACAAAACAACTTGGAATCATAAAATCAATGATGTCTAATGATCAATCAACTATGGAACGATGAAACCTTAGGGATGAAGTAATCAAATCTAGAGCTTAATGGAATTGATGTAGATTTGTTGGTTGAACAATCTTCAAACGTTCAATGATAATGAATTTGATGATTTCTTGGATTTGATTCGGAAATTGATGATCAAGAACGTGTTTGGAGAAGGTTTGGAACCCTCCAAAATTGGTGAAAATCGCAGGGGAGAAGTCCAAAGTCGATTAGGGTTTAATCTCCCTTAAATAGGTGCTAAAAAAACTGCTTTTCAGAGCTGTTTTCTACGTTGGCGTCCTAGTAGGCGTCTTAGACGTCATATAGGACGTCTGGGCGTCCTTCAAGGCATTTTACATGCCTTCTTTCGTCCTTGATTTGCACTTGAAAATGGCCTAAAACGGGTAGGCATCCTAGGGGGCGTCTTAGACGCTTTCTATGACATCCCTCATCTTTGTTGCCCCTTGTTGGTGATGAAAACGGTAGAATCAGTAAAAATGCAAAACATGAAAGTTGGAGGAAATTTTGTCTAGTTTTCAGAACTTCTTGATTCATGTCAATTGGAGCTCTAGATCTTGATATCTGATCAAAACATTGAAGAGTGGTCAAATTTCTCAGCACCATTTTTCTTCATTCCTTTAGCAATTCGTCTCCCATACTTGTCAGCTTCATGTTGCTCATTTTTCTTGCGGGTTCTGACCACTTTAGCACTAAATAGTTGCCTACGCGTAATGTTCAACATTTTATCAAAGTAGTGACATTCTTGGGCAATCACACATCAATTAAACATATTTAGTACAATTTATTATGTTACAAATATAGACCCATCAGCAGCCCAAAACTCGAATATGAGATCGAGTTATTATTAGCCGAAACAATCTAAACGAGAATCGAAGATCTCGTTAATAGTAGTGCAACGGTAAAAAGACAGACAAAAACGGACGTCAAATGAAGAAGTTCTAAATTTCTAACGAAGTTTTTCTATCCCGGCCTACTAAAAATAATATAATAAATATAAAGTCAAAATTAGCTAACGGAGTCTAAACGAGAGTTGTAGAGCATAATCTCACCTACGCGTGGATATAAAGAACGTCGAAAACGAAGATCGTATGCGAGAGTTATGATTTTCTGAAGTTCGAGGCACGCATCCCAAATAGGGAATTCCCCGCGTTCAGTGCTTGGCTCCGGAGTGGCCACGTCGATGCTGACTCAATGGATAAGGGATAGGTACGGAATCCAACTCCTATGTATCGTTTTCGAAGGGAACGCCATGTGTTCCTTTGGGGAACACCCTGCGTTCGCGGCAGACTTCAACATTATAAATAGATCACAAATCCAGCCATTTGTGGTTGCCAAATCTCTTCTCTGTCCCCCGTATTGCAACGATTTACATGCAAGTTATACCCCCCAAGCCCCAGTATCATCCCGAGTCCCGAAGCCCCGAAGGTCTCGAGAAACAGAGTTCCCGAGCCGAAACTCTGCCCGCGAGAAGCCCGGTTTTTGTGAAGATCTCCCGTTTCACCGAAGAATACTGCTTTTAGAGCCGTAGTGTTGTCCGATAATCATCTTATCAAGTGAGTGTGTAGTTACTTTCTTCTAACACATAAATACGAAGTATTCTCTGTAAAATACGTGCTATGTGTTTATATGTTATGTGTTATTTGATATGAGTATTGATTGAATGTTTTATACATGTTTTATGTTGTATGTGTGTGTGTGTGTGTATATATATATATATATATATATATATATATATATCTACAAAGATGTTGGGTAGAACATGGGTAGATAGTGGATGTGTGATGAAATAAAACAATGAGAGGCCTCGATGTTGTTGTTGTTGTTGATCTAATCATCTAGCGGAGTATGGATGACAACCACAGACTCTTTCTAGACAGTCATGTGGAACGCTGGCATGTTCATAACATGTAAGTGTTGTGAACGATGTGTTCACCGGTGTACTCTATCCCCCTCATGGTTTCCTTAGGACATTCATTGCTGAGGAAACCCCTCTATAGTAGTGTTCGTCTCGATGAAAATCCTATATTAGGTCCCTTGTAATAGTTGTTGTCATAGGGACGTAAAGGGAGGATAACGGGAATGGGTAATCGGGTTATTGTTGGTTGGTGAAATTAAATATAATTATTTATTGTGGGTTGAAACCCCTATATGCTCACCAGGCTCCCAAGCCTGACCCACTCAGTTTTATTTGTATTACAGGTAGTGGCGAGAGAGCATAAGTTGGAGAACTTGTGAAGATATTTTATTTATAGGCCAATAGTTGTGTATAATTGTTGTAAGGCTTATAATATGACGTTTATGCTTTTGTGTTTGTATCAGAACATGACATCCCAAGTTTTGATATATAATGAAAATACATTTCTTTAAGGAATGCTTTGATAAATTTTATTTATCATATTTTGTTTTAGGAACAAATTCCGCAACTCTTTTAAATCAAATGATTACTCTGAAAATTATTTTAAAATAATAAATTAAATCGGTCTTTTCTGGCCGTGATTTTGGGGATGTCACAATATTTTACAATTTGGAAGAGGGATGCTGTAATCCAACTTGCAAAATATTTGAAGGTAGGTAAATGACGATTTATCAAATTCCACCATAAAAACGAAATTGTTATTAAGTTTTTAATTGGATTGAAATTCCTAGATCCTTTGAGATTCATTGAACAATTCAATGGCATGTTTAAATCTCAATTATGCCCTTCAAGTTTGAGACTGGGATACCGAGGATCACAAACAAGGTGTGAATAACCATGCAAATGAACTTGGTACTCTCAATGTCAATTATCACCTTAATCAATGTGTCGGTTAACCACACACACTCCATTGACCTTATGATAAACATTAAGCTACCCTTTGTCACCCTTACTAGTCTAAGTTAATGTGTCGGTTAACCACACATGCTCCATCAACGACTTGGTAAGGTGCAAAGTGTAATTTCATGGATTAGCATCAATTTCACATTTTCCTAAAGTAACTAAGATTAGGAATTTATAAAAGGTTTAGTTACTTTATATGTATCATTATACTTTTAATGAGACTTATAGTCTTTGTCCTACTCGTTCGGCTAATGAACCTCCACCAGTCAAGGAAGCGATGGGTGAGAGTTGACACCCATTAAACCACCATTTTATAGTCAGTAACTTTATACCCCTTTATAAACTGGCTTCGTGAATGAGGTCTACTAACGGTAAAACCAACTTGTCTTATATATATATATATATATATATATATATATATATATATATATATATATATATATATATATATATATATATATAGATACTCCCTCCATCCTAATATTATTGTCCACAGACAAAAACCACACAGATTAAGAAAACATTAATTACCATTAACTTTATACAATAAAATGACAATTTTGTCCTTACTTTGCATTTAATGTTCCATTAAATATATATATATATATATATATATATATATATATATATATATATATATATATATATATATATATATATATACTCCCTCCATCCTAATATTATTGTCCACAGACAAAAAACACACAGATTAAGAAAACATTAATTACCATTAACTTTATACAATAAAATGACAATTTTGTCCTTACTTTGCATTTAATGTTCCATTAAACGCTTAGTTGGTTAAGTAATAATGAGAGGGTATTTTGGTAAAAATGCTATTTATTTTTAGAAATGGACTATTATTTTGGGACAAATCAAAAAGGAAAGATGGACTATAATATTGGGACGGAGAGAGTATATATTAAACCTATAATATTATAATAGTATAAGGGTTCAATTTTAACTTTTAAAATTCTAAGGTTTGGAATTAAAGTTTCAATTAGTGAGACGTTATAAATTCCAAAACTTGAAGGCAAGTTTTGAAACTTGTCAAAACTCTTCAAGTCCATAACACATGAGTTTAATGACATCATTAATATAAAAACTTTTCATATTCTATAACATCCATAACTTGAGGATCCATAACTTGAGGACAAGTTATGGAGTCCACTAAAATCATTTAAAACATTATTTAACTAATATAATAATCAAACAATTCATAAAAGATACATATAAACTCATATGAACAAGATAATTCAAATCAAACAAATTTCATGTAAGTAGCCTAACCATATAAACTAATACAAAACATGAAAATTTGACAATTATCTTTTAAATTGGATTAGCATGATCATTACCACATCAAAAACAGGCTTATAAGTTCAAAAACAGTTTAGGGTAATGATCCTAGTCCAATTTCAGCCTTAAAACTCAAAAATTTGCACTCTGGAGCACCAACTCGTTGAGTGCATGAACTAACTCGGCGAGTTGGTTAGGTTTGTGAGGGGACTCGGCGAGTCCACTATCCAAACAGCAAAAAATTGATTATCATATCCCTCATGTTCTATGGTTTAAAACCTCCATGGAGTATCCATGGGTCACCACATGGGTTTAGCCCAACATAAAGAACTATGGATCATTAGCCCACTTTATAAGAATGAATGATTTACCAAATCAACCTCTTATATTTAATTAGTCTTTTTTGATCAAAAAATTAATTCCAAATTAATTCTTGATCAATACTAATTAAATAACATGATTTCATATTAATATATTAGAACTTATAATATATTAATAAATCATAATTATCCTCTTCTCAAAAGTCCATCCTTCAAATTGTTCTGGTGAAGTGCAACCTAAATGGACCACACTACTCACGGGTCAAGTACATACCAAATATAGTTATGGACTTAGACACCTTATCCAACACTCTCTAGCTAAAGAGAACCATCTCAGATCTACCAGATGATCTAACTTGACCGTCGAAGCCTGCTCCCGGGGCACAGTCCCTAGGGCGGCTCTAATGGCCTTGTCTGTTGTGACCTCGCAGATCTGTCTCCGGCGTAGAAGCACATCCTCAAAGCAGGTGTTCAGAGCCGATGTCATATATATATATATATATATATATATATATATATATAGAAAGAGAGAGAGAGAGAGAGAGAGTTAGGTTCAAATGCTTTCACTATCTATTGTGTACATGTATGATTGATTCTGGACCAATCATTTTAGTTATTTTAAGAAAGTAATTAATGCATATTAAATGTTGAAGATGTAATTAATATCCATTATATCTTCAACATGTAATATGCATTAATTACTTTCTTAAAATAACTAAAATGATTGGTCCAGAATCAATCATACATGCACACAATAGATAGTGAAAACAAAATAACCTAACCCTATATATATATATATATATATATATATATATATATATATATATATATATATATATATATATATATATATATATATATGATATTAATTCATTAGCATGGTCCAAACAGTTCTTGCGCGCTAGCCTTGTGTGGCGCTCCCTTGCCAACCTTGTTGGGGACTCCATTGTCGGCCTTGTCTGGTGCTCCATTGCCAGCCTTGCCTGGGACTCTCCTGCCGGGCCAGCCTGGCGCTCCCTTGCCAGCCTTTCCTGGTGCGCGCCCGCCAGCCTCGCCCGGCGTCTCCGGGCGGCCTTGCCAGCTTCTTGCTAGTTAGGCCTGAATTGGCTAGCCCAAGGCCTGACCTAATTCCCCTTGACCTAATTGTCCCTTAAAAAGTGAACATTATCTCCTCCATGGAGGAGGGTCTCTCCCCGATGGATCAGCCGCCACCTTAGACTCCGGCCAGGTGGCTCAGCCGCCACCCTCCATCGTCAGCCACCGTACACTACCTCCAGCACCAAGATGGTTCTCTCTAGCTAAGGAGAACCATCTCATATCTACCAGCCAACCTAACATGATTTTAGGAGCCTGCTCCTGGGGCACAGTCCATATGACGGTTCTAACAGCCTTGTCTATTGTGACCTCGTAGATCCTCTCTGGCGTAGAAGCATCCTTAGAGCAGGTGGTCGGAGCCGATGTCGCATCATATATATATATATATATATATATATATATATATATATATATATATATATATATCCCAAGGGAAAACACCTAACCATCCCTAGATCTACTGCACTCCTTCTTCCTCACAACGCTTAGCCATCAGGTGTGGTACTAGTAGATATCACCGCAAAGACGAACCTCAAACGCTAACAGAAACATCCTCATGAATGGTCGAAGACTAAGATCCCACACCTTGATTGAAACCGAACAGATCACACCAATACGCGAATAGCTCGATAAAACTTCCAAGGCCATCAGAAATGTTGTCAAACTCTAGTCGGGTCAATCCAGATACCAACCCCGCTAACCCGACATGTGAAAATTGGATTTTGCGTAGATCCCAAGCCATACCTGAAAAACTCTACAACGCTGCCCCAATATCCGACCTTTCAATAACCAATAACATCTGCCAACTCGAGCTTGCTAAAAATAATAATTTCACAACGAAGCATTGAGGGTACCCATACCCAAAAACTAAAATGTACAATGTACAGATTTTGACAATAGGTTGACGCATCCATTGAACTCTAATTGATACAGCTCTAAAATTCCGAAGAACCTCTAGTATTGATGAAGAATGAAAGTCACACAATCGAGAGTGCATTAATAACCTATCTATATATCCAATACATCACTAGCTACATCAAGCTCCTTGGCCAACCGCTTCTTACCACGAAGATGACTCTTGCATTTCTAAACACAAAAATCTGATAACAACTTGCTCTGCATCCTCGTCTAGACCAAATCCTAAACTAAAGTTTCGCATACCCAAACCACAAATCCCTATGAAACCATAGCTCGAACGGTTCGATGATTCTCCAAGCAGAATATCCAGCTCTCCCCCACTTAGGGTTCGAACCACCACCAACTAATATTGCAATAAACCAAAACTCAAACCGGCTCACCCAGATGCATAGCATCCCTAAACCTTGGGATATATAACGCAATGCAAGATGATCTTCCAGATGGATTACCCATGGCCCACAACCTTCCTATTGGCATGACTTGGCCGACAACCTTTTGGTTGGATGTCTAATACATACTGGGTCCACAACCTCCTGGTTGGATTACCCCTTGCCCACAACCTTCTGGTTGGAATGCCCCGGCCCACAACCTTTCGGTTGGAATGCCTCGGTTCGTTGACTGACATCACAAAGCAGTATAGTCTCAACTCCACCACACCATGTCGACATATGCATAACAAATAATAAATATCCATCAACATATAATTATATAACCAGTCATCAGACAAACATGCAAATCTACAGATCACTACAACATAGTAACATCCTATATACCAGGATACATAATCTAGTGGGTCGGCATTGGTGCCTTCGACCCACAAGTATAGTGAGTAAAAACTCACCTCTCAGTCTGAACAGGTAGTTGAATAGGTCACTGCTCTGAATATCATCTCTACCAGTCACGTATACATCAGATAGTGACACATCTCAACTACAACTCAAAAACCCAAAATACCCTTAGGTCAAACTTGGTCAAATCCTCATCAAATTCAAAAAGTCAATTGCGTCAACTCAGCTGAGTACACCCATCGTACTCAGCTTGTACACTTAGCGTACTCAAGCCTAGACCAGAAATGGGGTGTTGACCTCATATACCTCGCGTGCCATAACGTACACCCAGCGTACGTTTCAGTCAACATTTCCTTCTATTAAGAGCTTAATCTCTTAATCTTTTTCGTCTAAATTCCAGATCTAGTCCTCAAATGATGTCCTTAACCATAAAGTTTCCAACTTTATTGTCTTGCATGGCTATTAAGTGCTCAATCCCAAAAACCCTAACTTTTTAACTCAATAAGACATCCTAGCTCATGCATGGAAAGAAACTAAGGTCCAAGATTACATTTTTTATGCTTTTAAACACTCCAAAACATCTGAAAAAATAGCTTATATGAATTACAATAACCCATACTCATAATACCAAGCTTATAGGACCAAAATGAACACAAACCCATAGCTAAACAAGATCTAAGCATAGCTTCATCAAGTTTAGAGCTTTTTACCTTCAAATGGTGTCAAATGATGATGTGATTTTGGATCCAAAGTGCTCCAGTCTTCTAAGATGGTTTCCTCTTCCTTTTTCCTCCTTCAAGAACACCAAAATGCACACTCAAGGTCAAGGTTGTTTCACTCAAAAGATTAGGGTTAACTAGGGTCGAGTTGGAGGATGGAGGCTGATGAATGAAAGGGTTCTGAGGCTATAATGAGGTTTAAATAGGGTGTAAACCCTATATATTATGGTTTTGGTCCAGGCCACGTACGCTTGGGTACACCTAACGTATGCAAGCCACACCCAAAAATTACAAAAAATCCATTTGGGACCAAAATGCAAACAATTCTCATATCAAGTGCATAAATGGAATACTTGGAAATCAAGATGTTACAAGTTAAAATTACGCGTTTGGTCCCTAATTTTTTTGCACTCAGACTGTCCTTACGGTATGATTTTGTTGCGTTTTTATCACTCGCGTACATGAGAATACTATATTTCCCTTTATATTTTCGTGTTCACATTTTTATAATTTTTTTTATTTTTTATTAATTAAAGAAAATAAAGTGATGATTTGTGTACGTGGGACCCACTTTCATCACTACCACGGCTAGTTATCGGCAACCACCACTAGTCACCACCAGAAACCTAAAATCAGTTCCAAAAAAATCAAACCTGATACAAACAAGAAAAAACTTAAAATCAAATCTACCACCACCACACCCACATGAGAAAAATATGTCACTCCATCAACAGCCATCATTGTTATTGCCATCGACCTTTGTCACCTTTGCCATCGACCGTCATTACCACCAACGTCAACAATCCACCCCTATTAATGCTAAAAAACTGCACAAAAGAGAGAGAGAGAGACCATAGATCATATTTTAGAAATAATAGGGTGGTTGGGACGGGAGTAGGGCTTTTTTCTAATTAATAAATTATAAACAAATTACAAAAAATAAAAATAAGAATAGTATGGTTTTTCATGTCTACGAGGGACAAAAAAAACTTAACAAAATAAAACCATAAAAACAATCCAAGTCAAGGGCGGAACTAGCTTGAAGCAAGGGGTAGCCCATGCTCCACCTCAAATTTTCACAAGAAGTGCTCCATCGCAAAGGAAGATGAAGAAGGGACACTGGTAGATTATATATTGTGCTACTCCTTAGCCCTCTATGGATGATGCATAAAACGAAATTTGTGTCTTGAGAGCTTCAATGGTGGAGAATTCCTAAGAGAACTCTTCCAATTTCCTTAACAGTATGAAATTTGTTTTCTTTGTTATTTTTCCAACCAAAGAGCCATCAACGAATGCTTTGGGAGAATGGTGTATGAAACACTAGTGGGCAAACTAAGGCTTCTTTGTTAATTGACTCTTTATGGTAAGTGTTTGTGAAAAATCCTGGTTTAGCATTTAGAATGGCATAATGTAGCCACGTTCATAACTTCTAAAACCATGTGGGTATATAGCTGGGTTGATGTTTCTAAAGTGGCATAATGCAGTCACATTCACAATTTCTAAAAAGGATGCAAAGAAGAACAATATGGTCCTAAGGTCTTCCAGCATTATAAGCATAGATGATTTGGTTTCTGTTTCCACTAAAATAGGCGAAAAGGAGGTGATTCAAGATTGTTTCATTAGTACATATATGAATTTTCAATCTTTATTTCTTAAGGGATACTTCATTAAACCTTTTGATGACATAAATTCGGAGGCAAATAGGACATGACTCAGCTCATTAGACGAGTTTCACAATTACTGTTGAACAATGTGAAATTGTGTGTCAGTATATACCAATACCATAGAGCCATTTTTCCAGCTTTAGCTGTCAGAACTATAACTCTTTTGTGGCAGCAAAGTATTAGGGCCATTAAGGGGCGACTGTAAAACTTGTTTGCCCTTTTACACAGTTAAAAAATAAGCATGACATTTGACCATTGTAAAAGTGAAAGTACGTTGCTATAAAAAAAATTTTAAAAAAAATGAAATTTTGTTGCTATAAAACTCAAAAAAATAAAAAATAAGCATGGTTTATTGGTGTTGCCACCCAAGAACCAAAAGATTTGGTTCTAAAGAAAAAAGTTGGAGACCAAAAAGAAAACCATAATAAACTAAAATATCCCTACAATATATAAATTTGTATTCAAACACACACCAACTTAAAATAAATATTCCTAACTTAAATGACATCATCCTAAATAACTCACAAACTCAAGCCTATTGTAAAGTCATATATCATAAACATAAACTAATCTCTCTCTCTCTCTCTCTCTCTCTCTCTATCTATCTATCTATCTATCTGAAAAGCTTCAGCATCCAAAAAAAGAAAGAAAAACATCCATCCTTCCAACTTTCAAGAACATGAATAAAGCTAAAAGCAGTCAAGTCATGTAAAGCCTCAAAGGTGAATCAATAACAAATCTATGTTTTGTGAATCATCATCATTCATCATGTTTCAGGTCTCACATATCAGCTGCTGCTGGATTTGCTAGAGCAAAAAAACCCTTCCAAGCAGCCTTCAAATTCACAATACAATGGAGTGGATGCTGCCTAAAAGTCTCTTCCTTTGTACTGCATCTCCTGTCACCACGAATAAGAGGGACATTTTTGTCATCATAAAAAAATTACACACTTTTTCCCTCCCACAAATAGGAGTGACATTTTCGTCATTACAGAAAAATTTATTCTACATAAACTGGTGTGAAGTTTTTTATCTGTTTTATTTTGGTATATTTAGATACAAAAACATTAAAGCAAATGTTGAAAATATCATACCGAATTTAAACACATAAATGTTAAAAAGTTGAGTTGAGTTTGTTACCGGAGGATAAGTGGGCATGTAGACCATCTGCCGGGGTTGACCAAGAACCATTTGCTGCCCATACTGATATTTATATATATATTCTTAAAATTAATTTCCACAAAAAAAATTATTTTACTTCAACTAACTATTAAGTAATAATAATAATAATAATAATAATACCTGTGGCACGTTTGGATTGAAATATGGCTGCTGTGGTTGATACGATGTGGTCTGGGGACCATACATAACAGGCTGCTGTGGAGAAAACGCAAAAAGAATTACATTTTTTTTTTATTTTCATTAAAAAAAAAAAAAGTCAAAAGTGAAGAAGAGATGGATGTGAAAGGCATTACAGGTTGCATATGTGAGACTGGAGGTGGGTAGTAGAAGGAATGTTCAGGTGCATGTGCTACAGGAGATGGAGATGGAGAAGGAGGTCTTACAGGTGTCTGTAATGGAACAAAGCTCTTGGCATTTGGGTTCAGTCTAAATTCCTGCAAATTTTCAAACCATAAACAGCTTACTTACTTCAAAGCATAATAATACTCAAAACTGAAAATTAAAACCATTGTTAATTTTTTATTTGTACCTTTGCATTGGGATTCAATGTGGATTTTTCTGAAGCCATGGATGAGGTAGGAGATGACACAGGAGCAGCATTTCCAGATTCTGAAGTGGATGATAATGATTGTGTAGTAGTAGTAGTAGTAGCCTCCTCATGTGTCTTCACAGTGGCTTCACTACAACTCACTGTTTCATGAGGCTTATTATTATTAGATGGTGCATATGCAGTTGCATCTGCTGATAGTCCTTTTTCAGAGCTTTCTTTCTTTCCCACTGTATGTATGTATACATATACAGACATTAGATTAAATTTGAATGTTAATTACTCATATTGACTTGTATTGTCAACAAAACAAGAAGAGAAAAACTAACCCTCTGGTTTTGAAGCCTCGTTTTGCTCCAAAAACTGCTGCACAAGTGTAATTAATAGTTACAAACTATCTACGATAAATAGTATACACAATTTGTGTTATGTATGATTAATCTACCATATGCTTTCCAGTATCCTCCTTCTCCTTGGTGTAATAACTTCCAGCCTTTTGTTGACTACTCTGGTTCTGGTTCTCTTGAATCCTGAGATAAATAATAATAATAATACTAATAAGATACATAAAAATAAAAAAAGTATATACTCTTTTGCAAGAAAAATATCAAAATATTTCAAGATATTAACAAACAAGAACCTGCTCTCATTGTGCAAAGAACTAGATGGATAAAAGTCACGGCTAGTACTCGTTTGAGAAGCTTGGCCCTCAACCTGATTCATAACATTGGAATTTCAGATTCCATTTCATCATGTGTATGTTTCTCATTTCTCAAATGAATGGAATTTGGAACCTTTAAAGTCCATGTTTGATGGACTTCATTATTCAAAAGAGAAGGGTGGGAGGAATTCAACCCCATTCTTTCTTTTTAATTAAAAGACCAAAATACCCTTCTTATATAAATAAATTTGATTATGGGTACTTGAAGTAAACAAGATTAAGAAGTTGAAGAAACATACCAATGATGGTGCTTGAGATCCACCGCTTTTCAAGTGAGTTAACTGATTGTTGATGATGGAATCAGACACATTCCCAAAGGTTTCATTATTTTCTGTATCCCAAATGTCCTCATTTTCATCATAACCACTATCATCAACACCACGAAAAACTGATGAATATTTGGTTTCCTCATCAAGATCGAAGCTGCTATGGAAGTGAATGCCCCTTTCCTGATAAATACAAATACAAACTACAGCTATAAGAATTTAAATAAATGGATTTGGATAAAAAATGAAAAAGCAAAGAATTCACCTCAGCTAAATGAAGATCCTGAGTATCCTCTCCCTCGATTTCTCTAGCTATTCTTAAAGCCTGTTTTTCCAGCTCTCTCATTTGAGGACCTCTATCAAGTTTTGTTGTGTAGAGTTCCTCATTGAATGTACTTTTTACTCCAAATAATGCTGCATTTGTCTCAAATTGATCCCATCCCCTGTTCAATGGATAATTAGGTTAATAAAAGTTCATGTACTCAAACTTATTTATAATCGTATCAATGTAAGGAGAATGATTTAATGCAAAAAATCCCCTACTATGTCTTTTACATACGTAAAACAATATAATGACACTGATTTATAATCTCATCTGTATTTTCACTAAGTTAACAATATGTGTATATACACACACACACACACATATAAAGACACAAACAGACATACATAAAGACACACACAATCACATACATATACATATCATCAATTCAATAAGGACACTAAGCAAACATCATTAGACCTAGAAATTATACCAAAAGAAGATAAAGAATTTAAAACCTGTTCCAATGGCGATCAAATGTGTTGTCCAGCTCAGGCAATTCTATATTATCATCATCCGGGACCCACGGTTCCAACTCTCTTTCCAAATCAACATGTCTAGAACGAGAAATCAAGGAATCTGTCATAATATCTTGCTGTTTTTCAAGATGAACCTCATTTGTCAACCCATCACTAGTTACTGTTACACCCTGCACATATGAATCACAAAAACTTATGTCAACTCTCTTTTTAATTATTGAGTTATAACAAACAGAAACAACCAAACAGACCTTTGCTACAACTTGCACAAAGTCTTTTGCAGGTATGATTAAGGTTTTAGAAGGGGCCTTGTTAACAGAATCCGAAATGTTTTTCTGTCCTTGAGAAGAACCAGTATTCGTCACACATGCCATCTTCAAGATTATTCCTGAAAAGGGCAACCAAGAATGTGTTAATAAAGCATATGATGTATCATGCATATTCAATTATTCACTATTCAAATGTTCTAGAAGATACCAAAATCACTATCTGCATTTGTGGCATGAAATATCCCAGAGTATACAGATCCATCTGTGACCTGGACATCCACCTGATGCCCTATAAGACATGTGGTGAAGTAAACAAGTCGCTCACGTGATGGATTATCAACTACTCCTTTGTTTCCAATTGGTAAACCTGAGAAAAAAAAAAGTTAGAATGATGAACATGAAAGTTATTAGCAATTCAGCCAGAAAAATGAACCTGTTGTGATAGTTTTGTTGAAGTTTGACTTCCCACTTTGAGATTTATTATCAAATCTAATCCCCATTTCTTTTTCACCTCTCCTGCGGTTGAATCCGTTTGCAGAGGACCTTGGTGGTGCAACTTGTTGCAGATTCATTCTTGATCAAAATATCAAATCCACCAAGAACTGGATACTGTAAAAGTAAATCATTTAAGTAACAAACAAAATATGAAAAGGGTTTTTCATGCTTTTAGTTTTTGTTCTGTTCAGATACATTTTGTTCAGTTTAAAGTTTCCTTCTGTTTAAATTTGTTCAGTTTAGACTTTAGATTCATCATGTTTAGGTTTGCTCATGTCATATTCCTTATGTTCAATATCATTCTGTTTGGATTTGTTTTGCTTTGTTCTGTAATTCGTTTTCTTCAGTTTCATTAGTTGCAGATTCTAATAGCTTTGTGTTCTTCCATTGTGACCTTGGTGTTGTACATGTCATAGCACAATTGGATTTATGAGTACACTTGGAGTCATGAACTTGGTATTTGGTTTGTAATATTGGATTATATGACTTTGGAATCATGCTTATTATGATAGTTCAGTTATTAGGTTTTTTGGTTGCAGTTTGAAGGACTTTGACGTATTATTGTGGTTATCCCATTAAACAATAGTGCCCTAATGCTCAATTGTATTGGTGGCTTATACAGCTTAACTTCTTCACAATGATTAAGGTATCCTACAAAAACCCTAATAAATCTAATAAATCAATAACCAGAATCTTATATAAATTTGAGAAAATTCCTGAACAGTAGAAATCAAGTTGCATGTAACCGTTAAACACAAACTTACATAGTTCCTACGCATACACAATCCAGAGTCAAACCCCTGTTGTCTAAGTTTCCATTCCAACATGTAAGTCCATGAATGTATTGCGATATATGATTATGCATACAAAGAGAAGGTGTGTGTGTGTGTGTGTGTGAGAGAGAGAGAGAGAGAGAGAGGACGACGACTTACCGGAAAGATCTGCGAAGGACGATTAAAGGGTTTGATCCAAAGAACAAAGCGTGTGGAAATAAATATCTTTTAGATGTGGGCAAGAAAGAAGGGGAAGATCGTGATATTTGGGGACCTACCACATACGGCCACCGTAGTGTTTACTCTGCGATCAACGATTCCCTTGAAGAAATTGAATTGAGGTTTTGAAGAGGAAAGTATCGAAACTGAGACCACGATTCCAGCGAATAGTGTCTGGTCTTTTGGGTTTGTGTGATCAGGGGCAACGTTAGGTTTTGTTAAAAATCGCCCTGTGGCGACGTGTTACGAGTGGTCAGATAGGGTTGATAAATATTTTTGACTTGATAAAATAAAATAAAAAGTTATTTATAGTAAAAAAAATCATAATAGCTAATCTTGTTAAGTTTTTATAGAAAATAGGGTTATTTCCAAATTAGATCCTATATTTACAGTTTTATTCTAGTTAAACCAAAAATTTATTTTTTCCCCAAAAAAACCATATTTTTTATTATCTGGTATAATCGTTTGACTAAGTCAATAGCTGATATCATAAGGATATGAACAGTATCAAAAGGTACGAACCCCGTAGCATGAGTTGGTGTATCATTCCAATCCATGAGGACATATGCAAACGACTCCTTCCATTCGCTATGTTTTTAAACATCAATTACCATAAGAACACAAGTAGATACGCAAAATTAGGGCTTTTTCATAAATCGCACAAGAAGAAGGTTATGACATCCAACAGCAATGTCAAGAAGAAAACTAAGACACACAAGAAAAAATACGTTGATTATGAAGATTTCGAAGATGAAATTCTCGTGTCAGACATGCTCATGGACTATGAGAGGGAAAAGGCAATAGTTGTCTTCTTCCAATATGTTAGACTATGAGAGGGAAAGGGTAATAGTTGTCTCCTTCCAATATGTTAAAGATTATTTTCGTACCAAAATTTTTAAAGATGAATCTGAGTTTTTGGGTGAAAAAGATGAATATATAAATGATTTAGTTCATCTAGAAGACGACGAGAGTGACATTGGTGGTTTCAATTATGTCCATGATCCCACCATAGAGTGGAATCTCATGGATCCAAAGGTTGGAGAAGAATATAAAAAAAAATCTCAACTGAAAAATTGTCTTATTAACTACGTTGTGTCACATGGGTACCCCATACGGCTTGAGAAACTTGAAAGTATTGGGTTAGTTGCTAGATGTGGTAAAGATATCGACAAAAAGAAAGTGATTTTCGTTCGTACGTGTTTTGGTCAAAAATCGATCAGGTGCAATTCGATCAAGTTGTATGAGATGTTGCGGTGTTAGTATAATGTAAGTATAGAATAATGATCAAAGTGAGACAAATGAGTTATAAGGAAATCCCTTGATCCTTTATATGATTTTCAGCATAAAACATTAGGAGGTGATAATGATCACTTACCTTGATGTGTTTTATTGATTTAAATTAAATCTGAGATTACAAAGATGATGAAGGTAATATGAGTACAAGTGTAGTACTCAAGTTAATTGTGTGTGTAGTGTGTGATTTACAAGTGTTATTTATAGTCTAAGCTATTTAACAAGAATTCCAAGATTTTCGGGATCCTCCTTGAACAAGTATTTGTACGTTGTTTAACTTGGTATTCCCAGTTCTTAAGCTTGGTTGAAGTGATTCTCCATTGAGAATGAGTCTTGAGTTGACTAATTTTGCACATGTGAGAAAAAGAAAGAAAAATATAATTGTTATAAGTGTTAGGAAATATTAGTGATAATAGTAAAGATCACGTAATATATTTAAGGATCTTGAGGTTTTAGAAATATTAAGCATCCTTAATGATTCTGGGATTCTGCCCCTAACAATTGCCCTTAAATTATACCTACAAAATATAAACGTTAGTTTTTAAATATTTAGAAGTATAATTTTAAAGTAAAATATGAAGTAAAACGTTCTAACGGTGGGGTAATTTAAATTTCAACGAATAGGTTTCTAGCCGTTGGAATAGGTCAAACCATTCTTCTACCTTTCCCTAATTATTGTATAAATAGGGTATTCAGCCTTTCAATCTCGTCTTACTCTTTTAGCTCTCCTTTCGGACGTCTACCGAATATCATCGAAGGTACTACCTTTATCTGTCTTTCTCCTTCCTCATTTTGTAACGACCCAATTTTTACAAAGAAATTTTTCATTTTTAGTTAACCAAAGCCAATCTTATAAACCATAAATTCCCAAAACATTTGTTTTCAAATAAACGTTCATTACATCATTGTTTTCCCCTTTTTAAAACATCAGAGGGTCCCAAACACACTAAAAAGAGAGATAGAGTGCACACCACGTCATCACGCCTTGCCCTTGCCCTTAGGTAGGGTGTAAACGAGCCGAGCCGAGCCCGAGCCTGACCAAGCTCGAGCTCGGCTCGTTTAATTTTGAGGAAGCATTCGAGCCTTAAAATGAAGCTAGAGCTCGGCTCGTTAACAATTTAGTGGGCTCGCGAGCCTAATCGAGCCTAAACAACCTCTATGTGTGTGTGTGTGTGTGTATATATATAAGCTCGTTTAGGCTCGCGAGCCCATGAATTAAAGCTAGGATCGAGCTCGTTTAATAAACGAGCCTCGTATTTAGGCTCGAGCTTAGCTCAGGCTCGTTTAATTCGATCTCCAGTCGAGCTTTTAACGAGTCAATCCTGAGTAGCCCACGAGTAGCTCAGCTTATTTACACCCCTACCCTTGGGCTCAGAAGTACCTGAAACAAATCAACAACATGTAAGCGAAATGCTTAGTGAGTTTCCCAGAGCATACCACACACATTCACATACACATATCCTGATAGTTATTAAAGTTATAATCATGCACAAAAACCATGTAATACGATTCAGCAAGAATGTCATGGGCTACCCCACATGGTCTTTACCTAGGACTGCCATGGGCTACCCCACATGGCCTTACATCCTATGTCCCCACATGGCCTTACATCCAATGTCATGGGCTACCCCACATGGCCTTACGTCCAATGTCATGGGCTACCCCACATGGTCTTTAACTAGGAATGCCATGGGCTACCCCGCATGGTCTTAGATCCAATGCCACGGGATCCCCCCAGGGTCTTCCATACTGACATAATATCACACAACATATCAATTCATAAATGAATAACACACACATAGCATGTTCACATAATGGGCCGGCCTTGGTGCCGTAGACCCATAGGTATGGTAAGAAGACTCACCTCCGTCCGATGAATAAGAATATTGCCCTCCTAATAATCTGCAACCTCCCAAGTTGAATAATAATAATAATAATAATAATAATAATAATAATATAATCAATGATAAGACCTTAAATTACCCAAGAAAGGCCTAACCTTCAAACTCTACCCCCAAGGCCCAATTACCCTTTTCTTGCAAATGGGCCCCAAAGTCCAAGTCTAATATCCTTAATGGGCCCCTTGGCCCAATAAGGCCCAACCGATAAGTCCACGGGCCAAACAAATAAAAAGGCCTCTATCTCACAGAATCCAATCAAGCCCAACAACCAAATGGGGCCCAAAGGCCCAAAACAGCTTAGGGCCCAACTGAGTTGCGTACGTGCCAGTGTACCACCTTGGTACGCGCAGCGTACTAAAGGTCTAGGGACTACGCGCCGCGTACAGCCAGTTACGCCTAGCGTACAACCATTTTAAGCACTCTTCCATTAAGTGCTTAATGCTCGAATCCCTCACGTCTAAAAGCTAGATCTAAGTCTGAAAAGATGTCATATGGCATAAAATTGGCAACTTTATGCCCTTGCATGTCTCATACACACCCAACTACTCCATTAAGACCTTTCCAAGGTCTTTTACCCATGCATGAGGTCAAATCTCTCATCAAGCTTCCATTTTTATACTTCTAAATGACTAGGGGACCTCAGATCTGCCTTTCATATCAAATGGGGAGGCTTAGCTCAACAAAAGAGGTCCAAAGTCCATCAAAGGGACAAACCACCAAAACCCTAGATAGATCTAAAGATTACAAAGGAAATATGCAAGCTTTTTACCTCCAGAAGCTTTGCAAGATGATTTTGGTGCAGGATCTTGAAGCACCAACTTGATCCAAGCTTGCTTGACCACCCCTTCTTAAAATACACACAAAAAGGCCACAAATGCACTCTTTAAGGCTCAAGAATGATCTCACAATGTTTCCAGGAGTATATGGACGTTCTAAGGTTGTGGAGGCTCTCTAGGGTTTAGTCCAAGGGACTTAAAGTTGTTTAAATAGGCCTCAAGTCCGGAAATTTAGGGTTTTGCGTCCTTGGCGTGTACGCCCCGCGTAACTCAAGGTACGCCCAGCGTACCCTGATTCCTTCACGACCACTTTCATGCAGTACGCCCAGCGTACTTAAGGGACCATTTATGCCAAAAAATATCATTCCTTAGGGTTTTAAGACATACTAGAATTTTGGATGTTACAATTTTCTTTTAATTATGGTCAAAAAAAGGAGTTCGCTCTATCGCAAACATCATAACTATACCTGATGATGATTTCGTAGATCATAAATCCTTTTTTTACGAGGAAACTTATACATGCGATGACGATAGTATCGAAACTTTGAATTCGATTGGAACCTTTCACACCAATATTGTTTTCAAACCTTTTGATGTCAGAATCCAACCGAATTTTATTTCTCCCATTTGGGTTTGTTTTCCTGAGTATCCTTTTACCTTAAGCCTTACTTATCCCTTTTCCGGAAGCTTCTCTATTTTTTTTTAAATTACTAAGATTTCATATATCCAAGCCATGCCAGCTATTTGGAGGATCCTTTATTGGATTGATCATCTAAACTGCTCCATGGGACTCAACATAGGTCTAAACGAGTTAGCTTATGTTTACAACCTTTTAACATATAGGAATTCCCGCCTTTCGACCTTTGGGAATTCTCGTTTCCTGTTGAAAGTTAAAACCGATAGTTCACCTCTTGTATGGAAATCCAAGCATAACGATGGTGCTTGGAAAGAAAGATATTTTTTCTTGAAACATGACTCAATTCCCAATGGAAATCTTTTACCTCAATTCTAAGTCAAAAAGGGTTGGGCTTTTTATCTTTATATTGAGGATCCCAATATTCACACTTCTTATTTTGTTTGATTTTTCGCAGCTTTCAAGTTCGATGAGTTAATTCCCCCTACTAAATAAAAGACACTGAAGATAGGATCAAGAACTTCCTTGCTCTGCTCGAGATTGACAGGACATTCAAGCTTGATCCTTCCAATCATCAAGAAAGCGCAACCGTTATCATCCATATGGCTACCAGTAAGGATCCTTAAGTACTTTCATCTATCGTCTTAGGGAATTTTAAATATTTTTTTGGTATTCCCAGGATCCAAAGTCACACGCGCCAATGCTCATTTCTCCTTTTCTGACCTCGACACAACCATGTCAAGTGGCCAGCTGCACGTGAAGAAATAAAATATTAGCTCCTACCTTGCCTCCAAAGGCCCAAAAGTCAACCAATGGACCAAAGCCCAACATATGGACTAATTTTCCAAATTGGGCCCAAACCCTTCACATGGGCCTTACCTTAAGGCCCAACCATCTATTCTGGTCCAAACACTTAGCATTCCAATGGTCTACTATCTCATAATCATCAAGACCCAATTGTAACGCCCGTAGATCCAGGTAGGCCTGGCAATGGAACGGATTTTGACCCTGATCCGATCCAAACCCTTAACAATTATACGGGTTTGGGGCATAGTTTTTGATCCATTTACCCGTTAACGACCCGTACCCTCTAACCCTTTTATTAAAAGGGTCGGGCATGGATCATCACCGATCTGCTCCATTTATAACCCGCCCCATATAAATTTTAGAATTATACATTTATATTTTATATTTCCTAAGTTTTACTTTAAATTCCAATCGAAAGTCCAAAGACTAAACTGGTTTTACATAGGACTCGAGGACTCAACTTCTAAACTTCCAGTTTTCTCCTAAGAATCATGATGTTATTTCATTTATATTTCATCATATAATCACCAATTTCATTTATAAATCAATAAATTCATTTATCAATTGGAATAAATTTTGTAATTGCTATTCTCTGTCAATGCAATCGAGGGTCAAAAACCAATCGGAAGTAACTACAATAATGATTTTAATTCCAATCGAAACTCTTCGAGTACATAATGTGGTTTGTAAATCAAAATTTGTTCTATTTAACAAATGTGATTTTATGATTTAAGTAAAATGAGTTTGATTATTCAAAAAACCTACGGGTTACGTGACGGGTTTGGATATCTGCCGATTCGGTGGATAAGGGTACGGGTTTGATTATTCAAAACCCTACAGGTTACGGAGCGGGTTTTGGAATTTGTTAAAAGGGTTTGGATTAAGGTCGATTCACTCCAAACCCGCCCCATTGCCAGGTCTAGATCCGGGCTATTCAATTTAGAGACGATAAGCATCAAAAATTACTTTTTTGATGGAAGATTATTTAGAAGGGTTAATCTTAACTAAGTTGTAGTATATGTTACAAGGATTTCGTACATATAAAGAACGCTGAAATCTGAGTTATAACGAAGAAGTTATGACCTGTCGAAGTTTCGCGACAGAACCGGCATGACACAGCGACGTAAATAGTGAATTTACGTTAGAATGATATTTGGCCTTAGTGATCTAAACAAAAGTCGTAGAGTTCGTTAAACCGAGAGCGTGCATAAAAAGAATGCCCAAATCTGACTTCGTATGAGGAAGTTATGATTTTTCTAAGTTTCAGCTTAACAGTATGCACCCCGAAACTCGAATTCGAGATCGAGTGATTTCTAGCCGAAACAATCTAAATGAGAATCGAAGATCTCATTGATAGTAGTGCAACGGTAAAAAGATAGACGAAAACGGACGTCGGATGAAGAAGTTATGAATTTATAACGGAGTTTTCCTGTCCCGGCCTACTAAAATAATATAATAAAAATAAATTCAAAATTAGCCAACGGAGTCTAAACGAAAGTTGTAGAGCGTAGTCTCACCTACGCGTGGATATAAAGAACATCGAAAACGGAGTTCGTATAAATAATTAAAGTATTTAATTTAATTATAAAATCCGATATTATCCAAAGGGGGGAGTCACCGGGCTTATCCGGGTTACGCCCAGCGTACCTGGATTTACGCCCAGCGTAAATCGTGAATCAGCCCCTATAAAAGGGGATGCGAGGGCAGCCGAGTTCTTTGCACCTTTTCTCTTCTCTCTCTCCCATTTTGCATCATTTTTCGTGCAAGAAATATGTCGAAGCCCCGGTATCAACCCCGAGACCCGAAGCAAGTCCCAAAGCCCCGAAGATCCCGAGAAGTGCGATTCCCGGGCCGAAGCTCTGCCCGCGAGAAGCCAATTTTTGTGAAGATCTTCTAGATCTACCGAAGAATACTACTTCTACAAGCCGTAGTGTTGTCCGATCATCTTCTAATCAAGTGAGTGTGTGGTCACTTTATTCTAACACATAAATATTAAGTATTTGCTATGAAATACGTGCTATGTGTATAATATATTGTTGTTTATTTGAGATGATTGTGGAATGGATGAATTATATAAGTTTTAATGAGTTAAACTATATGTAACGACCCAATTTTCACGTCCAAAAATTTCGTTTTTAAAACATTACTTTAGAAAACATTAATAATTAAAACATTGCTTAATTAAACCATTTCACATCGGAAACCAAATTTGAAATCCATAACAGTTAAACAACCAAAATACCAGAGTATCAATCCCAGGGCAACTCATAAATGCGGAATCAAGGAGTGTGTGTGATGAACCGCTACCGCGCCTGCTCCTTCCCCTTGGCTGAAGAGGTACCTGAAACAACAACTGAAAAACGTAAGCACAAAGCTTAGTGAGTTCCCCCATCGTACCACATACCAAGCAAACACATGACGCACATACTGCCAGGCTATTCTGGGGTGCCTGACTACCCGGTACAGCCATTCTGGGGCGCCGACTACCCGTGCGGCCATTCTGGGGTGTCATCCTACCCGTGTCAAGCCATTCTGGGGTGCTGAGTACCCGTGTCAAGCTATTATGGGGTGCTGACTACCCGTCGGTCCTGACAACCGATCCTCGGGGACTAGTCCCCTCCTACTACCTCTATCGCATATAACATACAAGCCAGCATGCAAACATATCTGTAACAACGCAAATTTTCAAAACAAATTTTTCGTTTTAAAAATAAAGTATTTCCATCCAAAACAAGGCATAAATAGTTTAAGTATTATGTCAATACAAATAGTCTAAATCCCAAGATCATAAAAACATTCTTCAGTGTGTATCGATCACGCCGGCGCCTTCCCACGGTCCTCGCTAGTACCTGAAACACATGCATAACAACTGTAAGCATAAATGCTTAGTGAGTTCCCCAATATACAACTTACGCACATACGCCTTTCCAGGCCCTGACCTTCCGGTCCATGTGTCTCAGGGGACTTCCGTCCCTGCTGGGTAAACCTTCCGGTCCTACCCACGCCGACCTTCCGGTCCATCACACAACATATCGCCTTCCGGCCCATAATATAATCGCCTTCCGGCCCATAATATAATCGCCTTCCGGCCCATGACATACATAGCACACATATAACAAATAACTTACCACATATAGCATACATATCACATATCATATCCGACCTTCCGGTCACACAGTCAAACCCTTCCGGGTACAGTATAGTGAGAAGACTCACCTCGTGAATGCTGAAAGCTAGCAAATCCTGAAATCACTCGTGCACAATCCGACGAGCTACAACCTCCCTATAACATCACATATCCCTCATTAACACTTATATCTTCTAAGTGTGACTATCCCTAAGAAGTCAGACTTAGGTCAACTCTGGTCAACGGTCAACGGTCAACTCGACCGGACTCGGCGAGTGCCATGGCGACTCGGCGAGTCTAGACGTCCTCCCCAACTTCCCCTGATGTTCCCTTTCTACTCGTCGAGTATCCCTCTTGGCTCGACGAGATCCTCGTGGAAGAATCACGGGGCCACCCCGACTCCACTCGCCGCGTCTGAAGAACAGCTCGACGAGTCCCAGTCAATCTCCAAGCTACTCGCCGAGTCTGTTCATCGGACTCGGCGAGTCCATGCCATGCAGTCGATCAAACTGCTTCCTGAGATAAGTTTTGTCCCGAAATACACAAGCATGGGACCTTCTGGACCTCTAAAGGTCCTAATACAGGGTTATAGTCGTTTGGGTAACAAGGCAATAATCCATCTAATCACCAAATGGGTTCCATGAACCCTAGATCCATACACACATCAATATAACAGAAATGATCCGAAATATTACCTGAATAACGCACTCTCTGTGTCCCTAAACCTCAGAACTCGAATCCCTTGCAGTTCCTTTAGCCAAGACTCCCCTCCTCCTTGCACCACAATTTCTTCAAATCACCAATGGCCTTCAATCTTGCTCTAGATGCCCACAGCCGCTTAGGGTTCTTCTCAGTAGACTAAAATACGGACAATGACGGCATATAGTGCCTTATATACGATCCAAAACCAAACGGCTAGGGTTTCCGCTGAACAGCGTCGACTCGCCAAGTCCATATCTGGACTCGTCGAGTCCAGTCGCGATCCCGCGACCAAGTCTGCGATCCTACTCGGCGAGTCTAGGCTCCAACTCGTCGAGTCCCCTCTTAAATCACCCCAAAAACATAATTTAATAATACCTGAGATTCCGGGCTGTTACAACTCTCCCCCACTAGGATTAGACTTCGCCCTCGAAGTCTCATTCTGAAAATAGTTCCGGATGTTGCTCCCGCATCTCACGTTCCGGCTCCCAAGTCATTTCCGATCCCTTACGGTGTTGCCACTGAACCAACACCAGAGGTACCTCCTTGTTCCTCAGAACCTTGATCTTCCGATCCCTGATAGCCACTGGTCTCTCAGCATAATTCAGGCTCGCATCCACCTGAATATCCTCTAATGGAACCACTGCCGACTCATCGGCTATGCACTTCCTCAATTGCGACACATGAAAGGTGTCGTGGATCTGACCCAACTCCGCTGGCAACTCCAACCGATAGGCTACCCGGCCTATCCTTGCAATCACACGAAATGGCCCAATATACCGGGGCCCCAACTTGCCCCTCTTCCTGAATCGAATCACTCCTTTCCAAGGAGAGACCTTCAGGAGAACGAAGTCGCCGACCTGAAATTCAAGTTCGGATCGGCGCCTGTCTGCATAACTCTTCTGTCGGCTCTGGGCGGTCAATAACCTCTGTCTAACTTGCTGAATCTGCTCTGTCGTCTGAAGTACGATCTCCGTGCTGCCCATCACTCTCTGTCCCACCTCTCCCCAGCAAATGGGGGTCCGACACCTCCTACCATACAACAGCTCAAAAGGTGGCATACCAATGCTCGAATGATGGTTGTTGTTGTAGGAAAACTCTGCTAAGGGTAAATATGCATCCCAGCTACCCCTGAAGTCTAACACACACGCTCGAAGCATGTCCTCCAGCGTCTGAATCGTCCGCTCGCTCTGACCGTCTGTCTGGGGATGGTATGCGGTACTAAAATGCAATTTGGTACCCAGCTCCTCATGAAATTTCTTCCAGAACCTGGAAGTGAAGCGCACATCACGGTCTAAAACAATCGAGATCGGCACTCCATGCCGGGATACCACTTCTCTCACGTATATCTCCGCCAACTTCTCCGCTGAAGAACTCTCGCTGATGGCAAGGAAGTGTGCACTCTTTGTTAACCTATCCACAATCACCCAAATTGCATCAACTCCCCTGGCAGTCCTCGACAATTTGGTGATGAAATCCATGGTGATCTGTTCCCACTTCCACTCGGGAATCTCCAATGGCTGTAACTTGCCATGCGGTCTCTGGTGCTCGGCCTTAACCCTACGGCAGGTCAAACACCTCTCAACGAACCATGCCACGTCCCTCTTCATACAGGGCCACCAATACTCTTTCCTCAAATCCAAATACATCTTCATAGCACCGGGATGGATCGAGAATTTCGATCTATGAGCCTCTTCCATCAAAGTAATACGCGTACCGCCCACGAACGGTACCCAGATCCGACCCTGAAACGTCAGAAGCCCTCGTCCATCCTTAATGAACTCTGAAATTAACCCAACGACCCGCTCTTTCTTCTGTACCTCTGGTCGTACAGCCTCGGCCTGTGCCCCACGAATAGCATCCAATACTGGAGTCATCACAGTCAGTCTCAAGCATACATCTCGCAATGGAGTGCTCTCCGCCCTGCGGCTCAATGCATCGGCTACCACATTAGCCTTGCCCGGGTGGTACAGGATCTCACAATCATAATCCTTGACTACATCCAACCACCTCCTCTGACGCATATTTAGGTTGGGCTGATCCATCAAATATTTCAAGCTTTTATGGTCCGTGTATATCGTACATCGAACCCCATACAGGTAGTGACGCCAAATCTTGAGAGCGAACACTACTGACCCAACTCTAAATCATGCGTGGGATACCTCGCCTCATGAGGCTTCAGCTGCCTCGATGCATAAGCTATCACATGACCCCTCTGCATCAACACTGCACCCAGTCCCGAAATCGATGCGTCGCAATATACTACAAAATCTTCCATCCCTTCCGGGAGAGCTAATACTGGGGCTTCGCACAACCTCTGGCGAAGTGTCTCAAAGGAGGTTTGCTGCTCGGGCCCCCATGAGAATGCTACACCCTTCCGGGTCAATCTGGTGAGCGGCACTGCGATCTTGGAGAAATCCTTAATGAATCTCCGATAATACCCTGCCAACCCAAGGAAGCTCCTGATCTCGGAGGGTGACTTCGGCACCTCCCAACTCATCACCGCCTCAACCTTGGCCGGATCGACCAATATCCCTTTCTGATTAACAACATGTCCTAGAAATTGGACCTCCCGCAACCAGAAGTCACATTTGGAGAACTTTGCATAAAGCTTCTCCGACCTCAATACCTCAAGGACTTCCCTCAAATGTTCCTCATGCTGCTCTCTAGATCTCGAATACACCAGAATGTCGTCGATAAATACAATCACTGATCGATCCAACATCGGCCTGCATACCCTGTTCATGAGATCCATGAACACAGCCGGGGCATTGGTGAGCCCGAAAGGCATCACTACAAACTCATAATGCGCATAACGCGTCCTAAACGCTGTCTTCTGGACATCCTCATCCCGCACTCTCACCTGATGGTACCCTGACCTCAGATCGATCTTGGAAAACCACGATGCTCCCTGCAACTGATCGAATAAATCATCGATCCTCGGTAACGGGTAACGGTTCTTGACCGTCAACTTGTTCAACTCCCGGTAATCAATGCACATCCGGTGTGAACCATCCTTCTTCTTGACGAACAGAATAGGTGCTCCCCATGGCGAGCTGCTCGGCCGAATGAATCCCTTCCCCAGCAACTCCTGGAGCTGCGAGGACAACTCTTGCATCTCTGGAGGTGCAAGACAATAAGGCACCTTAGCAATAGGCGCGGCCCCCGGAACCAGGTCAATACCAAACTCTACTTGTCTCACAGGAGGTACTCCCGGCAGCTCCTCGGGGAAAACATCTGGAAACTCACGCACCACTGGGACCTCCTCCACTGACCTCGGTCTCGTATAGTCACCAGCTGACGCTCACAGTCGATGACAGCTCCGAATCGGCTCAACCAGTCCATGCCCACGATGACACAGACATCACCCATCGCAATAGGAATCAGGTCAATCGGGAATTCGACCCCGAAAATCTCTAACACGCATCCCCGGAGAACCTCCGTGGCGCAAATCACTCTCTCGTCAGCTATAGAAACCCTCAGAGGCCGACTCAACGACTCACGACTAACGCTGATATACTGACTAAAGGCTAGAGATACAAAGGATCTACTCGCACCCGAGTCAAATAACACTAAGGCAGGCACAGAGTTCACAAGGAAAGTAGCTACGCATATAATAGCATAAGCATAACAATTCGACATTAAAATAAATACATGAATTACAGTATACCTGCCACAACATCGGGCGCAGCGCGGACCTCCTCCGCAGTCAGCTGAAAGGCTCTTCCCCGAGCCCTCGGGGCCTCGGCCTTCACCGGTCGAGTCGCAGTAGCTCCGGCAGCAGGTGCAGATCCTTGAAGAAGCTGAGGGCACTCGGCCTTCCTATGGCCTGTCTGGTTGCAATGAAAGCAAACCGTAAACCCCTTGGGGCACTCCCTAGCAATGTGCCCCTCCTTGCCACACTTGTAGCAAGCACCAGATCGACATACCCCATCATGACTCTTGCCGCATTTCCCGCAAGTGCGGCCCTTCGAACCTCCTGTCCTCGAATCGGTGGACTTTATCCGCTTGGCTGTCGGCTGGGACTGAGCCGGTCGTCGGTCCACCCGCTGAGACTCGGCCTCCTCCCTGGCCTGGGTCTCCAACTCGATCTCGCGCTTCCTGGCATTCGCCTGGAGCTCAGCAAAAGTATGGTAGGTGGAGTTTGACACAAACTCCCGGATATCCCTCCTCAACACTCCCAAGTACCGGCTCATCCGAGCCTGATCAGTGGACACCAGCTCGGGGCAGAACATCGCCCTCTCATGAAACTTCCGCGTGATCACCGCAACAGAATCGGTACCCTGCTTGAGGGTTAAGAACTCCTGAACCAATCGTTCCCTCTCCACCGGGGGAACGTACTCGTCCCTGAACATAGCAGTAAACCCCTCCCATGTCACTGCTGTAGTCTCTGCTAAAGTGAAGTTCGCCGTCACGAACTTCCACCAGTCCTCGCTCCCAGACGGAGCTGGTTCAATGCGAACCGTATCCTCAGGTGCTCCGGGCATGAACAAGTGTAGAAGCACCCCTCTATATCCGCGATCCACCTCATCGCAGCAATCGGATCCTGCGTCCCATCGAACTCCGGTGGCTTCGTGTTGCTGAACTCTCGGAACAGCAACGAGTCACCCCCCTGTGGCCTAGCAGCGGCCACAGCTGCGGTAGCTGCAGCGGTTGCAGCCTCAGTCAATGCGGCGTACCGCTCATCAAACGTCTCCATTAGGGTGGTCTTAATAGACCCAAACATCTCCGGGATCTCAGCCCGGATCGCCGCCGCTACCTCCTCGTGAATCATCTGACGAATCTCCTCGTCACTCACACCGCTCGAACTCGCTCCGTGGCGTGGTCTAACCATGATGTCTCTGAAATACAACATAAATCTATCAGAGACTCCATCGAGTATAATTGTACTCGATAACGCAACCCTACTCAGTCTCCGTTATCCAGGGATTCTTACTTGGGTCTCCCACTGACCCGGTGTCTTCGGTAGTACGGGCCCAATACTACCGACCACACCGCATCAGCATTCATCCAAATCTTCCTCCCCAAACCCCGGATAGTGAGTACTCTACTTCTGTTATGCACTATCTACTCGCACACTAACACAACATCTCATATCGGCAAACTTCCCTAGACTAAGGCATCACAAATCAGGCCACTCTAGTCCTATCATGAATACCTAGTCTTCTAGCATGCATAACAATTCATATCATATAATATTGTAAGGTATTTTGGGGATCTTTACCGTTCGGGCGCTGACTGATCGTACACACTGCTTCTTTCTTGCTTACCACAAAACCATTTACAAAAGTTTATGCCTTTATTTAAAAAGTTTCCTCAAATCCTCGGTTTGAGTTCAGTTACCCCCGAAGGTGCACCCGAATCCCTCAAACCAAGGCTCTGATACCAATTGTAACAACGCAAATTTTCAAAACAAATTTTTCGTTTTAAAAATAAAGTATTTCCATCCAAAACAAGGCATAAATAGTTTAAGTATTATGTCAATACAAATAGTCTAAATCCCAAGATCATAAAAACATTCTTCAGTGTGTATCGATCACGCCGGCGCCTTCCCACGGTCCTCGCTAGTACCTGAAACACATGCATAACAACTGTAAGCATAAATGCTTAGTGAGTTCCCCAATATACAACTTACGCACATACGCCTTTCCAGGCCCTGACCTTCCGGTCCATGTGTCTCAGGGGACTTCCGTCCCTGCTGGGTAAACCTTCCGGCCCTACCCACGCCGACCTTCCGGTCCATCACACAACATATCACCTTCCGGCCCATAATATAATCGCCTTCCGGCCCATGACATACATAGCACACATATAACAAATAACTTACCACATATAGCATACATATCACATATCATATCCGACCTTCCGGTCACACAGTCAAACCCTTCCGGGTACAGTATAGTGAGAAGACTCACCTCGTGAATGCTGAAAGCTAGCAAATCCTGAAATCACTCGTGCACAATCCGACGAGCTACAACCTCCCTATAACATCACATATCCCTCATTAACACTTATATCTTCTAAGTGTGACTATCCCTAAGAAGTCAGACTTAGGTCAACTCTGGTCA
Source organism: Lactuca serriola (assembly GCF_051521515.1). NCBI lineage: Eukaryota > Viridiplantae > Streptophyta > Magnoliopsida > Asterales > Asteraceae > Lactuca > Lactuca serriola. The sequence goes on along the minus strand of NC_136411.1, from coordinate 163,641,906 downwards.
ACGGTCAACGGTCAACTCGACCGGACTCGGCGAGTGCCATGGCGACTCGGCGAGTCTAGACGTCCTCCCCAACTTCCCCTGATGTTCCCTTTCTACTCGTCGAGTATCCCTCTTGGCTCGACGAGATCCTCGTGGAAGAATCGCGGGGCCACCCCGACTCCACTCGCCGAGTCTGAAGAACAGCTCGACGAGTCCCAGTCAATCTCCAAGCTACTCGCCGAGTCTGTTCATCGGACTCGGCGAGTCCATGCCATGCAGTCGATCAAACTGCTTCCTGAGATAAGTTTTGTCCCGAAATACACAAGCATGGGACCTTCTGGACCTCTAAAGGTCCTAATACAGGGTTATAGTCGTTTGGGTAACAAGGCAATAATCCATCTAATCACCAAATGGGTTCCATGAACCCTAGATCCATACACACATCAATATAACAGAAATGATCCGAAATATTACCTGAATAACGCACTCTCTGTGTCCCCAAACCTCAGAACTCGAATCCCTTGCAGTTCCTTTAGCCAAGACTCCCCTCCTCCTTGCACCACAATTTCTTCAAATCACCAATGGCCTTCAATCTTGCTCTAGATGCCCACAGCCGCTTAGGGTTCTTCTCAGTAGACTAAAAGACGGACAATGACGGCATATAGTGCCTTATATACGATCCAAAACCAAATGGCTAGGGTTTCCGCTGAACAGCGTCGACTCGCCGAGTCCATATCTGGACTCGTCGAGTCCAGTCGCGATCCCGCGACCAAGTCTGCGATCCTACTCGGCGAGTCTAGGCTCCAACTCGCCGAGTCCCCTCTTAAATCACCCCAAAAACATAATTTAATAATACCTGAGATTTCGGGCTGTTACAATATCATCACATACTGTCAGACATTTCTGGGGTGTCTGTACTACCCTTCGGTCCTAACAACCGATCTCTACTTCTATCACATAAAACCTGTCATGCTAGCATATAACATATCAGGTAGTAGCAAACCTAGATGACATCACAAAGACAATCATCTAACATACAACTCCTACCGGTGGGCCGACATTGTGGCCGTAGACCCACCGCTACTGGAAGGTAACTCACCTCAAAGTAGCTGCTGATCTGATCGGGAACTGACTGTCTACTGTTGTTGCTGCTGCTCTGGAAATCCTCCAGCTGTAATTCCCACAACATACTCAATCAATCACTGCTAACTGACCTTTGGGTAAAATGACCATTTTACCCCTGATCATGCCATAAGTCAAAGTCAGAGTCCACTTTCAGTTGACCCGACTCGCCGAGTTGGCTCTCCAACTCGCCGAGTCCCTATCCACTCAATTGTCCTGAATCCCGTCCCTACTCGTCGAGTTAGGCATTGACTCGACGAGTTCTTCTTCTTAACTGAGGTTCAAGTCCTTCATCCTACTCGCCGAGTTGTATGAACAACTCGCCGAGTTCGTCTTCATCCGAAGAACACTTATGCTGCGACTCGCCGAGTCTGTTCTTGATCTAAGAAGATTGCCTTGAACTCGCCGAGTCAGGGCATTGACTCGCCGAGTTCCTCCATGGATGAGTTTGGCTTCCAACTCACTGAGTCGCACCCCGTGACTCACTACTCACACTCGACACAAGGAAAAGGGGACAACTCGGAGACTCGCGAGCAGACTCGCCGAGTCAGATGAACGACTCGCCGAGTCGTCGCCATGCAATCACTATATACGCGATTTTGCTCGATTCCAGTCCATGCCATTCACAGATCTGGGTTCCTAGAGCATGAACAACACGTAAAGTTTCCAACTTTACGTGTAGATACTCACCTATGAGGGATTTAGGGCTCAAAATGCCTCAAAAGGGTAGATCTAGGGTGAACAAGCAGCATGGGTCCATAAAGGTGGTAGATCCAGGCTCCCAGAGCTCGATTCCACTTAGATCTATGAGCTACTCTGCTTGTTACGAGTCCTCAAGTAAACACAAGCTTGGAAATGGTTCAAGAGGGACTTTAATGGGGCCATAAGCGTGAAAACATGGGGGAAAACGAGCCATACCTTAGTGAACACTCTGAGATAGCTCAAAGATGCTTGACCTCCTCTTCTCCTTCTTGATATCCTCTCCTTCTCACTCTAAAGCTTCAAGAGAACACCAAAGGCTTCAAATCCACAAGAATCAAGGCTTAGAACGAGGTATAGGGCTCTGAGGGTGAATGGGGGCTGGCTTGGGGCGGAAATGAGAGATTAAATAGGGTGCAAACCCCTGAAACTTAGGGTTTCATCAAACAGCGGTGACTCGCCGAGTCCAGGATATGGACTCGCCGAGTCGCCAACTTAAACATGTCCCGGGTCCCGTCTCTACTCGACGAGTCGGACCTATGACTCGCCGAGTCCAAGGCTAAAAATGGAAAATACTCAAATAATCTTACATACCAGGAACCAGGTGCTACAAATCTCCCCCACTTATTTTAGACTTCGTCCTCGAAGTCTGCTGCTCGATCCTGGAACAGCTCGGGATAATGCTCCATCATCTCCTCCACCAGCTCCCAAGTCCACTCCGAACCCTTGCGGTGCTGCCATTGCACCTTCACGAGTTCCACTCGCTTGTTCCTCAAATCCTTCGACTTCCTGTCGAGGATTGTGACTGGACGCTCAATGTAACTCAGGCTGTCATCAACCTGTATATCCTCTAACGGCACTACCGCTGAATCGTCCACTAGGCACTTCCGCAGCTGAGAAACATGGAAAGTGTTGTGGATCTGGCTGAGTTCGGCTGGCAGATCCAGCCTATACGCCACCTTGCCCACCCGGGCTACAACCCTGAATGGCCCAATATACCTCGGGCCCAACTTACCCCGCTTCCTGAATCAAATGACGCCCTTCCAAGGTGACACCTTCAGGATAAGCATATCCCCAACCTGGAACTCCAGGTCGGATCGGCGCTTGTCGGCGTAACTTTTCTGCCGACTCTGCGTGGTCTGAAGCCTGCTACGAACCTGTTGAATCCTCTCGGTAGTCTTGAGCACCACTTCGGTGCTCCCCATGACCCTCTGTCCAACCTCTCCCCAACATATCGGGGTCCTGCACCTCCGTCCGTACAACATCTCGAAAGGAGGGCGGTCGATACTCGCGTGGTAGCTGTTGTTGTACGAGAACTCAACCAAGGGAAGATAGGTATCCCAGCTACCACCGAAATCTAGCACGCATGCCCGCAACATATCCTCCAAAGTCTGGATGGTCCGCTCGCTCTGGCCATCCGTCTGCGGGTGAAAGGCGGTGCTAAAATGCAGACGAGTGCCCAACTCCTCATGAAACCTCTTCCAAAACCTAGAAGTAAAACGCACATCCCTGTCCGAGATAACCGATACTGGCACCCCGTGCCGCGCCACAATCTCCCTAATATAGATGTCGGCCAATTTCTCGGCCGATATGCTCTCCTGAATCGGAATAAAGTGAGCACTTTTGGTCAATCGATCCACGATGACCCAAATCGAATCTACTCCACGCACGGTCCTGGGAAGCTTCGTGATAAAACCCATCGTGATATCTTCCCATTTCCACAACGGGATGTCCAACGGCTGCATCTTGCCATGCGGTCTCTGATGTTCGGCCTTGACCTTCCTACAGGTCAAGCACCGCTCGACGTACCACGCCACATCCCGCTTCATGCAGGGCCACCAATAATCTAGGCGAAGATCCCGATACATCTTCGTCGCCCTTGGATGAATAGAGAATCGGGATTTGTGCGCTTCCTCCATCAAGATCTGGCGCACGCCTCCGTGATACGGCACCCACACCCTACGGTGTAGTGTCAATAGTCCTCGGCTATCATAATCGAAGGAGGAAACCTGACCCACCACACGCTCGCTCTTCCGATGCTCCTCCTTGATCGCCTCCTGTTAAGCCTCACGAATTTGCTCCAACAGGGGAGTCACTACGGTCATCCTCATGTAAATATCCCTGATCGGCGCCGCCTTGCGGCTAAGCGCATCGGCCACCATATTGGCCTTCCCTGGGTGGTAAAGGATCTCACAATCATAATCCTTCACCACGTCCAACCACCGACGCTGCCTCATGTTCAGATTCGGCTGATCCATGAGGTACATCAAACTCTTGTGGTCCGTGTAGATGGTACATCGAACCCCGTAGAGGTAATGCTGCCAAATCTTGAGGGCAAAAACCACTGCCCCCAACTCCAAATCATGCGTCGGGTAGTTCACTTCGTGAGGCTTGAGCTGCCTCGAAGCGTAGGCAATGACATGCCCCCTCTGCATCAGTACCGCGCCCAACCCTGAAATGGACGCGTCACAGTAAACTACAAAATCCTCTATGCCCTCTGGCAGGGCTAAGATTGGTGCCTCGCACAATCTCTGTCTCAGCGTCTCAAACGCAGCCTGCTGCTCGGGTCCCCATCGAAAGACTACAGTTTTCTTCGTCAGTCGCGTTAGGGGTACGACTATCTTGGAGAAGTCCTGAATGAATCTTCGATAATAGCCTGCCAATCCCAGGAAACTCCGAATCTCAGATGGAGACTTCGGAACCTCCCATATCATCACGGCCTCGACCTTGGCCGGATCGACCATAATAATCCCGTTTTGGTTGACAAGGTGTCCGAGAAATTGCACCTCGAGCAACCAAAACTCGCACTTGGAGAACTTGGCATACAAGCTCTCCCTCCTCAGGGTCTCCAATACCTCTCTCAGATGCTCCTCATGCTCTTCCTGTGTCTTGGAATAAACCAAGATGTCATCGATAAAGACTATCACAGACCGATCCAGCATCGGTCTGCATACACGGTTCATGAGGTCCATGAACGCGGCAGGAGCATTGGTGAGCCCAAACGACATCACCACAAACTCATAATGGCCATAGCGCGTCCGAAATGCGGTCTTCTATGTATCCTCCTCCCTGACCCTCATCTGATGATAACCCGAACGCAAATCGATCTTGGAAAACCAAGATGCTCCATGAAGCTGGTCAAAGAGATCATCAATCCTCGGGAGTGGGTAATGGTTCTTCACCGTTACCTTGTTCAGCTCCCGGTAATCTATACACATCCGATGCGACCCATCCTTCTTTTTCACGAACAGAATCGGGGCTCCCCAGGGTGAACTGCTCGGTCGAATGAATCCCATGTCTAACAGTTCCTGCAGCTGTGTAGACAACTCCTGCATCTCAGGAGGATCCAACCGATACGGTGCCTTAGCTATCGGAGCCGCACCAGGAACGAGGTCAATCCTGAACTCCACCTGTCGCTCCGGAGGTATCCCAGGAAGCTCCTCTAGGAAAACATCTGTGAAATCTCAAACCACCGGAACCTCGCTCACTGTCGCCTTACCCGCCTCCTGGGTATCCATCACATACGCGACATATCCTGCGCATCCCTGCTGGAGATAGCGCCTAGCCCTCGCTGCTGAACATACAGTGGGTCCGCAATGTGGCCTCTCGCCATGAATCACTAACTCTCCCCCACCTGGGGTCCTAACTTGCACTAGCTGCTGCGCGCAATCTATCACCGCCCCATTAGGGCTCAACCAATCCATGCCTATAATCACTTTGTTCCCGCGCAACGGAATAGGAACCAAGTCTACCAAATAGCGCTCCTCAAACAACCGCAATACGCAATCCCGAAACACCATCGATGCTCGCACCGATTGATCGTCAACAATCTCTACCTCTAAAGGGCAATCCAATATGCCTGAAGACTCAGGAAACTTCTTGCTAAGTGCAAGGGAAACAAATGATCGGGAGGCACCCAAGTCGAACAACACCTGAACTGGAATGTCGTTCACATGGAACGATCCTAATGCATACATATACACACAGAGCACATATCAATATCATAACATCATATAATAAAGTAGAGGGAAAGAATCATACCCGTCACCACGTCGGGTGCGGCGCGTGCCTCCTCGGTAGTCAGCTGAAATGCCCGGCTCCTCACCACCGGAGCCTCTGCCTTGCCCTGCCGGCCATCAGTGATACGCAGGGTCACTGGAGCTGGCGCCTTCACTGGCGCTGAAACTGTCAACTGGGGGCAATTGGCCTTCTTGTGGCCCCTCTGGTTGCAGTGGAAACACAGCAACTCAGACGTCTGAATAACTGCTGTCGGAGCAGTGCAATCCCTACTATAGTGCCCAGACTTGCCGCACTTGTAGCAGCCTGATGATCCCAACCTGCACGCCCCATTGTGCGGCCTGCCGCATTTCCTACAGCGGCTCAGTCCTGACTGGCCTTTCGGCCTACCATCTGATCCCTTGGGCTTCTTCCCCGAAGCCCCTCCTGTCTGTCCCTCCTCTGACTTCCGTTTCCGGATATGCTCCAAATCTATCTCCCTCTCCCTCGCCCTGGCAATCATGGAGTCCAAGGTGGGGCAAGCTAAAAAACTAACGTGCTCCCGGATATCAGCCCGGAGCATGTCATGATAGCGGGTCCTCCTCATGTCCTCATCGCCTGTATATTGGGGCACCAACAGTGCCCTCTCCCGGAACTTGGCGGTGATCTCCGCCACAGTCTCCGTCGTCTGCCTCATGTCCAAAAACTCCCTGGCCAGCTGCTGAAGCTCGACAGCCGGCGCAAACTCTGCCCTGAACCTGGTCACAAAGTCCGACCAGGTCATAGCCTCGATAGCTGAGGCTCCCAACGAGTCACCCACTGACTCCCACCAATCTCGAGCTCAGTCTCGTAAACACCCTGTTGCATACCTCACCTTCGACCCCTCGGGGCAGAAGCTAGTCAACTGTGCAGACTCGATGTCTGCGATCCATCGCCTGGCAGCAATAGGGTCTTTCACCCCATGGAAATTCGGCGCACCACTGCCCCTGAAGTCCTTAAAGGACAACGTGCGAGATCCCGAATGGCCAGATGCCATGTCGCTCCTGAACGCCCTGAGGCGATCCTCCATCAACTCGATGATCCCTTCCTTGATTGACCCAAAGATGATGGGGGTCGACTCAAGGATGCCTCTGGTAATCTCTGACGCGATGAACTCGCGTAGTCCCTTATCCACCGGCTCGGAACCTGATCCCGAACCTGACCCCTCTCCTGAACCGCCATCTATCGGCCTCGATCGAAGTACCACCATTCTGCAATACATAATAACAATCATTAGTGATACTGATACTTCCTGAGGGATCACGACTACTTACAAGTTCCCTGGTCTTATCTTGGCCTTCCTTGGTTCGTGTATGGATCCTCTGCTTTCAGTAGTACGGGCCCATACTAGCTTCCACATCTATCCGTACCTTCTTCAAGGACTGCCTCGACTCCACCAGATCCCTTCCACTACGGCTGATCACTGCTATACTTATCCTAGGGAAATCTCAGGCTCCACCCTACCAGGTCCTCAACTGCTGAAGGCCTCTTAGTAGTGCCAATTAACCATTACCTGAATACCATCACATGTGGTGAGGCTCGGATAATCCTTCGAGTAACAGGCTCATCCCTACAACGGTTAGACTCAAACGAGAGCTGCGCAATAGGGCCAAATCCAGCACTCTAAGATTATTCAACCCTGATCACATGTGACGTGACGTATTCATCTAATGGCTAACTCCCACCACTCAGAGTCCCACAAAGCACAAAGCAAGCAACATTCAAACTAAGGGAACAATCTCAAGCAAATCCGCTCTCATAGAGAAAAACTGATCTAGCATACAGAGCTAAACTCATACTATCAGGCATAACCTAACATGCTATTCTACTGTTGTCTGCTCGATTCTAGCATGCAATTTTCATACACTGAAGCACATAAAGCAGGCACATAAGGCATCGCTACTAGATCCTTAGTCCTATTCTAGCATGCTGTTCAACTGAAACTGATAAACACAACACAAGCTTGTATGGGTACCTTGGGGAAGACTTACTTGAGCTCGGCCGGTTGCGCACATCACACACCTCGTTTCTTCTTAAAATACTTTACTTGACCTTTTAGAAAACGTTTTCTTTTTCAAAATCTTTTGACCCCTCGATTTGAGTTCAGGCACCCCCCCCCCCCGGAAGGTGTGTCTGAATCCCTCAAACCAGGGCTCTGATACCAACTTGTAACGACCCAATTTTCACGTCCAAAAAATTCGTTTTTAAAACATTACTTTAGAAAACATTAATAATTAAAACATTGCTTAATTAAACCATTTCACATCGGAAAACCAAATTTGAAATCCATAACAGTTAAACAACCAAAATATCAGAGTATCAATCCCAGGGCAACTCATAAATGCGGAATCAAGGAGTGTGTGTGATGAGCCGCTACCGCGCCTGCTCCTTCCCCTTGGCTGAAGAGGTACCTGAAACAACAACTGGAAAACGTAAGCACGAAGCTTAGTGAGTTCCCCCATCGTACCACATACCAAGCAAACACATAACGCACATACTGACAGGCTATTCTCGGGTGCCTGACTACCTGGTACGGCCATTCTGGGGCGCCGACTACCCGTGCAGCCATTCTGGGGTGCCGTCCTACCCGTGTCAAGCCATTCTGAGGTGCTGACTACCCGTGTCAAGCTATTCTGGGGTGCTGACTACCCGTCGGTCCTGACAACCGATCCTCGGGGACTAGTCCCCTCCTACTACCTTTATCGCATATAACATACAAACCAGCATGCAAACATATCATCACATACTATCAGACATTTCTGGGGTGTCTGTACTACCCTTCGGTCCTAACAACCGATCTCTACTTCTATCACATAAAACCTGTCATGCTAGCATATAACATATCAGGTAGTAGCAAACCTAGATGACATCACAAAGACAACCATCTAACATACAACTCCTACCGGTGGGCCGACATTGTGGCCGTAGACCCACCGCTACTGGAAGGTAACTCACCTCAAAGTAGCTGCTGATCTGATCGGAAACTGACTATCTACTGTTGTTGCTGCTGCTCCGGAAATCCTCCAGCTGTAATTCCCACAACATACTCAATCAATCACTGCTAACTGACCTTTGGGTAAAATGACCATTTTACCCCTGATCATGCCATAAGTCAAAGTTAGAGTCCACTTTCAGTTGACCCGACTCGCCGAGTTGGCTCTCCAACTCGCCGAGTCCTTATCCACTCAATTGTCCTGAATCCCGTCCCTACTCGTCGAGTTAGGCATTGACTCGACGAGTTCTTCTTCTAAACTGAGGTTCAAGTCCTTCATCCTACTCGCCGAGTTGTATGAACAACTCGCCGAGTTCGTCTTCATCCGAAGAACACTTATGCTGCGACTCGCCGAGTTGTATGAACAACTCGCCGAGTCTGTTCTTGATCTAAGAAGATTGCCTTGAACTCGCCGAGTCAGGGCATTGACTCGCCGAGTTCCTCCATGGATGAGTTTGCCTTCCAACTCACTGAGTCACACCCCGTGACTCACTACTCACACTCGACACAACGAAAAGGGGACAACTCGGAGACTCGCGAGCAGACTCGTCGAGTCAGATGAACGACTCGCCGAGTCATCGCCATGCAATCACTATATACGTGATTTTGCTCGATTCCAGTCCATGCCATTCACAGATCTGGGTTCCTAGAGCATGAATAACACGTAAAGTTTCCAACTTTACGTGTAGATACTCACCTATGAGGGATTTAGGGCTCAAAATGCCTCAAAAGGGTAGATCTAGGGTGAACAAGCAACATGGGTCCATAAAGGTGGTAGATCCAGGCTCCTGGAGCTCGATTCCACTTAGATCTACGAGCTACTCTGCTTATTACGAGTCCTCAAGTAAACACAAGCTTGGAAATGGTTCAAGAGGGACTTTAATGGGGCCATAAGCGTGAAAACATGGGGGAAAACGATCCATACCTTAGTGAACACTCTGAGATAGCTCAAAGATGCTTGACTTCCTCTTCTCCTTCTTGATCTCCTCTCCTTCTCACTCCAAAGCTTCAAGAGAACACCAAAGGCTTCAAATCCACAAGAATCAAGGCTTAGAACGAGGTATAGGGCTATGAGGGTGAATGGGGGCTGGCTTGGGGCGGAAATGAGAGATTAAATAGGGTGAAAACCCCTGAAACTTAGGGTTTCATCAAACAGCGGTGACTCGCCGAGTCGCCAACTTAAACATGTCCCAGGTCCCGTCTCTACTCGATGAGTCGGACCTATGACTCGTCGAGTCCAAGGCTAAAAATGGAAAATACTCAAATAATCTTACATACCAGGAACCAGGTGCTACACTATATATGTATTTTGTACCTAAAAATATGTTGGGTAGAACATGAGTAGATGAGGTTGTTGGTAGGTGATAAAAAGGTGAGTTGGACCATGAGATAAAAGGATAAAGAGATAAACTTGTTTTAGATCCGAGAGTATGGATCAGAGCAGGAGGTTAGTTTTAGATCCAAGAGTATGTATTAGATCAAGAGGTTAGTTTTAGATCCGGGAATATGGATTAGGTAATGAGGCAAATTTAAGATCCGGGAGTACGGATTATGTATTTTTGAATTATGTGTTCATACGATGAGGTATCATGCGTATAGTCCCTTTTAGGAATGTGATTTTTATACGTGTATTGATTAAAGTATGAAATATACCTATGTGTGTAAAGTATTTGTTATTGTCCGAAATACGGGTTAGATATATTTGATGATGTACAACGTGCGAATCAGTTATGGTTCAATATGTGTTAAGATGTGAATATATGATATTATTACTTAAAACTCTGTGTTAAGTATACACTAGTTAGCATTGCCTAAACGAAGTTAATATCGAAAATTGATTATAAGCATTGTAGGCTTGCCTAGTGATGGGTTAAGGCTTAAATAGGGATGTTTATTTCAATTAAGTTTGGACATTGGGTAGCCTCTTATTAAGAGTATGTGTGTTGTGAGATTGATGATCGGTGGAGTACGTCCTACGTACAGAAGTACATTTTATGTACGAAGTCTTTTTCAAAGCTCTGTGTCTTGGGTGCTACTTGTGCCAGGGTAGTATTATGTTCTCGGGTACGATTCTTTCGCATACCAGAGTATTATAATGTGCCAGAAGTACTATCATGTACAAAGTCTTTTTGAAAATTTTGTGTGTCGGTTACGGGAGCGTACGAGAATACTCTATTAGTATTTCCCCATACTTTTATTTTGAGAGAGCTTTGGAGTCAGTGTTTCTTTTATGAAGTGATCGACCGAGCTTCATATGTTAGCGTTTTCTTTCACGAAGTAATTAATGGAACTTCGTATCTGCCTAATAAAGTGTGTCAGTAATAGACCACTGCTAGGTATGTCTGGTGTTATATTGTTGGATAGGGTGCGTCTGGGGGTGAAATAACTCATGTATTCAAGCCACTGCTATGCAAAGTTCGATGCTGGGATAGGTAGAGTCTGGGGTATAATACCTCATGATAGTCGGACCACACCTAGACATTGTTATCTAGTTAACTACCCCTAACTTAACTGTCTTGTGGTTCTTTCTTTTACGAATGAAGGTTCATGGTGAAACTTATTCCAATTCCCTCAAATGATGTCTTTATTGATCCTCGTTTGCTGCCAGGGAATTTCCGAAGCAGTTTCGTCAGTTTGTTGTTCATATCGATTCCTTAGGCTAGATCTCGTAAGATCATAATATAGGGTCAGTATGTGGGGATCGACAGGATGGGATAGATTGTTTTAGAAATATGATTTATATGTGTTAATAATATTAATGGTTTTGCAGGATCGAGATATACATTATTATCGCGTGGTTTGAACTAAGAGCTTTCATACTCTGTGTTCCTTAGGTGATTGGGTTTACCAGGGATATTCGAACTAAGTGTTCATTAGATATTTGAACTTAGTGTTCATCAGGGATATTTGAACTAAGTGTTCATTAAGTGTTTGTGAACTAGGTGTTCATTGGGTAATATTTGAACTAAGTGTTCATTAAGTGTTTGTGAACTAGGTGTTCATTGGGTAATATTGGAACTAAGTGTTCATTAGGTGTTCTTGAACTAGGTTTTCATTAATTATTGTGAATTGCATGTTCACCAGAGGTAATCTAAGAACCTTGGCAGCACTAGACTTTGTGCCAGATCCTTAGGGCAATCCTTAGGAATGAATGGGAGAAGGGTAATCGGTTCTTGGGATAAATTTTTAAGAAGTAAATGGAGATAATGGGGGTGGGTATTTGAATTGATTGTTTGATAATTGAATATAATAATTATATTATTGTGGGTTGAAAACCCTATATGCTCACCAGGCTCCCAAGCCTGACCCACTCAGTTTTCTTTGTATCACAGGTATCAATACGAAGATATATTTCACGGAGAGATTAAAAGAGATGTAAAATCTTTAGTGTAACTAATGCAAGTTCTGTTTATGCTTTAGTGTCTGTATCGGAACATGACATCCCGAAATTTTGTTATATAATGAAAATACATTTCTTTAGAGAAATGCTTTGATAAATCTTTATCAGATTTTGGGAACAAATTCCGCAACTGTTTTCTTTAAAAGATTACTCTGATTTTAAAAACAAAGCATAAACAAATCGGTCTTTTCTGGCTGTGAAATTGGGGATGTCACACCAATTATGGCCCAATTTTCCAAATTAGGCCCAAGTCCCTCACATGGGCCTTACCCTAAAGCCCATCCAAATATTTTAGTCCGTTTACTTGTTCTTGGATAGCCCAATCACCAAAGCCCATTAGAAAGGCCCAAGCAAAATTAGGGTTTTCACATAAAATGATGATTAGGGTTAAGTGTTTCTTACTTAACCCATTAAGTCCATCATTCTACTAGATAAATCATATGGTGTGATTAAGTGTAATTCATAATTCAATTCCAATGGCCCAAAATGTGGGTCCCGATAAGTCCAAATTAAAATCTCCAAGATTAGGGTTTTTTAAACCCTAATTAGGGTTTCCAACCCAAAACACACCAATTAGGCCCAAAAGCTAAGTCTTTAGATCAATTAGGGTTTCATTAGGTTAACTAGGGTTTCATAAGTCGGGCACTACCCACTACCAGCTCCGATAGTGGTGGTCAACGGTGGCTCACGGCGGCGGCCACCACATCATGGTAGTGGTTATGGTTCTAGTCTAACTATGTCCAAACATCCTAAAAGTAGTCTAAACACAAGCAAAAGCACACCGCCACCTAACACGACGGCTGGTGGCGGCAGCCACCACCTCACGGTGGTCGTTATGAGTTTTCTTTTGATTATTATGTCACCAATTACAAATTTACAACACAATGTACCAAAATAAACACACACATAATAAGATAAACACACATACACAACCACCCTTGTGGTGACTGACGGTGGTACAAGGTGGCAACCACCACCTCATGATGGTGGTGGTGGTTTTTCTCGTGATATCCGGCCAAACAACCCCACACACAACACCCACTCATAGCAGAAATACACACACATGTTTTGTTGTTTGAAAATGGACCCAACCACCTACCTGGTGGTGTATGGTGACGACAGCGGCAACAACGGTGGTCATGACGTTTAGCAATGTAACAATGGAAGAAAATGGCGGAGGGCAATCAGAGCGCAGGAAGTAGTTGCTCGAACGGCGGCAGCGGCGCGACGATAACGACTACATCTTCAATGGAGGAGGAGAAGAAAATAAGGCGGGGAGGTGGCGATTAGCCGTCATTGGGAACAGTAGCAACGAGCCTAGCGTCCGACGACATGAATGGTGGCAGTCGAACGGAAAGGCGGCGGCTGGAGTCGTCGGAACCGCAACAAAGAAGTACCGGAACAAAATCGGAGAAGGAGATGGGAGAGGTTCACTCTTCTTTAACCATGAACGGCACCAACGACAACCACCGTTCGTCGTCAGCAATGGAAGCCATTGGCCGGAGATAGTGACGGTAGAAAGTTTGTGGTGGTGGCTTTGGTGGTTGGCGTCCTCAACAGTGGTGGTGGCGTGGCGCTGAAAGTCGAATAAGTGAAGGTGGCGGCTGAAACATGGCCAGGGTTAGGGTTTGGACGGGGTGACGAGTTATATACCCCGAGCCCCATAAACATTATCCCATAACAAAAGAAATGGTCCCTCCTTCTCCCTTTTCTTTCAAAACGAATCCATAATTTACCCTTTTAGCCCCAACCATCCAAAATCCTTTCAACCGAAGTCCTGATGTTACCAAATGGCCCCTCCTCTACAAGACCTTTTCAACTTAGGTCCAAAATTTACTCTTTAGCCCCTGTTTCCATAAATCTTTTCATATTAAGCCTAAATGATACCAAACACCCTTGACTTCTGAAAATCTTTGCAAAATAAATCCCGGAAGTTACACCTTTAACCCCCAACTTCTAAAATTGTGACAGTTAACTCCTCGAGACTCACACCTTACTATATTATTATTATTTATTTTAGGGCTACTATTCATTCAATAATTTGTCTATTTAATAAAAGGGGTGTTACAATTTTCCTTGACCATAACTTAATAATTTTAAAATGTGTAATTTCATAAAAACAATCATAATATTGTGTCAATAATATCACAATCAATGTCACTAACAGTATAATCACAAGTACTGTGACAACCCGAAATTTCCATTATGTACAAGCTATATCACTTCAATAGAAGTTATGGCAGTCACAGTTAATTTTCAGACTTTTTCGCATAAGTTTGAGTAATTCAGGGTTTACACTTCAGGAAATATCAGGAGAGTGGGTGCACTAGGGTTTTGTGCAACACTGTTATTCCAACACTCTATTATATTAGAGATCATTTCAGGAATAAAAAAATTTTCTGCCAAAAATATTTCAGGACTATAAATAGATTTATGAACCAAATTCATTCATTACTCACATTTCCAACTAGAGAAAAGCCATTTTCTCTCTCACGGATCTTCGGGTTTTTATACCAAAACGTGAGTAACTCTTTCTAGTAGTGATTAGAATGCTTATTAGATGCTTATAACATGATTTAGATGGCTAAATCATTAGATCTAGGAGTTTACTCCCCAAGGTGTTCTTGGGCGGTAAACTCCCGAAACGAAGCCAAAACCGACCCTTGTGTTATGCTAAAGCCTTAGACTCATATGTATGCATGTTAGGGACAAGAAAACAACCAAAAATCCACCCAAGAATGGGAGTTTACGGCCCAAAATTATCATAGGCCGTAAACTCCAATTTCAAACACTAAATGGTACCTTTAAGGCTCCTAAATCCTTAGACAATTACCTAGTCTTGTTCCCATTAAATCTAGGGCATTAAACACATCAAAGAAACACAAATAAATGAGAGTTTACGGCCCAAGTGTATCTTAGGCCGTAAACTCCATTGAAATGGACAAAAGGGGTGTTTTTATGACACCTAAAGCCCTAGACCTTTACAAGAAATTGTTACCCACTTAATGGAGGGACCAAACCACATCAAAATCACTTAACAAAGTGAGTTTACGGCCAAGACATGGTTCTTGGGCCGTAAACTCCTAAAAGGGGCACCAAGGTGTGCCTAATGCCTTCATATGCTTGGAATAAAAGTATAGAACCTATACCACAA
Organism: Lactuca serriola; assembly: GCF_051521515.1. NCBI lineage: Eukaryota > Viridiplantae > Streptophyta > Magnoliopsida > Asterales > Asteraceae > Lactuca > Lactuca serriola. Next base: position 163,626,525 of record NC_136411.1, on the reverse strand, counting down.
GTGCAAAGGACTTAAAAGCATAAAAAACACACCATACTTAGAGTTTACGGCCGTAAACTCTAAGGGGATTGGCCTCAGGGCCGTAAACTCCTAAATGGAGTGTTTCTAGACCTTAAACCCTTCCAAGGACTTAGCCACCAAGTTAGAATAATTCTAGAAAGCACTTGGGACTTCAAAACACACCAAACACACATGTTTGGGAGTTTACGGCCGTAAACTCAAGAGTTTACAACCGTAAACTCCAAGTGTGATGTTATATGGGGAGTAAACTCACTTATAGGGTCCTTTGGAACCCTAAACACAAGTGCCTTGTCCCACAATAGCTTAGATGCAATCCTTAGGGCTTAAAACACTTATATAAAGTGTTTATTATGCCTAGGATGTCTTAACATTATCAAGTAGTGATATAAGACTAATTGAATGCATATATGTGTGATTAGATGTTCATTAGGATCGTAGTGTGTGTACAAGTCCTCGCTTGACACCTAGCAATCCTATACCGTTCAGTTCATCCCAATCACCAACTACAGGTGAGTTCATACCCCTAATCAATGTTTTAAATGAGTTTAAAGGCTTTAAAGGGGGGGGGGGGGAATACAAGTAGAAACAAACATGTTATTAAATCATTGATATGTATTTTATAACTGTGTCTGTCATTTAACAGATTTCACATACTATAAAATGTGACACAAGAAATGGTTTTAAATCTTAAAAACACATTGTTATCAAATGTTTTACCTTTGAAATGTATATTAAATTGACATCAAGTCATTGTTAATTATGGTTTCAAAATCCATATGATGTCTTACAAAACCATTTTTACACTCTTGAACTAATGCATGTACACTTATATTCCTATATCTGTAATGATGTTATAGTTTACAACTTTCATTTAGTTTTTCATACTTTTGAGTAGTAAGAGTGTATAAACATACTTGAACAACCAATTACCTTCCAGTAAATTATCATAGGGATAATTTGGAGATTTCAAACATAATTCCTATTACAAGGAATCACACAAGAGTCAGTTCATTCATGAGTCTATATCAATCCATTACTTGATACATGAGTACCTTTACAATTGATTACCTGATACATGAGTACGTTTACATATACTTACATGATACATGAACACGCGTACATGAACGCAATACATGAATACTTGTATCTCGAATTGCGAGGATGATTTATTAGTACATTATGTGTAAATCTTCCTGCATATCCCACAATACCTCGGGATATCTAGACAGGACCCCATCCCACAGTACCTCGGGATACCTAGGTGGGCCTCTATCCCACAGTACCTCGGGATATACGTACGGGACTAACCATTCCGGAACTCATCTGTTAGCAACAGTGGGTGATGAACATCTACGGATGCCTACGGTTATTACTTATACTAGGAGTACCTTTACAGGGACTAACCCTTCCTCCGCCCTGCTGCTGCTACATAGGACAATTGGACAATCTTCGGATGTTCATTAGGTTATATAGGTCGTGTTAACCCTAGTACCTCGGGATAACAATTACATATGTTGTGTTAGTCCTAGTACCCAATGACAACACTTACAGTAGTACATTTTCCTGTTTACTTTATTTTGTGATACTTTCACATAAACGATGGGTCAGACTAAGTACTTTAGTACTAAACAATTAAAGGAAAACTATCATTGTACTTACAAAACATTCGGGTCTTGGTAGAAGACTACACTTCATACTTATAGAAAATAAGGGTTTTTCTAGGGTTTTTCATACTTACATCAACATTTTCATTCAACGTTTTACATGGCCTTCATAACAGATGTTCACAAACAAGGCAATGACACTTATATACTTATGAATTCACCAGCTTTAAAGCTGATACTCGCTTTCAAAATAACTTGTATTCTCAGGTCATCAGTAGACAGGTACGGAGGCCAGGTCTTGAGAAGACGGAGCAGACAAGTCTCGTCTTTTATTTTGATTGTATATTTTTGGTGTCTTACTACAATGAAAGAACACATGTATTAAAACTTTACTTATAATGCAATGGATGATGTTGTTGCTTGTTTATTATATTACACTGTTGTGATACTGTACATGACGTCCTCCACCCCTGAACGTTTCCGCCGTTCGTGGTTTTTGGGGGTGTGACAAGTACAATCATATCTATAAGAGAAAACTAATTGTCAAATATAAACTATTCATTAAATGAATATCATTCATCATCCACCGAGAAGACACTAATTTTTGTAAAACAAAGTTAAAAACACTTATTTTTGTAACTTTATTTTATAAGTATCATTTATATAAATTTGGTGTAACAGGACCCATTTATGTTATTTTATTTAAACACGTTGTTTATGCATATTTTTTTAAACACACACCATTTATGTATGTTTTCTTTGATGATCCAAATGCAATAATTAACCCTGTAATTTTCTTTGTTTGTCAAAATTAGCATCTTAACTGACTTTCTATGTAAATTTCTATAAAAAGTGTCCACATATCTTTCTCTTATCGCTTATAATAAACAAATCATAACTTTGCAACATGTCCATTTTGGCACCTGTTATCATTCTAATATCCGTTATGCCACATGTCATCATTTTAACACATCCTAGAACTGTTCATGCCATACTAATTAATAACCGGTTCTATTGAGGTTTAAATGCAAATTATAATTTCCTATAATTAACAAAAATCTTGTCTTTCAATGAAATTCAAATTCAACATTAATATATAATGAAACATTCTATATTTAAAATCGTATAACTGAAGATTAATCCCAAAACCAGGCTTACATAATAGTTCATAAGCATGCATTTGAGGTATTTGATCACACTTTAAAACCCCATGCCTCCATATTGCTAAAACAAACAACCTTGAGTATTTGGGTTAAAGCACATATTGTTCATCAGCATGCATTTGAAGCATGTATCCTACTTTAAATGGTGTGTTAAGTTATGGTAATGTGAGCAACTCGCATATCCTATTTGCCAAACCATAAGTTAATTTTAAAAGTCAGTGTTCCGATTGTGTTAATAAGAAAAATTGACCAGAAAAATGGATTGTGTAATAGACTAATAGGACTAGACTTCAAGTGGTATCATGGGTAATCATGTCATAGAAACAGTAGTCATAACTAGAAGTAATATCATAAATCAAACTTTTATTTCAAGATTGTCTTTTATCACCTTGAGACAAAAAATACCATTCAAATACAAAAGAATATACTTTTTCTTTGCTGTTTGTTTCGATATGACAATAAATAAAAGTCAAGGTCAATCATTGTCAAAGATTAATTTGTTTTTGCGAGAACCAGTTTTCACACAGTGCAATTATATGTTGTTTAATCCAAAGTAAAGAGTAGAGAATAATTGAAGTTTTTGTTTTTAGATAAGAATGATAATTTAACCGATAAAACTTCAAATTTAGAACATCCACAATGAGGAGTTTAATGGAAGAGTTGAATGAGATGTCATACATACTTGTCATTTAATGGATACAACTCTACCATTGTGAAATGCCACCTTGACATTCAATAAATTTAGAATTCAATTACTATTGAATTCTTTAATGAGAAAAATGAAAGTCTTTAAATCTTTAAATAAATATTTTTTTAATATTTTCTATTGAACTTGTAGAGTTTAATGCAGTGTGAGATAAAAACAAATAGAATTGTATGGAATAATGAATGATGATGTGACAGTCCATTGAACTTTATAAAATTCAATACATTATAGATGCTTTTCCTTCCACATTAATTATGTATTAAATATTAACTAGATTATGACCCGCGTTAAACGCGAAGAATATAAATTAAATACAAATCACATTAATAGATGGTATTGTTTTAGGTGAAATTTTAATAAAAAATGTTAGTTAGACTCATTTTGAGTTTTTGAACCAAACTAATTAAATAAAAATATTTAATATTTATATTAGAACAATTTGGTGTTTTAATACAATAATTTTTAACATAAATGATCCATGTGATATTTGTTTTATCACAATATGATGCGACTCATTAATTAAAACATGATGTGTAGTAGCTTTTTGAATTGAATTTGTTCGGTATACAAACCCCCATGGAGGCTCATATGGCACATTTCATATTGGTCATGTAAAACCAAAAGCAACAATAAGTTGTTATATGTACCAGCAACGTTAAATTTTGTAAAGAAATTTGATAAACATTACAATTAAAGTGCATTGCCATAGCCATAAACATCAAACTCAGACATTGTAATTTGGCCAATTTCTAAAGTATGTTTTCCTTATTAGAATAAAATATGATTTTTCAGGCTACACCTAATCAGATATACATATCTTCTGATCAAAGAAATTATTACAAAAAAACCTTGTTATGAACAAAAATATAATATTAGTTTCATAATTTGCCAAAGGTTAACACTAATAAATAATAATGAACTTTCACAAATCTTGCATTTTGGTCACTGCATCTAACTAACAAATGAATTTCAGTTTAGAGGATTGACTCAAGAAGTACATCCATAACTTCTTGTAGCTGAATTTGGGGGAATGCTAAGACATATTAAGATATGTGGGAATGGTCTATGAGACTACGGTTGGTTTCTGGAGGGCAATACAAATTCAAAATGTTAGCACGTATCTTTCCTCTAATAGATTGATTATTTTTTTTATAACATCTCAACAGGAATATAGTAATAATAGGTAATAAGAACAGAGTAAATGCATGAAATTAGACAAGAAGAAGGAGACAAAGTAAAGAAAAAACCTCGAAAAAAGAAATCGAGAGGAAGACCGTTGAAGAAGAGCATTATAAATCGTATGACTCAATCCAAAATCGTAACAATAAAAAATTCAACATAATTATATATATATATATATATATATATATATATATATATATATATATATATATATATATATATATATATATATATATATATATATAGTATTTTTGAATAAGGAAATCATTATCTTCCAAAAAATTGGGATCTTAAGATATCAACTTGGAGATTTTCGGCTATTCATCTAGAAAAAAAGATATCAATTATATTGATTCAAAATTTCAAATTAATTAACTTGCTTATTTAATGAGTTTTAAAATTCAAACCGTAATCTCGAATTGATTCATTTTACGTGGGATATATTGGGAAATAAATTATGAATAGTATTGACTTTAATTTTGACTCACAAATATTTTGTTGATTTAATGAGATTAGATTAGATTTTGTGGGTTAATAACTGAATTATTGATATGCTTATTTAATGAGTTAAAAAAAAAAACAAAACTAAACGAGTTTGAATTTTGAAGCCAAAAGTCTTAAATAAGGGAGTTAAATTAGAAACAATATTAATTATAAAATCTGATATCTCGTATATAAATAAAATGATATGCTTCAATTGATAACATAATTGTTGAATTTAAAGATTCTATAATTAAATGTAATTGTGTTTGATTTTTATTTGGGGAAGATGATGTCAACAATTTGATCTAAGGGTAGAAAACATATGATTGACATACAATCAAGGGTCCTGATTGCTTCATTGGTGAATTAAGGGTTCTCTTCTAATAATATTTAGATATGAATGAAACTAATATGCTTAAAGTAGATTGATTAAATTTTTTTCATGACCTTTCAACATGAATACAGTAATAACATGTAATAAGAAGATAGAGTAAATGCAAGAAATTGGAGAATGAGAAGGAGAACAAAGTAAAGAAAGAATCTAGAAAAAAGAATTGAAGAAGAAAATTGCTAAAGAAGAACACTGTAAATTGTAAGACTCAATCCAAAATCGTAAGAATAACAATTTCAATGTAATCATATATATAGTATGTTTTTGAATAATCAAATCAGTATCTTCTAAAAAAATGGGATCCTAAAATATCATCTTGGAGATTTCCGGCTATTAATATAGAAAAAAAAAATCAGTTATATTGATTCAAATTTACAAATTAATTGACTTGCTTATTTTATGAGTTTTAAAATTCAAATCATTATCTCAAATCGATTCATTTTATGTGGGATATTCTGTGAGATAAATTATGAATGATAGTGAATTTAATTTTGACTCTCAAATATTTTGTAGATTTAATTGGATTAGATTAGATTTTATAGGTTAATAACCAAATTAATGATTTGCTTATTTAAAGAGTTATTTTAAAAAAAACGGATTTAAATTTTGAAGCCAAAAACTATAAATAAGGAAGTTAAATTACAAACAATATTAATTATAGAAATTGATATCTTCTATATAAATAGAACGATATGTTTCAATTGATAACATAATTATTATATAATTAAATGTAATTGTATTTGAATTCTATTTGGAAAAGATGATGTCATCAATTTGATCTCATGGTGGAAAACATATACAATCAAAAGTCCTGATTGCTTCATTGATAAATTAAAGGTTCTCTTTTAATATTATTTAGAGATTAGAGATTGTATGATTAAATAAAGGGATTTTTATCTCATTATATTAATGGTTTTAAAGCCCATCCTCGTTTCCTCGGGTTATAAGGTAGACAAAATAAACAAAAAAATGTTTGCTTTTGCATCTCTTCCAAAAAAAAGACTTGATAGAAGAAACAAACTTCGGACTTTCTTCTATAGACGAGGGAGGCGCTAAAGTTGGGGGAAGTTTCTTCCCAAACCCCTAAATTGAAAAATTAAAAAAGCGCAAAATTACCCCCTCCCATTCCCATCCTTCTCTTCCCTAAAATCATCTTTGCAAAACCCTCGCTCCTCAAAACTCTACCCCTCTGCCGTTCTTTGTTTCTTCTTCGTTTTTTTGCTTATAAACGTATCAGTATTCAACCCTATTGACATTCGATTAATATTTGTTGATAATCCACTCTTTCCTTCACACAACGCATTTTGTTTTCTTTTTTTTCTTGTGTTCTTGTTGTGGTTTCAATCCGTTTTGGAGATGGTCTCTGGTTCGCGAATCGAAGGGGGGAACGGGACACAGAATTTATCAGCTGGTGTTCGTAGAACGATTCAATCGATCAAAGAAATCGTTGGTGATCATTCGGATGCTGATATTTACTCTGCCCTTAAAGAGGCCAATATGGATCCTAACGAGACTACTCAGAAATTGTTAAATCAAGGTTTTGTTACATGGAATTTCTTCAGTTAGTTTGTTTATGCTTCCGTATTGTTTGTCACCGTTTCGATTGATTTGCCCAAGTAGTATAGAATTCGAGTAGATGTATTGTTGGAATCTGTTAAGGGCTTATACTTGGATTTCAGAATTTAAAACTATGTAGGGGTATTAAAATGCATTTCAATTGAGAAGCTTAGATAATATGAAGCGACTTCTTTTTTAGGGTTTGGCAAATTCTTTGTTTTTACTAATTGCTTGTTCAGCTGGCACGTAGTCTCACATGACTTTGGTTTTGTTTCTTTCGTTATTTAAACAATGGAGGCTACTAGCATGGATAAAGTCCACAGAAAAGCCAAGAAGGCTATAGTTTGTTTGTTTATCGCCAGAAATTGTGTAAATTTTTGTGAAAGTGGCACATGGTGTGCTCTGCTTATGGTCTTTTCTTGCACTCGTGCACTCTGATTCCAGTTATTGCAACTTTGTGTCACCAAAGTAGCAATATGTAGACCCAACAATCAGGAATATGTACATCAGTCTTGAATAGAAGGTAAGATGAGGACAAAAGATTTTGTTTCATATCTCATGCATTAGGCCCACTGCTAATGGCAACACAATATTTAACACAGAGCCATATTTAATAAATCAAAATAATCACAAATCTCTTTAAGATGGCACTGAATAAGGTGGTTGGTGGCATCATGGAAACTCTTATAAGATGTCGCTGAATACAGGGGGTTGGTGGCACATAAATGCTGTTAGGAATCTAAATTTTATAAACCATTACAAATAAAACAGAATATACATACAGCTTTACCTGTGTTAATAGGAAATTGGAAGATGCAATAAGGACAGTTTTTATGTGCAGAAAGAACATTGTGCTTCTCATGCTACTATGACTGTTGATTTGTGTAACTATTTATGCTTTGTCTTATTTTATTTGTTGTTTTTTTATCAGATCCATTTCATGAAGTTAAGAGGAAAAGAGATAAAAAGAAGGAGGTTTGTATTCCTAACTTTTCATATTCAAGCTTTCCTTCTGCAAATAAAGAATCACACATCTTTTCTTTTATCAATGCTACTTCAGATTTCAGAAGGCTTGCATATAATATTATACTTACATTATTTCAGGTTACACCATTCAAGGCTCCTGTGCCTATAAAACCAAGAAAGCCCACTGAACAACCAGTTCAAGAGATAAAGCCCAATACATACCCAGAACGTAACCCTAGAAGGCCAGGCTATAATTGGAATAATGCACCTGGTAATTTATTCTTTTATATCTTAGCATTTTCATACTCAAGTTAATCATATTATTATTATTTACTCTTTTCTTTTGGTCACCTGTTAATGATTGGAATTTCACTAGATACAAGAGTAAGTAGACAGTTTCGTGTTGTGAGAGACAACAGAATCAATCAAAACAGACATAGAGATATGAAGCCTCCTGCTAAACCCTCAGTAGCTGTCCCCACTAAAGAGCCACAAATCTCAAACGTGTCTGAAAAGAGGTAATTACGTTTTTGCCCTTATCACCATTCAACCTTAATTAATTTTTTAACAATCTTGTCTATTACATGTGCATTCACAATCATGCAGTTCCTCAGAGACTTTGAAAAATCCAGAGCAAAATTCTTCTCAATCCCAAAACATTCCACTTGATTCTTCACTCCCCAAACAAGTAAAAACTGTTAGTTCAAGTGGTAAGAGACCTGTAGTTTCTAATGTGATGCCACCTGTCCAACAAGCAACAAAAACACATGATTCACAACAATCTTCTGTGACATCACCAAACAGTTCAGTAGTAGGAGTGTATTCTTCTTCTTCAGACCCTGTTCATATCCCCTCTCTTGCATCCAGACCAGCTGCAAATGTTGGTGCCATAAAACGTGAAGTAGGGGCAGTTGGTGTAAGGCCACGTCACACATCTTCTGAAAACTCTCAATCAGGAAGAGAGGGGCAATTTAGGTCTTTTCCTGCCATTTCTAAGACTGAACAACCATCTCACTCAAATGTCTCTGAATCAGTGCCTATTGTATCTGCTGGAAGTGGAAGTGGAAGCGGAAGATCCTTCAATAATCAGTATAGTAGCAGACCACATCAACAACTTGTTACTCATCAGAAAGGTATGCTGTTACATTTTTGCTACAGATATTTATTTGCATATCAGTAAAAAAAACTTTTATAATGTAAGTAGTAAGTACATTGCTATTATTGGTTACATATGGTTGTCTTAAAATGTAGCCCCTCAAGCAAATAAGGAATGGAAACCAAAAACAAGTCAAAAACCAAGTGTTACTGAAGTGGGAGTTATTGGAACACCAAAAAAGACCACATCTACCCTTGCCAATAGTTCCAAGGACATGACCACAGAATCGGATAAATTACCAAATTCAAGCACAACACACGAGGATCAAAACGTCATTATCGCAGCACATATCCGTGTTTCCGAAACCGACCGTATTCGCCTCACTTTTGGCAGCCTCGGAATCGAGGATTCCCCCCAGAATTCTGGATTCCAAAGTGTTGAAGTGTCGCATGCTGAACAACCTATTATGGCAAGGTATTGATTTGATTTGTTTTTCTTATGAATCATAATAGCAACATTACTTATATTGAAGTGGATGACAGTTTATCCGCCAGCTCATCACCAGTCTCTTCAGACGAACCATCTGGTGGGACCCACGTCGAGTCGGTAGACGAACCTGTCCCAAGTTCCGGTTCTGTTTCTCCCGTTTCAGAACAACAATCGAATGAAAGACTGGAGTCTTCAAGTTCACAAAACATGGAAAATTACACAAATATTAGGCTTGTGAGACAGAACAGCCCTTCATATGCACCTTCAGAGCCACATCAGCAGCAACCAACCCCTTCAGAATTGCCAAGTTTTTCAGTTAGTATACTCTTTTTTTTTTTTTTTTTGATAGTTTATTATTTTGTTTTAATTAATGTTGTGTTATTTGTTTATAGCAGGCGTATGATCCTCAAACTGGATATGATATATCGTATTTCAGACCAGCTACTGATGAATCAGTCAGGGGTCAGGTGCTTCAAGTCCCTCAAGAGGTGAAGTTTTATTAAACCAATCATTTTAATATATAATTAAAGATTCTGATTATGAGAGGTATGGAATGGTTTATTTTTCCACAGGGATTTACTTCTCATGTGGCTAACACCATTCCTGCAACCACAATTCCCATGGTACAACAACAGCAACAACAACAACAACAACAACAACAACAACAAGCACAAGTGGCCCAAATGTATCCGCAAGTTCATCTTCCTCACTTTGCTAATCTCATGCCATATCGCCAATTCCTTTCCCCTGTTTATGTCCCACCAATGGTGATGCCGGGGTACTCTAACAACCCTACATACTCCCCCCACCCTCACCCCCACCCCCACCCCCACCCCTCTAGTGGTAGTAGCTACCTTCTCATGCCTGGGGTCAACCCTCCTCCTCATGTAAATGCAAACGGAATGAAATACGCGATTCCACAGTATAAATCTCTCCAAGCTGGCAGCCCTACTGGATTCGGGAACTTTACTAGTCCTAATGGCTACGCGTTGAACACTCCTGGAGTTGTCGGAAGTGCCTCCGGAATTGATGATTCTGCCCGGCTTAAGTACAAAGATGGGAATGTTTATGTCCCAAATCCTCAGGTAAACCTCGTTGCTATTAATCTGTTTTGTTCACAGTTTACCTTTACATTTATATAATACAAGAAACTCATTCCATTCCTACGATGGAATGTAATGACTGATTCCATTCCAGGCGGAGACATCTGAACTTTGGATGAATCCAAGGGACATTCCGAGTCTACAATCAGCATCATACTACAACATGGCGGGACAAACGCCACATGGCGCGTATCTACCTTCACACACTGCACACGCTTCATTTAATGCAGCGGGACAATCTTCTCACATGCAATTCCCGGGGTTATACCACCCGCAACAACCGGGTGCTATTGCCAGCCCCCACCATATGGGCGGCAATGTTGGTGTTGGAGTGGCGGCAGGGGCTCCCGGAACCCAAGTTGGTGGTTATCAGCAACCGCAGTTAGGTCAAATGAGTTGGACAGGGAACTTTTGAGAAGAGAGGGTGGGTGGTTATGGATATGGATATCGGGTTTTTATTATTGTATGGGGATTGAATTTTAGTTATAGAAGTGTTTTTTTTTTTTTTTTTTTTTTTTTTTTTTTTTTTTTCGTGTTTTGTTTATGAAAAATGGTTCTTCCCCTATCAATGCATAAGGTCTTGTTTAATTTCCTAAAATAATAATGGGTTAACCAAGGATACAGGTGTTAATTAATATAGCTCGGTCTGGTATTATTATACTAAAATATAAACTGAAAAAAAATCGTTTTTAGCTTAATTTGTTTTTGGTTTTTTGTGTCGTGTAATTTTGTTCTGTCCGTTTTCATAACAGAAAATAAAAATAAAATGACTGTTTCTTGTTTTGGTGAGTAAACACCTGGTTTTAATTTCATCAACACCAACAAAAAGTATGTCGTTTGGTATAGGGTTGATGCTATAAAATACTAAGAAATATCTCAAATCAATTTTTTAAATTCGTCTCAACCTTCAAATTTTAAATATCTCTTACTTGGTTATATAAAAGCTCCATTTTAACCTGTTTAACCGATAAAATATAAAGAATAATAATTACATTTTTTTCAGTTATACTTTTTTAATAATTAATTTTAAGGTATGTTGAAAAAATCAAAAGATACTAGTCACACCATTATGTATATTTATTTATTTGATTTTTTTTGTTTTACTTATTTCTTCATAAACTAACTAGAAAAAATGTTAATTTTCTATTATTTTTGTTAGATCCAATATTTAAAGTATTTAAAATCATAATTATTCAAAAATAAAACTAATTAATATCTAAACATCATTATCATTATAAAAAATATACATATTATTGAATTATTTTGGTTCTACCACTTGTCTTAACACACGTTTTTTTAGTGTTTTATTCGAAACAAGTTTTAAAAATAGAATCTTAGAATAAATATAGACAAAAAAAACTTAAAAAAATATATTCGACCAAAACATTAAAAATAAAAATAAAATATTGGAGCAAAATGTTAAAAAAGTATCAATTAAAATGTCAAAAAAAAAGTATTAAAAAATTAATTCCAAAAAATATCAGAAATACTAAAAAAGAAAATCCAAATAAGATGTCAAAAAAATGCAAACAAACAAAAAGTAGAAAACTTGAGTGTATTTTTATAATTTAATTATTATTATATTCATCTTTATGATTTGAGATTTTTTTTTACGTTTTATTAGAATACATAATTTAATGTATTTTTTGACATTTTGTTCGTTTTCGAGTTATACATAGGCTATTCCGAAATTGGCGTCGAGTTACACCAAACCTAATCGAAATTCCTAAAAAAAGAAGATTATATCGTTATATATTAAACAATAGAAAAGTTTATGTAGATAAACGTCATAAATATAAACCAATAAATTGTCAAAAAAATAATAAACAATATATATAATTGCCGTTGAAAAACCAAAAGATTTTACAAATTATACAAACAAAAATAAATAAATAATTTTAATAAAGTAAATAATAAATAACAAGATTTAAAAAATTAATCTATATTAAAAAAACATAATAATTTCACAACTCCAACTTTAAATAACCATAACTTCTTCGTTTCAAATCCAATTTCAGTGATCTTTATATCATCGCGAAGATATCGATGAGTTCCATAATTCTATCCAATCACTTATGAATAACAACATACCGAATTAAAATCATAATCCATGCAAGAAGTCTGAAATATTACTTTTCCCATTTTACCCCTTTAGCTCCAAAATACAGTTCAATGTTTAAATCATTTATCCAACATCGTCGACATCCAATAGGGTGTAAACTCTATTCCCTTGAATCCCATGACCTTTACATGGTCGAATTATGGTCCAGAATCCCAAAATAAGATACATCTCGAAACTGGATGTTACAACTCTCCCCACTTAAATTTGATTTCTTCCTCGAAATATGTCCTTATATCTTACTCTTACAACACCAGTCAAAGCCGCTCGAGCTACCAAAATCCAATGCAACACTGAAGAACAAGAATCACTTCAAATAGCTGACTTCCTTCTGAAAACGTTACCATATCAAACTACATCCATGATGATCTCAATTCACAACCCAAGCCGACCAGAACCTCTTCGACCCTGCATCGTCTTACTGATATCTGGGAAACAAAATCCATAACCATTCGCCAATTTCGACAACCTTGCACCCGAATACGAAGGTGGCTCCTAACACGACCCCCAACCATTGACGCTACCCCCAACACATACATTGCATCCGGATGACCAAAAGTTCGTAAATTCGATCCATCCAAGATCCTTTTGGTTTCGTGTTGTCCTTCCAATAAACTGAAACGCAGAAACCCCGATCGATTGCTGAAGCCGAAAACCTCACACACGCTCGCACGTTGAGACTCCAACCAAGAATCTAACTGAAAAAGGCTATCCTAACCTACCTGTCAACACGGATCCAACAACTATCCTGCCAAAACATTAGGCAACTGACCAACCAACAATGGAAAATAACAAGTCCATTTCACTTTAGGTGTATGCTATAAACCAAGTCGTAGTCTTACATCACACCTGACCCCAAAATGTCCTGCAACCTATCCCAAATCTATGAATGCTGTAGCCATCCCATAATCTTACAACCACTCATGTAGTGGCCTTATCTCGACCTAATGATTGCTACGGGCTAGACCGTAGTCTTTCAACACTCCCACAAAGGCTTACCTAAACCTAGTGAATGCTACGAGCCAACCTGTAGTCTTACAACACCTCCACAACAACCTAGCTCAGCCCAGTGAATGCTATAGACCAAACCGCAGTCTTACAATACTTCCACGATTTCCATGGGCCCTTCCCATGGTCTTGCCAACTATTCACCAAAATACTCAGCCATAATAACCACAAGCTGAACTAGCCAACTCAATCCTATCAGGCGTTTGGGTAGCGCTTTGAACCCCAAAACCTTAATCAGAAAAAAAGCCAGGGAGGTTCCTATACAGCCCTCAACCTACACCTACACAAAAACCCAAAATACGCCGCTACCGATGCTTCATGTCTTTAGACAAGACAACTTGATTCCTTTGATTTGTAACATCCGTGATTCCAAGGTATTGCTAATTTATTTAATCTTGCATTTATTGTTTCAGTCCATGAAGTTGTTTGGGCTTAGAGGTTGGGGCTTTTCGTGTTTGGGCTAGCTGAAGCCGTACGCTGGGCGTAAGCCTGGCGTACGCGAGGCATAGTTGGACCAAGGAAAATGCGGAGCCATACACGCACACACAACATACAAAGTAGTACGCGCAGCGTACGTGTGTTAACTAAAAACCCAAATTTTTAGGGTTCAAGCCATATAAATATGTCATTATGTCCCATGTCACAACCTCCTTATCAGCCTCCTTAGCTTAGGAACCCTAAAATCTAACCCTTATCATCCTTGTGTGTTCTTCACCTTGTGGAGATCATTTTGGTAGCTTGAAGCCTTGGAAAGAAGAAGAGGAAGTTGGTGAAGGAGAATTAATAAAGCTTGGGCTTGAAGAACCGAATCATCATCATCATCATTTAGCACCTATTTGAGGTATAAAGTTTAGAACTTGCCTTATGAATGCTTAGATATCTTATGTTTGAGTTTTAGACATTTTTGGTCCCATGGATGAAGATTTATTGAGCAAGGTCGTTTCTTAAGCTTAGACTTGCCACTCTTGGTGTTATTTGAGTCCTTAAGTCATAAAGTTGCCATCTTGGAGGTCTTGAAGCATCCATGCATGAGTATTGGTCATTTATAAGGAAGTAGGTTGTCATATTCCAAGTTTAGGTTCATTTTCGGGGCATGCAAGCCGCCAAGTGGTCGACTTTATAGGTTAAGACCTTTCATTGGACTCAGATCTGTGGTTGGAGCCTCAGATGTTAAGGGTTTAACTGCTTTTTGGGATTTTGGCTTAATAAGAGAGTATGGTGGGCATAGAAAGTGGTACACGCAGCGTACAAGCCATGCAGCCTATACACTTAGCGTACAAATGAGTATGCCCCGCGTACTCACTGAATTTGGCTTTGCATTGTTTGGGCCGCGGTTTGGGTCACTTCCATGGATTAGTGACTTGGGTCATGGTGGACCATCTCGAAATGGACCAATATGCTAGACAAACATTATTAGGCCTTGGGCTAAGGCCCATGCGAAAGGATTGGGACCAATTAGAAATTAGACCATATTTTGGGCTTCATAGGATTATTTATCTTTTGGGTCACGGGTTGTGATTTAAGGACTAAGTTATGTTAGGTGTAAAATAGTCTTTTACCCTAAGTAGAGACTTTTGGTTAATGAGGTAGATCCCTTTGTTGATTATCTTTATTTGGATTGTTAGCTCAAGAGCCGTAGGACCAATAGTCAGGGAGCATTCGTTTCGATCAGCTTTTCGAGGTGAGTTTCCTCACCGGGTTCAACGGGTCTAAGGCACCAAGGCCGACCCTCGTTTGGTTATGTTATTATACTTGCTGTATGTGTGATACTTGTAGCACCTAGTTCCTGGTACGTAAAATTTATCTAAGTATTTTTCATTCATAGTGTAACAACCCAAAAATACCACCCAAAAATTTCGATTTTTATTATAACAAAACCCATGAGACTGAGTATCACATAATAAAACCATATGCTGCGTGTTTCAAAAACCATAATAAAATACTGTGAGAAAAACTGTATCACAACTGTATCCAAACATATCAAGAAAACTAAATCAACTCCCAGGACAAAACTGAAGCTGTGGTGTGTGTGATGCCATCATCCCGAGCTCTTCCCTTTGCTTGCGGAAGTACCTGAAACCAAAACTGAAACTGTAAGCACGAAGCTTAGTGAGCTCCCCCAAACTACCACATACCACATGATAACATATAAGCACATACTGGGCCTTGCCCGCTGCATCGGACCGAAGTCCGGGCTAACTGGGGCCTTGCCCCCTACATCGGACCGAAGTCCGAAGCTGACTGGGACCTCTGTCCCCTACATCAGACCGAAGTCCGAAGCTGACTGGGACCTTCGTCCCCTACATCGGACCGAAGTCCGAAGCTGACTGGGACCTTTGTCCCCTACATCGGACCGAAGTCCGAAGCTGACTGGAACCTCTGTCCCCTACATCGGACCGAAGTCCGAAGCTGACTGAACATAGCATAAACATATCAACTAGCATAAACACATAAAATCCTGTCTGAGCCACGGAGGCGTCAAACATACTAGCTACTGCATTGGACCGAAGTCCAGAAACTACGGCTAACTGAACGGGCCGGCATTGTGGCCTTAGACCCGTTCCTACTGAAGGGAAACTCACCTCGTGAACTGGCTGCTGTGTGAATGGCTCTGGAAGCTAACTGCTGCTGCTCCGGTATCTCCCCAGCTACAAGTCCATAAACACACTCAATCAAATGCTAAACACTGCACTGGGGTAAAATGACTCTTTTACCCTTGGTCAAAGTCAACTCTCTCGGTCAAAGTCAACCCACAGTTGACCTGACTCGCCGAGTTGGGCCGCCAACTCGCCGAGTCTCTAGTCTCACTTCTCAACCCTACTCGTGGCTACTCGTCGAGTATGGCATCGACTCGACGAGTACCCTCTCGATCCAAGAACTCAAACAATCTTCATCCGACTCGCCAAGTCATATGAACAACTCGACGAGTTGTTCTTCGATCTAAGAAGATTGCCTTGGACTCGCCGAGTTGTATGAACAACTCGTTGAGTCCCACCATTACTGAGTCCACCCTCCGACTCACTGAGTCCATCCTACTGCTCACTGACTTTCACTCGGAATCACTCAAAGGGGGTAAAGATCGGGGACTCGCGACCGGACTCGCCGAGTCTGAAGAACGACTCGCCGAGTCACATGCATGCAGATCCTAAAAACTCGATTCTGCTCAACACCACCGCATACAAATTATAGATCTGAGTTCCTAAGGCTGATTTACCACGTAAAGTTTCCAACTTTACGTGTATATCCACATGAAAAAGGAGATAAAGGCTAAAAATACACTTAGAAGAGTAGATCTAGGGTTATCATGCAAAATGGCTCCATAAAGGTGATAGATCTACGATTTTGGAACTGAAACATGGCTAGATCCGAAGGCTAATCAATCTAATGTGATCCCTTGATGTGCACAAAAGTACCCACTAATTTTAATATTTATAACCTAACAAACTTAGACTATATATGCACTTATAGGCAGTGTACCTAGTCAGATTACAGTATAGCTTAGGTAAGTCGGGTGTCGATCACAGGGAACGGTGGATTAATTTATTATATTTGATTATAGGTTACAGGTTACACAAAAATAATAAAATGGTTTAATAAATCAATTAACAACTCTCGATAAACTAACAGGAAAGCAAATCTCTTCAGGTACTTTGGTTTAGATAAATTGCACCTTAAAACATAGACGATTGCATACACAAATTCATTTATTCAATGTTCACCGATTCCTAAAATGATTAGATTCGCATTCACTATAACTAATCCTTTAGCAAACAAGTCAATTCAAACAGTGATCAGTTGATTAAACTAACATGCTTCCTAGTGTTCAGTTCGTATCAAGCAAGACTTGTAAATATAGTTAATCAATGTAGACATTTAATCAACCTCTTGTTGATGGTCATCAAACAAGGCTCACACATTAACTTACTTATTCTCAAATTAATCCTAGTTTCACATTCGTTATTTCTAGTCTTATAATCTCGATGGTCATCAAAAATCATAAGAGACAAGCAAATCAAGCAGATGTTCAATCAACTCAATTCACTTAACAATTAACAGAAAATAATCTTCATTAACACATGAGGATCTTTTAACAAGCTTGGCAAGATAAATTAAACACAAATAAACTATTTAATATAGCAATTAGTCTAATAATCAAAGCTTCATTCAATCATAAACACAAAGTAAAAGGTTTTACACCTAAATCAGAAACTAAATACAGAAAAGTACCACCATAGAATGCTAAACATGGTCACGTCAGCAAACCATATGATAATCAACATGTATCCGCTCTCCAATCCTTCCGATCTCCGCTTCCGTTAGCTTAACGGCCTTCCGGCCGCCTTCTAGACCCTCAAAACGGCTTAACAGAAGTTAATTGTCGACTAAATTAGGTTAGAAGTTGAATCCTCCTCTCTGGTTAGCTATAAATCGACATTTATAATCTTTATGACCGACCTAAATACGCTGGGCGTACTTAGAATTACGCAGCGCGTACTCAAGATAATCACGCGATCAAGTATATCTGTTGCAAGCAGGTACGCGGGGCGTACTCTTAAGGTACGCGGGGCGTAACCGCTACCTCAGCACCATTTTGTTTCTTTTAGCTTCTAAGCCCGGTTTCCGCTTCAGTCTTTTCTTTTGTGCTTTATTGACAACAAATAGCTGCAAAACATAATTCAAAGTATTATGAGTACTCTTTAGTTCTAAAATAGAATAAATAAGGCCAAAATATTAAGATAAAGTGCATAAAAATATATATAAAAATACACATATCAAAATACCCCCCACTTAGCCTTTGCTTGCCCCCAAGCAAATTCACTTTTATTTTACCAATATCGCACTAAACAATCCATTTAAAACTCAGCCATTATGCCAAGACCTCAACGCGTACATTTGTGTCTAATATTTTCCTAAAGTACCCCCCCCATATTTTAAATACTCACAATCTTCATAAACACTCGCCCACTTTTTCCGAACAATGCTCATTTTATGCAACCCTCCGAATCCATCCGCAGAAAACCTCCTAACCTCAAGGTATTTTTAGTTGAGCAACCTAAGCATACATATTCTAGAAAATTACAACTTTCCGATACCACTATGGAGCTTTATTTGAATTCTTCATTTCTTTGGCATTTTGATCTTTGATTTCTTTGAATTCAACACCTTATTTGAATTGATTTCTGGTATCTTCAACTTTTTGAATTTCTTCAGAATTTTGATCTTTTGATCTTTACCTTATTTGCTCCAAAATTCTTCAAACTTTTTTCGTAATTCTCTTTTCTCTCTTTTTTTTTCTTTTTTTTTTCTTTTAAACATGTACCTCTCTTTTTTTTTTCACTCAAAACCCTACATGCTTAAGTAGAGGCGCTCAACCTCAACCTTTATTGGTTAATGATAATAATTTTCCTGGATACATTTCAGGTTTAGGCTGCTAAACATATTGCATCCCTCAAACCAAGCGGGGTTGTGTTTTTGTTCCATGATTTCACTAAAATAAGGGAGGCCACAAATGCACTATAACGTATATTGGCTCAACTAAACATTTGAGTTCTTATCGGATCATTTCATACAATATTAGCAGAATTTAAATTATCACTAGATTTTTTAAACTATTATTTCAAGTTTTAAAATTTTTAAATTTCCTAAATTCTAGCAATTTCATTTTTTCTCTTAATTTTAATTTACTTTTACCGATCCCCTACCCCACACTTATTTCATACAATGCCCTCATTGTATGCTAAAACGAATTAAGAACATAAAAAGGGAGAAAAAGGAACAGACTCCCCTGGGTAGTTGTGGTGAGATCGAATGGGGCTGCTACAAGTTGCTTCAAATTTTGCTGAAAGACTGAAAACTAGAACTGCTGCCTCTGAATTTGCCGAAAAATAAAATCAAGACCGCCATCTTCAAAAATGTGGTGCAAAATATTGCAAATAAATGCAAAGTATAGTAACCATGACGTGGGAAAGTGTCGACCACGTCGTCTCGTCAAGAATGACATCCTCTACTCGCGATGAAAAATCCCCCATAACATAGGAAAGTGTCAACCATGTCGTGGCAGCCGGGACGATACTTCTTCCTCGCGTCGAAATAAAACTCTATAGTATGGGAACTGCTCATCCATATTATAAGAGTCAAAACATCGTAATAATGCCAATCTTCAAAACGATCGCTCACGAAATAAATATGCACCCCACACTTATGACAAATCGTGGGTCTCGACTATAATTTTCAACTCTCATACCGCTCTCTCTAGCAACAGTCGGACCTAGCTGCTGAACTTACTGCCAGCTTCCTAAGGGCGAAAATTTCGTCATCTCCATCATCATGTGGCTGTGTCCCAGAAGTACCGGCCCCATCAAATCGTGACTGGAATGGTGGTGGAAAGGGAACCGAATACTGAAACCCCTGATGGGCAAAGAATGCGTTCAACGCATTCCCATACCACCGCTGTTGCATGTCCACATGTGCAACATACTCGCTAAGACGATCAATGCCCTGAGCCAGATAGCGCATATCAATCTCCCGCTCAGGTCCCTGCTGCGCTCCCCGAGGAGCAGGTCGACGCCGCTGGACCCGTCTCGGCTGTGGCTCGGCAACACCCTCCTCATCTGCCTCATCATCCGCTCGAACTCTCAAAACACCATCACCTCCCCGCTCTAATACGCGCATCGACTCCAATAGCTGAAGACTCATCGGCCTCATGTCGTGAAACACCATCGATCTCGTGATCTCACGTGTCATCAACTGGTATGATCGAGATAACCGTGTGATAAAATGCCCTCCGCATATCGGGCTATCTCCCCTAAGTCCCCTGGCCCTCCGTCCCAAGTATGCAGCTAAAGCAACTAGAAGGTTCAGGTGCCTCCCTGGAGTAACTAGTGCCCATAGGAAATACAGGTCTGTCGAAGGCACTCTCTCACTATTCTTGTGATGCGTGAGAGACATAGAAATCAACCGGTGCAACATTCGGTATGTAGTGGACCGAATCATCCCCCCTCGAGCGGTAGATGGTGTATAAACTCCTCCCGTAATCTCGGCCCAAAATGTGTTCTCATTATAGTCCGCTGGCCGTTCCGTGAGACAGTCAGCAAGGAATGCCGGGAAGTGGACACTCCTCGTCTCGTCGGCTGTGTAAATACCCACCCGAGTCGCAAGCTCTATCACGCTGCATTCCCGGCTCACTCCTCCCAGTCTGAAAGCAAAGGCTGTCCTGTCATCGAGTGGCTTCCTAGGATCATAGGAAACTGTAGCGTAGAACTCCAGCAAAAACTCCCGATACACAGGCTCTTGGATCCTGAACAAACGCGCCCATCCCTGACACACAAACAATTCCACACCACTCGCGTCCGAGTGTGTATATTGCAAAAACTCCTGGATCAATGCAGCAAGTCCAGTCCTGGTAGCCAACTCCCAATCAAATGAGGGTGCAATATCAATCTCCTTTGTGAGAAGCAAGCTCAAGTTGGTGACATAACGCGCCCTGGTAGCATCGCTCAGTGTTTGCGGAAATTGTAAAAAACGATGATCGGTCACATCCTCGGGAGGGTTGGTTCTTTGTGCCCTTCGAGCCATAATCTGCACAAATAAACACACACAAATCCAAACAAAATATCATAGCATTATTTTTTTTTATTATTATTTTTTTTAAGCCAAAAAAACTAGTCCTTTGACATGGAATTTACTCGGGGCGTATGCTGGGCTTTAGTCCGAGTTCACGAATCTGTCCCTTTTCGTTCTAAAATTAATACCCATCTCAGAAAACTGTCAATTTAAGCCCATACGCAGGTTGTCTAATAAGTCAAACACATGGGGCATACATATTAGCAAATGGAACCAACCGTGTGGTCCAAGACAGTAGGAGAAAAATCGGGACCTCCTAAAAAATATGAATCAATCCCTAGAAAACATTTAACAGGTAACATGTATAACAGTCAAAAATCGAAGCCAGAGTCAAGAACTCGAAGTCACAGGGGTACGCTTGGCGTACGACCCCAAGCTCGAATCGGTGAACATGGGACGGATTTAAGACGAAATTAAGCTCGAGGGTTTAATGTATTAAACGAAATCGGTCCATTCAAGCCCTAATCAATACATACATTTGCAAAATCGGCCCTAATTCGAAAAATATATAAACCCTAGATTTCAAGCAAAAGCTAAATGCAGCTTATTCCTTTGAATTAAACACAAATCCAAGCTATTGAGTATCCGAAATACTTACTTGTGTGGTGGATTTAACAAGAAACGAGAGAGAATCAAGAATCTTTGAGAGAAGCTGCCGTCACAGTTCGTGCGCGAGAGTAGAAGAGGGAAAAGAATAAAGAAGAAGTCAAAGGGTCAAAAGATATACCTGGTCGCCGTGTTACGTGGGGCGTAACTCAAGAATACGCGGGGCGTACCTCAACCCCCTGAAATGTTCATTCGCGATCCGGGGTATATTACGCATGGCGTAATTAAACTTACGCGGGGCGTAATTTGTATTTTTCAAATTGTTCCTACCCTTTGATTTAACTTCCTTTTCTTTCTAATTATTTAATTAAGGGCTTAAAACATAATTATTTATTTATTATATATATATATATATATATATATATATATATATATATATATATTTATTTAATTTCTTTAGCTAATGATGACTTCACGATGAGTGATAAAAAAATTGAGATGTCATAATCACTTATTTTTGTCAAGATCAAACAACAATGGTTGATCAAAAACCTTTGCATGCAAGAATTGGTTTGCGAAAACACCCACTTTCGGGACCCGTTAGAATATTTCCTTTGTTTTCCTTGCACCATTAACTAGAAGCGGAACAAGAAGTGACCTAACTAGTCAAGAACAGCAAGAGCTCGGTCTTCCACTTAACCACCACAATACGCCTTGCTATACTACGCCTCATGGATTGAGTTGGACAAATCAACAAAGTAGTAAGCTAAGCAGGTCAAGAATTCCCTAATCGCTTTCATTCTCGAAACCCATGCAAAAAGTAAAGTCAAGCAATGTGTACAATCCCAAATTCCTGCAAAATAAAAAACAAGAACCTTCCCGACAAGTGAAAAGATATCATCGAAAATCAAACTAAAAAAAATGAAAACTAACTAAAAACAAATAACGAATAATCAAATAAAATAAATTAATGACAAGCCGTTCCCCGGCAACGGCGCCAAAAACTTGATGTGCACAAAAGTACCCACTAATTTTAATATTTATAACCTAACAAACTTAGACTATATATGCACTTATAGGCAGTGTACCTAGTCAGATTACAGTATAGCTTAGGTAAGTCGGGTGTCGATCACAGGGAACGGTGGATTAATTTAATATATTTGGTTATAGGTTATATGTCACACGAAAAGAATAAAGAAATAAATATCAAACTAACAATTAATTAACAACTCTCGATAAACTAACAGGAAAACAAATCTCTTCAGGTACTTTGGTTTAGATAAATTGCACCTTAAAACATAGACGATTGCATACACAAATTCATTTATTCAATGTTCACCGATTCCTAAAATGATTAGATTCGCGTTCACTATAACTAATCCTTTAGCAAACAAGTCAATTCAAACAGTGATCAGTTGATTAAACTAACATGCTTCCTAGTGTTCAGTTCGTATCAAGCAAGACTTGTAAATATAGTTAATCAATGTAGACATTTAATCAACCTCTTGTTGATGGTCATCAAACAAGGCTCACACATTAACTTACTTATTCTCAAATTAATCCTAGTTTCACATTCGTTATTTCTAGTCTTATAATCTCGATGGTCATCAAAAATCATAAGAGACAAGCAAATCAAGCAGATGTTCAATCAACTCAATTCACTTAACAATTAACAGAAAATAATCTTCATTAACACATGAGGATCTTTTAACAAGCTTGGCAAGATAAATTAAACACAAATAAACTATTTAATATAGCAATTAGTCTAATAATCAAAGCTTCATTCAATCATAAACACAAAGTAAAAGGTTTTTACACCTAAATCAGAAACTAAATACAGAAAAGTACCACCATAGAATGCTAAACATGGTCACGTCAGCAAACCATATGATAATCAACATGTATCCGCTCTCCAATCCTTCCGATCTCCGCTTCCGTTAGCTTAACGGCCTTCCGGCCGCCTTCTAGACCCTCAAAACGGCTTAACAGAAGTTAATTGTCGACTAAATTAGGTTAGAAGTCGAATCCTCCTCTCTGGTTAGCTATAAATCGACATTTATAATCTTTATGACCGACCTAAGTACGCTGGGCGTACTTAGAATTACGCAGCGCGTACTCAAGATAATCACGCGATCAAGTATATCTGTTGCAAGCAGGTACGCGGGGCGTAACCGCTACCTCAGCACCATTTTGTTTCTTTTAGCTTCTAAGCCCGGTTTCCGCTTCAGTCTTTTCTTTTGTGCTTTATTGACAACAAATAGCTGCAAAACATAATTCAAAGTATTATGAGTACTCTTTAGTTCTAAAATAGAATAAATAAGGCCAAAATATTAAGATAAAGTGCATAAAAATATATATAAAAATACACATATCATCCCTCTACCAAGAACAAGCTAAGAAATGGCTAAAAGAGGCTAAATATGCTTGCTAAAGAGAAATCAATCATAGAAACAGAAGGAATTCGGCTAATACCTCAATGAACTCTGAAATGGGAGCAAGACCTTGGATCTTCTTCTTTTCCTTTGGATCTAGCCTCCTTCTTCTCTTCAAAACTTCAAGATTCACACAAGAATGCACAAATAACCAAGGAAACGATTAGGGTTTGCTAAATGATGCTCTGAGGGTGAAGGGGACGAGTTTGGGGGCTCATAAGGTGGTTTAAATAAGGTGCAAACCCGGGGATTTAGGGTTTCTACCTGGCAGGCAGACTCGCCGAGTCCCGAATATGGACTCGCCGAGTCGCCGACTAACACGTGCTCGAAATCTCGTCCCCACTCGACAAGTCGGGCCATAGAATCGCCGATTCCCTCTCAAAAACTTCTAAATAAATGCCACAGAAGCAACGTACCAGGAATGGGGCGTTACAATTCTCCCCCAGTTGTCTCAGACTTCGTCCTCGAAGTCTGCTACAGATGAATCTGCAAATAACTCCGGGTAGTGCTCTCTCATTTCTTCCTCAGCCTCCCACGTCCACTCAGACCCCTTCCGGTGCTGCCACTGCACCTTCACTAACTGAATTGCCTTGTTCCTCAAGGTCTTTGTCTTCCGGTCCAGAATCGCGACCGGCTTCTCAATATAATTCAGGCTGCTATCAACCTGAATATCCTCTAAGGGAACAACTGCTGACTCATCCACCAAACACTTCCTCAACTGAGACACATGGAAAGTGTTGTGGATCTGGCTAAGCTCTACAGGAAGATCCAATCGATAAGCAACCCGACCCACTCGGGCCAAAACCCTGAAAGGACCAATGAACCTAGGGCCCAACTTGCCCCTCTTCCGAAACCTGATGACACCCTTCCAGGGTGAGACCTTCAGGAGGACCATATCGCCCACTCGGAACTCCAAGTCGGAACGCCTCCTGTCGGCGTAGCTCTTCTGCCGACTCTGCGTAGTCTGCAGTCTACTACGGACCTGCTGAATCAACTCGGTCGTCTTAAGCACCACCTCCGTGCTCCCAACGACTCGCTGACCGACCTCGCCCCAACAAATCGGGGTCCTACACTTCCTCCCGTAAAGCATCTCAAAGGGAGGTCAATCAATGCTCGCATGATAACTGTTGTTATACGAAAATTCCGCTAACGGAAGATACGTATCCCAACTGCCACCGAAATCTAGAACACATGCCCTGAGCATGTCCTCGAGAGTCTGAATAGTCCTCTCGCTCTGCCCGTCCGTCTAAGGGTGGAAAGCGGTGCTGAAATGAAGACGAGTACCCATCTCGTCGTGAAACCGCTTCCAGAATCTGGATGTAAAACGGACATCTCGGTCTGACACCACCGATACCGGCACTCCATGACGTGCCACGATCTCACGCACATAGATATCGGCTAACTTTTCTGCCGATATACTCTCCTGGATCGGAATAAAATGAGCATTCTTCGTCAACCGATCCACTACTACCCATATCGAATCTACTCCTCGTGCGGTCCTGGGAAGCTTGGTGACAAAATCCATGGTGATGTCATCCCATTTTCACACGGGAATGTCTAACGGCTGCATCTTGCCGTGAGGCCTCTGGTGCTCCGCCTTGACCTTCCTGCAGGTCAGGCATCTCTCAACATACCAAGCGACATCTCGCTTCATTTAGGGCCACCAATAATCGGGTCGAAGATCTCTATACATCTTCGTCGCCCCTGGATGGATAGAAAATCGAGACTTATGAGCCTCATCCATCAACACCTTCCGTACTCCTCCCCAGTACGGTACCCACACTCTCCCATGAAGTGTCAGCAATCCCCGACTGTCATAATCAAACGAAGCTACTCGGCCCACTATCCTCTCACACTTTTGCCTCTCCTCCTTGAGGCCCTCACCCTGAGCCTCCTTGATCCGCTCCAACAACGGAGTAATCACTGTCATCCTCAAACGCAAATCTCTGATAGGGGCTTCCGACACTTTGCGGCTTAGGGCGTCGGCCACCACATTGGCCTTCCCTGGATGGTAAAGGATCTCACAATCATAATCCTTCAGCACATCCAACCACCTCCTCTGCCTCATGTTCAGACTCGGCTGATCCATAAGGTATCTCAAACTCTTGTGATCCGTGTAGATAGTACAACAGACCCCATAAAGATAATGCCTCCAAATCTTGAGGGCAAACACAACCGCCCCCAGCTCTAAATCATGGGTAGGATAGTTAGCCTCGTGAGGCTTCAACTGCCTCGAGGCGTAAGCTATCACATGGCCTCGCTGCATCAACACTGCTCCCATACCTGTGATTGAGGCATCACAGTAGACTACGAAGTCCTCTACTCCCTCTGGCAAGGTAAGGATCGGAGCCTCGCACAATCTCTGCCTGAGGGTCTCGAACGCTGCCTGCTGCTCAGGCCCCCAGCGGAATACCACCGACTTCTTGGTCAGTCGGGTGAGCGGCACTGCTATCTTGGAGAAATCCTGAATGAACCTCCGGTAATATCCTGCCAACCCTAGGAAGCTCCGAATCTCAGATGGAGACTTCGGGACCTCCCACTGCATCACGGCCTCTATCTTGGCCGGATCCACCAAAATACCCTTCTGGTTGACGAGGTGACCAAGGAACTGCACCTCGCGCAACCAGAACTCACACTTGGAGAACTTTGCGAAAAGTTTCTCCCTCCTCAAAACTTCCAGCACCTCCCTCAGGTGCTCCTCGTGCTGCTCCCGCGTCTTGGAATACACCAATATATCATCTATGAATACTATCACTGAACGATCCAGCATCGGCCTGCACACGCGATTCATGAGATCCATGAACGTGACTGGGGCATTGGTGAGCCCAAATGGCATCACCACAAACTCATAATGACCATACCTGGTCTTGAAAGCAGTCTTCTGCACATCCTCATCCCTAACCCGCATCTGATGATACCCGGAGCGTAGATCGATCTTGGAGAACCAAGACGCTCCCTGAAGCTGGTCAAACAAATCATCTATCCTCGGAAGTGGGTAACGGTTCTTCACCGTCACCTTATTCAACTCCCGGTAATCTGTACACATACGATGCGACCCATCCTTCTTCCTCACAAATAGGATCGGCGCTCCCCAAGGCGAACTACTCGGCCGAATGAAACCGTTGTCTAGCAGCTCCTGCAGCTGCGTAGAAAACTCCTGCATCTCAGGGGGAGCTAGGCGATACGGTGCCTTGGCTATCGGAGCCGCACCAGGAATCAGGTCGATCCCAAACTCAACCTGCCTCTCAGGAGGTATTCCCGGTAAATCCTCGGGAAATACATCCGGAAAGTCTCGCACTATCGGAACATCATCAACTGTCGTCTTGCCCTTCTCCTGGGCATCCAATACATAAGCTACATAACCAGCGCAACCCTGCTGAAAATAACGCCTCGCCCTTGCGGCGGAACAAAAGGTCGGTCCGCGCTGTGGCCTCTCGCCCTGAATCACTAACTCTCCCCCACTGGGAGTGCAAACCCTCACTAGCTGAAGCTCACAATCAATCACCGCCCCATTGGGGCTTAGCCAATCCATGCATACAATAACCTTATTCCCTCGCAGGGGAATAGGAACCAGGTCCACCGAAAACTGCTCGCCAAACAACTGAAGAGAACACCCTCTATGCACTCTGCCGACCATCACGGTCCTGTCATCTGCTATCTCAACCTCTAGTGGACAATCTAGCTCCCCTGGAGCTCTGCTAAATCTCTTGCTAAGCGCAAGCGATACAAATGATCGGGTAGCCCCCGAATCGAATAATACCATAGCAGAAATGCCGTTCACAGAGAACGACCCTATATAAAACATACAATCATAAGCAATAATCAATCAATAATAATAATAATAAAGATGAAGGGAAGATACATACCCGTCACCACATCAGGAGTCGCTCGCGCCTCCTCTGCTGTCATCTGAAACGCCCTACTCTTCGCCACTGGCGCCTCGGCTCGGTCCTGCCGGCCATATGTAATCCTCAAAGTAGCAGGGACAGGTGCAGCCACCTTCCTTACTGCAGCTAAACTCGGACACTGGGACTTTTTATGTCCCCTCTGATTGCACTGAAAGCAAATCAGATCTGATGCTGCAACGGCAGTTGCAGGGGCCGTACAATCTTGCGTCAAAGCTTCTTAGTCTTTCGGTCAACAATTGCCTCAGGTTCTTCAATTAACCTTTTGTTTTCATCAATTCTCAATTCAGAAATTGGAATTATATCGGGAACTTCTCCCGTGAACTTCCTCAAATAACACACATGGAAAGTGTTATGAATTCCATTCAGTTCTTCGGGTAATTCGAGCTTGTAAGCTTGGTTCCCAACCCTCTTAAGAACTTTAAACGGTCCAATAAACCTTGTACTCAACTTTCCCCCATTACCAAATCTTATAAGTCCTTCCACGGTGAGACTTTAAGCAAAACCGAATCTCCAACTTCAAAAGTCATCGGCCTTCGCTTCTTATCAGCATAGCTCTTTTGACGATCTTGAGCTGCTAACATTCTTTCCCTGATCACTTTCAACTTCTCAGCAGTCTGATGGACCATCTTGGGTCCCATAAACTGCTTTTCCCCAACCTCAAGCCAACAAGACGGCGTACGACACTTCTGTCCATACAAAGCTTGATAAGGTGCCATCTTTATGCTCGAGTGGAAACTATTATTGTAGGAAAATTCTACCAAAGGTAAATGTTCATCCCAGTTACCTAGGAATTCTAAGGTACATGCTCTCAGCATATCTTCAAGTGTTTGTATCGTTCTTTCACTCTGACCATCAGTCTGTGGATGGTAAGCTGTACTTAAACACAACTTGGTACCCATTTCCTCTTGTAGACTTTTCCAAAACCTTGAGGTGAAACAGCTATCACAATCCGATACAATCGTTAACGGGACACCGTTAAGCCTCACAATTTCCTTCACATAAGAGTTCGCAAGCTTATCCATAGACCATTTCTCATTGGCTGCTATGAAATGCGCACTCTTAGTGAATCGATCAACGACCACCCAAATCTTGTCGTGACCACTTTTTGTTCTGGGTAGTTTAGTGACAAAATCCATCGCAATGTCTTCCCATTTACCCATAGGCACAGGTAAAGGTTCTAAACTCCCATATGGTTTCTGATGTTGTGTCTTGAATCTTGCACAAGTCACACACTCGACCACATACTTTGCAACATCAAGCTTCATCGCCGGCCACCAATAGTAGGGTTTCAGGTCCCTATACATTTTAGTGCTACCAGGATGAATTTAGTACATGGTTTTGTGAGCTTCTTCCATCAGAAGATCTCTTATTCCTCCTGACCTAGGTACCCAAATACGATCTTGGAATACCTTCAGTCCATGACCGTTTGTACCAAACACCAACGTTTTTCCCAAACGTTCCTCCTTCCGGTCATTCTTTTCAGAAGCTTCTTCTTGAGCTTTCTTTATACTCTCCACAATTGTCGAGACAACTTCTATTCTCAACGCTCTTGGCCTTTTTCTCTCAACATTGACTTTTTGACTGAGAGCATCAGCAACAACATTAGCTTTACCGTGGTGGTAAAGTATCTCACAGTCGTAGTCCTTGAGTAACTCTAGCCAGCGTCGTTGCCTCATATTTAACTCTTTCTGATTAAAGAGATACTGGAGACTCTTATGATCAGTGAAAAGTTTACACTTCGTTCCATAGAGGTAATGCCTCCATATTTTTAGAGCAAAAACTACCGCTGCCAACTCCAAGTCATGAGTAGGGTAGTTCCTTTCATGCTCTTTCAGTTGTCGAGATGCATACGCGATCACCTTATCTCTTTGGGTCAAAACACAACCCAATCCAACTCCAGACGCATCGCTATAAACAGCGAAGTCTTCAAATCCATCGGGTAGAGATAAAATCGGTGCCTCGCATAGCTTCTTCTTTAGCTTCTCGAATGCTTCTTTATGCTTATCACTCCAAGCATAAGTAGCTCCTTTGTGGGTCAAAGCTGTTAATAGACTAGCGATCAAAGAAAAGCATTGGATAAACCTTCGGTAATATCCGACTAATCCTAAAAATCTTCGGATCTCCGTGGTACTTTTCGGTTGTTCCCACTTCATCACAACTTCAATCTTTGCTGGATCAACCATTATCCCTTCTTGGTTGACCACGTGACCCAAGAATTGGACTTCTCGAATCCAAAAATCACATTTGGAGAACTTTGCATACAACTTCTCCTTTTTCAAGACTTCTAACACTTCTGCAAGTGTCTGCCATGATCCTCTTGGCTTTTTGAGTAAATCAGAATGTCGTCGATGAATACTATCACAGATTTATCAAGGAACGGATTACAAACACTATTCATTAAATCCATGAATGTTGCCGGAGCATTGGTTAGTCCAAACGACATAACCAAAAACTCGTAGTGTCCATATCGTGTTCTGAATGCAGTCTTCTCTATATCTTGGTCTCTTACTTTCAGCTGATGATATCCTGACCTAAGATCGATCTTCGAGAAATAGCTCGAACCTTGAAATTGATCAAACAAGTCATCAATCCTTGGCAACGGGTATCTATTCTTTATTGTTTCCTTATTCAGCTCTCTGTAATCAATGCACATTCTCATGCTTCCATCTCTCTTCTTCACGAATAACACCGGAGCTCCCCATGGTGATGAACTAGGTCTAATGAAACCTTTGTCCAATAACTCCTGAAGTTGCATCATCAGCTCCTTCATCTCCGTTGGTGCTAATTGATAAGGTGCTTTTGCTATTGGCGTGGTTGCTGGTAGCAAGTCTATTCTGAGCTCCACTTGTCTATCAGGTGGTAATCCAGGAAGATCTTCGGGAAATACTTCCGGATAATCACACACCACTAATATACTCTGCATCACCTTATTTTCCTTCTTAGCATCGATCACGAATGCTAGATATGATGTACATCCTTTGGTCAAACACTTTCTGGCTTTCATTAGGGAAATGATTCCAGAGTTCACTCTGCGTTTATCCCTATACACCATAAATGACTCTTTCCCTGGCGGGTTTACTTTTACTATCTTCTTCTTGCACAATATTTCGGCATCATTGGCGCTAAGCCAATCCATTCCCAACACGATGTCTAATTCCTCGTGAAACTTATTCCCATTAAGGTCGATTAAGATGTTTTTCATACGATGGCTAACAGGTACAAACTTGCCACTAGCAACTTCGACTAATAAAGCATTATCTAGTCTATCAATAGGCAAAGCTAGTTTTCTACCAAACTCATGCGAAATAAAGGAGTAGTTGGCTCCAAAATCAAACAAAATTTGAGCAGGAAATTTGTTTACGAGAAAGGTACCTGAAGCGACATCAGCTTCATCTTTCGCAGCCTCAAGTGTCATCTGGAAGGCTCTCGCCTTCGGATTTGGTGGAATGTTGGGCTTAGCTGCCTCCTTCTTCTTCGGACAGTCTTTCAAAATGTGCCCTTCCTCGTTACAACCAAAACACATCCTTTTGTTGGACGGACACTCATTGGCAAAATGCCCAATTTTTCCGCACTTGTAGCAGGTTACATCCTCACTACATTTCCCAAAGTGCTTTTTCTTGCACTTCTTACACCATTTTGCTTCGCCTCCTTTTCCTCCAAACTTTTTCGAATCAGACTTCAAAAATTTGCTTTTCTTGTTGGAACCTGAAGTTCCTTCAAACTTTCTCTTCTCGCCAACTTCAACCTTGCTGGCGGTTCTTCCCTTGATCATGTCCTCAACAGACTTGGCAGCCCAAATAGCTGCCTCCAGAGTAGGTGCCTGACAGACTGGCACCGCGTACTCCCATGGGAGTCCTTTTGCGTACCGGTCAACCTTTGTCAGCTTATCTGGAACGATGCGCAAAGCAAACTCCATCTTGTCGGTGAAAGCGTTAGTGTAATCGTCGACCGACATGTTGCCCTTTGTCAATGTCAGAAACTTGTTCTCCAATTCCAACAAATTTTGAGCCGAGCAGAACTTGCGCTTGAACTGCGCCAAGAACTCTGCCCATGTCAATTGCAATGGCTCATTAGGGCTTAAAGTCTTCCCTAGAGTGTTCCACCAATGAACGGCTCCACCTCGAAACTGACGCACTGAATAGGTAGTCTGCAACTTGCCTCTGCAGCCACAAGTCATGAAGGCTAACTCCATTTCGGAGATCCAATCCATCACTCCGATTGGATCCTCCTTTCCAGTGAAGGTCGATGGTTTGCAAGTTAGAAAGTCCTTGTACTTGCATCCCATTCCATAATTCCTTCCATCATGGTTGTTTTGCCTAACTATCGGTGGGTTGGCTTGACCAACAGATGCACTGAAGTTTCCATCTTCTGAGTGCCCTTCATTTAATTCAGGCTCTTCCACTTGAATTGACAGTTCTTCACGATTCTGTTGAAGCAAACGTCTCGTTTCATCCATCTGACGATCCAACATCGTCTGAATCATCAATTATACACCAACCATTGTTATCGGCTCAGGTGCTGCTGCTACGACAAGTATTTGCTCAATCACTGGTGGTTGATTCCTGTTTTCATCAGCATTTCCAACTCCACTTCTTGTTCTCACCATTATTGATCTACACACCGAATAAGCTGAAATTAGATCCTCATTCACGATAGATATTCAAATCATCCTTATTACTCCGAAACGTTTACATGCTAGTTCTAAATTCGTAGACGTACACTTAGAATCCTACACACATAAGGTTTCCAGATCCGGTCGGCAACAGACCATAGATCCGAACAAATAATATTATATATGACAACATATAACATTTAGCACATAAAAGCATTTTAGGCAACTTTCCTAAAATAAACTAGTGCTCATGTCTAAAATATAACAGACACACATCTCAAAATTCCACTTAGCATTCTAAGTTTAAGTCTAGAAATCCTACAAATTCCTAGTTCGCTTAAACTAATGCTCTGATACCAACTGTGACATCCCCAAAATTACGGCCAGAAAAGACCGGTTTAATTTATGCTTTTAAAATAATTTCAGAGTAATCCTTTGATTAAAAGAGTTGCGGAATTCGTTCCCAAAACAAAATATGATAAAATAAGATTTACCAAAGCATTTCTTAAAGAAATGTATTTTTCATTATATTACAATACTCGGGATGTCATGTTCCGATAAATAGACCAAAAGCATAAACATTTCAATACATACCTTACAATAGTTATTTACAACAACAGGTCTATAATCCAAAAATAACTTGACAAGTCATCCAACTTATGCTCTGGCGCCACTACCTGTAATACAAAGAAACTGAGTGGGTCAGGCTTGGGAGCCTGGTGAGCATATAGGGTTTTCAAACCACAATAAATAATTATATTTAATTCCACCAACCAACAATAACCCAATTACCCATTCCCGTTATTCTCACTTTACATCCCTAAGACAACTAACATAAGGGACCTAGCCTAAGAATATTTCAT
The DNA here is from genome assembly GCF_051521515.1 of Lactuca serriola. NCBI lineage: Eukaryota > Viridiplantae > Streptophyta > Magnoliopsida > Asterales > Asteraceae > Lactuca > Lactuca serriola. The sequence continues at coordinate 163,592,653 of NC_136411.1, read as the reverse complement.
CGGGGCGACAACACATGCTTCGGGGGTTCCTCAGCAATATAAGTCAAATAAGGCAACCATGAGGGGGATGGAGTATATCGAATGAACACCCAAGTTCATTAACACCTACATGTGGCGAACCTGCTAGCGTTCCACAGGACTGTCTAGAAAAGTCTATGGTCGTCATCTAAACTCCGCTAGATGACTAAATCAAAAACATCGAGGCCTCTCATCTTTTTATCACAAGACAACTATCTACCCAACATTTTAGTAGATAAAATATACGTTTTTATACATCGTTTAAAACCTGTATAGTATGTTCATTCAAAACACATTCCAGATAAAAGATGAGACACATACACATAACACGTATTTCATAAAGAATAAATCATATCCATGAGACAGAAGAAAGTGAATATACATTCACACATATAACAACAAAGTATACACATAACACGTATATCGTATAAAATACTTCATAATTATGCATTAGAAGAAAGTAACTACACACTCAGTTGATCAGAAGATGATCAGACAACACTACGGCTTGTAGAAGTAGTATTCTTCGGTAGATTTGGAAGATCTTCACAAAAACCGGACTCCTCGTGGGCAGAGCTTCGGCTCGGGAATTGCACTTCTCGGGATCTTCGGCGCTTCGGGACTTTCTTCGGGATATTTCTTGCACATAAATCGAGGTAAAACAAGAGAGAGAGGAGAGAAAATAGCAACCCTAAACGGTTGGCCCTTCAAATCTATTTATAGGGCAAAATTGGCCCTTGCCACGTCGTCGAACCTTTTTCCAAGTCGTGGGCTTGATCGTCACTGCATATGTCATCGCAAGTTGCGTCTGGGGGACTCTCGGAGGTGTCAGAAGACTTGCCATGTCGTGGCACTGCTTGCCACGTCGTGGTATCTGACAGTTTTGGGGTTTCGCGCCCCGAACTTCAGAAATTCATAACTTTCGCATACGAACTCCGTTTTCGACGTTCTTTATATCGACGCGAAGGTGAGATCATGCTCTACAACTCTCGTTTAGAATCCATTGGATAAATTTGACTTGATTATTAATATGTTATAAATATATTACTTATATATTATTTTTAGTAGGCCGGGACAGGAAAACTCCGTTCGAAATTCATAACTCCTTCATCTGAACTCCGTTTTCGTCTGTCTTTTTGTCGTTGGACTACTATTGACAAGATATTCGACTCTCGTTTAGATTGTTTCGGTTAAGAGTCACTCGATCTCATATTTGAGTATTCGGGCTGCATACCGCTAAGTCGAAACTTCGGAAAATCATAACTTCCTCATACGAAGTCAGATTTGGGCGTTCTTGTCATGCACGCTCTCGGTTTAAGGAACCCTACGAATTTCGTTTAGATCACTAAGGCTATATATCGCTCTATCTTAAATTCATATTTTACGTCATTCGGCGTCGTGCCGGTTCTATCGCGAAACTTCGACAGGTCATAACTTCTTCGTTATAACTCGGATTGCAGACATTGAGTCTGAACAGATGATTGGCTTCTGCCCTGAGGGGTCGAAGGTGAGGTTTGCAGCAGGGTGTTTACGAGATCGAGCTAAGGATTGGTGGGAGTCCTTGGGTGACTCGTTGGGAGCCTCGGTTGTCGAGGCTATGACTTGGTCGGACTTCGCGACCAGGTTCAGGGCAGAGTTTGCACCGGCTGTCGAGCTTCAGCAGCTGGCCAGGGAGTTCTTGGATATGAGGCAGACGACGGAGACTGTGGCGGAGATCATCGCCAAGTTTCGGGAGAGGGCATTGTTGGTGCCCCAGTACGCGGGTGATGAGGATATGAGGAGGACCCGCTATCATGACATGCTACGAGCTGATATTCGGGAGCATGTCATTTTTTCAGCTTGCCCTATCCTGGACTCCATGATTGCCAGGGCAAGGGAGAGGGAGATAGATCTGGAGCACATCCGGAAGAGGAAGAAAGAGGAGGGACAGGTAGGAGGGGCTTCAAGGAAGAAGCCTAAGGGATCAGATGGTAGGCCGAAAGGCCAGTCAGGACCGAGCCGCTGCAAGAAATGCGGCAGGCCTCATGAGGAGGCATGTAGGCTGGGATCGTCGGGCTGCTATAAGTGCGGCAAGGCGGGGCATTTCAGCAGGGATTGTACCGCCCCTGCACCTGTGATTCAGACATCGAAGTTGCTGTGTTTCCACTGCAACTAGAGGGGCCACAAGAAGGCCAGTTGCCCCCAGTTGACAGCATCAACGCCGGTTAAGGCGCCGGCTCCAGCTATCCTACGGATTACAGATGGCCGGCAGGGCAAGGCAGAGGCTCCAGTGGTGAGGAGCCGGACGTTTCAGCTGACGACAGAGGAGGCACGTGCCACACCCGATGTGGTGACGGGTATGATTCTTTCCCTCTATCTTATTTTTTTATGATGTTATGATATTGATATGTGCTCTGTGTATATGCATTAGGATTGTTCCATGTGAACGGTATTCCTGTTCAGGTGTTGTTTGACTCGGGTGCCACCCGATCATTTGTTTCCCTTGTGCTTAGCAAGAGGTTTACTGAGTCTTCGGGCGTGTTGGATTGCCCTTTAGAGGTAGAGATTGCCGATGATCGATCGGTGCGAGCGTCAGTAGTATTCAGGGATTGTGTCCTAAGGTTATTTGAGGAACGCTATTTGGTGGATTTGGTTCCCATCCCTTTGCAGGGGAACAAGGTGATTATAGGCATGGATTGGTTGAGCCCTAATGGGGTGGTGATAGATTGCGCACAACAGTTAGTGCAGATCAGGACCCCAAGTGGGGGAGAGTTGGTGATCCACGGCGAGAGGCCACAACGTGGACCTACAGTATGTTCAGCAGCGAGAGCTAGGTGCTACCTTCAGCAGGGTTGCGCAGGATATGTCGCGTATGTTATGGATACCCGGGAGACGGGTAAGGCGATGGTGAGCGAGGTTCCAGTGGTGCGAGACTACGCTGATATGTTCCTGGAGGAGCTTCCTAGAATACCTCCGAAGCGTCAGGTAGAGTTCAGGATCGACCTAGTTCCTAGTGCGACTCCGATAGCCAAGGAACCCTATCGGTTGGCTCCTCCCGAGATGCAGGAGTTGTCTACGCAGCTGTGGGAGCTGCTAGACAAGGGATTTATTTGACCGAGCAGTTCACCCTGGGGAGCCCCGATCCTGTTTGTGAAGAAGAAGGACGGGTCGCATCGGATGTGTATAGGTTACCGGGAGCTAAATAAGGTAAGGGTGAAGAACCGTTACCCACTCCCGAGGATTGATGACCTCTTTGATCAGTTGCAGGGAGCATCTTGGTTCTCCAAGATAGATTTGCGTTCAGGTTATCATCAGATGAGGTTCAGAGAGGAGGATGTGCAGAAGACCGCGTTTCGGACGCGTTATGGCCATTATGAGTTCGTGGTGATGCCGTTTGGGCTCACCAATGCTCCCGCCGCATTCATGGACCTCATGAACCGCGTGTGTAGACCGATGCTGGATCAGTCTGTGATAATTTTCATTGATGACATCTTGGTTTATTCCAAGACGCAGGAGGAGCATCTGAGAGAGGTTTTGGAGACCTTGAGGAGGGAGAGCTTGTACGCCAAGATCTCCAAATGTGAGTTTTGGTTGCGCGAGGTGCAGTTTCTTGGGCACCGCGTCAACCAGAACGAGATTTCAGTAGACCCGACTAAGGTGGAGGCCATGATGAGATGGGAGGTTTCAAAGTCTCCATCCAAGATTCGGAGTTTCCTAGGATTGGCAGACTACTATCGGAGATTCATTCGGGATTTCTCCAAGATAGCCGTACCCCTGACACGGTTGACTAGGAAAGCCGTGGTCTTTCGATGGGGGCCTGAGCAGCAGGCAACGTTCGAGATTCTGAGGCAGAGATTGTGCGAGGCGCCAATCTTAGCCCTGCCCGAGGGCGTAGAGGATTTTGTGGTATACTGTGATGCATCGATCTCTGGATTAGGTGCAGTATTGATGCAGAGGGGGCATGTCATTGCTTAGGCCTCGAGGCAGCTGAAGCCTCACGAGGCGAACTACCCAACGCATGATTTAGAGTTGGGGGCGGTGGTTTTCGCCCTCAAGATTTGGCGGCATTACCTCTACGGGGTTCGATGTACCATTTACACGGACCACAAGAGTTTGAGGTACCTTATGGATCAGCCGAATCTGAACATGAGGCAGCGTCGGTGGTTGGACGTGGTGAAGGATTATGATTGCGAGATACTTTATCACCCGGGGAAGGCCAATGTGGTGGCCGATGCGCTTAGCCGCAATGCGGCGCCGATCAGTGATATTTGCATGAGGATGTCTGTGGTGACTCCCCTGTTAGAGCAGATTCGGGAAGCTCAGCAGGAGGCTATGAAGGAGGAACATCGGAAGAGTGCGCGAATAGTGGGTCAAGTCACCTCTTTCGATTATGATAGCCGAGGGTTATTGACACTACACCGTAGGGTGTGGGTGCCGTATCATGGAGGCGTGCGCCAGATCTTGATGGAGGAGGCGCACAAATCCTGATTCTCTATTCATCCAGGGGTGACGAAGATGTATCGGGATCTTCTTCTAGACTATTGGTGGCCCTGCATGAAGGGGGATGTGGCGTGGTACGTCGAGCGGTGTTTGAATTGCAGGAAGGTCAAGGCCGAGCATCACAGACCGCACGGCAAGATGCAACCATTGGATATCCCGTTGTGGAAATGGGAGGATATTACGATGGACTTTATCACAAAGCTTCCCCGGACGGCGCGTGGAGTAGATTCGATTTGGGTCATCGTGGATCGGTTGACCAAGAGCGCTCATTTTATTCCGATTCAGGAGAGTATCTCGACCGAAAAGTTGACTGATATCTATATCAGGGAGATAGTGGCGCGACACGGGGTGCCAGTGTCAGTGATATCAGATCGAGATGTGTGGTTCACTTCCAGGTTTTGGAAGAAGTTTCATGATGAGTTGGGCACTCGTCTGCATTTTAGCACCGTCTTCCACCCGCATACGGATGGTCAGAGTGAGCGGACCATCCAAAATTTGGAGGATATGTTGCGGGCATGCATGCTTTACTTTGGTGGTAGCTGGGATACCTATCTTCCCTTGGCTGAGTTCTCATACAACAACAACTACCACGCGAGTATTGACCGTCCTCTATTCGAGATGCTGTACGGTCGGAGTTGTAGGACCTCGATATGTTGGGGTGAAGTTGGCCAGAGGGTTATGGGGAGCACCGAGGTGGTGCTCAAGACGACTGAGAGGATCCAGCAGGTTCGAAGCAGGCTTCAGACTACGCAGAGTCGGCAGAAAAGTTACGCCGACAAGCGTCGTTCAGACCTGGTGTTCCAGGTCGGGGATATGGTTCTCCTGAAGGTATCGCCTTGGAAAGGCGTCATTCGATTCAGGAAGCGGGGCAAGGTGGGCCCGAGATACATTGGTCCGTTCAGGGTTGTAGCCCGGGTGGGCAAGGTAGCATATAGGCTGGATCTGCCAGTCGAGCTCAGTCAGATCCATAGCACTTTCCATGTCTCCCAGCTGCGGAAGTGCCTAGTGGATGATTTAGCGGTGGTGCCGCTAGAGGACATACAGGTTGATGACAACCTTAATTACATTGAGCGCCCAGTCGCAATCCTTGACCGGAAGTCGAAGGATCTGAGGAACAAGAGGGTGGAATTAGTAAATGTGCAATGGCAACACCGAAAGGGTTCGGAATGGACGTGGGAGCCGGTGGAAGAAATGATGGAGCATTACCCCGAGCTGTTTCAGGATCGAGGAGCGGATTTCGAGGACGAAGTCTAAAATAAGTGGGGGAGATTTGTAGCACCTGGTTCCTGGTACGTAAAATTTATCTAAGTATTTTTCATTCTTAGCCTTGGACTCGGCGAGTTGTAGGCCTGACTCGCCGAGTAGAGACGGGTTCGGGGGCACGTTTAAGTTGGCGACTCGGCGAGTCCACATTCTGGACTCGGCGAGTCCCCGCTGTCTGATGAAACCTTAAATTTCAAGGGTTTGCACCTTATTTAAACCAACCTTATGCGTCCCAACCTCGCCCCCTTCACCCTCAGAGCTCCCAACATCGTTCAAACCCTTATTCCTTGTGAGATTGAAGTGCTTTGGTGTGTTTCTTGAAGATTTTGAGAAGAAAGAAGAGTAGATCAAGAAGAGAAGAAAGAGGCCAGACATCCTTGTGTTACCTCAGTGATTTCCTTGAGGTATAACTCAGTTTCCCTCTGTTTTCATGCTTATAATCCCTTATAGCTCCATGAAAGTCCTTCTTGAGCCTTTCCCCAAGCTTGATTGTGTATTAGGGTTTGTAATAAGTTGTTTAGCCTCTAGATATAGGCATGATTGAGCTCCAGGAGCTTGGATCTACTGCCTTTATGGATCCATATTGCATGAAAGCCCTAGATCTACTCATTTGGTGCATTTTGAGCCCTAAAACCTTCATTGGTGTTTATTTACACGTAAATTTGGAAACTTTACGTGTTAATCAAGCCCTAGAAACCCAGATCTATGTATGGCATGAGCTGGATTCAAGCAAAATCGGGTTATAGTATTTGCATGTGGCAGACTTGGCGAGTCGTTCATCGGACTCGGCGAGTCGAGTCGCGAGTCCCTGAGTTTTCCCCCCTTCTCGTGTTGCGGGTTAGAGTAGTGAGTTATGGGGTGTGACTCAGTGGGTCGGAAGCCAGACTCACTCATGAAGTAACTCGGCGAGTCAATGCCATGACTCGGCGAGTTCAAGGCAATCTTCTTGCCTCAAGAACAGGCTCGGCGAGTTGCTCATACAGCTCAGCAAGTCTCAACATAGAGTGTTCTTCGGATGAAGATGAACTCGATGAGTTGTTCATACAACTCGGCGAGTAGGATGAAGGACTATTGGTCTTTGGTTTAGAAGGAAAACTCGTCGAGTCAATGCCTAACTTGACAAGTAGAGACAGGTTATGGTCAGACAAAGGGATAGGGACTCGGCGAGTTGGCAAGCCAACTCGGTGAGTCGGGTCAACTGGCAGTTGACTTTGACTCTTGGTTTGGTTAGGGGTAAATGGTCATTTTACCCTGAGGACGGTTAGCAGTATTTGACTAAGTGTTTTGTGGGAATTATTAGCCGGAGGATTTGCGGAGCAGCAGCAGCTGAAGACAGTCGGTTCCCACACCGATCAGTAGCTACTTTGAGGTGAGTTACCTTCAAGTAGCGGTGGGTCTATGGCCACAATGCCGGCCCACCAGTAGGAGTTGTATGTTAGATGATTGTCTTTGTGATATCATCTAGGTTTGCTACTACCTGATATGTTTGTATTCTGGCATGATATGTATATGTGATAGTAGTAGAGTTCGGTTGTTAGGACCGAAGGGTAGGTCAGACACCCCAGATATGTCTGACAGTATGCGATGTTATGTTTATATGCTGGCATGATATGTTATATGTGATAGTGGTAGTAAGAGGGGAATAGTCCCCAAGTTCGGTCGTTAGGACTGATGGGTAGTCAGCACCCCAGAATGGCTTGACATGGGTAGTCAGCACCCTAGAACGGCTTGACACGGGTAGGTCGGCACCCCAGAATGGCCGTACCGGGTAGGTCGGGCACCCCATAATTGCCCGATAGTATGTATGATATGTGATTGTTTGGTATGTGGAATGATGGGGGAACTCACTAAGCTTTGTGCTTACAGTTTCAGTTTTGGTTTCAGGTACCTCTTCTTCGAAGGGGAAGGAGCTGGCGCGGTAGCTGTACATCTCACACATGCTTGTATTCCGCATCATGAGATCTTCCTGGGGGTTTGTACTCTGACACTTTATGTTTTATAAAAAGGTTTTCCAGACATGCAGTATCTTTTGTGAAATGCTATGATCGTTCAACGTTTTATTCCTAATGTTTTGCTAAGTACATGTTTTAAAAATGAAATTTTTGGCTCGTATTTTTGGGACGTTACAATACTTGTATGTGCTTGTATATGTATGCCTATTGGGCGGGGCCCGTTATATGAGTGTAAGCGGGGCCCGTATCTTATTCCTATCCGAGTGTGGGCGGGGCCCGTATCTCACTATCATCCAAGTGTGGGTGAGGCCCGTATCTCACTATTATCTGAGTGTGGGTGGGGCTCGTATCTCATTATTGCATGATATGTATGGTATGTGGTATTTTGGAGGAATTCACTAAGCTTTGTGCTTACGCTTCTCAGTTTATGTTTCAGGTACTTCTGATTCCAAGGGGAAGAGCTCAGGCTGACTGCATTACACACACCACATAGATTCCGTATTTCATATTTACTATGATTTAGACGTATTTGGTACATTGTTTTGATGGGATGTACAAATGATGGTTGAAAACACTATTTTTGTCTATTATAAAATAAAAAACTTGGGGACCATATTTTAGATGTTACAAGTTGGTATCAGAGCCTTGGTTTGAAGGATTCGGGCACACTCTCAGGTGTGTCTGAATTGAAACTAAGGACTTGATGGAAATTTTCAAAAGAAAAACATTTTTTTTATAAAATGGATTTCTAAAAGTGAAAAAAAGGTGTGGTGCATGCACTCAGCCGAGCTCAAGTAAGTTATCCTAAAATACCCATACATGTTTATGATATGTTTTGAATTGTGAATTTGTGAATCGCATGATAGATTAGGGATAAGGATCTAGGATAGATGCCTTTGTATGCCTGCCTTTTGAACTTATAGATTTGCATGCTAGTGCAGATCAATCAATAATATGATGAGCTGATTAGGTTATGCTCTGTTCTGATTACTTGATGCTCGAATGCTGCTTGCTTTGTGCTTTTAGGAGTTCTTGCCGATTTCAGCTAATTAGTAACAAAATATTATGAAAACTAAACATTTTTAGAAGGTTAGGTTTAACTCTATTGCGCAACTCTTGTTTGAGTCCTATTGTTGTAGTGAGAGACCTCTCATTCGAAGAATTATCTAGTTTATGTAATATGTAATTGTGTTCGTGAGATAGTTAGAGGAGGTTAGCGTGAGTTCCTTCTGCAGCTGATGGAGGATAGTGGTGTTGAGTTTTCCCTAGAAAAAACATAGGATGAGATTTAGTGCTCGGAGCATTAGTTGTGAGGAAACTGTTGGTTATAGAGGAATTCGGCTGAGTTTAGGCACTTCTTGAGGAAAGTACGGATAGACGTGGAAGGTAGTATAGGCCCATACTACTGGAAGCAGAGAATTCGTACACAATTCAAGGAGGTGGGATTGTCAGTCCCGTATAGATCTATACACAAGTATCACGCTCTCCCTACATGAGATTCTGGTTACAATTATAGGGCTTTATGAAGTACTTAAAAATCACCGTGAAGCTAAATGTTTCACAAATTTATTCATTAACAGGTTTACATCAAATGAAATGAAAATCCTTTTTCTTGTAAATGTATGTATTACCTTTTCGTAGCATAAAAATAATTATATTTTTATATAATTATTTATTTTTCCCAAAAGGGTAAAATAGCGTGAATATTTCCAAAAACTATACTTATTATAGTTTGTAATGTATGTTTCGTCAAAATGAAAACCTTTGTTTTATAACACTTTGCATGTAAACATTTATAATTTTGGTAGTAACGTTATTTAACCTTTTTACAAACATGTATAAAATATACTAAAACATAATAAATGGTTGTATTTTAGCACAAGTTTCCTTGTGTTTTACTTGTATCCCCTACCTAAAACATAGAAAAATCTTGAAAAATGTGGCGGTATGAACTCACCTTATGTGTGATTGCGGTTAGATAATGAGATACAAACGGTGATCTTCGAGTCTAGAATACGTGAAGGGTGTCATATCCTAATAGTTTAAACACATATTGTGTGAATATATGGAACTAGTAATGAAATTGTTGCATAAACACTAGATCATAAGAACTTACAATGATTTCCTAAGGTATTAGTTTGAAGAATAAAGCTCCAGGGGATGTTTGATCTTTGAGTTTGGAAGGAAATGAGGCTTGATATTTGAGAGAGAATTTGTGAAGTGTAATATTGTAACAACCAAAAATTTCAACCAAATTAAAACATTTTAATTCATTCAAAAACCGTTACGATCATACATCTTGTTTTCAAATAGTTTAAACATTAGAGTATTTTCCCCAAAATCATATTACATAAAGCATAAACATGAGGAGCGGTACGATCACGCCTTCGCCTAGCCACGATCTCCTAAAGAACCTAAAACAATAAACCACAACTGTAAGCCCGAAAGTTTAGTGAGTTCCCCCAAAGTACTCATACACACATAATCGTACGCATACAACAAAGAACAACATACTTCGGGTCCAATCAACCTTCCAGTTGAAATACCCCCAACCCTCAACCATTGGGTTGGAATGCCTACATAACTCGAGCCCAATCATCCTACCGGGATGGAATACTCTCGGCCCGCAACCATCGGGTTGAAAAGCACAAACACCTATACGTACAATAGTAGCTACTATTGGTCCAATCATCCCTTAGGATGGAATACCCCAGGCCCCTCAACCATCAGGTTGGAATGCCAACATACTAAGAGTCCAATCATCCTACTGGGATGGAATACTCCTGGCCCACAACCATCGGGTTGGAATGCCCCACTTCCTATACATATAATAACTACTACTACTACTATTACTATGGGTCTAATCATCCCTCGGGATGGAATACCCCAGGCCCCTCAACCATCGGGTCGGAATGCCAACATACTACGAGTCCAATCATCCTACCTGGATGGAATACTCCTGGCCCACAACCATCGGGTTGGAATGCCAATCTACACTAGCAGACATGCACACATAACAGGCAACCACATAACGCTCTACAGAACCAACACACTAGGGCCCTATCATCCTACTGGATGGAATACCCTCTGCTACTGCTCAACATACATAACCCACAGGTAACCTTCTACCAGCGTGCATAAGGCAAGACCAACTACTGTTCTCTAAATAATCACTACCCAACTACCAGGGCGCCGATCCAACAAAACAAGCCGTCATACAACTATCCATTTCTCTAGGATACTAAGCTAACAAAGCATATTCTCATCACACTATCCTATCTACCAGGATTGTAACACCGAAATTTTCAAAACAAAATTTCCATTTAAAATCGTTTATCTCTTTAACACTTTTCACAAAAATCTCCTTTTTGTTTAAATTGCAATACATGACTCTTTTGTTCAATCAATTAATAAACCAGGATCCTCAAAACAAACGCTTCCTCTGGTGTGTACAATCGAGCCGGTGCCGTCCCGTGATCCTGTGATAACCTGAAACACATACCACAAAACACTTGTAAGCACGAAGCTTAGTGAGTTCCCCAAAATACCACATACAACACATACGCCACTCAAGGCTATAATACGACCCTCCGGTCGATGTGTCTCAGTGGGACCCTCCAGTCCCGTAGCTCGTTGGACCTTCTGGTCCGGTCATAGCTCGTAGGGCCCTCCGGCCCGGTCTGTATCGTTGGACCCTTCGGTCCGGTTCTTAACATCATACAACATACATATAACACGTAGCACATAATCTCATACATAACACACATGACCCTCTGGTCAACATATAATACCACTCTAGGTACGTATAGTGAGAAGACTCACCTGGCAAGCAGAAGGCAGATATCCTCACACTTGAATCTCGAACTCGCCACCGCCTAACACATAAGGCAAATACTCTCATGAATATAACTCTCGAGACTAGACTCAACCCTCTCTTGGCACCCTATTAAGGGTAAAAGACCATTTTACCCCTCTCTTGGCCCAACGGCCACATCGCTGACCAAACCCTAAAAGTCAACGGTCAAACTGTGACCCGACTCGTCGAGTGCACTTGGGCAACTCGACGAGTCTACACGTGTCCACTAATCTCTCTAGTCTCGCTTGGCATGTCGAGTTCCTCCCCTTACTCGACGAGTCACACCTAGCATGAATCGCGGGGCCACCCTGACTCAACTCGCCGAGTCTGAAGATCAACTCGGCGAGTTCCGCCTTGAACTTCAGTCCTCTAATACCCCTCCGACTCACTGAGTTATTCCCCCAACTCGGCAAGTCTACTCACTGAGTGATTTACGGGAAACCCTAACCCTACTCGCCGAGTCTGCCCTTGGACTCGGCGAGTTCATGCCATGCACAAACTCAATTAGCCTCCTAAGGTCAGATCTGTTCCTTAGATGCATAGATCTGACCTTCCCAAGCCTGATAATCACGTAAAGTTCAGACCTTGACACTCATATATCATCTAGATGGGATCACTTGGTGATTTAGCCCCAAAAATGACATCCTAAGTTCATGGCTCCCAAAATAACTCATAAAGCTCCAAGGGTTAAGGTCTCTGGACCTCTTTGAGTCCAAATCCAAAGCATAAACTCGAAAAGGGACCAATTGCTCCACATAACCATCCTCTAAAGGGGCTAGAAAACCCTAACTCTAAGAATCAACACCAAAACTGAAGAAGGTCTGAATAAATACCTCAAGATGAAGTCCTTTGCTGGAAATCCACAGATGCACCACCTCCTTGGTCTCCTCTAAGCTGGAAACACCTCCTTCTTGCAAGAATCAACCACAAAGATCTAGAAATGGCTCCTTTCCTCTCACAATCGCTCTAGCTCTTTTAGGGTTTTTCTCTGGGGTTTGGTGGCCGCAAATGACGGCCCTAAGGGCCTTTAAATAGGTCCTAAACCCGGGAAATTAAGGTTTCATTAAACAGCGTAGACTCGCCGAGTCCACACATGGACTCGCCGAGTCCAGTCATGAACCCGGATGAAAATCCGCGACCCTACTCGGCGAGTCTAAGCACCAACTCGCCGAGTTCCTCCACAAACTCCAAAATAAATGAATAAATGTTATACCTGGGAATCCGGATGTTACAAGGATACTAGCAAGCATATCATCACATAACATAACATGCTTTAACAACAATTTAAAGGGACGACCTTGGTGCCTTAGACCCTTGAGTACAGTGAGGAAAACTCACCTTGCAACTACCGGAATCCTGCAACTCTCTGACTGCTGACTCGCCGGGAATCCCAACTATCATATGAAAACCATCACATAAGAAACCATCACAACTTTCTAGACCAAGGGCCCACAACACTCATTAAGTCCATCATCCTCTTATTGGGCCAAGACCCAAAGTCAATCCTCATGCAAAGCCCAATATTAGCCCAATTTACTAAATTGGGCACACCTCACCAAATGGGCCTAGATCCAAGGTCCATAATAATTATTGGGTCTAAATTACTCCATCCAAAATGTTCAGTCACGGCCCAAGCCCCACTAGCCCAATAACAACCCAATCACTTAAGGCCCAAAATCAAAAACCAACAGAGGGAGTACGCTAGGCGTACCTCTCTTGGTACGCTGGATGTACATCGATGCTCGCGGATTGGAATCGGGACACAGACCGACTATGCTGGGCGTACATCAGCTTATGCGGGGCGTAATCTCGCTGAACTAAAATCCTTCATAAGTTCTTAATGGCTTAAGCTCTTAAGTCCAAACTTCAGATCCATTGACCAATTATGCCTAAGATTCATAAAGTCTCAAACTTTATTACTTGGGACGTCCATAAAGCTTTTAACCCAAGGTCTTAATCCATTAAGACCTACCTATATCTCACATGAGACAACCAAAGTCATTGGGACCTAATTTTTCTCACTCAAGACCTCTCCTAAGGTCTGAAAGGACAACTAATCTCAACCAACTCGCATCATACATCAGTTTGGGGTTTTTGGAACAAGAATGGTGTCCAAAACATCATAACACATAGATCTACACAATATGATTGTCAAGCAAGAGACTTTATACCTCAAAAGGGCTCTAGAAGATGATGCCTTTCCAGATCTACGAGCTCCAGCCACCCCACCCCTTCTTTGACAACTTCTTCTTTCTTCTTCTAGGCTCTCCTTTGCCAAACCAAGCTCTCCAAAGTCAAATATCCACAACAATGGAAGAAGAACGGCTACTTAGGGTTTCTGAGGGTAAGAGGGCAGATATGGAGGCTGGGGTTGGAACGATAATGTTCCTTATATAGTGGCTGGCCCTAAAATTAGGGTTTCTGGATGATAGACGTCCGTTGGGTGTAATTCCAGTACGCTGGGCGTTCGTCGGGGGACCCCGCGCTTCATTAACTCCATTACACTGGGCGTACCCACGCGTGTCCCATGCATGCATGGCCTTACTTTGTCAGCTTTTTCCATCAAGTTCCATAAGTGACAATATCTTCAAAGTGCCATAACTTCTTTATTCTAAGTCCTTTTCCGATGAACTTTATATCCACGAAAAGGTGGCGAGAAGCCATACGCTTCTTGCAACACACCCCGACCTGAAACCTTCTCAAATAAAACCCATTGCCCTTAAAAGACCGAAACTCCCTTACTCTTTGATCTCGGGGAACCATAAATAACTACTCTTTATAACAGGGCGTTACAAATATGTTTACTAGAAATGAATTGGGAATGGTATCAATTTCGTGATTAAATACGAAGAGTAGGATAAGGTCATGACTTGATTTGTGCGTTGAAATGCACAATTATCACCTTGGGAAGCTAAATCAGCAAATCAAGTGGCACCACTTGGCCACGACTTGGAGATTTCAGCCAAAATGAGGTTTATTTCGGTCTTAGCATGACCGAAATCACCTTGAATGCCCCACATAAGGTATATTTTGGTCCTAGAGGAAAACCCAAAACCGAAAACCCTAATTGAAACAAGATTCTAAAAGCCGAAAACCACTTGCTTCCTAGATTCCTAGAAAACTCAAATGTTTCTAGATTCCAAATACTGAAATCTCATATGTAGAGTATTTATCTATGGTTTTAACTTAACCTTTTTGAATTATGTTGACTTATTTAAACTTAATTCAACATGGGTTTCAATTCATATATTTATATATAACTTATATAATCATGCCCTCATGGCTAACGGTGATATAATGCAACAAAGTTACAATATGGTTTTACTTATACATAATACATCTTTTGACTTGGCTTGACTCCAAGTTTGCCAGTTGTCACATATTGGGTCTAATTCCAAGGCTTCCATGGACAATGAAAGTAGTCACAATGCTGGTCCAAAAAATATTTCTCTTCCCAATGGAAAGGGGTCATCCAAGATCAAACCGTTTGAGCGTACGGTAAAGAGAAAGGCTAGCTCTGGGATCGTTCCATATGTTGACCTCAAAGAGCCCCTTTGTTTCTACTGCAAATTAAAGGGACATTGGAAATGAAGCTGCCCAAAATACCTAAAAGATCTTAGAGATAGTAAAGTCAAGTCGTGTGAATCTATTTTAGGTACATCCATGTCACACCCCCAAACCTGAATGACAGAAACGTTCGGGGGCGGAGGACATCATGTGTAATATCATAACAATTGAATAGTAAAGAAAGTAACACAACCATCATATATGTAATTGAGAAGTTACATTATTGTATGTTTTACATGTTTCCAAAAAAGTCAATTACATAATGATGTCAAAAGATTTGTTTAACACCCTAGCGTCAAATCTTCAAAAGTTGTTGATAACCTGTTTTTACCGGTTTCCTGAGAATACAAGTTATTTGAGAAAAAGTGTCAACAGTTATGTTGGTGAGTTCTTAAGCATTTGTATAAAATGTATGCCATTCAATGAGATGAAATCACTTTTGTTTCCAGAAAATCTGATATTTTCTATAAAATGAATTGTAAGTTGTTTGTTTGTAAAGTAATTGTATTTATTCTGGAAAATCCTATATTTTCCATAAAACTGAAGTGTAAACTGTTTATTTATAAAGTAATCGTATCTATTTCGGAAAATCCTATATTTTCCATAATACTGAATTGTAAACTGTAAAGTGAATTGTAAACTGTAAACTATACATTGTAAACTATAAAATGAACTATAAACTGTAGTCTAATATGAACCAAGACCGAAAAGTGCAAGTATATATACCATACTTAGTTGTGTAACATGTAGTTTTATTCAGAAATAAAACCATTTCAAGAGCTAAGTAATTACGGAAAATAATTATAATATTGATTTCACTTAAAAATAACGTTTTGTCGTTTATCATGTGCGTTTTCATAACCGTGCTATCAATGAATTTCTTGCCTCGACGTTCTTCAGGCATCGAAAAAATATGACGTTTTTAACCATAACCTGCCGGTTGTGTTGTAACTAACAGCCAGGGTGCGGGATCATCAGTCCCGTATAGATCTAACCACAAGTATCACGCTATCCGGGAGGAGACTCGGGTTATAAAACAGGACGTCCATGGATACCTTTGGTAGGTACAAATGAAGACGAATGACTCACAAATTTCCAACAAGATACGTGTTTTGTAATGAAAACGTTCGTACATGAAATTGTTACTCCATTTATTATGTTTAGTATATAAAAATAATCGTATTTTGTATATAATCGTTTCTTTTCCCTGAAAGGGTAAAATAATGTGAATGTAACCCAAACTATACTTATTATAGATTATATGTATTGTTTCGTTGAAAATGATAACCATTTCGTTTTAACGTGTTTTTCATGTAATCCGTCTATAAATTTTGTAATAACGTTATACCGTATGTTTGATATTTATACCTAAAGATATTTTAACGTAATCAAATATAAAACAATAAGTTGTATATTAACACAATTTTCTTGTGTTTTAGTTTTATTCCCCCCTAAACTATGGAAAAACTTATTAAAATGTAGGGGTATGAACTCACCTCGAATGTAATAACGAGGTTGATAACAGAATAGGAAATGGTGAACTTTGATTTAGAACACGTAACAATAGCCGTATCCAAATGTTTAAACCCATATTAATGTGTGATTAAGATGTTAATAATCATAAAATGGTTTTGAAAACACTAGGATTTTGTATGAACTTACCAAAGATTATTATGACTAGGAGCAAATTCCACTGGAGTTGTTTGAATGAATTTGATAATTTGAGAGTGAATAAGGAAGTGTTTTCGTATGGTGGAGGTGTAAATGAACAATTAATCTAATACTCACGTTATATATGAAGGAAACTTAGTGAGGAGGTTGAGTTGACATTTGGTTTTGTAAATGGAATTATCTCATAGGGAAAATGAATTAAGTTAAGCTAGATAGATGTTTACTGTCAAGTTGCATGTGTTTACTCCCCAAAAGAGGGTTTACACCCCACCATGAAGTGTTCACAGCCAAGAGGGGGTGTTTTAACCCATCCATGAAGTGTTTACTGGCAAATAATGGGTCCACGGTCAAAGGGAAATTGGTTCACGGTCAAGGATCTTCTAGAAAGAGGGTGTTCACGGTTTGTGCTTTATTCCTAATTAAGTTTACGATTTGGTCTTTGTTCTAATAGATTTCACGATTTTTTCCCTTTAAGAGGGTTCACGGTTTGATTCCAACCATGAACACCTTTTTGTTTCAAACTTTGGACCGTGAACTTGTTTGTATCGGTTTGTGATTTAAACTTAAATCCCTTGACTTATATTGACTTGTATATTGAGTTATAAATGTGTAGATTTCAATATAAGTGTTCATAACTTATAAATAAGTATGATTAACAAAGTATGTATTATTGTTATGATGTTAATTTACTTGCATACTATTGTAGTTTAGACTTTTATTTGAACAAGTTTAATTTACATAGACTTAAAATAACAGGTTGTTACAATCCATTATCTGAATCCATTATTTTATAAGTTCTTATTCATACACTCTTAATACATGATTTGATGATAACATTTTGATAGTATTAAAGCAGTTAAGAGAGTGAAGTAATCTTGAGCAAGGTATGCTAAATTTGATAATGAGAAATGGACTTTGGTCACATGGTTCGAAGATCAGAATTTGGAGCTACTACTAAGGAGTTGGGATAATTTAATAGATTGCTATTACTCTTCGAAGATATCTAGAAACATGGTTTTCATTTTATGCATTGTAAGGACCAATTCCAACTTTTCATTTAATTTCAATAAAGTGAAATTTTGGTTTATTTGGTCACCTTATTTATATTTCCTTGAAATGACATTTATGAAAGTGTTGGCTACATTTATAATATTGCGAATATTTATTGTGGATTTGATTCTTAAAATATCATGTATGGTATTGTCATAATTGAACAAGTGAAAAGAAATATCATCACCAACTGAAAAATACTTGGTGTTGTATAATACGCATTGTATAGTGTATGAGAATCTTGTTCACTGGAACAATATAACTAATTCATTGATCACATGTTTATGTGAGGCAAGTGAAGGATTGATGGATCTAGTACATGTTGATATGGACTCTTTAGATCCACCACAAAGGACGATAATTCTATTTGTTATGATTTACTGATGTTTCAGTAAATATGGTTGTGTTTATATTATGCTAATTTGAAAAGATCCAGAGTAGCAGAAGGAATAAGAAGAATCTATTAGGCATAAATATAAAAGTTTCTCCAATCTGAGAGGAAAGGAGATTACTTAAGTATCATGTTTTATGATCACCTTATTGATTGTGGTTTTATATCACAACTGATCCTCAACGAACATCTTAGTACAATTGTATGAATAAGAAGAGGAATCGAACATTAATGGAAATGGGTCGATCATCTTCATACTTTGTTCCAATCAAGTTTTAGAGTCATATTGTAGTAACTACAAATCGTATTTTGAAACTCATTTCAAACTAAGAAGGTTGAAAACACCTCGAGATATGTTAAGTAAAATGTTTTCTTGCTCTAGCATAAATAAAATTAGAGTTATGATGTGTCACACCTCGACCGACAGTGGAAATCGTTGGGGTTGCGACATTATACAATTGGATCACAGTCAACTACCTATATCAAACACTTAACATATTTAAATCAATATATTACAAACCTTAAAGTTTTGGAATTGAAATTTTATATTCATGGTTTAAACGCACAATGGTAAATAAAAACAGTTCAAGATTATTCCTAAAAGAAAGGAACCATAATTTCCTTAGAACCGATGTCCTTCCTCCGACTCCTTAGTTACCTGAGAACACACATTTTTAAAATACGCCAACAAAAATTATTGGTGAGTTCCACAGTAAATATGGTTGTGTTTATATTATGCTAATTTGAAAAGATTCAGAGTAGCAGAAGGAATAAGAAGAATCTATTAGGCATAAATATAAAAGTTTCTCCAATCTGAGAGGAAAGGAGATTACTTAAGTATCATGTTTTATGATCACCTTATTGATTGTAGTTTTATATCACAACTGATCCTCAACGAACATCTTAGTACAATTGTATGAATAAGAAGAGGAATCAAACATTAATGGAAATGGGTCGATCATCTTCATACTTTGTTCCAATCAAGTTTTAGAGTCATATTGTAGTAACTACAAATCGTATTTTGAAACTCATTTCAAACTAAGAAGGTTGAAAACACCTCGAGATATGTTAAGTAAAATGTTTTCTTGCTCTAGCATAAATAAAATTAGAGTTATGATGTGTCACACCTCGACCGACAGTGGAAATCGTCGGGGTTGCGACATTATACAATTGGATCACAGTCAACTACCTATATCAAACACTTAACATATTTAAATCAATATATTACAAACCTTAAAGTTTTGGAATTGAAATTTTATATTCATGGTTTAAACGCACAATGGTAAATAAAAACAGTTCAAGATTATTCCTAAAAGAAAGGAACCATAATTTCCTTAGAACCGATGTCCTTCCTCCGGCTCCTTAGTTACCTGAGAACACACATTTTTAAAATACGCCAACAAAAATTATTGGTGAGTTCCACAGTAAATATGGTTGTGTTTATATTATGCTAATTTGAAAAGATTCAGAGTAGCAGAAGGAATAAGAAGAATCTATTAGGCATAAATATAAAAGTTTCTCCAATTTGAGAGGAAAGGAGATTACTTAAGTATCATGTTTTATGATCACCTTATTGATTGTAGTTTTATATCACAACTGATCCTCAACGAACATCTTAGTACAATTGTATGAATAAGAAGAGGAATCGAACATTAATGGAAATGGGTCGATCATCTTCATACTTTGTTCCAATCAAGTTTTAGAGTCATATTGTAGTAACTACAAATCGTATTTTGAAACTCATTTCAAACTAAGAAGGTTGAAAACACCTCGAGATATGTTAAGTAAAATGTTTTCTTGCTCTAGCATAAATAAAATTAGAGTTATGATGTGTCACACCTCGACCGACAGTGGAAATCGTCGGGGTTGCGACATTATACAATTGGATCACAGTCAACTACCTATATCAAACACTTAACATATTTAAATCAATATATTACAAACCTTAAAGTTTTGGAATTGAAATTTTATATTCATGGTTTAAACGCACAATGGTAAATAAAAACAGTTCAAGATTATTCCTAAAAGAAAGGAACCATAATTTCCTTAGAACCGATGTCCTTCCTCCGGCTCCTTAGTTACCTGAGAACACACATTTTTAAAATACGCCAACAAAAATTATTGGTGAGTTCTACAGGTTTTGACTCCGTGAGTTTTATAACAAGAAATCTTTATAAAATGTGGAATGTTTAACAAAATAAGTTGTGCAAAACATGGTCAACAACGTTACCAATATGCTTCTTGTGAGACCCAATACTTGAAATCTAGTACGAGGATCCATGTTACATACTTACAATCAAAAGTAAAGTTTAACATATTTTTGGGAAGCAAAATATTTAATGTTTATATAAATAGACACTAACAATCGATTTAACAATCTACAACAAAATTTATACTACTTATAGCCTCATCCAACTGTGTATTAGTATATTTATATTCGGGACTTTGTTATAGTTCCAGATTGTTTGGGTTTGAAGACTGGTTGAAATGGTTAATAATGTAAATCAACCAAATTTCTAACGGGACAGCGGTCGTATGTGTCCATATACGAGTTTAAACAGTATGTCGACTGTAAGTGACCATATACATGTTTAGACAGTACCCTAACTGTAAGTGACCATAATAAATGTTTAGACAATACTTCGACTGTAAGTGACCATATATATGTTTAGATAGTACTCCGACTGTAAGTGATCATATATATGTTTAGTCAGTACTCCGACTGTAAGTGACCAACAAAGTTTATACAGCACCCTGGTTGTGAGTGACCAAAATCAACATATTTCAAAACATCTTATGTTATAAGGTTTTCAACATGATCATATTAGAAATATTTGTTATAATTTACACTTTTGTAACTCTTAAAGTATTTGTTAATTAAACAATATCATAATTGGTGTATTTCTTATTTACCACAAAACTTTGTATATATATTTGAAAACCACATAACAAGATAAATCAAAAGGGCAATTTTGTCCATGATATTAGAAGAATCATAGAAAAATCATTGTAAGTCAAAATTGGGATCCATAAACTCTCAGAGCTTACAAAATGAGTCTACTTTGTCCATAATTTAACCCTGACCTTAAGTGATTCCTAACCAGAGTGAAAATGTTCATTTTAACAGATTGGTCCGAAAATGTTCTGAAATGATAGGCAATTTTTTAAAAATCGTCATAAATTGTTGAAAAATCGTATGAATGCGTGCGAGTAGTCCTTGAAAAGGTGTAGAACTGAACTATTTGCATATCGTACAATTTTATAATCCATTAAGTTCAAGTAGGGAAAACAGTCATTGAATAGACCACAACTTTTCTATAAAAAGCTGAAATTTAAGTTTAGATATGTTTAGTGGCATAACTTGTATTTTTAGTTTGCAAAGCCTTTAAATCATCCAAATAGGATTTTTTTAGTGTGTATTCTCCCCCAAAACTTTTAAATAATAAAAGAGACGCCGTAGAATACTCACTTTTGTCGCGTAGAGTTATTCGGGTTGAGAATGGTTCGTACGGTTTCCGATTCCACTCAAGCTCGTGATTTGAGTTTTCTTTTGGATCTATTAACACATAAATACATATACTTACATGTATATTAGACTTTTATCATGTATTAAATCATTTAAAATAAGTGGACTTGATGATAAAAAGAAAGAATAGAAATCAAGAATATACCTAGCTTTAACTTGGATCTAAAGTATGTTGCCAAAAGGTGGTGGAAAACACAAGCTTCTCGAGAGGTGAAAGGTTAAATTTCTCAGTGGTTTTAAGTGTTTGAAAGTCGCTACATATGGTATACTTTGAATCTCGGTAATAGGTAGTAAAATGAAAAACTTTTGGGTGTTGGTTTGATGCTCCAAAACACCCACTGTTTTGACTATGTTGCTGTCACGAAAACTTCATAGCAAAAGGGTAAGAAAAAAGTAGTTTACTCACTGTTTTTAGTCTCTAATTTAGAGTAGCATAACAACTAACTTCCAGGGGTATTTGGTTGTTAAAATATAAAGAAAAAGGAAGGTGCAGATGGGTGAAATGGTGGCTGAAACATCAAGGGACAGCAACCCTTAAGGTTCACAATTTTGATGGCTTTGGAAGGGAGTTCTTGTGGATGAAAATGAGATGAAGATTGAGAGCTTCTTCCATGGAATACTGGCTGGAGAAATGAAATAATAATGAGGGAGGGATTTCGAGATTTTTAGGAGGAAAGAGGGAAAGAAGATAAGAAGAAAAACCCAGACTAGCTTGTAATGGGATGGGAGTTTATGTGATGTGTTCTTGCCTAGCCACTTGCCTTGTTGGTTTCATAGAGATAGGATAAGTTAAATAACTAACTATCATTTAGTTAGTTAGATAGAGGTTCTAGTTATGGAGATGAAAGGTGTTAATCTCGAAAATTAGAAGAGGGATTAAGAAGTAATCTTAGTAAAATGTTTTAAGTGATTAAGCACTTATTAGTTAAGTTGGCACTTCTCTTAACCATTTCTCTTATCTTAATTGATTTAGACACCATATTCCTTACATGTAATCACTTTAAGTCATAACCCATAACTAGTCATCCACTAGGTAATAATACATGTGTACAAATACATACATGTATTCTTAGTATAAAATAACAATGTAGCTCTTTGTGTATTTGAACTTAAATGTTCATGTTTTATTCTTTTTATTCAAAAACACTTAAATACATTATAATTATGCCTTATAATAATTCATTTTATATTTCTATTTATTTAAATATAAAATTTATTGACCAAGGTATAATTTCGTGACATTTAACTGGTTAACCATATCGTTAAACACGTTTCGCCACTTTGGTTCGTATATTTGTCAAATTTATATCCTTCACAACTATTAAGCACAAGTTTTACATAGAAATTAACTTAATCATCAACTGGCAACATGTTGATATAAAAATTAAGTTTGTTGCGTTTAAATGATGTTATATGCTAATTTTCACAAGCCGGTGATGGTTCGTAGTCATACGTCGTAATGAAATTTATAATTAGTTACTTGTTTTATATTTCACAAGAACTTATCTAAATAAAATAGGTTAAATTACTTCAACCATTTTGATAAAATACTCATATTGCTTAATAATCAGAACATAGCATCGTACGATCGTTCCTATTTTTACCAATTGGTACATGATATTTTTGTTAATCGATAAACAACAGATAAACAGAGACCTATTTTGTGAAGTGTTTTCTTGTAGGGAATCCACACGAACTATTGAATATTTGTTTTAGCTCATCAAGGAATGTTACTTAAGAGAAATGTCATATGTGAAGAAATCAATGGGAGTCGTAATGATCTTGAAAGTTTCTCGAGTCAACCGACAATAAACCTTTTAGTTATCATTATCTGTAGTGACAAAGAACATGGTTTAGCATGCGGAATTTAAGTTTGCACAATTGAACATGGTGATTTGGGTGTTTAAGAGATATATTGAATGTATATGGTGTTACACAAAAAGGATCTAGATCTAGACTACATAATTAACACACACTTACACGCTCACTTTTACATCTCTCAAGCACACCTCTACAAGTGGACAAACCCACCTTATATAGAGGTGTTTACATGTCCCTCTCTCACTCTCACTAACAAATGGGTCTAAAGGCTAAAGCACCACATGCAAGTGGGTTTTACAAAAGTCAAACATTTACAAAGTCATGAATGAATAACTTTGCACCCCAACATTCTCCCCCTCAAAGTTAGGAATGAATGACCCACTTCAAATCTTCCAAAATCAAGCACTACGCGGTTCGAGCCTCAAAGGTGACACATGTCGAAACGAACTTCAATCTTCAATTCTTCCATGAATCTTCAATTTGGGCTCTAGGATGTGAGACCATACAAACCAAGCAGCAACGAATGATCAAGAGTATTCCAAACTCCAAATAATCACCCAAAGTTGCGCATAAAAACACACCCCAAAAATCTTCAATAATTCCAAACCCATTTCGAATACATCACTTCCGAACTTCCAATTGCATCATCTGGTAGGCTTCAAAACTTTAAGATCACTTCGGTCCTCAAATCCGCGTAATATGAAAAATTCAAGTTCGAATTTCCATATAAAACTTCTCCCCCTTTTTATAATCGAAATTTGATTATAAAACTCCAAAGGAAAAAGAACGTGCTCTATTCGGAATTTTTCATGTCAAAACTCCCCCTTAACATGTGACATAAACTTTGTGCTTCAATCCGGAAAACCCAAAAAATATTCAATTTTTATTGTCGTTCACGGATCGCCTTTGACAAAATTTCTCAAAAATGGGTAGAAATTGTCAATTTCAAAATTCTGCAGTGACCCGTTGCACCCAAAACAACAAAATATCCAAAACTCTCCCCCCTTTTCCAAAGCTGGGTAGAAAGCGTCAATTTGCACAAACTGCAGGGGCCTGAAATGCACAATCTTCAATTTTCAGCAAAAAATAGTCCTTTTTCGAATTTGGGTGAAAACTGCCAAAAATTCGAAGTCTCAGGGACCATCTTCGTAAATTCTGCCATTTTTGCTCAAACATACGAAGCATGCCCACAAAATTTGAAGCACCAAAATTTTTTCGAAGTTGGGTGAAAAGTGTTAAACATACGGAGCTTGTTTTATTTTTCGAAGTGTCAAAAATTCGAAGGTTCAGGGGTCAAATTCGAAAATTTTGCTTTTATGCATCAAACATTCGAAGAGTTGATCAAATATTCGAAGCTTGCTTTTTCCCTTTGTCAAACAGTCAAAACTTTAAGGGTCAGTTTCGTAAATTCAACTTCTTCTTCAATTCACGCTTCGTATGTTTTCATATAAACTTTTCGTACGAAAATCTCAGGTACCAAACACACGACAATTTTTCAACCTAACATACGAAGATTTTCCTTCTCTCTCCTCTTTGTATGAAAATCATCTTCCTAATTTTTTTTTTCAAACACACGAATGCGAAGCATACGAAGCCTCTATTATGAACAGTAATGACAGTGATGAACAGTAACCTTCTCCACCCTTCGTTAATTGAGAAACCATTCGTACGTTGACTTAAAATTTAAATTTCGTTCTTAAAATTCATCGTTTGTCGTTCGTTTTCCAGTTCACCAAACCCAAAATCCTTTCTATTGCGAACATCGACAACCCTTCGTTTTTCATCAGCATCAAACTGCATTAGCCAACATCAATTCTCAAATCTTCGAATCTTAACCCAAATTCTCGTTCTTCATCACTCTGTCCCAAACCAAACCTTAGACCCAGTTAATTCTTCGTTTTTCCCTTGTTCATCACATCGACTCCAAACATCAACAATCCTTCGCTGTTCGAAATCAGATGACTTCTTCAAACAATTCGTTCTTCATATTTCAACTATTGCTTCCCAGTAGACATTCACGAATCAAAATCAAAACATACGAAACCATTGATTACCGACCAACGACTACAATAAATCATTCCTTCGTAACATGCCATCACTAACAGATCACATGATAAGATTCATCTTCATTCCATTCGAAAATCAGACCCAGTTCCAATTTTCAAATACAATATCAATACTTCCCAATCAATTTTGAAGACGCGGACTAAAATTATAGATCTGTAAGTTGCTCACATCAAAATCACTTTTCACAAATTGATTCAATCGACTCCAAACAATCTATCTCAAATCAAGTTCCAAAATCAATTTGATAAAACGACAAATCTGACATCGATCTTGAACCAGAAAAGATATTAAATCTTGAAACAATTTGATTTGTCGATTGAAAATTATAGATCGTGAAGATGAAAAGCAATGTTTTAGATATGATCGATTAAATCAAATTGAACGAAATCGATAGTTACGATTGACACAGATTAGAAATACGATCAATGACGTATTTGATTTTAAGTTTCAATAAATGATATACGAATTTGTTGATTGTCGGTCAACAATAAAATCGAGTAATATAATACCATCAAAAATGCATAATCAAATAGAATTTGATTTTGGGCCAATTTATCCAATGAACAATCCAATGAACAGTGATAAGATCATAGAATTGGGCTTGACAATTGAACAAAAGTAAAGTAATCAGATCATGATGTTATGAGCTTCAAACCAATGATGAATAGGAACAGATTAAGAGTATTGGACTTAATCATGGAGGATGAACAGTAAACAGAAAAAAAATTTGAGATTTGATTTTTGTTTGATCAAAAAAAATTTGTTGAACCATCAATGGGGTAAAAACAGATTAGATTCAACGAAACAAACCGATCAAAATTCAAAAACGCAACGCACGATTTTAACAAATTTACGAGAGATCGTAGAGAGAGACTCACCAAAATTGTTCAAATTGCGACAGATGTTGCCAAACCGAGAATCGTTCTTCAAATATCACCTTGATCTTGAAGACCCGCTCTGATACCAATTGTAGTGACAAAGAACATGGTTTAGCATGCGGGATTTAAGTTTGCACAATTGAACATGGTGATTTGGGTGTTTAAGAGATATATTGAATGTATATGGTGTTACACAAAAAGGATCTAGATCTAGACTACATAATTAACACACACTTACACACTCACTTTTACATCTCTCAAGCACACCTCTACAAGTGGACAAACCCACCTTATATAGAGGTGTTTACATGTCTCTCTCTCACTCTCACTAACAAATGGGTCTAAAGGCTAAAGCACCACATGCAAGTGAGTTTTACAAAAGTCAAACATTTACAAAGTCATGAATGAATAACTTTGCACCCCAACATTATCTCAAAAACTAATAATGAATGTTTTACCTAAAAAGATTTCATTGATTTAGGAATTCTAGGAAATGAAAAGGAAATTAATATTTTCTCAAACATAAATTCTTATCAGATCATATTTTTTTTCTTTAAGTTTCACAGCCCGACCCATTTTCAGTGTTATAAGCATAAAACATAACCCGTAACTCCAAATGAGCTGCTATGGGACTTTCTAGAAACTAGATTCGATTTCCTACAACTTTGTTCTTATGGTGATTTTCTTTGAAGCGGAACAGAATGGCCTCTACTGCCCTTGTAAGAAAAATTACCAATTTTGTCCAGATTTGCAAATCTTGACCATACCACCATAAGCTTAAAGATTAAAGAAAATGGCTTAGAGTTATTCCATTTGCACCCAAATAATCTTGATTGAAGGTATAAAGACATAATTTAAGTGCTATTGAAAAAAGCAAAGAGTAGATACCACATGGAAGTGAATTTGATACAAATAACATAAAAAAACACAAACTTCCATCCATCTTCCAAGAATTCATTAAGAACCAAATTATGACACATGTTAAGATGGAATTTGGGCGGACTTTAGGTACACATTATGTGGCATTCAAGGATGTTATTTCAGCCCCCAAGTCATGGTTTTAGAGACCAAAAATACAAAGCAATACAACTAATAGTTGTGAGAACCTTCAAGGCAAATATTTAACATTATCTTTGCTAGTCAAAACTACATCATAATTAACCACATATCAAGGCCTTTTGATGCTATTTTGAGAGTCTTAAGAATTGCTAAAAACATGACTTCTATGCAGGAAATTACCCACAAGAATTTGAGATAAAAAGAAACAAGAAACATAACATCAAGAAAACAATTTTGACTTCATTATTCCAACCAATACTTGAGCACCTATACTAATTTATGAGGGAGTGTTTTAGACGGATTTTCACAGCCACAATTGATAAAGAAAACACACTCAATATGGATAGAAATTGATCACACATAAACTCTAGAATTGAGAGTTGGAAAAAGAAGATTAATTGAATGAACAAGAAAATAACTCAATCTCATAATAACAACGAATTTCAACCCAATTGAAGTATGAACATATGGAGAGGAAGAATCAAAGACTTACCAAGGGAATAATAACTTGAATTTCATCCTCTGGAGGAAGTCAATTGCCTTACCGTTTAGCCCCTCACATGATCAACCTTGTATTCCATTAACCCTAACCCTAGTTACATGGAAATTTAGGTTTATTTTAATGATAGTTTGGCCCCTCCTTTCTATTTAAACATTTTAATAAATTATAATTACTCTATTTTCTCTAAATAAATTTAATTAAATTCCATTCCCCTAAATTTTAATTATTTCAGTTAGGGGTGTCAAAAAAACCCAAACCAAACCTGAATAAGACTAATAGGTTCAGGTTTATTAGGGTCTTAATGTTGAAACCGGGTTATTCGGGTCAACCCGATTAACCCATACCTTAATAGGGTCGGGTTTCGGGTTGAATATATTTCGTTTATTCGGGTTCGGGTTAACCTGATTAACCCGCTCTAGCCCATCAGCTTTAAATTAAACATTTTCATATTTATATTGTAATACTAGCCTTGCAGTTTGTACATCATGAACTCAACTAATCAAGTAAGTTATTTGTTATCTGCATGATATGTGATTATCGTGAGTCTCATGGCTATATTTCATGCATATATAGTGTTAGGTCATAATTTTGTGGTTTGAGCTAGGCATTCATCTTGTATAGGTCTTGGTAGGGTCTTGGGGTTTGTTATGTTGGTTGTAGTATGCTAGTGAGTGTGTGCGGCCATACACGCGTGTGCGGCCTACACACGTGTGCGGTTGTACACACGTGTGCGGCTGGTGGTCCTATAAATAGAGTGTGTCTGTGTCAGTTGTAAAGAGACGTTAGTGACGTATGTATGTGTTTTCCCAAGGTGTACCTGACATTTATATGATATAGATGTGTGCATGCTTGGATTAATTCTTCTTCTACTCCTTCTACACTCTGTTTGATTGTTTGTTTGCCTTAATTGATCACTGATTTGGATCCATTAGGTTTTGGGACTTACAATTGGTATCAGAGCCAATTCAGTGTCAATTTTGAAGGAACTTTGAAGGTGTGCGGTTGGAGTTTGAAGGTGTGCAGTTGAGTGTGCGGCTGAGTGTGCGGTTGGAGTGTGCGGTTGGAGTGTGCAATTAAAGTGGGCGGTTGAGTGTGCGGCTGAGTGTGCGGTTGGTGTGTGTGGTTGGGACCCAGGCTTGTAATGACCTGGGTCCCTAAATCTAAATAATCCCGCTCATTGTGCAGGAACAGCTGTGGAGGAATGTTGTCAAACCTTGGTACGTCGACAACGGTTGTTCCAGGCACATTGACAGGAGACATCTCCCAACTGCACATCATTCATAATTTTAATGGGGGCTATGTTTCCTTCACGGGAGGAGATGGAGGGAAGATCACTAAAAAAGGAATAGTTGTAAATGGAGTGCTGAGTTTTGAGAACGTCATCTACGCTCCTGAGTTAAAGTATAGCTTGTTGAGTGTCTCACAGATCAGCTTATAGACTACGGATAATGATATAAGGTTAAGCTATGAAGACCTCGATGCAATAGTGATTACAGAGTGTTCTATCGAGTTGTACCTGACATTTTTCTGATATAAACGTGTGCAAGCTCGATTTCTTTTCATCTTCTTATTCTATTGCTGCTTGATCATTGACAAAAGGAGTTAGTGGTGTTCTCAAAGTGACGTCTCCAACTTTTGATCAGATGGCCGACACCTTTCAACCGATATGGATACAACTTCAAGGATTCCTCCCCTTCCATTTGCTATTCCAACTTCATTGCCATTTGATGAGTGATCAGATACCGACACAAACCTCCCAGCCTCCTGTGAAAACAAGATGACT
Organism: Lactuca serriola; assembly: GCF_051521515.1. Taxonomy (NCBI): domain Eukaryota; kingdom Viridiplantae; phylum Streptophyta; class Magnoliopsida; order Asterales; family Asteraceae; genus Lactuca; species Lactuca serriola. Next base: position 163,562,770 of record NC_136411.1, on the reverse strand, counting down.
TGATTAGAGGCAGGGAGATCTTATCCAAGAACAAGTACCACAAGTCCAACAACCCTCCAAAGCTGCTACACCAACTCAACCGACCCTAAAAGGACCAAGTAATGTTAGATCTTCGTTTGAAGTCGGGAGTTCTTCTGCTCCTGGGGGTTCTTCTCCTCCACAACCTGCGCATGATGTTGCCTCTTTGAGGCTTGCCAAGTTTCTTGCTCAACAAGATTCAGATCCTTTACCTCGTGGCAAATGAATATCAATAGGTGAAGGAAGTTTAGGGGGAGCAGGCCCATCTATCTCAGAGCTCAAGGAGGAGATCACTGATGAAGAAGACCTGAGTCCATGCTAGCTCAAACCAAGGGGGAGATTGTTAGGTCATAATTTTGTGGTTTGAGCTAGGCATTCATCTTGTATAGGTCTTGGTAGGGTCTTGGGGTTTGTTATGTTGGTTGTAGTATGTTAGTGAGTGTGTGCGGCCATACACGCATGTGCGGCTATACACGTGTGTGTGGCTGCACACTCTGTGTGCGGCCATACACGCGTGTGCGGCTGTACACACATGTGCGGTTGTACACATGTGTGCGGCTGGTGGTCCTATAAATAGAGTGTGTCTGTGTCAGTTGTAAAGAGACGTCAATGACGTATGTGTGTGTTTTCCCAAGGTGTACCTGACATTTATATGATATAGATGTGTGCATGCTTGGATTAATTCTTCTTCTACTCCTTCTACATTCTGTTTGATTGTTTGCCTTAATTGATCACTGATTTGGATCCATTAGGTTTTGGGACTTACATATAGTCCTTAAGTAAAATACTTTTTAACCCTTCTGGTCTGCTCGCTGTTATTAGATAAATGCAGGAATATATACTTATTGAATAAAATGATTTTTTTAGTTTATGAAACTTGATACATAAACATATAGTAACATTTTTTTAGTTTTTGAAATTTGATCAAGTTCGAGTATATGCGTCTTTGTTTTGCATAACATGAAATTAATTTTGAAACGATTGAACTTTACGTAAAGTGGCTTCATATATTACATAAAATAGATTTTTTCCTTCCATGATACAATTTCAATGGCACAATATTAAACTATCTTACATTTACAATTCTTAGACAATATTATACCCGATTAACCCGACCCTTTTAACCCGAACCCGGCTAACCCGTACCTTAATAGGGTCAGGTTTAGGGTCAAAAATTATTTTTTAAAAACCCGACTAACCCGACCCGAATAACCTGAAACCCGATCGGGTTGACCCGATTAACACCCATAATTTCAGTTAATTAACATCATATCATTTAATTTATTGCGACTAATACCACATAAAGAAATAATTCAAGTAACAAAAACTAACCCCCCTGACGTAAGGAAAAGTGGTTCGTTACACCATAATAGCTTTCCATTTCTTTAATATTCTGAAAACATTAGAGTTATGCTTCAAGAAATAAACCCAACCTTTCCTATTGTAATCGCAAATGAATGTAACATAGTACAAGGATCCTCCCACCAAAGAAGCTGAATTGGGACCATAAATATCCGAATAAACTAACTCTAACTTCACAGACTTAGGTGGATGACCTATCTTCTTGAATGTAACTTTCGTCTGTTTACTAAGAACACAAGGCTCACATAAATCATCCCTCACCATCTTCAGATATGGCATTATTCCTCTGGATACTAGCATCTTTATTCTGCTTTCACTCATATACCTAAGTATTTGGTGTTATAGAGTGGATGCCCCAACTTCTTCAACAATATATGATTTAGTATCAGAAACCTCCATCATATAGAGTGTACCCTACTTTTGACCTTTAACAACTACTAATTTTCCTTTTGTAAGTTTCCAGTATTGATAACCAATTGTAACTTGGTGACCTTCATCTTCAAACTGCCCCACTAATATTAGAATTCTCTTCAATTATGGCATGAACTTGAAATTCTTCAAAGTCCAGTTCATACTCAAAGTCGTCTTGAGGACCACATCCCCGACAATAGTAATATCCAGACTATTGTTGTCTTCTAATCTAATCTTCCCTATGTACTGCCAAAAATTCTGCATTACATCTCTAGAATTACTAGGATGGAACAATGAACTTGAAACCATGATCTGGGATTCCGTTGAGTTTTTGATACAACAAATGAGAGCATCATCTTCAGAATCTGATGCCATATTCACTTCCTTTTTGGCTTTATCTGTTGAAGGTTGTAAGCACTGATTTCCAAAATGACCTTTCTCATTACAATTCCAACATAAGAATCTATGATACCATGTTGATTGTAATAATTCTCTTCATTTTTAATATAACTGGATAAGCAATATTTTAGTTGTATACATTGCTGGAAATCTAATGTGCCCTACAAAATAAAGTAATTTATTTCCTCCAAATTAAGTTAGTCCATTAATTATATTTATGCCCAAGTATATAAATGTATTTAATTGTTCCTAACGGTTTAGCAATACAAGGTAAGAAATTAGCATAACATAATAAATCTCGATATATTTCAATAAGAACCATCAACAATCGAATATATATATATATATATATATATATATATATATATATATATATATATATATATATATATATATATATATATATATATAATTTTTTAGTATCTCAACAGGTTGATAATGCTCAATCTAATAAAAATGTCAATCACTCAACGAATCAAACTCACAGAATTACTATGTAGTAGACGAAAGTGAAAGATTTTCACTCATCATAAATTATATATATATATATATATATATATATATATATATATATATATATATATATATATATATATATATAGTCTCAATCTCATTAATTTATTGAAGTTATGTATTAATTATTATCCAAAATAAAAAAATCATAAATTTATATAAACTCATTCTCCTCTTTTAATAGTCGGGTATGTATAATGTTGATCTTGAGTTATCAACTATCCGTTTAATTCTGTAAACTCAACTATAGTTCCCTGATCATTGAATATTTGGTGAAAGTTAGCTAATGTAGGATGCATATTGTTGACCGTAGATGTAGAAGTAGAAGTCCCTTGACCTTGGTCTGGTTGTTTGTCAAGAGTAGATGGTGGATGTTGATGAACAATTTGTTGTAATAGAAAGATTTGTTTTTTTCGAAATTTACGCTTAAGAGCATTTTGTATCAGTTCAAGAGATTGAGAAGTAGTTGTGATGGTGACTTCCCCATTGTCAGGATTCATTGATTCTAGTATAACTCCACCAACTCCATAAAGTGTTTTTCTGACTTTTTGTATGCATCCTTCACAGTTATGGAATGGGACAATTTGAAAAATATATGTAACCGGAGTCGTCATTTTTGATGTTTGCTGAAAAGGTTAAACATCAATTAAAACATGTATCTTATTCTTATTAACCAAACAAACTATAATAAATATTTATAAACAAAGTTAATTTTTTAGTTTTATAACAAAGTTGAATAGACATTAATCATATTCTTTATAATATAAATTAAATATTATTCTAATTTTTGCTTCTATTCATCTTCCTACTAATAAAAACTAATGACACATGAAATCCATTAATTGTCTCGCTTAATTTTTTTTTTAAGCTTGTCTTGTTCTAGTGAGTAAAGAGTAAACATGAACGAACGAGAGGAAGCCAAAGACATTTGATTTCTCCTTTTAAGCATCTCAAAAGTATTAAATGAAGAAAAAACAAAAAATAATTTAAACGTAGAATAATAATCCATATACATCAAGGTTCAAGAAACGAAACGAAATAAAAATAAAAACTAAATTAATTACTGAAAGGACATTACTTACAATTTTCTCGTTCAACTTCAGGTAATCGGTGGCAGTCAGTTTTGTTTTGAAGGAAGTAAGATTTAGTGACACAAGACCGTGTTGTATATAACTATATATACATATAAATTCACTTTGTGTTTTCAATGGGATATATTCTATTTTGAAAAAGAAATATATGTTTATTAAGTAATCATTTATTCAAATATTTGTTTCCATTATATGAAATATTTCTTTTCATTATATGCAATATTTGTTTTCAATTTATGTGGCATATAGTAGTGCTACACATACAATGGTTTTTTTGGTTTTATCCACGCGGTGATTTATTTGTATAAAACTGTAGATGTATGTTGTAAAAAGTCGAATAGTGTGTATTGTAATGTTTCGCATTTATATGTTATTTTACTAAGTCAATTTTGTATGCGAAGTGTAGTATGCGAAGTGTAAATGTATAGACTTAGTATATTTTTTGTATGTTCCCTATAAATAGGGACTTAGGCTTGAAGTAGAGAAAGATAGCAAAACACGAAATCTCTCTTCAACTTATTTTGTAATCAGTCTTAATGAAAATGAGATCTGATTAATATTTCCTCCGTGTGTTCATCATCTTTCATCATTAAAATCTATTGTTTCTTTTCTTAATTCTCGACAACAATTATCATCAATTGGTATCAGAGCAGGATTCAAACTGCTTAGATCTGATTTTCGTATAAGAATCATTTGCTTTTTGAGTTGCAAAATTAACTCAAAATTTTCCGCGCATTTTTGGTTTTGAAAATCACTTTTGATCTTCAGATTTGAATCGATTATGTATTTGAATTGTTAAGTCGAGTAATCGATTAGTGATTTTGATCAATTCATTTGATCGAATTCTGAAATTCATCAAGTCTTCAAGTTTTTAGATATTTTCTGTGTTCATCAATGGCGAATTTCAACATAAATACAATAACTTCTTTCTCTCACTTGCTTGGTTCCTCAACCAAAATTCCGATGTTGATTCCAGAATACTATGATCAGTGGGCTGATAGAATGGAAGATTACTTAAATGGAATTGATGAAGAACTTTGGAATTGCATCGATGGAACAGTACAAGCTCCTGCTAATGTTCAACAAATTGGATCATCCACTGCATCTCCTGATGTTGAAGAACAACGAAAACGACTGAAGAATAATGAAAAGAGGTGCATGAGGGAACTAAGAGGTGCTCTACCTCCTGTGGTTTACAATTACATTCGTAGTTGTAAAACAGCAAAAGACATCTGGAATACTCTAAAAGAAAAGTATCAAGGTAGCGAAAAGACGAAGATCAATTCTGTGAAGCAATGTCTGGTTGAACTGAAGGAATTCAGACAAAAGGATGCAGAAACTCTCGAAAGTTACTATGATCGTCTGAATGAGCTTATGTTTCGCTGCAATAGGTATGGTATCACTAGATCTGTCATGGAATTCAATTTAACTTTCATTATGGGTCTTCTCAAGGAATGGCGAAGTGTGAGCATGATGATTAAGAATCAACAAAGTTTTGATACAACTACATTGAATGATCACTACAATCAACTGAAAACACATGAATGTGAGGTCTCAGAAATGTATGAAGAATCAAAACTAGCGATTGGTGGTCCTTTGGCTCTTGTTTCAAAGGTATCAGAAACTGATGAAAAAGATGGTTCAGATGAAGAAGGATTTTTGATGAACTCTGATGAAGAAGCTGTAGCATTCTATTCAAACAACAGAGTTAAAAAGTTTTTCAAAAAGCCTTTTAATCCAAAAGGAAAGAATAGTGATGCGAAAAATGTTATCACAAGAACTGGAGGGGAAGAGAGGAAGAAAATGGAGAAAATTGATGAAAAACAGAAAAATGCGAATGAAGAGAAAAAGTTGAAAGGTGATTCAGGAATTTATTGTCATTATTGCAATGGTGCGAATCATTTCGCAGCTGACTGCATGTTGCGAAAGAAAGAAGAGAAGAAAGAAAAAGTCAAAGATGAAGCATACTACTCCGAGAAGATTGAAGAATTACGTGCTAAGACCAAAGGAGTGTCATTAGTTGCTAAGGGAGAAACTGCTGAAGAAGAAAGTGGAACTTATCAGATCTAGTCTTCTGGATCTGATGATGAGGAAATGAGGCATCCCACACATGGAGCAATGTTCGAAAGTTTTGAGGATTGCGAAGAAAACATTTCAGGGAGATGTTTTGTGTCTAAATCCACTGACAAGTCACCCATGACAACCAAGGTACGTGCAATTCTTGAATCTTTTAATATTCCTTTATCTGCTTATGATGCTGAAATTGTTTCATTTGATGATACTGTGGCTTATTTTGATTCTGTTATTGTGTCTGCTAGTAATGAAGCTAAGAAATTAAGTGTGCAACTTAGTGAGACACGAAGAGATTTAGAAATAAAGAAGAGCAGAGTTGAGAAATTGGAATTGCAAGTCAAAAATATAGATTGTGATAGGAATAATCTTACTAACGATGTTAGGTTATTACTAGCACAAAGAAACATATATTGTAATTATGCAAAACGACTATATACAAAATTAACAGCTTTACATCATTCTTCTGATATTAGCAAAGAACAACATAGGAAACTTTTACCTTTTCTTGAGTATGAACGTGAAAAAGTTGATGTTGTTTCTTATGATTGCGAAAGCACAATTGCTCAATTTGACAAAATACCTGATGATAGATATTCTTATGGTATTGTCAAAATTGATGAATTTCTGAATGCTGATGAGTTGGTTAACATTGTCAATGAAAGTTTGACAAAGAGTGAACAAGTGAAAATCATAAAGAAAACTGAAAATTCAACTCTTGACTCACAGTTGAATTATGCTGACATTGACGAAAATTCTGATAATGTAAGTGAAATTAGTGAGATAGAAGAGGAAGAAGAGGTTGATTGTTCTCAATTGTCAATCATTAATATCACATCTAAGATCAAAGGTAAAGAAATAATAGTTGATTCAATAGTAGAAGATGAAATTAATAAACCTTCAACTTCGCAACATTGTAAGTTTGATAATGTGGAAGTTGAAAGCTGGAAATCTGATGAAACAGATGTAAATAAAGAAGAAAAGAAAGTTTCAACTGAAACACCTCAAAGGGTTGTAGTTGATCAAGTGTTTGAAAATACAACATAATTTGACAAAATATTAAATGATAAAGGCACACATTATTTGGAAACCAACACTGTGGTATATCCAAATTTTGTATGTACTGATAAAACCATTTTTCCAAATCAAGTTTTTGTCACTACTGGAAATGCTGCGAAAGTTCATCCTGATTTCAATAAAATGATTGAAAAAGATAATCAAAAGTCCACGACTGAAGGTTTTTTCGCAAATCAAAACACAGAAGAAAACAATTTAACCCAAAATCCTTATGTGTTTCAAAAACAAAAATCAAAACAAAAATGGGTGGTTAAAGGTGAAAAATCAAACAAAATTTTTGAAAAAGATGATAACCTAAAGGTTGAAGTGAAACTAAATTCTCATGAATTCAAATTGATGGTTGGAAACTATTCAACAGAAAATAATGTTTCAAAAAGAAAAGCAAGAAAAGCAATATTTTGGCAAGTTGTGTCTAATGAAAAATCAAGAGATGAAAAAGAAAAAATTTCAAAAACATCATCAAGTTTTCATAAACAAATAAATTCTGTTGACAAGGTTCCATATATTTGCAAATATGACAACAATCGAAAATTTGAGAATTCGCAAAAATTTGCAAATAATCAAAAGTTTCAAAATGTTGGCAAATTCACGAATGCTTCATCAAGTTTGAAGAACTCAACTCAAGCCAAAATGAAATTTTCACCAAAACAACCAAATTTTCCAAATCCTTCAATATCAAAACCAACAAAAGTTTCATACACAAAAGGAAAATTTGATATAAGTACGATCAATCATTGGTTTGAAGGAAAAGGAAAGAAATATCAAAGCGGGAAGTTTTCAGAAGAACAAATCAAAAGTGCATTTGATAAGTTCACAAATAATTCTTCAATTGCTAGTGCATCATCTCATAATTCGCAAGTTCCAGTTCAAAAATGGAAACCAATTATCAAAAATGCGAATGTTGTGAAGGATAAGATTACAATTAATGGAAATCCAAAATTATTGAATGACTATATTTCAAAATCTAGAACTGATGATGTTGATATAATGGATTCTGTTACAAACAAAGTGAAAACATGGTTTTTAAATTCCAGAAATTTGTTTCATTCTACTAATGATGGACCCAAAAAGTCTTGGGTTCCTAAATTTTTCCAATAAATGCAGGTGATATGTGATGAGCAATATGATATGAAATGGTACATTGATAGTGGTTGCTCTCGTCATATGACTGGAAGAAAGGAAAATTTGTGAGATTACAGAAGCTTGGAAAATGCTGGAGTAGTCAAATTTGGAAATAATCACAAGTGCCAAGTGAAAGGATATAGGAAAGTCACAAATGGAAACTTCACAGTAAACAGAGTGGCCTATGTTGAAGGACTTCAACATAATTTGATAAGTGTGTCACAACTTGTTGTAGGTACTGGAAATCAAGTGGTATTTAATGAAGAAGGAAGTATCATTTCAAATGCAAAGACGAATGAAATACTCCTCAAATCCAAAAGATATGGTGATATGTTTACACTGGACATCAAACCGATTGTGGGAAAACCAGCTGTGTGTTTACTATCAAAAGCATCCAATGATCTTAGCTGGCTTTGGCATAAAAGATTGTCACATTTGAACTTTCGAAATATAAATAAACTTGTAACTGATGATTTAGTTCGAGGGTTACCAGTACTAGAATTTGACAATGATTCTTTGTGTGTAGCTTGCGAACAAGGAAAACAACATCGAAAGGGTCATCCGATTGTGATAGATTCAAAAATAGTAGATCCATTGGAACTTCTTCACATTGATCTATGTGGACCATCAACTGTTGCAACAATAAACAAAAAGCGGTATATTTTAGTTGTTGTAGATGATTTCTCTAGATTTACGTGGGTGTTTTTTCTCAGGTTGAAATCTGAAGTTGCTCAGACGATGATTAATTTTATCAAAAAGATTGAAGTTAGTCTGAAGAAGAATGTACGAAAAATTAAAAGTGATAATGGTTCTGAGTTTAAAAATCAAACTCTTGACATTTTTCTCACAAGTAAAGGCATTTCGCATAATTTTTCATCACCATATACGCCACAACAAAATGGTGTAGTTGAAAGAAGAAATCGATCTCTATGCGAAGCTGCCAGAACCATGTTAACATATGCGAATCTTCCTCAATATCTTTGGGCAGAAGCTATGTCCACAGCATGTTTTACTCAGAATCGATCATACATTCATCGAAGATTTAATGTTACTCCATATGAAATCATAAATAATCGGAAACCTAATGTAAAATTCTTTCATGGTTTTGGTTGCAGGTGCTTTATCATGAATCTCAAAGATAATTTGTCCAAGTTTCAAGCTAAAGCTGATGAAGGCATCTTCTTAGGATATTCGCAGAATTCAGTTGCATACAGAGTGCTAAATAAACGAACAAGAAAAATTGAAGAAACTTTCAATTTAACATTTGATGATTATTATCTTAAACAAATTGATAGTAAATTCGATAATAAACCAATACTTGTGGATTTGAATACTTCAATTGATAATTCTGAAATCAATGATTTTAATTATGATTTAATTTTTGGAATTCCTGACAGGGCAATTGATGCAGAAAATAATGCTCCTGATAATCAAACATCAGAATCCTCAAAACATACTGATGAATCAACGATAACTTGTGAAAGCACGCCAGATGATTGTAGGGAGGAAGAACATCAAGTTGAGGGGGGAGCATTCGCAAAATCAACAAGAATATCATTTTGAGGGGGATTATCAAGATGCAGATCATGTTGAGGGGGAGCATGATGAAACAGAGACAATTAATCTTGATACAAATGAAGAATTTCATGCAGTTAATGATAACTTTTCTGTTGTAGGATCTGAAAGTGAAGATATGTATGAAGAAGCACCATTAGAATTTGATCCAAATTTTCCACCACTTGAGAAATGGACAAGAAATCATCCAAAAGAACAGGTAATTGGTAATCCACAAGAAGGTGTGTTGACTAGAGCTCAAATTCGTGCGAAAAATGAGGTATTGAATGCAAACCAAGAACTTTGTATGTTTAATGTTTTTATTTCGAAAATAGAGCCAAAAACTGTAAAGAATGCTATGGAACACTCCGATTGGGTTGTTGCTATGCAATCTGAATTAGCTGAATTTGAACGAAACAAGGTTTGGAGATTAGTTTCTAAACCTTCTGATGTTTCAATTGTTGGATTAAAATGGATTTTTAAAAACAAAACCGACAAAGATGGCAATATTATTCGAAATAAAGCAAGATTAGTGGTTAAAGGTTATTCGCAACAAGAAGATATTGACTATGAAGAAACATTTGCACCTGTTGCAAGACTTGAAGCAGTTCGCATATTTTTAGCCTATGCAGCTCACAAAGACTTTGATGTTTATCAAATGGATGTTAAATGTGCATTCTTAAATGGAAAACTTGAACAAACAGTGTATGTTGAACAACCACCAGGATTTGTAAACAGTGACCATCCTGATCATGTGTATGTCCTTGATAAAGCTGTATATGGGTTAAAACAAGCACCAAGGGCCTGGTACGCAACACTTACAAATTTCTTGAAACAATCTAAATTTAAACAAGGATAAGTTGACCCCACATTATTTCGCAAGAAAGTTGGGAGTCATCTAATGCTTGTTCAAATTGATGTTGATGATATTATCTTTGGTTCAACTGATCCAGCATTGTCAATTGAATTTGAAAATTTAATGAAAAGTCAGTTTGAAATGAGCATGATGGGAAAAATTAATAATTTTCTTGGTTTAAATATAAGACAGAACATGGAAGGAATCTTAATTAATCAAGAAAAATATACGAAGAACTTGCTTGAAAAGTTTGGAATGATAAATAGCACAAAGCTCAGAGTACCTATGGCAGTAGGAACAAGACTAACTCCTTCGTTAGATGCTCCTGCTGTTGATCTGACACTGTATCGTAGCATGATAGGGTCTTTATTGTACTTAACTGCAAGTAGACCTGATATTATGTTTTCTGTTTGTTGTTGTGCTAGATATCAAGGTAATCCAAGAGAACCTCATTTGACTGCAGTGAAAAATATTTTTCAATATCTAAAGGGAACCATTTCTTTAGGACTTTGGTATCTTGCGAAAACAGGATTTTTCATTCAAGCTTTTTCAGATTCCGATCTAGGAGGATGTACTTTGGACAGAAAAATTACGACTGGTGGATGTCAACTATTGGATGGAAAGTTAGTGAGCTGGCAATCAAAGAAACAAACTTGTGTGGCTATATCAACTGCTGAGGCAGAATACATATCTGCGGCTGCCTGCACTTCGCAAATTATTTGGATTCAGAGTCAACTTTGTGATTATGCAATAAACATGAAAAAGATTCCTTTGTATTGTGATTCACAAAGTGCAATTCGCATTTGTCACAATCCAGTGCAACATTCAAAGACAAAACACATTGCTCTTCAATATCATTTTATTAAAGATCATGTGGAAGATGGGAATATTGAAATTCATTTTGTCAAAACAACTGAACAACTTGCTGATATTTTTACAAAACCTCTTGATGAAAAATCATTTGTTCGAATTTTAGCAGGTTTGGGGATGATTAATGCGAATTCAATTTCATCAACACAAAACTAAAAGTTTTGATCAGCAGATAAGAGTCAACATCATTCAGAGGTTACTGTTCATTCAGAGGCTTCGAATGGCTTCGCAACCACATATTTTCGCATTTGAGTTCATAATCACTACGGTAAGGTTTACGCATAATTTTTTTTAATTTTGAAAAATCAAAAATTCAAAAAGATTTTATTTTTGTTTTTTTTAATTTTGAAAAAAAAAATTCAAAAATCACAAAAATATTTTTTGTTTTCTTTGTTCTTTAAACTGTGTGTGTTGAGAATTTAATACAAGGCTACAATGCGAAGAGGTCATACATTTGTGTTTCTGAGGGAAGGTATTAAATTTCTTTTACAAACTAGTTAGGATGTCCCTAGAAGCATGCTGCTGTATGTAGACCAAAAGCCTCAATATGACTCTATGTGTGACAAGAAAGCCTTAATGAAATTCTCTCATGAAAATTTCTTCACAAAAAGACTTATATTCGCATAAGTCAAAACGAGCTACCTTACTCTTCTCAAATGAGTTAAGAGTTTTCTGTATTGGTCATTATAACAGAGGTACACTTCGATTCTTAACCAATCTTTTTAAACCAAACAATTCTTACACTCCAATTTTTTTTTGAAAAGATTTGTCCTTGAGGTCTTTGATCAAACCAATCAAAACCTACACAAATCACAACTCTGTGTTTAAGATCTAACATCATGAGTCCGTGATGAAAGTGAAACCAAAAAATCATACACCTTAAGGAATTGACGGGGAACTTTGTTCCAGATTTTTACGAAACCTTTGTTTCAGTATCAAAAATTTCGAAACTTCAAATCATATTCAATTCGCATGTGTGGTCTTGATCAAATATTTACAACCAAGAATATTTGTTACCCAACAAGATCCAAAACAAATTTTCTTTTGAATATGATTTCAGTGTAAGTTTCATTCGCAAATTCTTGTCATGATAAATATTTTCACAAGACAACTTGTCACTGACTACACTGGTCAAACAAGTAATTTCATTTACAATTTCTCACCTTATGTTAAGGCTGATATGTAATGAAATTTCAAACCAACCCAAAATGCCTTTTAAAAGAAGCCATTTGATACTTCTTTACAAGTATTCGATTGTAATTCACGGGAAACTACACAAGCAGTTGATTATCTCTCTTGATGATTAACGAAGCAACCTTTGCTTGGGGTTTTACTGCATTCATGTCAAATTAACTTTTTGACATCACAACATTCCAAATTTTCTTGATTCTTATCTTATTCCATTGGCACAATGCACACACGAAATCCTTGAGGTTTTGAGTAAAACCAACTCAGACTGATGATTTCGCAAGTCTGGCATATGACTTCACTTTAAATCCCAAAAGTGAAAGAGCCTTGCTTCCATGCGAAGGGTTTTACCGGTTCGGATTCTATAACGGATACTTGACAGGCTGTATACTCAAAATGGTTGGTATTCTATCCGGTTTTCGAGGAGATGTGACAGTTACTTTTTGAAACATAGTCATCTTTTATAGTAATGATCCGAGTTTCAAGGTGCCACATCGGATAACATTAAATGTATCCCGCTTTAATTTCAAATCAAGTTTGAGTAACCTATAAAAGGGGGATCAAGAACACTATGTACGGTTACGCAAACAAGAATTCTCACAAAACTTCGAAGCTTACACCTTGATCCAAACTTCAATTTTCTTTCAAACCCTAACAATGGCAGCCACAAATTCCAACACTGATGAGGTTCTTTCTCAATCACTTATGAAGATTCAAAGTACCAAATACCAAGTTGATCCCACCGTTTCTGCGTATCCAAAAGACCTGAAGATGCTTATTGTGGCTTTGAAACGATCACCGTTATCAACTGCCATGTTCAGATCATTCCCCGTTCCAATGGTGTGGTTATCTCGTGCTTGTTCCACGGCTTCATACAATCACACGGCGGATGTGATTATTTTCAATCTCATCAACAACAAAAGGGTTAAACTGTCAAAGAATTTGTTCGTGGAGTTCTTGCAGATTCCAAACAACCCTCCCTTTGTTAAACCTGTAAACTCCCAGATCATTTATATGTTTAATGAGATGGGACATCAACCAGAGTTGGAGAAGATCAGTGACTTCAGGAAGTCGGGATTGCCATGCATCTGGAATTTTCTTTTTGGCATTTTTCTACGGTGCCTTACCGGAAGATCAGTCGGCTTGGATAGAGGAAGAGTCGAAGTCTATGCCATGGTAATGGGTATCTACTATGACATCAATGTCGATTACGCAACTCAGCTGTGGAAAGAATTTGTGAAAAGCCTGGAAAACACAAATTCGGAGAAGGGGATATCTTGTGCAAGATACTGGAGTTTAATTCTGGAGAAAGTCTACGAGAAAGAAGATATTCCAATAATGCAAGATTTAGAAGTTGCTGAATTTTCCTTCTACCAATTTCCCAAAGTTGTTGAAGATGATGAAGCCATTTTTACGCGTGTGGCTCGTATTCCGGATGCGATGCTTCGCAAAGTTTCTCCCACACACAAAGTTTTGGTGAGATATTTGCGAAACATCGATACAGCTGATCAGACCGGTGTGTTACCAGATGTTGCTACACCATCGAAGAAGAAGAAGGTGAGCAAGAAAAGTGCGAAGGGTTCACCAATTGTACAAGATGAAGTTGTTCCAACCGAGGAAACTTTGTCCAAATCGAAGAAGGAAATTTTACCTTCCAAGTCTGGGGTTCTAAAACAAATTCGTAAAGCAGAAGTGAGTAGTAAAGGATTTAGCACCAGTGTCTTCAGGAAAGAAACGCCAACGGGCTGAAGATGTTGCGAAAAACATGCAACGCACGCTGGTTAAGAGGAGAAAGATGGTGATTTGAAATGAATCATCAGATGAAGAAGTTGTCCCAGAAACTCCACCTGTCACAACTATGGTAAATGTCTCTTTACCAATCCTTTCAACTTCGCAAATTTCCACTACTATTTCACAAACCCAACCACTCGAAATAGTTCTTACCAAATCAGTTACTGAGGAGGTACCTATTTCGGATATGGTTGTCAACGTATCTGATACGGGGCACCTATCCCGAGTGTTGCATCCACAATACAAACATCCTTACCTATTACCACATTATCCACCACTTCATCCATCTTTGATCATGCCCTTCAAAACCCATTACCACACTTTTTCCATCCTAATCACCTGAAAATCCTCCACCTTCGCAACAAATGTCTGATCCTGAAGTCGAAGGAGGTGCTTTTGGAGGAATTCTAGATGACATTCCTTTTGATTCAGACGAAGAAGACATTCCTGATCATATGCTGATGACAGGAAAGCAGTTTAAAATACTGAATCAAAAGTTAAAGGCTATTATCCAATCGCAAGCCGATTCTGGGAGAATGTCTTCGATATCAGCAATGGAGGTTGATGTCATGATTAAAGGTGCTGAGAAAAGAATCATGGAGAAAGTAGATCAAACCGATAAAAATAACGAACTCAGAGTGAAAGCACAAGGGAACAATTTTACGTCTGCAGTTCAAGATCTTAAAGCTGCTACAAAAGAACGACACATTCTTTTTGTACAAGACGTCAAGAAAGTTCGTGAGGATGTCAACTTCAAAATTTAGGAATTGAAGTCTGAACTTGCGAAGGATCTTCAAGATGTGCATTCGAGACAAGAAGATCTTCAAAAGCAAATTATGGAAATTTCTTCTCAACTCCACAAACTCAATAATATTCCTGTTGTTGAAGATCAGAAAGCTGCCACAATGGAGAAGTTTGATCACTTGATCAAATTGGTCACTGAGCTTAAATCAGCCGTTTCGCATTCGTCATCTTCGCAAATCCTTACTCCTGAATTCTTGTCTCTAAAGATTAATACTTTAGAACAAGCTATTCAAAAACCTCTTGCTCCGCTTTCAAATTTCACTTCTTTACTTCCGAAGAGTGCTCCACCTGTTTTCACAGGAGTGCAAGGGGAGAGAAAAGTCGAAGCAAAGAAGATGAGGCTAAAACAGTGGGAAAAGTGATTTCGACTCAACTGGTTGCTAATCTTCCCATTCCTACAAAACCGATTTCTTCAACAATCACCACAAAAACAATTTCCAAGGGAATTATTATTGGAGAAAACGAAGGAGGTTCAAGCTCAAAACCTCAGAAAGATGTAACAGGAAAAGGAAAAGGCATCTTGTATGAAAAGTCGAAGGAGGAGTTAAAAGATGATGCTGAGGCTGAATTGGAGAGGATGAGACAAGTTCAGAGCATCATGAGACAAAGGGCAAGTGATCCTCCCTCCATAAACAAAGGAGATCCTGCGAAACTTTACTCTTACGAAACTATAGAGTCGAAAGTTGTAGGAAGGGAGATGTATGAGTTCGAGAAGAAACCTAAAAGAAGTTATGATATTGCGAACTTAGATCATTGTCAGCTGGACTTCCCAATTAACGAAATGTTGTTCATCACAGCTCAATACAAGATCAGTGAGAAATTTGATAATCCAGATGACTACACTCATATGAAAATCAAATTTCATGCTGTTCTTGGGAAAAATCCAGATGAAGTTTGGTCCCTGATGAAGATCAAGAAGGTGCTTACAATAAAGAAGGATGTTCTGTTTGAAGACATGCTTCAAAATTTTCGATATTTTGTCATCAGAGCTGACAACAAACAATACGACTTCACAGTTGCTGATTTTCCGTTAATGAATTGCAACGATCTTATTCAAGTAGCTCTGATTCTGAAGCATATGGAAGAAAACAAACTCAAAGGCTCTGAGACAGATGTGTTCAAAGTTGGATTCGCACACGTAAAAACATACATCGATAACTATTTCGATTGTCTTGCTCTTACTGATGATGAATTAGCGAATGTGCTAGGAAGAGAAGTTAAAGTTCCATGGGAAGATACTTTGACACAATCTGCTCTGTCGAAGTATGTTGTGGGTGAGATATGCCTGAAACCTTTTGGCATGGTGTTTTCGGGAAGAGACACTAAAGGAAAACCGAAGAAATTCCTATTCAAAGCTTCAGAGATTGAAAGATACAATTCTTCGCAATATACGCACTTCATTGTACGTATGAACAATTGCAAGAAAAATAACGAAGGAGACAAGAAAGACTTGAAGAAGGTGATCTCCTGGTATGGAGAAGTGCGAAGAACAATTCACTCTGCAATTCAAAAGCTTTTGAGTTGAATTGCATCAACTGTTTACAAAGGGGGAGAATGTAGATGTATGTTGTAAAAAGTCGAATAGTGTGTATTGTAATGTTTCGCATTTATATGTTATTTTACTAAGTCAATTTTGTATGCGAAGTGTAGTATGCGAAGTGTAAATGTATAGACTTAGTATATTTTTTGTATGTTCCCTATAAATAGGGACTTAGGCTTGAAGTAGAGAAAGATAGCAAAACACGAAATCTCTCTTCAGCTTATTTTGTAATCAGTCTTAATGAAAATGAGATCTGATTAATATTTACTCCGTGTGTTCATCATCTTTCATCATTAAAATCTATCGTTTCTTTTCTTAATTCTCGACAACAATTATCATCAAAAACACAAACATAATTGATATATAAAATAATAAAATTACAAATTTAGCTTTAATTGTTAACATTTTTTTAATAAAATATCTGAAAATTAGATTTTTGTGAATGTTGCCTATGAATCACAGATGATTAAGCTCACCTGCGATTTCATGTTTGCTAGGTGTGATCTCATCTAGTTGGGCTGTGAACTGCCCTGAAAATAGTGTATAGGTATAAAATGTTTTTCTTTTAACTTTCTTCTTGAAATCACAGATGGCTAAAGACCACCTACAATTTCCTCTGCTGCACCGGTGATTTACTCTATTTATTTATGTTCCCAATAAAGTCTGTAAGTTTGATTACTATTTTGTTGATTTGGACTATGATTTCTGACATCATTGACTATGATCTCATTCAATTACACTATTCTATATATAAAATGTTCTACAATAAGGTAAGATTATCATTTTTTTTATTTTTTAGAAACTTTTTCATTGTATTACTTTTTACAAAAATGAATTCTACTTAATATTTCGTTGTGTTGTTATAGAATAACAAACTATAAACTTATATGTACAAATTTATAAAAACTTAATCGTTATAAGCTAGTAAATATGTAAAAACGAGAAGAATTTGGCAAAAAAACAAATAATTTTCAAGTCACCTATGCACAAAATCATAGGTACAAGTCACTCATGCATAAAATCACAAGTACAAATCATTGATGCATAAAATCTAACCAGATAGACTACCTGTGATTTCATGCCATCTAGGTATGATTTCCTCACAACTAGATGCAACTTTCTCTACAAGATTCGACTACCTATGATTTCTGGCACTCCACTTGTGATTTCATGCTTGCCAGATGTGATTTCCTCTTAAAGAAACAAATTACTATTTTTTAGGTAAATAACTAAAATAAACCCATCATAATTGTTTAAAAAACTAATAAAAGACCATTATAACAAGGACTAATTAGATTAATTACAATGTTTTCTGGTAATTATTAGTCTTGTGACATTGAGAGGATTGATAGAGTTTTTGAGGTTGAAAGTATAAAAATGTGTGTTGTTTCGAGATTTTTAAGAGGAAAAAGGGGAAGAAGATAAGAAGAAAAACGTAGACTAGCTTGTGATGTGATGGGAGTTTATGTGATGTGATCTTGCCTAGCCACTTGCTTGGTTGGCTTGTTAGAGATACGTTTAGTTAACTAACTATCATTTAGTTAGTTAGTTAGAGGTTCTAGTTATGGAGATGGATGATGTTAATCTCAAAAATTAGAAGAGGTATTAAGAAGTATTCTTAGTAAAATGTATTAAGTGATTAAACACTTATTAGTTAAGTTGGCACCTCTCTCAAGCATTTCTCTTATCTTAATTGATTTAGACACCATATTCCTTATATGTAATCACTTTAAGTCATGAACCATAACTAGTCATTCACTAGATAATAATACATGTGTACAAATACATACATTTATTCTTAGTATAAAATAACAATGTAGTTCTTTGTGTACTTGAACTTAAATGTTCATGTTTTATTCTTTTTATTCAAAAACACTTAAATACATTCTAATTATGCCTTATAATAATTAATTTTATTTATTTATTTATTTAAATATAAAATTTATTGACCAATGTATAATTTCGTGACATTTTACCGGTTAACCATATAGTTAAACACGTTTCGTCACTTTGGTTCGTATATTTGTCAAATTTAGATCCTTCACAACTATTAAGCATAAGTTTTACATAGAACTTAACTTACTCATCAACTGGAGACATGTTGATACAAAAATTAAGTTTGTTGCGTGCAAATAACGTTATATACTATTTTTCACAAACCGGTGATGGTTCGTAGGCATATGTCGTAATGAAATTTATCATTAGTTACTTGTTTCATATTTCAGAAGAAATTATCTAAATAAAATAGGTTAAATTCCTTCAACCATTGATAAAATACTCATATTGCTTAATAATCAAAACATAGCATCGTACGATCGTTCCTATTTTTACCAATTGTTACATGATGTTTTTGTTAATCGATAAACAAAGGATAAACTGATACTTATTATGTGAAGTGTTTTCTTGTAGAGAATCCACACGAACTTTTGAATATTTGTTTTATCTCATCAAGGAATGTTACTTGAGAGAAAAGTCAATGTCAAGAAATCAATGGGAGTCATAATGATCTTGAAAGCTTCTAGAGTCAACCGACAATAAACCTTTTAGTTATCATTATTTCGAAAACTAATAATGAGTGTTTTACCTACAAAGATTTCATTGATGAAGGAATCCTCCGAAACAAAAAGGAAATTAATATTTTCTCAAACATAAATTTTTATCAAATCATATTTTTTTTTCTTTAAGTTTCACAGCCCGGCCCATGTTCAGTGCTATAAGCATAAAACATAACCCGTAACTCCAAATGAGCTGATATGAGACTTTCTAGAAACTAGACTCGATTTCCTACAACTTTGTTCTTATGGTGATTTTCTCTAAAATGGAACAGAATGGCATCTACTACCCTAGTAAGAAAGATTACCAATTTTGTCTAGATTTGCAGATCTTGACCACACCACCACAAACTTAAAGATTAAAGAAAATGGTTTAGAGTTATTCCATTTGCACCCAATTAATCTTGATTGAAGGTATAAAAACATAATTTAAGTGATAATTAAAATACCAAAGAGTAGATACCACATGGAAGTGAATTTGATACAAATAACATAAAAAACACAAACTTCCAACCATCTTCCAAGAATTCGTTAAGAGCCAAATTAAGACACATGATAAGATGGAATTTGGGCGGACTTTAGGTACATATTATGTGGCATTCAAGGATGTTATTTCAGCCCACAAGTCATGGTTTTTGAGACCAAAAATACAAAGCAGTACAACCAATAGTTGTGAGAACCTTCAAGCCAGATATTTAACTTTATCTTTGCTAGTCAAAACTACATCATAATTAACCACATATCAAGGCCTTTTGATGCTATTTTGAGTGTCTTAAGAAGTGCTACAAACATGGACTTCTATGCAGGAAACTACTCACAAGAATTTGAGATAAAAAGAAATAAGAAACATAACATCAAGAAAACAAATTTGACTTCATTATTCCAACCATTACTTGAGCACCAATACTAATTTATGAGTTAGTATTTTATAAGGATTTTCATAGCCACAATTGATAAAGAAAACACACTCAATATGGATAGAAATTGATCACACATAAACTCTATAATTGAGAGTAGGAAGAAGAAGATTATTTAAATCAATGGGAAAACAATTCAATCTCATAATAACAACCAATTTCAACCCAATTGAAGTGTGAACATATGGAGAGAAAGAATTAAAGACTTACCAAAGGAATAATAATTTCAATTTCATCCTCTGGAGGAAGTCAGCTACCTTACGATCCTTCTGTTGGATTAGGTGTCTAAGCCCATAACTATAATTGGTATTTACTTGACCCGATAATAGCATGGTCCATTTGGGTTGTAACACTCTGGAACAATTTGACAGGATGAATGTTTGAGGAAGAGTTTATTCTAGTTTATTAGTATATTATAAGTATAATGTATAAATTGAGAGATCACATTATTTAATTAGTATTGGTCAAGAATTAATTTAAAATTAATTTTAGTGATCAAAAGAGACTAATTAAAGTTACAGGGACTGATTATAGGTAAATTAGTAATACTAATAGTTGGACCCATGATCCATGTTGAATAGGGTTGGGCTAAACCTACATGAATGTCCGTGAAAGGTTTAGCCCAAAAGACATATGTAATATGAAGAGTCATGGTGAATTAGGGTTTGCATGGTTGTAATCCTAAGCTATAAAAGCATCCCCTAACACCATAAAATCATCCCCATGCACACTAGAGTTTTAGCTAGCCAATTTTGAGCTCCCAAACCTCTCACTCAAGTTCATTCTCTTGTTCTTGGTTTGTTATAAGACATTTGAGGCATTACAGTTGAGGTGCTAGGCTCCTAACAAGCAAGCTACTACACAATGTAATCTTCTAACTGTTTTTTATGATTCAAATGTTACCTTGCATGCTTTTTTGGGATTTATGTTTTGGAGAACAATGTTGAATGTATAAATAGAGAAAACTTAGATCCAAAGCATTAGGGTTGTATGTGCACCATAGGAATGTTAGAGTACATAAAACCCATCATTGGTATCAGAGCCCTGCATGTTTTTTATTATATTGATGCAAATGTTTGATTTACAAAGTTAGGAAAATAACTTTTCTGGCCACTGCCTGATGAACTCGATGAGTCCATAGATGAACTCAACGATTTGGATGAGTTTTTCCTTGAACTCGATGAGTCCAAAGTCTAGCTCGACGAGTTGGCTCATCAGATGGCATGATTTTTTTAGTTTTTGGCTTGTTTTGGATTAGGATCATTACCATAAACTGTTTTGGTTCATAAAATTTTATTTTACTAATATGGTAATGTTTATCCCCATCCAAAAACATGAAGTTTCTTAAATTTTAAGATACTTACTTGATTTTGCGAAACACTAATTATTGGTAAAATTTGAAGTTATCTTGAATATGAACTAGGTCAAATTAGTAAAGGATGAATTATATAATAATTGGATTATTTTAATTTGATCTATATGTTTCTTGAAAAGTTCCATAACTTGTCCTCAAGTTATGGAATATGAAAAGTCCTTATTCATGAAACTATCAACGCTTGTAAGTTATAGAATTCAAGAGATCTTGAAAGGTTTCATAACTTGTCCTAAACTTTGGAATTTGAAAGGTCTAATTCATGGAACATTAAATTCCAAAATTTATGGAAATCAATAGTTTTGACAAGTTACAAAACTTGCCTCAAGTTTTGGAACTTGAAGAGTCTCATTTATGAAACTTTAATTACAAATCCTAGAATTTTAAAAGTTTAAAACTCAACCCTTATACTATTATAATTTTAAAGTTTAATGCTTATATATATATATATATATATATATATATATATATATATATATATATATATATATATATATATATATATATATATAAGACAAGTCACTTACTGTTAGTAGGGCTCATTCAAGAAGCTGTTCTATAAGGGGGTATACGGTTACTGCCTATAAAATGGTGGTTATATATATATATATATATATATATATATATATATATATATATATATATATATATATATATATATATATATATATAAGACAATTCACTTACTGTTAGTAGGGCTCATTTAAGAAGCTGTTCTATAAGGGGGGGGGGGGGGTATAAGGTTACTGCCTATAAAATGGTGGTTTAACGGGTGTCTACTCTCACCCACTGCTTCCTTGAATGGTGGAGGGTCGCTAGCCAAACGGGTACGATATGACATTAATTCTCGTTAATAAGTATAATGATAATTATTAAAGTAACTAAACTTTTATAAATTGCCAATCTTAGTTACTTTAGGAAACATGTGAAAATTGTGCTAATCCATGAAATTGCACTTTGCACCTTGTTAATGTTGGATAAGGTGTCTAATTCCATAACTATATTTGGTATATACTTGACCCGAGAGTAGCATGATCCATTTGGGTTGCACTTCACCAGAACAATCTGTAACAATGGAATTTTTGAGAAGAGGTTATTTATGGTTTATTAATATATTATAAGTTCTAATATATTAATATGAAATCCTATTATTTAATTAGTGTTGATCAACAATTAATATGGAATTAATTTTGTGATCAAAAGAAACTAATTAAATATTAAGGATTGATTGTGTAAATCATTCATTCTTATAAAGTGGGCTAATAATCCATGACTCCTTATGATTGGGCTAAACCCATGTGGTGACCCATGGATACTCCATGGAGGTTAAAACCCATGGAGCATGAGGAATGTGGAAAGTCATGCACATTAGGGTTTGAATGGTGTAACCTAAATGTAGCCACACTATATAAGAAACCCTCTAGCACATGAAATCGACACTAGTGAGTCTTTGGAAGAGCATATATCCGATTTTGTGTGCAAGTAATATTCTCTCAAGTCTTCCATTTGTTGATGGTGATTTGTGGTTCCATTTGAGGCATTCACACTATTGGTGCTAGGCTCTTAAAGGCTTAAGGAACCAAGCTACAAGAAAGGTATGTCATTCTATTTAGAATTTCGTATTACATATACTTCATAGTATGCTAGTTAGGATGAATCCTTGGAAAAATGGAAGTTTGCATGTATAATAGAGAAAACATAGATCCAAGGTTTCTAGGGTTGCATGCACACCGTAGGAGTGTTAGAATGCTCAAAACCCCATCACTGGTATCAGAGCCTAGGATTGTTTTCCAATATACTTGATGCTACTTGCTTGGAAATTCTTTAAAAATCGAATTTCTGCTTTTTGGACAGTGGATTCGCCGAGTCCACTGGGGAACTCGCCGAGTCCCTTCACAATTCTGACCAACTCGCTGAGTCAGTTCATACACTCGACGAGTTGATGCTCCAGAGTGCAGATTTTTGAGTTTTAAGGCTGGAATTGGACTAGGATCATTACCCTAAACTGTTTTTGAACTTATAAACCTGTTTTTGATGTGGTAATAATCATGCTAATCCAATTTAAAAGATAATTGTCAAAAGTTTCATTTTTGGTATTAGTTTATATGGTTAGGCTAATTACATGAAATTTGTTTTGATTTGAATTGTCTTGTTCATATGAGTTTGATTGAATCTTCCATGACTTATTTGATTATTGTGTTAGTTAAATAATGTTTTAAATGATTTTAATGGACTCCATAACTTGTCCTCAAGTTATGGATGTTATGGTACATGAAAGGGTTTTTCTAATAAGGATGTCATTAAGCTCATATGTTATGGAATTGAAGAGTTTTGACAAGTTTCAAAACATGCCCTCAAGTTTTGGAATTTGTAAAGTCTCATTAAATGAAACTTTAATTCCAATCCTTCGAATTCTAAAGAATTAAAATTCAACCCTTATACTATTATAATATTATATGTATAATATATATATATATATATATATATATATATATATATATATATATATATATATATATATATATATATATATATATATATATATATGTATGTATAAGACAAGTCAGTTTTACCATTAGTAGGCCTCATTCACGAAGCCGGTCTATAAGGGGGAGGGGGGGGATAAGGTTACTGCCTATAAAATGGTGGTTTAATGGGTGTCCACTCTCACCCATCGCTTCCTTGACTAGTGGAGGGTCGTTAGCCGAACATGTATGAAAAAGACTATAACTCTCATTAAAAGTATAATGATAATTATAAAGTAACTAAACCTTTTAATAATTCC
Organism: Lactuca serriola; assembly: GCF_051521515.1. Classification (NCBI taxonomy): domain Eukaryota; kingdom Viridiplantae; phylum Streptophyta; class Magnoliopsida; order Asterales; family Asteraceae; genus Lactuca; species Lactuca serriola. The sequence goes on along the minus strand of NC_136411.1, from coordinate 163,538,478 downwards.
CAATCTTAGTTACTTTAGGAAAATGTGAAATTGATGCTAATCCATGAAATTACACTTTTCACCTTACCAAGTTGTTGATGGAGCGTGTGTGGTTAACCGACACATTAACTTGGACTAGTAAGGGTGGCAAAGGGTAGCTTAATGTTTATCATAAGGTCAATGGAGCGTGTGTGGTTTACCGGCACATTGATTAAATTGATAATTGACATTGAGAGTACCAAGTACATTTGCATGGTTATTCACACCTTGTTTGTGATCCTCGGTATCCTAGTCACAAACCTAAAGGGCATAATCGAGATTTAAACATGTCATTGAATTTTTCAATGAATCTCAAAGGATCTAGGAATTTCAATGCAATTAAAACTTAATAACTATTTCTTTGTTCATGGTGGAAATTGGTAAATCGTCATTTACCTACCTTCAAATATTTTGCAAGTTGGATTACGACACCCCTCTTCCAAATTGTAAAATATTATGTTGGGTCCTAGCCTTAATATTTCATTCTGGGTGTTATATTAAGGATTCTTTATCTAATATAAACTTTTTCTTTCTTTCTTTTAGATGTCTTCCAACACCACTTCTGGCTCAAACCCTACCGGCTCCTTCTCTCTCATGAACCTTTGTGGGAGAGTCATCTTTGATGAGACTAATTTCAATGATTGGATTAGGAACATCAGGATGGTCACTCGCTACGAGGACAAGAAATATGTCCTCAGCAAGGAGCTTAAGGAAATCGATGAGTCTCTTGCTACTCCTCAGGAGATTGCTAATTTTAGGGAACATGAGAAAGATGCCACCAATGTAGCTTGTATCATGCTTGCCACCATGTCTCCTAAACTCCAAAAGTCCTATGAGGACTTTTACCCTTTTGAGATGCACTAGGACCTGATGGAAAGATACCATCATAGTGCTCGTCAAGAGCGGTATGAAATCATTTGCTCCATGATTACAACAAAAATGAAGGACGGTGAACCCATCACGGGCCACTTGCAGAAAATGAAAAGGTTTGTGGACCGTCTGCTCAAATTGAATGTGAACTTTTCTATGGAGCTGGCTATAGATATTATTCTACACTCCTTACCTCCATGTTATGATCAGTTTCGTATGACTTATCATATGAACAAGGAGGAAGTCACTTTGAGCAAGCTTCAGGGCCTTTTGAGGACTGCAGAAAGCGGTCTCAAAGGTAACTCTATTGTAACCACTCCTATAGCTAATGCCCCTATTCTGGCAATTGGGCAAGGTAAGGGGAAGAAGAGGAAGGCTCCTTCCAAGAGCTAAAAGGGAAAGTCTCTTGATGGATCCTCTTCAAGTGGAACCAAAGGAGATTCTGCTACTCCCTCGACCATCCCAAAAGAAGTAGAGTGTTTCTATTGCCCTGAGAAAAGGAAATGGAAGCGAAGCTGCTCCAAGTACTTGCAGGATGTTAAGGATGGGAAGGTTAAACTCACCCATGCGGGTATTTATACTATTCTATATAAAAACTCATCACATACTAGCTCTTGGGGTGCTTGACACAGGTTGTGGATTTCACATTTGTTCTGATGTGTAGGGCCTAAAAAGAAGTAAGGATGTGGAGAACGGGAAGATAAACTTGATCATGGGTAATAGGAAGGTTTCACCTATCACCAAGATTGGAGTTTACTCTTTATTTCTTAGTAGTGGGTTAGAAGTAGATTTGAATAATTGTTGCTACTCGTATGATATGGCGAGAAATATTATTTCCTGTCACACCCCCAAACCGAAATGGCGGAAACGTTCGGGGGTGGAGGACGTCATGTGTAGTATCATATCAATTGCATCATAGTAATCAAAGTAAACACAACCATTACATAAGATAAGAATATTTACATCTGTTTGTTTCATTGTTTGTATACATCAAAAGTATAACAAAATATAAAAGATGTGTACTTATAAGCTCTGTATTCTCAAAATGCCATAGGAGTACCTGTCTACTGATTTCCTAAGAATACAAGCGGTTTTGAAAGAGTATCAACATAAGGATGGTGAGTTCATAAGCATGTTTTTGTATTGAAAACTTGTCTTTGAATCAGTAAAAATGAGTTTATGCTTCTCAAGAAAATCCAATATTGTCTTTAGTAAAAGTGCGATAAAATCAGTTCCATCTATGACCACTTAGTTCATGCTAGCCGAGAATAAACCAATATCAAACACACAGTTGATTATGTGGATCAACCCTAAGTCCACAACCAAACAAGGAATGGGAAATGAGGCAGAAACCACACATTCCACAGTCTATCGAATATTCTCCATACTTAGCCCTGATGCCTAAACTAAGGAATTATAGAGTTAACTATCAATGCTTGTTATTGTATCCTGTTGTAGTATAGGAAAAACATTAGTTTTTATGTCTGGTTACTACCAATCATAGTATGTGTATGTATTCTTGTAAAAAATCCTTTGTATAGTATGTTCTGTATGAAACCCCTGATGGGTTTTGGTCATATGAACATTCCTATGTGCACATACAAACCCTAATGCTTGGATCTAGGTTTCTCTAATTAAACATGCATTGAATCCAAGACTTCTAATGGCTAATAGAGTATAAGAACAATACAAAATCAAAGTTAGAAGTATACCTTGAAACACTAGTTTGATCTTCTTGTTCTTGGAGCTTTAAAGTCAAAAATGTCACTCCTCTAATGGCTTACAAACACCAACTAGCAAGAGGATGATTTGAGAGAGAGGAGAGGAAATAGAAATCGGCCAGGGTTTCTTTGCTTTTGCAGAGGTGCCGATTTCCCTTGCCCCAAGGATCTATTTATACTTGTAAGGCTTCTAGGGTTTCACCCTTAAACCCTAGTTGGATAATCTTTACTCAAAGCAATCCAAATCCTTTCCAAGATAAGCCCTTGGACGATTTGTGGCTTATCCCAAGCCCTAAAAATCGTCCAACCCTATCCAAGAAGGATTTACAGCCCAAAGTGTAACTATCAAACAATTGACAGTTTATACCCTCTTATTTAATTAATCTCTTTAAGTCACCAAATTAATTCTAATTAATTTATGACTTATATTAATCAAATAACAATATTATTATTCCTTATATTATTCTCATAATATATTAATAATATTTATTCTCTCATAATAAATCATCCTGTCAAGTTGCTACGGTGAAGGCAACCCAAAAGGACCATGCACAATCGGGTCAAATACTTGCCTAATATAGTTGCAACCTTAAACACTATTCCAACAGTTTCCCACTTGGATAAGTCTAGTAACTATATGCACAAGTACAAATCGATTTGCAATCGTAGCTCTCAAAGACGCTGTCAAACTCTGATCTAATCAATCTTGTCCTTTAGATAAGGGATCGTGCAGTCCTCTGTTAGATATCATGCTGACAATTCTATGGAATAATTTGTCTAGCATTTTGGTTTCTCGATCTCCGATTCATTTGACATAGAACTTAATCGAACACATCAATTAAGTTCTGCCCGGGCCCGACACATAAGTCAAATCAAATCATCGAGCGGCCGAGATATCGCTTTTACCCTCTTGGGATAAAAGTAACAGATAAACTTCGACTTATATGCATTTACTTATTCATTAATCAACTATACACAACAATGCGTTTTATAACACCGAGTTACTGATGCGTTTTCGCATTATCAATGTACAACCAATTAACAAATAACAAACCATATATCTAGGTTTTAAGACTATATGATATTATCGTCTTGCGATCACCCTTTTATATCATATTCCATAAGGTGATTCCAGCAAGCGCGGGTTTGTTCCAATGCTCAAAACTAGTTCATAAGCACTCATGAACGTTGCAGCAACCCTTTGCTATGTCTAAAACCATTTAGACAATCTACACACCGATTCATGACAATCTTCATTCATATCTACTTCCAACATATGAACGATTGTGGACAATTTGAGTAATTCGATTATTCTTAATAAACTCAATTATTCTGGAAGTCAAAACATGCAAAAAATGAAACAATAGTTAAACAATTAACACAAGACAGTAACATTACTCATAAATAATACTCCTTTATTTAATCATCAAATGTTAATTACATTTATCTATTACACGTTTCTACTACTATCTAATCTATGCTAATATCATCCTTCAGCCCAATACTCCTAGCATGCTGCAAGTGCTTAACCCTACTCAGTCCCTTCGTAAGTGGATCTACTGGGTTATCTTCTGATGATATCCTCTTCACTACGAGTTGTCCTTCTTCTACACGATGTCTAATAAAGTGATATTTTCTGTCGATATGTCGTGGTCTACCATGATCTCTCGGTTCCTTGGTCAAGGCAACCGCTCCTTCATTATCACATAAAATTTCCATGGGCTCCTTTATGGCAGGTACAACTCCAAGATCACCGATGAAGTTGTTCAACCATATTGCCTCCTTCGACGCTTCGCTCACTGCAATGCACTCTGATTCGCACGTTGAATCAGCTACGGTTTCCTGCTTGGAACTTTTCCAAGTTACTGCTCCTCCATTTAGGGTAAAGACCCAACCCGACTGCGAACGGTAGTTGTCCCTGTCGGTCTGAAAGCCGGCGTCACTATACCCTCGCACCTTCAAGTCATCACTCCCTCCGAGGACTAAGAACCATTCCTTCGTCCTCCGAAGGTACTTAAGGATATTCTTAACCGCAATCCAATGGGCTCTGCCAGGATTCCCTTGATATCTGCTAACCATGCTCAAAGAAAAGGCTACATCAGGGCGAGTACAAGTCATAGCATACATGATTGAGCCAACTGCGGAAGCGTATGTTACTCGGCTCATTTCCGCTATTTCAGCTTCGGTACTCGGATTTTGAGTCTTACTCAACTTGGCATTACTTTGTATTGGTAATTCTCCCTTCTTTGAGTTTTCCATACTAAAACATTTTAGTAAATTCTCTAAGTAAGTGTTCTGACTAAGTCCTATTAGTCTCTTACTTCTTTCTCTTACTATCCTTATTCCCAAAATATAAGAAGCCTCTCCGAGGTCCTTCATAGCGAAGCACTTCCCGAGCCAGGACTTAACCTCCTGCAGAGTCGGGACATCGTTTCCTATGAGTAATATGTCATCGACATATAGAACAAGGAAGCTTACTATACTCCCACTAGCTTTGACATATACACACGATTCATCTTCGCTTCGTACAAATCTAAACTCTTTGACTTTCTCATCGAAGCAATGATTCCATCTTCGAGATGCTTGCTTAAGTCCATAAATGGACTTCTCAAGCTTACACACCCTATTCGGATGCTTTGGATCCACAAACCCCTCTGGCTGAGCCATGTAAACATCCTCAACCAACTTTCTGTTAAGGAAAGCGGTCTTGACATCCATTTGCCAAATCTCATAATCATGAAATGCGGCAATAGCTAGCATCACTCTAATAGACTTTATCTTCGCAACTGGTGAGAAGGTCTCATCATAGTCAACTCTGGGAGTTTGAGTAAAGCCCTTTGCAACCAATCGCGTCTTATACGTGTGTACTTTTCCATCCACGTCGGTCTTCTTCTTGAAGATCCATTTGCACCCAACGATCTTACGTCCGGGCACATTATCAACGAAATTCAAAACTTGGTTGTCATACATGGACTGGATCTCGCTGTCCATAGCCTCTTTCCATTTTGCAGATTCCGGGCCTACTATGGCTTCCTTATAGCTATTAGGTTCATCGAGGTTTATTAGTGTACCATCACTAATATACGTGTCCCCTTCGGTAGTAATATGAAAACCATAAAACTGGGGTTGAACTCTAACTCTTTCGGAATGTCTAAGAGGTAAGGATTCGTCAATTGGTTCAACCGGAGTTTCTTCCTCGGGTTGAGTGCCAGCGGTAGAGGTTCCTTCATCTATCGATTCTTGAATCTCTTCAAGCGCGATTTGCCTCCCACTATCTCCTTGGCTTATGAGTTCTCGCTCTCGGAAAACGCCTCTCCTCGCAACAAAGACAACATTGTCCTTCGGTCTATAGAAGAGATATCCAAAGGATTTCTGCGGGTAGCTGATGAAAATACATCGCTCACTACGAGGTTCGAGCTTGTCGTGAGTATCTCGTCTTACGAAAGCCTCACAACCCCAAACCTTGATATGTGCCAACGAGGGAGCTTTCCCTGTCCACATCTCGTGAGGTTTTTTGGCAACCTTTTTAGTAGGGACTCGGTTAAGGATATGGGAGGCAGTCTCTAAGGCATACCCCCAAAACGAGATTGATAGTGAAGCACGACTCATCATAGAGTGAACCATGTCCAACAAGGTTCGATTACGCCTTTCTGCCACACCATTCAATTGTGGTGTCCTAGGTGGCGTCAATTGTGAAACTATTCCACACTCCTTGAGATAATCGTGGAACTCAAGACTTAGGTACTCTCCTCCTCGATCGGATCGAAGCATCTTGATTTTCCTACCCAATTGATTATCCACTTCATTCTTGAACACTTTGAACTTTTCAAAAGTTTCTGACTTTTTCTTGATTAAGTAGATATACCCATATCTACTATAGTCATCGGTAAAAGTCACATAGAAGCGGTTCCCATCCTTCGTGGTTGTTCTAAACGGTCCACATACATCGGTATGTATTAGGTCCAATAGACCCTAACCCCTTTCACACATACTTGTGAAGGGTGACTTAGTCATCTTTCCAAGTAAACAAGACTCGCATGTGTCATCTTCCCTAAGGTCGAATGACTCCAACACTCCATCCTTTTGGAGTTGGGCTATGCGCTTCTTGTTGACATGTCCAAGACGACAATGCCACAAGGATGCTCTATCCATTCTATTGGAAGAATCCATGCATAGAACATCATTTCCTAAGTTATCTACAATCATAACGGTTTCATAAATTCCATTACATGGTATAGCTTCAAAATAAAAGACACCATTTAGATAAGCCAAAATAGAACCATTCTCATTATTAAAAGAAAATCTAAAACCTTGTCTAAACAAACCATGAAATGAAATGATGTTTCTAGCCATTTTTGGCGAATAGCAACAATTGTTCAAATCCAAAGATAAACCATTCCTAAGCACTAAAGAATACACTCCAATCTTGGTCACAGGCGAGGATCTTCTGTTCCCCATGATTAGATTTATCCTTCCATGCTCAACATCCCTATTTCTTCTTAGTCCCTGCACATTAGAATAAATGCAGTAACCGCAACCGGTATCAAGAACCCAAGAAATAGCATGAGATGAATCGTTAGATTTAATTGTGTATATACCTGCGAAAGATGGCTTGATCTTTCCTTCCTTGATGGCTTGCAGGTACTCTGGGCAGCTTCTCTTCCAATGTCCTATCTTGTGGCAGTGGTGGCACTCTGCCTCCTTTTGGTTAGGGTAGGGTTTAGCAGGATCAACTTTGGTCCCACTAGAAGAGGCACCATCTCGGGACTTAACCTTGCGATGGTTCTTAGATGAATCCTTCCTCTTCTTTCCCCTTCCTTGTCCAATAGCCACAACAGGAGCAACGAGTGGATTGGGAGTTGTTGCAACAGACTTGTCCTTGAAGTTGCTCTCAGCAACCCTCAAGAGACCTTGGAGCTTGCTTAGGGTGACCTCTTCTTTGTTCATGTGGTAGGTCATCCTAAATTGATTGTAACTTGGAGGCAAAGAGTAAAGCACCATGTTGATCGCCAAGTCTTCCCCAAAGTCAACATACAACTTGCGAAGACAGTCAACATACCTTTGCATCTTTTGCAGGTGCACGGTAAGAGACTCTCCATGACCCATTTTAGCGGAAATCATGTTAGTGAAAATCTCATAACGCTCTTGTCTCGCGTTTTGGTGGTATCTCTCCAACAAGTCTTGGTGCATCTCGTACGTGTACATGTCCTCATAGGACTTTTGGAATTCGGAGTTCATAGTGGCTATCATGATGCAATGTACCTTCGTTGCATCACGCTTGTGAGTTTCAAAAGCGGTTATTTCAGTCGGAGTAGTGATTTCAGGGTTGATTTTCTCGAGCTTCTCATCGAGGACATACTCCTTGTCCTCATAGCGAGCAATAGTGCGAATGTATCTTATCCATTCGCTGAAGTTCGTCCCATTGAAAGTCACATTTTGACAAAGGCTCATCAATGTGAATGAACTTGCAACAACGTTGTTTGCTTTCGACATCTACAAATAGAAAGGACAAAGATAGATTAGAATATGAATCCCTAATTATCACCCAATAAGAAAATTAGGGCTAGGACCCAACAACAATATTTACATATTAGAAAAGGGATGTCGCAATCTAACAAGCAAACATTTTAAGGTAAGTGAATGACGATTCACTAATTCTCCACCAGAAAACATAACTTTAAGTTCTAAATGTATTGAGAATTCCTAGGTTTAGATGAGATTCATTGAAACTTTTCAATGGCATGTTTAAATCTCGATATGCCCCTCTTGTTTGTGACTGGGATACCGAGGATCACAAAGCGGGTGTGAATTACCATGCAAATTCACATGGTGCCTTCATTGTAATGATCACCTATTCGATGTGCCGATAAACCACACACGCTCCATCGAACTATGATAAACAATGAATCATCCTTTGCCACCTTTGCTTAGAACAAATTAGAGTGCCGGTAAACCACACACGCTCCACTAACTTCTTAGCAATGGTGCAAAGTGTAATTTCATGGGATTGCATCAATTCACTTTTCCTAAAGTAACTAAGATTGGGAAATTTTTGAAAAACATGTAGTTACTTTGTATTTCATATTATACTTTTAATGAGAGATGAGGTTGCCCTATCCTACCCGTTCGGCTAACGACCCTCCACCGATCAAGCAAGCGGTGGGTGTGAGTGTACACCCATTAAGCGCCATTTTATAGGCCGCAACCTTATACCAACCTTATAGATCGGCTTCGTGAATGAGGCCTACTAACGGTAAGACTAGCATTTTTGTTATATATATATATATATATATATATATATATATATATATATATATATATATATATATATATATATATATATATATATATATATATATATTGTAACAACGCAAATTCTCAAACAAATTTTTCATTTTAAAAATATATTTATTTCCATTCAAAACAAGGCATAAATAGTTTAAGTATTCTGTCAAATACAAATAATCAAAATCCCAAGATCATAAAAGCGTTCTTCAGTGTGTATCGATCACGCCGGCGCCTTCCCACGGTCCTCGCTAGTACCTGAAACATATTGCACAACAACTGTAAGCATAAATGCTTAGTGAGTTCCCCAATATACAACTTACGCACATACGCCTTTCCAGGCCCTGACCTTCTGGTCCATGTGTCTCAGGGGACTTCCGTCCCTGCTGGGTAAACCTTCCGGTCCTACCCACGCCGACCTTTCGGTCCATCACACAACATATCGCCTTCCGGCCCAAAATATAATCGCCTTCCGGCCCATAACATACATAGCACATATAACAAATAACTTACCACATATAGCATATATATCACATATCATATCCGACCTTCCGGTCACACAGTCAAACCCTTCCGGGTACAGTATAGTGAGAAGACTCACCTCGTAAATGCTGAAAGCTAGCAAATCTTGAAAATCACTCGTGCACAATCCGACGAGCTACGACCTCCCTATAACATCACATACCTCTCATCAAGACTTATATCTTATGAGTGTGACTATCCCTAAGAAGGCAGACTTAGGTCAACTCCGGTCAACGGTCAACTCGACCGGACTCGGCGAGTGCCATGGCGACTCGGCGAGTCTAGACGTCCTCCAACTCTCTGAGATTCCCTATCTACTCGTCGAGTATCCTCCTCGACCCGACGAGTTACTCCTGGAAGAATCGCGGGGCCACCCCGACTCCACTCGTCGAGTCTGAAGAACAGCTCGACGAGTCCCAGTAAATCTTCAAGCTACTCGCCGAGTCTGAAGAACAACTCGGCGAGTCCATGCCATGCAGACGATCAACTGCTTCCTGAATTACGTATGGTCCCGAGATATACAATCATGGGACTTTCTGGACTTCTAAACACCTTATTACTGGGGTATGAACGACTGGGTAATAACATAATAACCCATCTAATCACTAAATGGGTTTCATAAACCCTAGATTCGAATACACATCAAAATAACATAAAGGAATCCGAAATATTACCTGGAATATGCCCTCTCTGTGTCTCCAAACCGCAGAACTCGAATCCCTTGCTGTTCCTTTAGCCAAAACTTTTCTCCTCCTTGCCCAACAATTTCTTCAAGCCCCAATATCCTCCAATCTTGCTCTAGATGCCCACAGCCGTTTAGGGTTCCTCTCAATCGACTAAAGACGGACAATGACGACATATAAGAGCATTATATACGATCCAAAACCGAACGGTTAGGGTTTCTGCTGAACAGCGTCGACTCGCCGAGTCCATATCTGGACTCGTCGAGTCCAGTCGCGGACCCGCGACCAAGTCTGCGATCCTACTCGGCGAGTCTAGGCTCCAACTCGCCGAGTCCCCTCTTAACTCACCCCAAAAACATAATTAAACAATACTTGAGATTTCGGGCTGTTACAACTCTCCCCCACTTGGATTAGACTTCGCCCTCGAAGTCTCACTCTGCAAATTGTTCCGGATGCTGCTCCCGCATCTCGCGTTCCGATTCCCAAGTCATTTCCGATCCCTTACGGTGTTGCCATTGAACCAACACCAGAGGTACCTCCTTGTTCCTCAGAACCTTGATCTTTCGATCTCTGATAGCCACTGGTCTCTCCGCGTAATTCAGGCTCGCATCCACCTGAATATCCTCCAATGGAACCACTGCCGACTCATCGGCTATGCACTTCCTCAACTGCGACACATGAAAAGTGTCGTGGATCTGACCCAACTCCGCTGGCAACTCCAACCGATAGGCTACCCGGCCTATCCTTGCAATCACACGAAATGGCCCAATATACCGGGGCCCTAATTTGCCCCTCTTCCTGAATCGAATCACTCCTTTCCAAGGAGAGACCTTCAGGAGAACGAAGTCGCCGACCTGGAATTCAAGCTCGGATCGGCGCCTGTCTGCATAACTCTTCTGTCGGCTCTGGGCAGTCAATAACCTTTGTCTCACTTGCTGAATCTGCTCTGTCGTCTGGAGCACGATCTCCGTGCTGCCCATCACTCTCTCTCCCACCTCTCCCCAGCAAATTGGGGTCCGACACCTCCTACCATACAACAGCTCAAAAGGTGGCATACCAATGCTCGAATGATGGCTGTTGTTGTAGGAAAACTCTGCCAATGGTAAATACGCATCCCAACTACCCCCGAAGTCTAACACACACGCTCGGAGCATGTCCTCCAGCGTCTGAATCGTCCGCTCGCTCTGACCGTCTGTCTGGGGATGGTATGCGGTACTAAAATGCAATTTAGTACCCAGCTCCTCATGGAATTTCTTCCAGAACCTGGAAGTGAAGCGCACATCACGGTCTGACACAATCGAGATCGGCACCCCATGCCGAGATACCACTTCTCTCACATATATCTCTGCCAACTTCTCCGCTGAAGAACTCTCGCTGATGGCAAGGAAGTGTGCACTCTTCGTCAACCTATCCACAATCACCCAAATTGCATCAACTCCCCTGGCAGTTCTCGGCAATTTGGTGATGAAATCCATAGTGATCTGCTCCCACTTCCACTCGGGGATCTCCAATGGCTGTAACTTGCCATGCGGTCTCTGGTGCTCAGCCTTAACCCTACGGCAGGTCAAGCACCGCTCGACGAACCATGCAACGTCCCTCTTCATACAGGGCCACCAATACTCTTTCCTCAGGTCCAAATACATCTTCGTAGCACCGGGATGGATCGAGAATTTCGATCTATGAGCCTCTTCCATCAAAGTAATACGCGTACCGCCCACAAACGGTACCCAAATCCGACCCTGAAACGTCATAAGCCCTCGCCCATCCTTAACGAACTCTGAAATTAATCCCACAACCCGCTCTTTCTTCTGCATTTCTGGTCGCACAGCCTCTGCCTGTGCCCCACGAATAGCGTCCAATACTGGAGTCATCACAGTCAGTCTCAAGCATACATCTCGCAATGGAGTGCTCTCCGCCCTGCGGCTCAACGCGTCGGCTACCACATTAGCCTTGCCTGGGTGGTACAGGATCTCACAATCATAATCCTTGACCACATCCAACCACCTCCTCTGACGCATATTTAGGTTGGGTTGATCCATCAAATACTTCAAGCTCTTATGGTCTGTGTATATCGTACATCGAACCCCATACAGGTAGTGACGCCAAATCTTGAGAGCGAACACTACTGCTCCCAACTCTAAATCATGCATGGGATATCTCGCCTCATGAGGCTTCAGCTGCCTCGACGCATACGCTATCACATGACCCCTCTGCATCAACACTGCACCCAGTCCCGAAATCGATGCGTCGCAATATACCACAAAACCCTCCATCCCTTCCGGAAGAGCTAATACCGGGGCTTCGCACAACCTCTGGCGTAGTGTCTCAAAGGAGGTCTGCTGCTCGGGCCCCCATGAGAATGCAACACCCTTCCAGGTCAATCTGGTGAGCGGCACTGCGATCTTGGAGAAATCCTTAATGAATCTCCGATAATACCCTGCCAACCCAAGGAAACTCCTGATCTCAGAGGGTGACTTCGGCACCTCCCAACTCATCACCGCCTCAACCTTGGCCGGATCGACCAATATCCCTTTCTGATTAACCACATGTCCTAGAAATTGGACCTCCCGCAACCAGAAGTCACATTTGGAGAACTTTGCATAAAGCTTCTCCGACCTCAATACCTCAAGGACCTCCCTCAAATGCTCCTCATGCTGCTCTCTAGATCTAGAATACACCAGAATGTCGTCGATAAATACAATCACTGACCGATCCAACATCGGCCTGCATACCCTTTTCATGAGATCCATGAACACAGCCGGGGCATTGGTGAGTCCAAAAGGCATCACCACAAACTCATAATGCCCATATCGCGTCCTAAACGCTGTCTTCTGGACGTCCTCATCCCGTACTCTCACCTGATGGTACCCTGACCTCAGATCGATCTTGGAAAACCAAGATGCTCCCTGCAACTGATCGAATAAGTCATCGATCCTCGGTAACGGATAACTGTTCTTGACCGTCAACTTGTTCAACTCCCGGTAATCAATGCACATCCGGTGTGAACCATCCTTCTTCTTGACGAACATAATAGGAGCTCCCCACGGCGAGCTGCTCGGCCGAATGAATCCCTTCCCCAGCAACTCCTGGAGCTGCGAGGACAACTCTTGCATCTCTGGAGGTGCAAGACGATAAGGCACCTTAGCAATAGGCGCGGCCCCCGGAACCAGATCGATACCAAACTCCACTTGCCTCACAGGAGGTACTCCCGGCAGCTCCTCGGGGAAAACATCTGGAAACTCGCGCACCACAGGGACCTCCTCAACTGATTTCGGTCTCTCGGAAACCTCACGCGTATCCATCACATACGCCACAAAACCCTTACAGCCCTGCTGTAGACACTGCCTCGCCCTAGCGGCCGAACAAAAAGCTGATCCCGAACGGGTACCCTCGCCGTACACCGAAAGGACTCCCCCACTATGGTCTCGTATGGTCACCAGCTGACGCTCACAGTCGATGACAGCGCCGAATCGGCTCAACCAGTCCATGCCTACGATGACACAGACATCACCCATCGCAATGGGGATCAGGTCAATCGGGAATTCAACCCCGAAAATCTCTAGTACACATCCCCGAAGAACCTCCGTGGCACAAATCACTTTCTTGTCAGCTATAGAAACTCTCAAAGGTCGACTCAACGACTCACGACTAACGCTGATATGCTGACTAAAGGCTAAGGACACAAAGGACCTACTCGCACCCGAGTCAAATAACACTAAGGCAGGCACAGAGTTCACAAGAAAAGTACCTACGCATATAATAACATAAGCATAACATCTCGACATTAAAATAATTACATGAATTACAACATACCTGCCACAACATCGGGCGCAGCGCGGACCTCCTCCGCAGTCAGCTGAAAGGCTTTCCCCCGAGCCCTCGGGGCCTCGGCCTTCACCGGTCGAGTCGCAGTAGCTCCGGCAGCAGGTGCAGATCCCTGAAGAAGCTGAGGGCACTCGGCCTTCCTATGGCCAGTCTGGTTGCAATGAAAGCAAACCGTAAATCCCTTGGGACACTCCCTAGCAATGTGCCCCTCCTTGCCACACTTGTAGCAAGCACCAGATCGACACGCCCCCTCATGACCCTTGCCGCACTTTCCGCAAGTGCGGCTCTTCGAACCTCCCGTCCTCGCATCGGCGGACTTGGTCCGCTTGGCTGCCGGCTGGAACTGAGCCGGTCGCCGGTTCACCCGCTGAGACTCGGCCTCCTCCCTGGCCTGGGTCTCCAACTCGATCTCGCGCTTTCTGGCATTCGCCTGAAGCTCAGCAAAAGTATGGTAGGTGGAGTTCGACACAAACTCCCGGATATCCCTCCTCAACACTCCCAAGTACCGGCTCATCCGAGCCTGATCAGTGGACACCAGCTCGGGGCAGAACATCGCCCTCTCATGAAACTTCTGCGTAATCACCGCAACAGAATCAGTACCCTGCTTGAGGGTTAAGAACTCCTGCACCAATCGTTCCCTCTCCACCGGGGGAACGTACTCATCCCTGAACATGGCAGTAAACCCCTCCCATGTCACCGCTGTAGTCTCTGCCAAAGTGAAGTTCGCCGTCACGAACTTCCACCAGTCCTTCGCTCCCAGACGGAGCTGGTTCAATGCGAACCGTACCCTCAGGTGCTCCGGGCATGAACAAGTGTAGAAGCACCCCTCTATATCCGCGATCCACCTCATCGCAGCAATTGGATCCTGCGTCCCATCGAACTCTGGTGGCTTCGTGTTGCTGAACTCTCGGAACAGCAACGAGTCACCCCCTGTGGCCTAGCAGCGGCCACAGCTGCGGTAGCTGCAGCGGTTGCAGCCTCAGTCAATGCGGCGTACCGCTCATCAAATGTCTCCATCAGGGTGGTCTTAATAGACCCAAACATCTCCGGGATCTCAGCCCGGATCGCCGCCGCTACTTCCTCGTGAATCATCTGACGAATCTCCTCGTCACTCACACCGCTCGAACTCGCTCCGTGGCGCGGTCTAACCATGATATCTCTGAAATACAACATAAAACTATCAAAGATTCCATCGAGTATAATCGTACTCGATACGCAACCCTACTCAGTCCCCGATATCCAGGGATTCTTCCTTGGGTCTCCCACTGACCCGGTGTCCTCGGTAGTACGGGCCCAATACTACCGACCACACCGCATCAGCGTTCATCCCAAGTCTTCCTCCCCAAACTCCGGATAGTGAGTACTCTACTTCTGATATGCACTATCTACCCGCATACTAGCAACGCATCCCATATAGGCAAACTTTCCTAGACTAAGGCATCACAAATCAGGCCACCCTAGTCCTATCATGGATACCTAGTCTTCTAGCATGCATAACAATTCATATCATATAATATTGTAAGGTATTTTGGGGATCTTTACCGTTCGGGCGCTGACTGATCGTACACACTACTTCTTTCTTGCTTACCACAAAACCATTTACAAAAGTTTATGCCTTTATTTAAAAAGTTTTCCTCAAATCCTCGGTTTGAGTTCAGTTACTCCCGAAGGTGCACCCGAATCCCTCAAACCAAGGCTCTGATACCAATTGTAACAACGCAAATTCTCAAACAAATTTTTCATTTTAAAAATATATTTATTTCCATTCAAAACAAGGCATAAATAGTTTAAGTATTCTGTCAAATACAAATAATCAAAATCCCAAGATCATAAAAGCGTTCTTCAGTGTGTATCGATCACGCCGGCGCCTTCCCACGGTCCTCGCTAGTACCTGAAACATATTGCACAACAACTGTAAGCATAAATTCTTAGTGAGTTCCCCAATATACAACTTACGCACATACGCCTTTCCAGGCCCTGACCTTCCGGTCCATGTGTCTCAGGGGACTTCCGTCCCTGCTGGGTAAACCTTCCGGTCCTACCCACGCCGACCTTCCGGTCCATCACACAACATATCGCCTTCCGGCCCATAATATAATCGCCTTCCGGCCCATAACATACATAGCACATATAACAAATAACTTACCACATATAGCATATATATCACATATCATATCCGACCTTCCGGTCACACAGTCAAACCCTTCCGGGTATAGTATAGTGAGAAGACTCACCTCGTAAATGCTGAAAGCTAGCAAATCCTGAAATCACTCGTGCACAATCCGACGAGCTACGACCTCCCTATAACATCACATACCTCTCATCAACACTTATATCTTATGAGTGTGACTATCCCTAAGAAGGCAGACTTAGGTCAACTCCGGTCAACGGTCAACTCGACCGGACTCGGCGAGTGCCATGGCGACTCGGCGAGTCTAGACGTCCTCCAACTCTCTGAGATTCCCTATCTACTCGTCGAGTAGCCTCCTCGACCCGACGAGTTACTCCTGGAAGAATCGCGGGGCCACCCCGACTCCACTCGTCGAGTCTGAAGAACAGCTCGATGAGTCCCAGTAAATCTTCAAGCTACTCGCCGAGTCTGAAGAACAACTCGGCGAGTCCATGCCATGCAGACGATCAACTGCTTCCTGAATTACGTATGGTCCCGAGATATACAATCATGGGACTTTCTGGACTTCTAAACACCTTATTACTGGGGTATGAACGACTGGGTAATAACATAATAACCCATCTAATCACTAAATGGGTTTCATAAACCCTAGATTCGAATACACATCAAAATAACATAAAGGAATCCAAAATATTACCTGGAATATGCCCTCTCTGTGTCTCCAAACTGCAGAACTCGAATCCCTTGCTGTTCCTTTAGCCAAAACCCTTCTCCTCCTTGCCCAACAATTTCTTCAAGCCCCAATATCCTCCAATCTTGCTCTAGATGCCCACAGCCGTTTAGGGTTCCTCTCAATCGACTAAAGACGGACAATGACGACATATAAGAGCATTATATACGATCCAAAACCGAACGGTTAGGGTTTCTGCTGAACAGCGTCGACTCGCCGAGTCCATATCTGGACTCGTCGAGTCCAGTCGCGGACCCGCGACCAAGTCTGCGATCCTACTCGGCGAGTCTAGGCTCCAACTCGCCGAGTCCCCTCTTAACTCACCCCAAAAACATAATTAAACAATACCTGAGATTTCGGGCTGTTACATATATATATATATATATATATATATATATATATATATATATATATATATATATATTAATCTTGTAATATTATATTAGTATAGGGTTGGATTTTAAACTTGTAAAATTCTAGGGTTTGAAATTTAAATTGTCTAAATTAACCTTTTAATCACAAAACATAAATTTCAAAAACATGAGGGCAAGTTTTAAACATTTAAAACATGGAGGATCAAATAACAAATAATCTTAATTAACAATTAATTCCATAATTATCCATATTTGATTTATTTAATGATTTCTTAAAAAATAATTTACCAATTTAATCAAAATAATTAATTAATTATCACATAAGGAAATTAAATATTTTATTAATTGATAAATATCTTTAATTAGACAAGATTATAGTCATATATATCAAAAAATCGGATTAGGGTTGATCTAATATGATAAAGGCAAGTTTCCATAAGATAAATATCAAAAATCCCGATTTTGGCCCTTCCTGACGCTCGAACTCGTCGAGTTCCCAACTGGACTCGCCGAGTCAGGCCAACTCGCCGAGTCCACCATGGGACTCGTCGAGTTCATGACACAGAACCACAAAATTCGAATTTTGCAAGTAAGAAACAAACAATCAAGCATTAATTTAATAGAAACCAATCTAGGCTCTGATACCACTGATGGGTTTTGGTCATATGAACATTCCTATATGCACATACAAACCCTAATGCTTGGATCTAGGTTTCTCTAATTAAACATGCATTGAATCCAAGACTTCTAATGGCTAATAAAGTATAAGAACAATACAAAATCAAAGTTAGAAGTAGACCTTGAAACACTTGTTTGATCTTCTTGTTCTTGGAGCTTTAGAGTCACAAATGTCACTCCTCTAATGGCTTACAAACAGAAACTAGCAAGAGGATGATTTAAGAGAGAGAAGAGGGAATATAAATCGGCCAGGGTTTCTTTTCTTTTGCAGAGGTGCCGATTTCCCTTGCCCCAAGGGTCTATTTATACTTGTAAGGCTCCTAGGGTTTCACCCTTAAACCCTAGTTGGATAATCTTTACTCAAAGCAATCCAAATCCTTTCCAAGATAAGCCCTTGGACAATTTGTGGCTTATCCCAAGCCCTAAAAATCGTCCAACCCTATCCAATAAGGATTTACAGCCCATAGTGTAACTATCAAACAATTGACAGTTTATACCCTCTTATTTAATTAATCTCTTTAAGTCACCAAATTGATTCTAATTAATTTATGACTTATATTAATCAAATAACAATATTATTATTCCTTATATTATTCTCAGAATATATTAATAATATTTATTCTCTCATAATAAATCATCCTGTCAAGTTGCTATGGTGAAGACACTATTCCAACAACCCCGACTACCACCAGTATGTATAGCATGTTATTGTTTGAAAACCATGGCTACCACCAGTATGTATAGTATGTTCTGTTTGAAAAACCTGGCTACCACCAGTATGCACAGTATGTTCTTGTTTGAAAACCCTGGCTACCACCAGTATGTATAGTATGTTATGTTTGAAAACCCTGGCTACCACCAGTATGTATATCAGTTTTATTAATTAAAATACAACTAATGAAGAATGGAATCCCGTAAACAATGATTAGTTTATACTACTGTGAGTTCGTATAACCATGCGTGATATGACTTAGAGACCTTTACAACATTCTTCAGGTGTCGGTTAAATGACATATGTCATCCCATGCATGCATGCCTAACTCTAGCTAGCAGTTCAGGTGTGGGATTGTCAGTCCCGAATAGATCTATTCACAAATCTCACGCTCTCCCTCTAGGAGACTCTGGTTATACTATGATAGGATTTAGTTTAGTGCACCTAAGGGTACAGTTTTGAAGTAGAGTCTCACAATTTTGTATAATCTACTTTACGTGCAGTCCTGTATTGATCTACTGTATTGAAATCTGTTGTATACTTGTAGTATATTAATAATTATACATAAATAATTATTAAATGTTGTACTCTTGAAATCCAAATGTAGTAATGTATATCATAAACTAAATCTTCCATAGTTTATGTGTTTAGCAATGTTTAACTTTGAATTCGTAAAACTGTGTATTGAAAACCCCAAACTATACCTATTATAGTTTTCCTAAAATGTATTGTACTTGGTTAGTGTATTGTTTCTGGAAACTATGCAATTATATACTTGTTTAACAGAAAGAGTACCTTATTCTCTGAATCAATTTCATAAGTTTTAAACTTCTTGAAATTCTTTTGTTTTTGTTCACCAAAAATCGTTCATGTTTGGCTTGTATTCCCCCTGAAAACGTTTAAAAATCATGAAAGCGTAGGGGTATGAACTCACTGTTAGTTGTGTGCAAGCGTCGAATCAACGAACTGGAAACGAAGACCCTCGAGTTATTATACTTGGAACTTAACGGAATCCTAATATCATATAAATACATATATGTATCTAAATTAGCGATTTCATTAGATAAAGTGTTAGAAGAACACCTGCTTTCGGTAAAGGAATGTTACCGAGACTTGATCGAATCGAGGAAACGGGTTTTTCACCACTTAAGAGGTGTGTACGGCCGTAAACAAGGGTTTACGGCCGAACAGGCAGTTTACGGCCGTGAAGAGTTTACGACCGTGAACTCCTCTTTAAAGGGTTTACGGTCTTTGCAGATTTGAAAGGTGTGCACCGTACACTCAAGAACAAGGGTGTTTGATTTCGAAGAAAACGTGTTCCAGATGCTCCAAATCGACACCAAATGACAATTTTTAATGATTTTCAGGAGAAAAGAGGTGTTTTTAGTGTGTTTACGGTCAAGAGTTTAGAGAGAGAATGAGAGAGTTTTCAGCCAAGAAGGTTCAAATGAAGGTGGGGGTCCCGTATTTATAGGCTGAGGGTATGGTCGGTGGTGGGGTCAACCTTGCACCAACCGCAAACGGGTTTACGACAGTACACAGGTTTACGGCCGTAAACTCGTTCTGGCCGCTAGCGCGCTGTTTTTCAAGGAACTTCGGGTTTTTCGTGTGATTTTCAATTCCGACTCGTATATAAAATTTAATTATATAAAACTAGATGATTTTCTAAACCAAGAAGTTTGATGGAAAATTAATAAAAATTCAAAATTTATTAACGACAATCGATTAGTGGAAACGGAAAATGGTTCGGGTTGTCACATTTCCTTTCATGGTTTGTACAAACAAGGTTTCACATTTTCGTTTGATAATGAAATTGGTGCAATAAATCCTTATTATAATGATGTTTTTTTTTTATTTTAGAGCATTACCTTGTAATGATGTATATGAAACTATGATGGTTGTAGACAACTTAGGAATTAATGTGTTGCATATCGATTCTTCTAATGATTTGGATAAGGCATCCTTGTGACATTATCGTCTTGGACATGTCAACAAGAAGCGCATAGGCCAACTCCAGAAGGCTGAAGTCTTGGAATCATTCGAATTAAGGTTGGATGACACTTGCGAGTCTTGTTTGCTTGGAAAAATGATTAAGTCACCCTTTACTGGTTCTTGTGAGAGGGGTGAGGGTTTGTTGGATCTCATACACACTGATGTGTGTGGGTCCTTCAGAACTGCCACTAGGGATGCTAACCGCTTCTATGTGACTTTTACTGATGATTACAGTAGATATGGCTATATCTACTTAATCAAGCATAAGTCGGAAACCTTTGAGAAATTCAAAGAATTTAAACAAGATGTGGAGAACTAGTTGGGCAGGAAGATAAAGATGCTCCGATCCGATCGGGGTGGTGAGTATCTTAGTATTGAGTTCTTAGACTATGTTAAGGAGTGTGGAATTGTTTCAAAGTTGACACCACTTAGGACACCACAACTTAATGGTGTGGCTGAGAGGCGCAACCGAACCTTGTTGGACATGGTTTGTTCCATGATGAGTCGAGCTTCGTTACCAGTCTCATTTTGGGGGTATGCCTTGGAGACTGCCTCCAAAATCCTTAATCGAGTCCCAACTAAAAAGGTTTCCGAAACACCTCACGAGATGTAGACAGGGAAGACTCCCTCGATAGCATACATCAAGGTTTGAGGTTGTGAGGCTTTCGTGAGGCATGAGACTCACGACAAGCTCGAACCTCAGAGTGAGCCGGTGCATTTTCATCGGCTACCCACAGAAGTCCTTTGGATATCTCTTCTACAGACAGAGTGACAATGTTGTATTTGTTGCGAGGATAGCAGTTTTTCGTGAGAGAGAGCTAGTATTCCAAGGGGACAGTGGGAGGCAAATTGACCTTGAAGAACTTCAAGAGTCAAGTGGTGAAGGAACCGCAAACGCTACTAATCAACTTGAGGAGGAAACTCATGTTGAGCCAATTGACGAGTCTGTGCCTCTAAGGCGTTCTAGAGTTCCACCTGCGTTTTATGGTTTCCATATTACTGCAGAAGGTGATACATTTATTAGTGATAACACATTGGTAAATTTGGATGAACCTAAAAACTTCAAGGAAGCCATGGCAGGCCCCAAGTCTGCTAAATGGAAAAAGGCTATGGACAGTGAGATTCAGTGTATGTATGACAATCAAGGTTGGAACTTGGTTGACAATGTACCGGGTCGTAAAACAGTCAGGTGCAAATGGATCTTCAAGAAGAAGACTGACAAGGATAGGAAAGTACACACATATAATGTGCGACTAGTTGCGAAGGGCTTTACTCAAACTGCAGGAGTTGATTATGACGATACCTTCTCACTAGTGGCAAAGATTAAATCTATTAGGGTTATGTTATCCATTGCCGCATTTCATGACTATGAAATATGGAAAATTGATGTCAAAACCGCTTTCATTAATTTAAAGTTGGCTGAGGATGTTTACATCAGTCAGCCAGAGGGTTTGTCAATGCAAAGTACCCTAATATAGTGTATAAGCTTGAGAAATCCATTTATGGATTGAAACAAGCATCTCGCAAAAGGAATCTTTGTTTCGATGAGAAAGTTAAAGAATTTCGCTTTTCGAGAAGCGAGGATGAGTCCTGTGTATATGTCAGAGCTAGTGGGATTCTAGTTAGCTTTTTGGTACTATATGTGGACGACATACTACTCATAGGAAATGACATCCTAACCTTGCAGGAGGTTAAGTCTTAGCTTGGAAAGTGTTTCTCTATGAAGAACCTTAGGGAAGCTGCCTATATTCTTGGGATAAGGATATTGAGAGACAGGAGTAAGAGACTAATCGGACATAGTCAAAGTACCTACTTGAACAAAGCGTTGAAGAGGTTCAACCTGCATAATTCCAAGAAAGGAGACTTACCGATCCAGAGCAATGCCAAACTGAGTAAAACTCAGAGTCTGAGTATAGAGGCTGAGATAGATGAGATGAGTCGATTACTCTATGCTTCCGCTGTTGGTTCGATAATGTATGCTATCACTTGTACTTAGGGGTGTCGAACGGGTAAAATTTTTGGGTTTCGGGTAGAACGGGTATTTCCTTAAGAAAATAATACCCGATATCCGACCTATATTGTAATTCGGGTTTTCGGGTTTCGAGTATTCGGGTTTGAGGCCGGGTTGGGTAATTATCGGGTATACCCGAAAATTTCTTAAATGACACTTATTGATAATTTTTTTCTTTATTTTTTTATTTTTACATGTTGGTTGATTTAATAAAGAATCGGGTAGGAAAATACTCAATACAATTAACAAGTACATATATAATAACAATACAATTCATTATAATATGTTATGTACTTCTTTAATTCCATTCTGTGCGATAGTGAGAAACTGAGACTTGTTATGATGGTTTAGGACTTCAGCTTTAACATCGTATTCCATTTGCAAGTTTGCGTTGACTGTTGAGCCGTCGTTCATAAGAAGGAAACGAAGGCTTTTGTTTTATTTGAAGTGTGCGTACATGACTGCATTGTATATTTGGTATTATTTAAAAAATGAATTCGGGTATACCCGAAATAAATATTCATACCTAAAACCCGACCTATATTATTATCAGGTTAACCTATTACCCGAATGTTCATACCCGTTACCCGTTCTACCCGACCCATTCTACCCGAATTCGGAACGGGTTGGGTGGGTAGAACGGGTTTCGGGTTTTTTCGACAGGCCTACTTGTACTCGCCCTGATGTGGCTTTTGCTTTGAGCATGGTCATCAGCTATTAAGGGAATCCTGGCAAAGCTCACTAGACTTTGGTGAAAAACATTCTCAAGTACCTGTAATGGACTAAGGACTGGGTCCTTACCCTTGGTGGGAGTGATGACTTGAGAGTGGTGGGGTATAGTGACGCCAACTTTCAAATTGACAGAGATAATTTCCGCTCTCAGTCGGGCTGGGTGTTTACCCTGAATAGAGGAGCAATTACTTGTAAAAGCTCCAAGCAAGAGACTGTAGTTGATTCAACATGCGAATCAGAGTACATAGCAGCAAACGAAGCGACAATGGAGGCGATATGGATGAAGAACTTCATCGGAGACCTTGGAGTTGTACCAGCTATAAAGGAGCCTGTGGAGATTTTCTGTGACAGTGATAGTGTAGTTGCCTTAGCGAAGGAACCAAGGGATCATGGCAGGTCCAGAAACATCTACAGGAAATATCACTTCATAAGACACAAGATAGAAGGACTCCTCGTGGCAAAGAGGGTATCATCAGATGAGAACCCGATAGATCCCTTCATGAAGGACTGAGTAGGGTTAAGCATTTATAGCATGCGAGGCGCATTGGGCTGAGGGATGATATTAGTTTTAATGATTAGATAGCTATTTCGAAACTTGTAATAGATAGACTGTAATTGACATTTGATGCATAAATAAAAGGTGCTTTTTATTTACTAGTATGGTACTATCTCATGTCAATTGTTTAATATTGTTTCATTTTGCATGTTTTAACTTCTAGAATAATTAGTTTATTCAAACCACCACAGTTGATCATACTTTGGAAGTAGGTATTGAATCAAGACTGTCATGAATTTGGCTTGTAGATTGGCAGAAATGGTTGGACATTGCTACGACATTCATGAATGTTTATAAGGCACTACTAGAAAAACAGCCTTTTACGACGCGCAATGCGTGTCGTAAAGCGCTCAGACGACGCGCAAATGCGCGTCAAGAAAGGCCCTGTCATAACGAGAGACGACACGCTTTTGCGTGTCGTCTGTTTACGCCGCGCATTTATGACACACATTTACGACGCACAGTTATGACACACAATGCGTATCAAGGAAGGCCCTGTCATAAAGGAAGACGACACATATTTGCATGTCATAACCTTACGATGTGCGTGTTTATGACACGCAATGCGTATCAAGGAAGCCCCTATCATAAACGAAGACGACACGCATTTTGCGTGTCATAATTTTAAATGTTTTTAAAATTATATATTTTTGATAGATTTACTAATTTTCAAATTAAATAACACATTAAAAGTATAATAATACAAAATAAAATACCATAAACAATAAGAATAATTCATTGCACTAATATGTCAAATACAAATAATCATTCCAATACTAAGTAAATGTAAAACATTGCTAATATTTCATAATATTTATTATACAAGAAATATGAAAAAATTGAAATCCCTGAGATTAATAGTTCTAACAGAAGCTTCACGTGAGATACATACAGTTGGACCAGTAAGCAAGGATTTTCCCGAATCCATAATAACAGCACAAGAACACGTACGCGATATCTTCTGCTAGAAGTTGTCAGTCCAAAACTATTGGTGAATGTTGCCATGATAGCTGTTAAGATTTGAGCATAACAAGAAACCAATCAGTGTTAGGAACTCAAAATTTGCTCCCACCATTATCATGTATACTCTGGACAAAAAAATAAATATAAAATGGAAATGAGTCAAAAGTTTAACTGTTTGGGCTATTTTTGTCTTTTTTTTACAATTTAATCTCACCTTGATGGCATTCTTAATTTCTTCAAGAACTAATGGTATTCTTTTTATAACTTGGGCATATGAATACTTATTGTCAACCGCATCAACAATGTCATTTTGGCCAATGTCAATCATATAAAGTGCTCATTGAAACCCATCATCATTTATCATCTTTTTTGAACATGAATATATCACCTCAAAAAACTAAATTTACAAATCCCAAAATTGAAATATTTAGGTAAGATAACTTGCATGATATAAAAATCAATTGATAAATGGCTTTTTATGGTAGGAAAGGCATAACTATCATTCGGACATTCCTATGATAAACCTATAAAGTTCACATGAAAGCTCTCTCAAGGCTGTGGGCAAGTTTAGTTCAGGATCAGAAGTAGGAATATCCAAATTTGGAATATCCCACTGTCAAATCCAAGAAAAAAGAAAATCAATTATTGAAAATTTTAAAATCATATTTCACAAGGAGTGTTAATACTTAAAGAACGCAAAAGGGTACCTTGGGCGCAAAATCTTTGGAAACTAATCTTGCATACCTCTATCAAAAGGTAAAAGCTTTCAAGTGTATGTGTCACACATGAAACAAAACAGATAAAGGAATGTGTATATATAACATGGCTTTCAAAACTCACTTGATATTTACTCACTTGAAGATCTGCAAACACTTCAAATGGAATGTTGGATCATTTTTACTGTTACATAAATTATTCTTTTTAGAACTACTTGTGCACATGACAAGTTAGCACATGAAATTTGTGAATTTTCGGGCTACTCTGCACTCTTGTACTAAGCTGCACTTTTGTGCTTGGAATTATGTTAATCCCTTGGTAAGGATGAAAATAGACTTCCATACCTGATTATAGGCTTTTACCTCATGGCATTTGGAGCCTTTATGAATTTATTATGAAATTTCAAAGTTGATTGATGCAAACAGTGGGCTGCATGGACCAGTTTGCAAAGATTGGTACTTATACCCTTAAAGGAACTGGAATTAGGAAAAGTGGTCTAAAGTTCAGTGAAACTAGATACACTAACCTTTCCAGAAAAATAGACTTGATGATATTTGGACAATCTGATGGCCTCGTATGATTTTTATAAGATAGGGACAGATTGTAGCAACGCGCTGAAACATTTCATGACAGCATCAAACAAAATGGGATAAACAACTCACTTAAACTTAGAATCGGGATAGGAAAACAAAGAAAAAATGTAGTAGACATTCATACCTTTCCACAATGAAAACACCATTAAAATTCTCAACCTAACACCATTGCCCTTTCTATGGCATGAGTTACCATTCTGCCCTTGTCTTCTTCCTCATTTTCTGCTGCATTTTCAGAAAGAAAATAAAAAAAAAATATGTGGTAAAGAGGGTGAAAATCATGGTACTTAAGTGCTTCAACAAATGATGCAAGAAAAATCACTCTAACAGAATACCATTACATCAAAATCCTTTAAAAATAATGTTTGTTGGGATTTCTGCAACTGCTTCATTCAAATATTCCCTAAAAATCCTGTAGCTTCAATATAATCCACCTTCTATTGCTACAATTGTTCTTCTCATTTTCCCATTTTTTCCACTTTTAACCCTTCTACTTCTAATCACTGCAGTCCCATCCCTACCAATCTTTTTCAAAATTCCCCCAATGCCCGCAGCTGCTAACCTTGCAGCTCTTCTTATCACCACATCACATATTTTCACCACCAGTTTTCTCACTTTCAGTGGAACATCGTTTATCTAATAATTAATTAAAAAAACACATCTTTTGTCAAAAAAGAAAATAAACCCAGATTCAAAAAAGTATTTTTTTATATAGAAACTAGGAAAAATCTTACATTTAGGGTTTCTTCTAGAATCTTGGCAACTTCACTCAAGTTTGGGGTGTCATCTTCATGCATAGCAGCCATTAATGGTGTACTGAGTATTTTCAAGAAACAAAATATAATTTGTTTTTTGTAATCCCATTTGCTGAGAACTTTCTATCAATCTAAACAATGCACTTTACATTTCTACCCCTATATTGGTAAAAAGAGTAAAGAATTTCGTTTTATGACATACCTTAACATGAATCTTGCCGAAAGCTTAAAGGAAACTCGTCCAAAAATATCTGATTCTAATGACATTTTGTGAATTACTCTTCTAACAATGTCAGCTACATACATTCCCGATATCATTTTCTCAAAACCCTGTATTATTAATCACAAAAATCATATCAAGTAAAAAAATATGGAAATTACAGAATGAAAATTATCTTGGATAAAAATAATTAAATTAACCTGATCATTTGGGTTCTGAATTTCTGCATCAAGATCAATATCATAATTAGTTCAGTACTAGAAAAACAACCTTTTACACTGTAATAACAACTTACTGGCAGCTGGTATTCTGTTTTGGAAACTCTACGCCCTCTTATGGAAAAATGAGCACAACTAGGAGGATCCTTCCCCTGTCTACAATTCCTACCTCATCAACAGTTTCATTTGCCAATATTTCATTCAATTCAGAAATCAGCTGTTGCACCTACAAGTCATCAACAATGATTATTAGTATGAGAATGCCTGACAAGGGTATTCTTGTCTTTTGCACTTTTTACCTCAGGGATGACTTGTAATCAATAAGTCCTTCAGGTATGAGAATAACACCATAGTTATAACCAAGATCTGCACGTTTCAGATTACATCTGCTATGTAATATGTAACTTTTTCTCTGTCAATTTCTTTGATGCAACCTGTAAGAAATATGCAAAAAAGTAATTAGTGAGTCTCTAAAAAAATAAAAAATAAATTGAATTCTGTACCTCTTCTCCAATAAGAGTGATGTTTGGATGAGTTTGTAAAGCACATTCTAATGTAATGTGGGAAGTAGCACGTCCCATAAGCCTTACAACTGCGTACATACAATGCAACCTTATAATTAGCAACCATGTGAATATTCCTGTTTCCTTGGTCAAACGTTGACCAAATTTATTTTTATATTTTTACAAATTATATGAAATATAATATTCCAGATAATGAACTTACAGTGAGAATATTTCCCTGTGGAACGTGCATCTATCATAACATTTCCCGAAATCCCCCTGAAATACATTTAATAACAAAGCAAACAACAGTTAATTACATTTTTGGTCCCTTGATTTTTGCAATTTTGGTCCTTATTTGAGGTTTTTGGTATCTGTTTCAGGAAAATGACTATATTTTTGGGGCTAAAGTTGAAAACAATCATGTATTACCTGGAACAAGGACCAAAAAAGTTATAAGAACCTCAAAGGATGACCAAAACTGCAAGAGAAAACTTTTGGGACCAAAATTGCAAAAATAAGCCATATTCAGAGACCAAACATTTAATTTACTCGATAAAACAAAATTGGGAATTTTCATAGAAATGGATATGTACCTCATTAGGATGATGAAGGGCCATTTTCATCACATCTGGATGCCATGATTCACTGGGTGCAAGAGGACAATTTAGGAATTTCATTCCAAACAAGGAAGTTCCAATACCTGCAACTAATATGCTGTCCAATAGGAAGTCCCAAGACTGAAGTAGGTGTAGGAAGAGCATATTTGAAGTAGTTGTGTGCGCTTAACAAGCTTGAATTGCTTAAATCAACAAAAATACTCCATTTATGTCTAGACAAACATTGTGGCACAGTTTTTATTGTTTTTACCATGGATCAGAATGCAGTATTTTACTACTCTAAACTAAAAAACAAAATAGTAAGAAAAGGCAAACGTCACATATGGGTCTCCATAAATTCCCAATGTACAAAAAATTTTAAAATCTAATCAATTAAACGAGCATATCTTATTTAGAAAAGTAAAAAAGAAAAAAGAAGGTCACTCAGGTTATTCATTGGACATATATCAGTCCTTAAACTTTATGCCTGGGTTTCCCTCAGTTTCAACAACTAGTGTCATCATCATAACTCATAACTCTCCTAAAAGTTCGATTACAATCAATTAAGTTTTTTTCTTTATCTTTATATGTTTGGTATTAAGTCTCTATTGTAAAGTGACAAAACCGATTAAATGATAACATCGCTAAAATGGCGTTGTCAATTCAGAAGCTGTTGAAATGAAAAGGCGATTTTCAAGGAAACATGAGTTTTGCAAGTGAAGCAACCTTATATACTCTTTTTTTTCCTTTTCATTGTTGGTCAATAATTAACAAAATAAAAAATGAAAAATGATTTCTGACGAGTTAAATCACCTAGGTTTTCACTGGGACTTGAACATAATATTTGTAGGCGGTGATGGAGAAAACTCGAACGGAAAATTAGGCGGCTCAGCCTCGCCTGACAACATTCCAACGATCTCTCTCATCGTTGGACGTTTTACCGGCGAACGCTGGAGACATAGTAAGGCGGTTGTGATACAGAGGAGTGCCTGTTCTTGATCTAGTGAATGAATATTAGGATCAAAAAGATCTAGAAGCTTCCCATTGCGTGCAAGCTGTCTCGTCCATGAAATTAAATTAGCTCTCTCGAATTCAGACATGGGGGACGCGTGCAAACTCAACTGATTTGCGTTTCTTGCAGACAACATTTGATTGTACCGATAACGACCCCGCTCTAGGGATCCCGTATCTTCCCTCCCTTTACATACATTAAAATAAATAAATCTTAATTTGAAACAAAAAACAAGTCATTGAAAGAAAGTTATTTACATAATTACCTGACAGCTGGATTAAGAGGGGAAGAAGCAGAGGGAAGATTAGTTCCATGAACGGAATTGGAAGACCCAAGAGCTGAAGGAGCGGGATCGGGACCAGATCCAGGAAGCATAGGTGGTCCAGTAGTGATTCAGAACTGGTAACCCACTCGGACCTTGACAACAAACCAAAACAACATTTGGGTTCGATTAGATTGGTTCGGATAGTTCTATAGGCTTATTTCTCTGCCGAACATGAAGTCATACCTAAGAAGGAGATGATTATGAAGAAAAATATCGGGAAAGTCGGTGCGGGTTGGAGGTAGTTGAGGTGGGTATCAAGCGGTGTTTTAGGGTTTGTTTTGATCGATGTAGATTTTAGGAACTTTAAGTATGAAATTATGGATGTTTTACACACAATGCTTTTAGGGTTTCTTTAGATTGAAGAGGATTTTACATACAAAGAAGAAGAAGGACGAGAGTATCAAGGCGGGGTTTTTATTTTTTGGATTTCATTCCCCCCTTGCAATTAAAAAATTGGAGAGCGCGCGTTCAAAAAATAAAATATAAAGCGACACTTTTAGACGACATGCCTTTTTATGATAGGTGCCCTCCGTGTTTTTAATTTTTTTTGTTGGACACTATTTTTAGGGTACGCACAAATGCGTGCCCTCTATCCTTCAAATTTTGCAAAACCGACATTATTTTTTAGGGCACGCACAAATGCGCGTCCTCTATCAGCGAGTGTCATTGTTTGCATGTCATTAAGGGGTTGTTTTGTAGTAGTGAGGTCTGAGTATTGGAATCAACCCGCGCTCACTTGTATCACTTCATGGAATTTATCTCGAGTGATCGTGAGACGATATATCATATAATCTTCAAACCTAGATATATAAGTTGTTGACTATGAGTTGGTCGTACATTGATAGTACGAAAACGCATTGGTAACTCGATGTTATAAAACGTGTTGTTGTGTATGGTTCAGTGAATAGTTAGCACAAGCATATACTATCAAAGTTTATCTGTTCCTTTTAGTCCTTGGAGGATCAAAAGCGATATCTTGGGTCTCTCGATTATTTTGTTTTAACTTATGTGTTGGGCCCGGTCAAAACTAAATTGATGTGTTCGATTAAGTTCTATGTCAAACGAATCAGAAATCGGGAAACAAACTGTTGGACAATAAGATTGACTATGTTCCATGTGTTTTTTTACTGATATCTTGAGAACAGAGGATTCTATGATCAATTATCTAAAATGGTAAGTCTAAGTTCGACAAAGGAATTTAAGAGCCACGACTGCTAGTCGGATCCTGAAGTTATACTTACAACTATAGTTATTAGACTTATCCAAGTGGGAGACTGTAACAACCCAAAATACGACCCAAAAATTTTTGTTTTGATATTACTAAAAATCACATCATCCAATACATATATCACAATAACTATGGAATGAGTACTCAAAAGTCATAGTAATGGTGTCAAAACAAAACTTAATCAATCATAACAAAATGTATGAATACAACTCCCATGATAAAACTGAAGTTGTGGTGGGTGCGATGCCATCAACCCGAGCTATTCCCTTTGCTAGCGGGAGTACCTGAAACCAAAATTGAAACTGTAAGCACGAAGCTTAGTGAGCTCCCCCATACAACAACACATAAACACATATTGGGCCTTGCCCACTGCATCAGAACGAAGTCCGGAAACTGCATCGGACCGGAGTCCGGAACTAACTAGGGCCTTGCCCTCTGCATCGGACCGATGTCCAGAAACTGCATCGGACCGAAGTCCGGAACTAACCAGGGCCTTGCACTCTGCATCAGACCGAAGTCCGGAAACTGACTGAACATAGCATAGCATAATCATAACTACTAGCATAAACACATATACTGCATACTACATCGGATCCATGTACGGAACACATAACACAAAGACAGGCTTGAATCACACAGACATCAAGCACTCTAAACTACTGCATCGGACCGAAGTCCGGAACTACTGCTAACTAGACGGGTCGGCATTGTGGCCGTAGACCCATTCCTACTAGAAGTAAAACTCACCTCGTAACGTTGGCTGCCGAGATGCTAAATCTGAAAGTGCCTGACCGCTGCTCTGGAACTCCCCGACTACAAATCCCATAAACACTAAATCAAATACTCATAACTAATCTCAGGGTAAAATGACTATTTACCCCTGGTCAAGTCATAGTCAACTTCCTGGTCAAAGTTAACTTCCTGTTGACCGGACTCGCCGAGTTGGGCCGTTAACTCGCCGAGTCCCTATCATCCATTCTAGTCCTCTACTCGCTTCTACTCGTCGAGTTTGGCAACGACTCGACGAGTTCTTCCTCGATGCTAACATCGAGTCTAACTTCATCCGACTCGCCGAGTTGTATGAATAACTTGTCGAGTTCTCCTTCAACATATGAACATGTCCAGTCTGTGACTCACCGAGTCGTATGAACAACTTGTCAAGTCTGAAGAACAACTCGCCGAGTTCAAGAACAACTCATTGAGTCCCAAGCATGCTATTACTATACAATTGTGACAACTTGACACTTTTACACTAAGCAATCGATCCATATATCTATATTTCACTTGAATTTAGCATCTTTTAGTAGTATATTGAATCCACACTAGTGTTTTAGGCTTAATATATCATAGATATGGACCTTAGGAAGGACTAGGATGGGTGTTGCATCACAAAATCTAGCCACACAGACCAAGAGAGCTGTGTGCAGTGTGTGCGGCCAAGCCAGCCGCACACCCAGCCGCAAACCCCTCCAGCCTCACACTCAACCCTATATAAAGTGGAGGACCCCCTTCCATTCAATTTTGGCTGATCCTTTCTCTTTCTATACTTTCTCTTTCTAGAAAAACCACCTAAGAACACATAGAAGGCTCCCAAAACGTGAAGAACACCATCATTTAACTTGTCATAGAGGCAAAACACTTGAATCCAAGCCTCAAACTCATAATGTTCTTCATGTTCTTCATCTTATGAAGGAGTGCGGCCGCACACCTTCATCAGGTGGCTGCACACACTCATGATGCCCTCCAAAGTGAGAGTAAGGCCACAAAATCGTCACATGGAATTCAAGCAAAGAGTGTACGGCCGCACACCCCTGTGTACGGCCGCACACACACCCTGTACGGCTGCACACTCTAGTGTGCAGCCTCACTCACAAGTCTGGCCGCGTACCCAGCCGCACACTCACCTTTATGGCCATACACACACCCTAATATTCACTTTTGGCCTTAAACATGCATAGATCATTGGGTATAGAACATGGGACACTTAGTCTTAGTTATCCCAAGCCCTTAGGAGGGATTCCCCATCATGTTTAGTCATAAAATACCTTAGCTCTAACTTATATATGTATCATCATATAATAGGGGCTGCGTACGTTCAGAGCGTCCGTTGACACTCGACACTCATACAAATCGCATACTCGAACCCTACAATAAACAGTGAGTTCATACCCCTTAATGAACCTTTTCAACTATTTTTACATGTTTTAGGGGGGGGGGGGAGGGATACAAGTGTAATGCTACATGATTTATTATTAAGTCATATGTGATTCACCAATTATCATCAAAAAGGGATTTCTCCACACTTTTAATTGTTTTCCGATAAAACTGTTTTAGTTGATTGTCAAATGCATTTTAAAATAAAATTGTTATTAAACTGCTTTTAAAACTGTGTTTAAATTCACTTTTCTTTTTAAAATATATCTACACTAATATATTTATATAAGTAAGTCTTGAAGGACTTAGGACCGATAGCTCGCCTTATTTCCTGTTCTTGTTTGATGTGGTCTTAGGGTATCGGTTATCCGTCAGACTGTCGTTGATATCTTAGTTATATATAGTATATATTTGTGCTAGATATGAAAGTCTTCATCACCCTCAATACTGTTATTCAAAGGCAGGAAATCATACACTCTAGTTAGCTATAATAGGTATAGCTAAGTCTACTACTCGTTATCTCTTCTACTGCTATACTTACTATAACGGCTATTATTACAAGGTAATGCTTTAAAATAAAGAACATTATTAAAGAAAGCATTAATCGAACCAACTTCATTATAAAATGAAAAGGTGAAACCTTGTTTATACAATGCATGAAAGTAAATAATGTTTCTTGCCATTTTCGGTGAATAACAACACTTATTCAAATCTAAACTAAACCCACTACTTAGCAATAAAGTATAAACTCCAATCTTGGTGACAGGTAAAGCTTTCCTATTCCCGATGATTAAGTTTATTCTTCCTTGCTCCACACTCTCACTTCTTCTTAGTCCCTGTAAATCAGAACAAGTATGAATACCACAACCGGTATCAAGGACCCAAGAGTTAGAATAGGGTGAGTTATTAGATAAGATAGTGTAAATACCTGCATGGTTGGGTTTAACTTTCCCATCCTTCACATCTTGCTGGTATTTTGGGCAGTTCCGCTTCCAATGTGACTTTTCATGGCAATAGAAGCATTCAGCCTCTTTTGGGTCAGAAGAAGGAGTGATGAAACATTTCTTGGTTCCACTTGAAGAAGAGCCATCAAGTGTCCTAGCCTTGGTACCCTTTGAAGAGCTCTTTCTCTTCTTCCCTCGACTTTCCCGATTGCCAAAATCGTGGCGGAGTTTGGAGTAGGAGTGTTAACAACCGACTTCCCCTTAAGACCTGTTTCTGTGGTCTTGAGAAGTCCCTGAAGTTTTCTGAGTGTGACCTCTTCCTTATTCATGTGATATGTCATGCGGAACTGATCATAGCACGATGGTAAGGAGTGCAAAATGATATCTATTGCAAGCTCCTCTGGGAAGTTCACATTAAGCTTCAGCAACCGATGCACATACCTTTGCATTTTCTGCGTGTGGCTCATGACGGATTCCCCGTCCTTCATCATGGTTGTTATCATGGAGCAGATGATTTCATACCTCTCTTGTCGTGCACTTTGATGGCATCTTTCCATCAGATCTTGGTGCATTTCAAAAGGGTAGAAGTCCTTATAGGACTTTTGGAGTTCCGCTGTCATGGTGGCCATCATGATGCATGCCACTTTGGTAGCATCCCTTTCATGTGCCTAAAAGTCAGCGATCTCCTGGGGAGTTGCAGTGGTCTCATCAATCTCCTTAAGCTCCTTGTCGAGGACATATTCTTTGTCCTCGTAGCGGGTAATCATCCTGATGTTTCTGATCCATTCATTGAAGTTGGATCCATCAAAAGTGACTTTCCCACACAAGTTCATAAAGGTAAAGGAGCCATTAGGATTAGAGCCAGAAGCAGCATTGTTTGTGGACATCTAAAGGAAGAGGACAAGATTAGTTTAGATATTAAGAGAGTCCTTAATAAAACACCCAAATGTAATATTAGGGCTAGGATCCAATCACAATATATTATAACTTAGAAGAGGTATATCGTAATCCAAGCTATAATATATTTGAAAGGTAGGTGAATGACGATTCACCAATTTCCACCATGAAAAACGAAATATTAAATATTAGGTTTTTGATTGGTTCTTATAAATTCCTAGATTCTTTTGAGATTCAATGACCTTTTCAAAGGCATGTTTCAATCTCGAGTGGGCCCTCCAAGTTTTGTGACTGGGATACCGAGGATCACAAAACGAGGTGTGAAGTAACCATGCAAATCACTTGGTACCCTTAAAGTTTATCACTCAATCGATGTGCCGGTAAACCACACACGCTCCACTGTTACTATTATAAACCTTAAGTCACCGTTTACCTACCTTGTTAAGTCCAAGTTAGTGTGCCGGTTAACCACACACGCTCCACCAATGACTTAAACAAAGTGTAAAGTGTAATTTCATGGATTAGCACCTTATTCACATTTTTCCTAAAGTAACTAAGATTGAGAATTTAATAAAAGCATTTAGTTACTTTATAATATGCATCATACTTTTAATGAGAATTTATAAGTCCTTGTCTTACCCGTTCGTCTAACGACCCTCCACCGATCAAGGAAGCGGTGGGTGAGAGTAGACACCCATTAATTTTCCATTTTATAGGCAACAACCTTATACCCCCCTTATAGACCGACTTCGTGAATGAGACGTACTAGCGGTAAGACGACTTGCTCTTATACATACATACATATATATATATATATATATATATACGTATATATATATATATATATATATATATATATATATATATATATATATATATATATATATATATATATATAATTAACTTATAATATTATAAAGTATACGGGTTGAATTTTAAGTTTTAAAATTCTAAGGGTTGAAACTAAAGTTTTAATCAAGACTTTACTTGTTCCAAAACTTGAGGGCAAGTTTTGTAAACTTTCAAAACTTTTCATTTCTTATAGCTTATGAGTTAATTGAGTAATAAAATGAAGACTCTTCATTTTTATAACTCATGTGTTCTTTTAATGGTTTTAATAAAAGTGTGACTTTTGATTTTCCATAACTTGAGGACAAGTTATGGACTCCGTTAAAACACATTATGATCAAGAATTAAACTACCAAGTAGGTTACAAATAATTCCTATGATCATCTAATCTTCATAAGTTCAAGAACATGAATATGAACATTTCAAGAATAAAAAATTACACTTAAAAACTTTGTAATGTTGATAATTGCCATTGCAAATGGATTAGCATAAACATTACACTGTCTAAAAACAATTTTCAAGTACCAAAACAGTTTAGGGTAATGTTTCTAGTCCATTTCCAACAGCAAAAGTTGAAAATCTGCATTTTGAGGCTCCTACTCGCCGAGTGCACGAACCTACTCGGCGAGTAGGATGAATTGACACATGAACTCGGCGAGTCCCCCCATGGACTCAGCGAGTTCATCAGGCAGATTGCACAATATCGACTTTTTTCAACAATTTTGCACAAATATCAAACAAACAAACCTGGCTCTGATACCACTGATGGGTTTTGAGCATTCTAACACTTCCTAAGTGTAAATGCAACCCTAATAACCTTGGATCTATGTTTGTCTAATTATCATGCAAAGTTGAATTCCAAGGTTATATTCCTATCTAGCATACATGGGGAACGATTTTTAACTTGAATGAAAGATAGAATAACTTACCTTGTTGTTGCTTATGATCCTTGAAACCTTGTGAGCCTAGCACCCCAAGTGTGATGCCTCAAATGCTTCACACAACAGCAAATGTTTTTGGAATGACTTTAAAGAGAATACACACTTCTAAAATCGGCCTAGCCCTCTTGTTTCTTATGTATAGCCGATTTTGGTGGAGAATGGGTTTCTTATATAGTGTTGACACATCTAGGGTTACACCATGTAAACCCTAATGTGTCATGACTCTTCATTTCCATGACCCATGGGTTTGTAACTCCCATGGAGCATCCTATGGGTGGAACCCAACTTGATAATCCATGGAACCTCTTAGCCCACTATACAAGTTATGGATGATTTACATAGTCAACCCATATATTTAATTAGTTATATTTTGATCACTTAATTAATTCTAAATTAATTCTTGATCAAACTAATTAATTAATATTATTAATGTAATAGAACTTATAATATATTAATAATCCACTAGTGTTATTTCTCTTATTTAGACTATCCAATTGTATGGTGCCATGCAACCCAAATGGACCATGCCGGTTCGGGTCAAGTACATACCATAAATAGTTATGGACTTAGACACCTTATCCAACAGTAATTTCATGGATTAACACCTTATTCAATTTTCCTAAGTAACTAAGATTGGATATTTATAAAAGGTTTAGTTACTTAGTATTTATCATTAATAGTTTTAATGAAGGGACAATTTATAGTCTTTGTCCTACCCGTTCGGCTAACGACCCTCCACCAGTCAAGGAAGCAGTGGGTGAGAGTGGACACCCATTAAACTGCCATTTTATAGGCAGTAACTTTATACCCCCCTTATAGACCGACTTAATGAATGAGGCCTACTAACGGTAAGACTGACTTGCTCTTATACATATATATATATATATATATATATATATATATATATATATATATATATATATATATATATATATATATATATTATTAACTTATAATATTATAAAGTATAAGGGTTGAATTTTAACTTTTAAAATTCTAAGGGCAAAACTTGGAATTAAAGTATTCATAAGAGAAAACTTTTCAAATTCCAAAACTTGAGGGAAAGTTTTGAAAATATTCAAAACTAATTAATTCCATAACTTATGTGTTTAAAGTAGTTTTAATTACAAAACTCTTCAAGTTCCATAACTTGAGGACAAGTTATGGAAGACTTTAAACTAATTAAGAAAATGACTCTTATTTATTATGTAACTTATGGATATAATTAAGGTTACACATTTTATTACTTAATGAAGTGACTCTTGAACCTCTATAACTTGAGGACAAGTTATGGAGTCATAAAACCATTTAATGAGAACAAGACTCTTCATTTTGTAACCTTTGCCATCTTTTATGAGTTTTAAGATTCTTTAATGTGACTTTTCATGTAACTTGAGGACAAGTTACACAAACACATTTTAGAATCAATTCTTAGATTAAAATGGATCAAAGACACATAATCAATCAACCTTTCTATTAATCTAAGCAACTCATATGAACAAAGATAATTCACATAAAAAATTTTCATGTAATTAGCATAGCACTTAAACTAATACAAAACATGAATCTATTGACAATTATCTTTGAAATTGGATTAGCATGAACATTACCACATCAAAAATAGGTTTATAAGTTCAAAAACAACTTAGGGTAATGTTCCTATTCCCTTTCTAGCCAAAACAGTCGAATATATGCTGTCTGGGGGTCCAACTCGTCGAGTGCATGAACCAACTCGGCGGTTGGATCGTTTTGAAAATTTTTAAGGCATGGACTCATCGAGTCCCTTGAAGGACTCGCCGAGTACGTTGTCCAGACAGCAAAAATCTTCGATTTTTCAGCAGCTTTTGCAAGTGTAACAAGAAAACAAGCCTAGGCTCTGATACCACTGTTGGGTTTTGAGCATTCTAACACTCCTATGGTATACATGCAACCCTATAAACCTTGGATCTATGTTTTCTCTATTATACATGCAAATAAGAACTTTCCAAGGCTTTAATCCTAACTAGCATACTATGAGGCAACTATACTACAAAGACTAGTTAGATGACATACCTTTTGGTGTAGCTTGATGTCTTCAAGCTTTAAGAGCTTAGCCCCAATAGTGTGGAAGCCTCAAGTGGAATCACAAATCACCAAAACACCTTGGAAGACTTTGAGAATAAGAATACTTTGGTTCTCTTTAGTGAAATCGGCTAGCCCTCTTAGTGGACCCACACTAGTGCCCATTTCACCAACCAAGGACATCTTTATATAATGTGGAGGATTAGGGTTAAACCCGAATACCCATGACCTTTCATTTCCTAGGATCCATGGGTTAAAGCTCCATGGATTATCCATGAAGACTTAGCGCAACCTAAATGAACTTGGCCCACTACATATATATCTAAGAGTCCATATTTAATTAGTTCCTTTTGATCACTTAATTAATTATAAATTAATTCTTGATCAATACTAATTAAGTAATATGATTATATATTAATATATTAGAACTTATAATATATTAATATAAATCATAAATAAACTATTCTCAAAATACTATCCATATAAATTGTGCCGGTGAAGTGCAACCCAAATGGACCATGTCGGGTCAGGTCAAGTACATACCAAGTATAGTTATGGACTTAGACATTAATCCAACAGAACTGCTATCTTGGAGAAGTCCTGGATGAATCTCCTATAGTACCCGGCCAACCCTAGGAAACTCCGAATCTCAGATGGAGACCTCGGGACTTCCCACTGCATCACAGCCTCTATCTTGGCCGGATCCACCAATATCCCCTTCTGGTTGATGAGGTGTCCAAGGAACTGCACCTCGTGCAACCAGAACTTGCACTTGGAGAACTGCGCGAAAAGTCTCTCCTTCCTCAAAGTCTCTATCACCTCCCTCAGGTGCTCCTCATGCTGCTCCCGAGTCTTGGAATAAACCAAGATATCGTCAATGAACACTATTACAGACCGATCCAACATCGGCCTGCATAAGCGGTTCATGAGATCCATGAACGCGGCTGGAGCGTTGGTGAGCCCAAACAGCATCACCACAAACTCATAATGACCATAACAGGTCCTAAAAGCTGTCTTCTGAACATCCTCACCTCTGACCTGCATCTGATGATAATCGGAGCGCAGATCAATCTTGGAAAACCAAGATGCTCCCTGAAGTTGATCAAACAAGTCATCTATCCTCGGGAGTGGGTAACGGTTCTTCACCGTTACCTTGTTCAACTCCCGGTAATCTATACACATACGGTGCGACCCATCCTTCTTCTTCACAAACAGGATCGGGGCTCCCCATGGTGAACTACTCGGTCTGATGAAACACTTGTCTAGCAGCTTCTGCAACTGCGTAGACAACTCCTGCATCTCCGTAGGAGCCAACTGATACGACGCCTTGGCTATCGGAGCCGCACCCGAAACCAGGTCAATCCAAAACTCAACCTGTCTCTCCGGTGGTATCCCAGGCAGATCCTTTGGA
Organism: Lactuca serriola; assembly: GCF_051521515.1. Lineage (NCBI taxonomy): Eukaryota > Viridiplantae > Streptophyta > Magnoliopsida > Asterales > Asteraceae > Lactuca > Lactuca serriola. Next base: position 163,498,248 of record NC_136411.1, on the reverse strand, counting down.
AATACATCCGGGTACTAACGTACCACTGGTACATCATCAACAGTCGCCTTGCCCTTCTCCCGGGCATCCAAAACATAGGCGACGTACCCCGTGGAACCCTGCTGGAAGTAGCATCGAGCTCTCGCTGCCGAGCAAAGAATCGGTCCGCGCTGTGGCCTCTCGCCCTAAATCACTAACTCTCCCCCACCAGGAGTACGGACCCTCACTAACTGTAGTTCATAATCAATCACTGTCCCATTGGGGCTCAGCTAATCCATCCCTACTATAACCTTATTCCCTAGCAGGGGAATAGGAACCAAGTCCACTGTAAACTGCTCATCAAATAACTATAGCGAACAAGCCCTATGTACTCTCGCGACCCTGACGGTCCTGTCATCAGCTATCTCAACCTCAAGTGGACAATCCAACTTCCTCGTAGCTCTGCTGAACCTCTTGCTAAGCGTAAGTGAAACAAATGATCGGGTAGCCCCCGAATCAAACGATATTGTGGCTGATATGTCGTTCACTAAGAACTACCCTATATAAAAACATATAACCACAAGAAACAATAAAAATTAATAAAGAGATAAAGGGAAGACACATACCTGTCACCACATCAGGAGTCGCTCACGCCTCCTCTGTTGTCATCTGAAGAACTCTACTCTTCGCCACTGGCGCCTCACTTCGGCCCTGACGGCCGTCTGTAATCATCAATGTTGCAGAGGCAGGTGCTGCCACCTTCCCTGCTGCTGCTGCCACTGGAAAACTTGGACACTGTGACTTTTTTTGTCTCCTTTGATTGCAATGGAAGCAAATCAGATCAGATACCGCGGTAACGATGGGAGTAGCCATACAATCTCTGCTCATATGCCCGATCCGGCCGTACTTGTAGCAACCAGGACTCCTCGCGTTGCACGCCCCATCGTGCAATCTCCCACACTTGCCACACCGACCGTGGCTCTGCTGACCTCTAGATCTGTGATCTGATACCTTGGGAGTTTTGCCCGAACTCGCAGTGCCAGATACCGCCTCTGGCTTCCTCTTCTTCTCCATCTCTAGATCAATCTCTCTCTCACGAGCCCTAGCAATCATGCCATCTAGCGTTTTACAGCTGGACTGGCTCACAAACTGGCGGATATCGCTCCGCAACATCTCATGATAACAGGCCTTCTTCATTTCCTCATCAGCTGCATACTGAGGAACGAGAAGAGCCCTCTCCTTGAACTTGGCGGTAATCTCCACCACTGTCTTTGTAGTCTGGGTGAGATCTAGAAACTCCCTGGCTAACTACTGCACCTCGATAACCGGTGAAAACTCAGCTTTGAACCTGGTAGTAAAATCAGCCAAAGTCATCGCATCAAGTGTTGTGTCATCCCCGATGACATGTCCGATCTCCTCCCACCAATCTCATGCCCTGTCCTTCAGAAGACAGAATGCTAGTCTGACCTTGTCCCCCTCGGGACATCTGCTGGTGCGGAAAGCATTGGCGACATCCGCGAACCACCTGGTACACGCTATGGGGTCCCGAGCCCCATGATAGTCAGGAGCTCCACATGATCTGAACTCCCTGAAGGTGAGCGTGCGCGACCCCATCATGGTCGCCACCTCAGCACGAAAGGTGCTCAACCTCTCATCGATCAGCTCCAAAATACCCTCCTTGATCGAACCAAAGATCACAGGAGTCTGCTCGAGTATGATGCGAGTAATCTTTGAAGAGAGAAACTCCATATTCTGATCATCCAAATGCTCGGCTCCCGAGCCTGGTCCTGATCCCTCACCGGCACCTGAACTAACGACTGTTGGTCTAGGGCTTAAAACCACCATTCTGAGACACATAACGACAACGTCAGAAATAATGATATATCTCGAGGGATCACTATTACTACAAGTTTCCTGGTTTTGCCTTGGCCTTCCTTGATTCAAGTACAGATCCTCTGCTTTCAGTAGTATGGGCCCCTACTACCTTCCACATCTATCTGTACCTTCCCCAAGAACTGCCTCGACTCCACCAAGTCCCTTCTACTACCACTGCTGATCTCATGCTAATCTCATCCTCGGCTTGTCCTAGGGTAATCACCAACCCACTCTCCGCCATCAGCTGCATAAGAAATCCCCACTTTCTTCCCCTAACTAGCTCGCGAATACTATTACATATCACTCAGACGAGATAATTCTTCGAATGAGAGATCCTACCCTATAACGGTTGGACTCAAACGAGAGCTGCGAAATAGAGCTAGACCAAACCTTCTGAAATTATTTAGTCCTTGCAATATGTAACCTGACATATTTGTTTACTAGTTAGTGAAAGACAACTAAACCTCCTAAAATCACAAAGCAAGCAACATTCGGGCATTGAGTACATAATCAAGCATATACCACTCTGGCTATCATACTGACTAATCTGCACTAGCATACAATGCTAAGCTCATACTATCAGGCATAACCTAACAAGGCTATCCTACTGTTGTCTACTCAATACTAGCATGCAATTCTCATAAAGCTGAAACACATATAGCAGACACATAAGGCATCCTCCTAGATCCTTAGTCCTATTTTAGCATGCTTTTCTATTGAAGCTGAAACTGATAATCATAATATAAGCTTGTATGGGTAATTTGGGAGTACTTACTTGAGCTCGGTTGATCGCATGCACCACACCCTTTTTTAAGAAAACTCTTTTTCTTTCTAAGTTCTTTTCAAAATTTCTTTTAGAAAACGTTTCTCTTTTAAAAATCGTTCACCATTTCCTTAGTTTGAGTTCAGACACACTCGAAAGTATGTCTGAATCCCTCAAACCAAGGTTCTGATACCAAATTGTAACAACCCAAAATACGTCCCAAAATTTTTTGTTTTGATATTACTAAAAATCACATCATATAATACATATATCACAAGAACCATGGAATGAGTACTCAAAAGTCATAGTAATGGTGTCGAAACAAAACTGTATTAATCATAACAAAATGTATGAATATAACTCCCAAGATAAAACTGAAGTTGTGGTGGGTGCGATGCCATCAACCCGAGCTCTTCCCTTTGCTAGCGGGAGTACTTGAAACCAAAACTGAAACTGTAAGCACGAAGCTTAATGAGCTCCCCCATACTACCACATACCATACAACAACAGATAAACACATATTGGGCCTTGCCCACTGCATCAGATCGAAGTCTGGAAACGGCATCGGACCGGAGTCCGGAACTAACTAGGGCCTTGCCCTCTGCATCGGACCGATGTCCGGAAATTTCATCGGACCGAAGTCCGGAACTAACCAGGGCCTTGCACTCTGCATCAGACCGAAGTCCGGAAACTGACTGAACATAGCATAGCATAATCATAACTACTAGCATAAACACATATACTGAATACTACATCGTACCTAAGTCCGGAACACATAACACAAAGACATGCTTGAATCACACAGACATCAAGCACACTAAACTATTACATCGGACCGAAGTCCGGAACTACTGCTAACTAGACGGTTCAACATTGTGGCTGTAGACCCGTTCCTACTAGAAGGAAAACTCACCTCATAACGCTGGCTGTCGAGATGCTAAATCTAAAACTGCCCGACCGCTGCTCCTGAACTCCCCGGCTACTAATCTCACAAACACTAAATCAAATACTGATAACTAATCTCAGGGTAAAATGACTATTTACCCCTGGTCAAGTCAAAGTCAACTTCCAGGTCAAAGTCAACTTCCTGTTGATAGGACTCACCGATTTGGGCCGTCAACTCGCCGAGTCCCTATCATCTATTCTAGTCCTCTACCCGCTTCTACTCGTCGAGTTTGGCAAAGACTCGACGAGTTCTTCCTCGATGCTAACATCAAGTCTAACTTCATCCGACTCACCAAGTTGTATGAACAACTCGTCGAGTTCTCTTTCAACATATGAACACGTCCAGTATGTGACTCACCGAGTCGTATGAACAACTCGTCGAGTCTGAAGAACAACTTGTCGAGTTGAAGAGCAACTCGTCGAGTCCCAAGCATGCTATTACTATACAGTCGATTCTAATCGATTTAAGTGCTTCCAAATCAAAGATCTAAGTTTCTAGGACTGGTTTTACACGTAAAGTTTCCAACTTTACATGCATGCACAAGAGTATGAGGCTAAAATACCCAAAATCATCAAATACTAAGCACTTAGGGTTTGGAACAAGGCCAAGATTTTATAAAGGTCGCTATAATGAGCTCCTGGAGTTCAATAACGTCCAGATCTAAGGTTTCCATCCAAAAGAGAGTCCATATCTCAAGTTTTGAATCATAAAAGGCTCCAAAGAAGACATAACAAGCATAAAAGAGGGTTTAATGGAGGAATACACAAGGTAATAACTTTATTACCTGAATGAGAAACAGATGGAAGCTAGCTCCTGGATCTCCTTTCTCTTCTATGGACCTTCTTTCCTTCCTTCTCTTCCAAAGCTTCCAAACTAGCACAAACACACTCAAACTCAATAATGGGGGCTAGGGTTTACAGGGGAAATGCTCTAAAGGTGCTGGAGGCTGGGGTGGGAGGCTATAATGACGTTTAAATAGGGTACAAACCCTTGAAATTAGGGCTTCATCTAGACAGGCAGACTCGCCGAGTCTCAACATATGGACTCGCCGAGTAGCCAACTTAAATCGCGAGCTCATCCCGCTTCTACTCGACGAGTCGAGCTGCAGACCCGTCGAGTACCCCTTAAGAAATGGAGATACTTTAATTAAATTTACATACCAGAAATGGGGCGTTACAGAGACTGTTGGATAATGTGTCTAAGTCCATAACTATATTTGGTATGTACTTGACCCGAGAGTAGCATGGTCCATTTGGGTTGCACTTCACCAGAACAATCTGTAAGGATGGACTTTTTAAGAAGAGGTTATTTATGGTTTATTAATATATTATAAGTTCTAATATATTAATATGAAATCATATTATTTAATTAGTGTTGATCAAGAATTAATTTTGAATTAATTTTGTGATGAAAGGAGACTAATTAAATATATAAAGATTGATTGTGTAAATCATTCATTCTTATAAAGTGGGCTAATAATGCCTGACTCCTTACGACTGGGCTAAACCCATGTGGTGACCCATGGATACTTTGGGGAGGTTAAAACCCATGGAGCATGCGGAATGTGGAAAATTATGCACATTAGGGTTTGCATGGGGTAACCCTAATGTAGCCACACTATATAAGAAACCCTCTAGCACATGAAATCGTCACTAGTGAGTTTTGGAAGAGCATATATCCGATTTTGTGTGCAGGTAATATTCTCTCAAGTCTTCCATTTGTTGGTGGTGATTGTGGTTCCATTTGAGGCATTCACACTATTGGTGCTAGGCTCTTAAAGGCTTAAGGAATCAAGCTACATGAAAGCTATGTCATTCTATCTAGAACTTTGTATTACATATACTTCATAGTATGATAGTTAGGATGAAACCTTGGAAAAATGAAAGTTTGCATGTATAATAGAGAAAACATAGATCCAAGGTTTCTAGGGTTGAATGCACACCTTAGGAGTGTTAGAATGCTCAAAACCTCGTTAATTAAGTCGTTAGTGGAGCGTATATGGTTAACCGACACACTAATTTGGGACTGACAATGTGTGGCAAAGGGTAGCTTGATGTTAATCATGGATCAATGGAGCGTGTGTGGTTAACCGACACATTGATTAGGTGATTTGTAACATTAAGTGTACCAAGCTAATTTGCATGGTTATTCACACCTTGTTTGTGATCCTCGGCATCCCAGTCATAAACTTGAAGTGCATAATCGAGATTTAAACATGCCATTTAAAAAGTTCAATGAATCTCAAAAGAATATAGGAATTTTAATTCATTTAAAACTTAATAATAAATTTCGTTTTTCATGGTGGAAATTGGTAAATCGTCATTTACCTACCTTCAAATATTTTGCAATTGGATTATGACATCCCTCTTCCAAATTGTAAAATATAATGTTGGGTCCTAGCCTTAATATTTCATTTGGGTGCTATATTAAGGATCCTTATTTAATCTAAAATTTGTCTTTCTTTTCAGATGTCCCCCAACACTACTTCAAACCCAAACCCTTCAGGCTATTTCTCCCTCATGAACTTATGTGGGAGGGATATTTTTGATGGATCGAACTTCAATGATTGGATTCGAAACATCTAGATGGCCATTCGCTATGAGGACAAAGAATATGTCATAGATAAAGAGCTTAATGAGATTGATGAATCTACTGCTACTCCCGAACATATTGTTGAATACAAGGCCAATGAGAAAGACGCGACCAAAGTGTTGTGTATTATGATTGCTACCATGACTGCTGAGCTTCAGAAGTCCTATGACGACTTCTTGCCTTATGAAATGCACCAAGACTTGAGGGAATGGTACTATCAAAGTGCAAGGCAGGAAAGGTATGAAATCATAGACTCCAGTATTACAACCAAAATGAAGGATGGAGAGTCCATCACGGCCTACTTGCAAAAGATGCAAAGATTTGTGGACCGCTTGCTGAAGTTGAATGTCAACTTCGATGAAGAGTTGGACATAGATATTATTCTACACTCTTTGCCTCCATGTTATGATCAGTTTCATATGACTTATCATATGAACAAGAAGGAAGTCACTCTAAGCAAGCTTCAAGGCCTTTTAAGGACTGCTGAAAGTAGTCTTAAAGGAAAATCTGTTGTTTCTACTCCTACTGCTATCGCCCTTGTGTTGGCAATTGGACATTGGAAGGGAAAGAAGAGGAAAGCTTCCTCAAAGATCCAAAAGGGAAAGTCTCATGTTGGATCCTCTTCTACTGGGTCCAAATGTGGTCTTGCTACACCCTCCTCAAACCCAAAAGGAAGCAGAGTGTTTCCGTTGTCATGAAAAACGGCACTGGAAGCGAAGCTGCCCCTAAGTACTTAAAGGACATAAAGGATGGGAAGATCAAACCCTCCTTCACAGGAATTTATACTATTCTGTCTAGTAACTCATGACATGCTAATTCTTGGGTCCTGGACACAGGATGTGATTTTCACGTTGTTCTGAGTTGCAAGGACTGAAAAGAAGTAGGGATCTGGAGCATGGGAAGATGAACTTGATCATGGGGAATAGAAAATAGTCGCTTTTCACCAAGATTGGAGTTTATACTTTATATCTTAATAATGGGTTAAATTTAGAACTAAATAATTGTTGATACTCGTTTAATATGGAGAGAAATATTATTTCCTTTCATAGTTTGTATAAACAAGGTATTACCTTTTCTTTTAATAATGAAATTGGTAGTATTAATGCTTATTACAATGGTACATTTTATTTTGAAGCATTACCTTGTAATGGTATATATGAAACTGTGATGGTTGTAGATAACTTAGGAAATAAAGTGTTGCATATTGATTCGTCCAATGTTTTGGATAAAGCATGCTTATGGCATTGTCATCTTAGACATGTTAACAAGAAGCGCATAGCCCAACTCCAAAATGATGGAGTGTTGGAGTCATTTGGCTTAAAGTTGGATGACACTTGTGAATCTTATTTCCTTGGAAAGATGACCAAGTCACCCTTCACTGGTACTTGTGAAAGGGGTGAGGATTTGTTGGATCTCATACACACCGATGTGTGTGGACCCTTCAGACCCGCCACAAGGGATGTTAACCACTTCTATGTGACTTTTACTGATGATTATAGTAGATATGGGTACATCTACTTAATCAAGCATAAGTCAGAAACCATTGAAAAGTTCAAAGAGTATAAACAAGAAGTGGAGAATCAGCTGGGCAGGAAGATAAAGATGCTCCAATCCGATCGAGAAGGAGAGTATCTTAGTATCGAGTTCCACGACTATCTTAAGGAATATAGAATTGTTTCACAATTGACGCCACCTACGACACCACAACTTAATGGTGTGGATGAGAGGCGCAATTGAACCTTGCTGGACATGGTTCGTTCTATGATGATTCGAGCTTCATTACCTATCTCATTTTGGGGGTATGCGTTAGAGACTGCCGCCCATATCCTTAATCTAGTCCCAACTAAAAAGGTTTCCAAAACACCTCATGAGATGTGGGTAAGGAAGGTTCCCTCATTAGCACACATCAAGGTTTGGGGTTGCGAGGCTTTTGTGAGAAAAGAGACTCAGGACAAGCATGAACCTCGTAATGAGCATTGTATTTTCATTAGCTACCCACATAAATCCTTTGGATATCTCTTTTATAGACAGAGTGACAATGTTGTCTTCATTGCAAGGAGAGGAGTCTTTCGCTAGAGAGAACTCATATGCCAAGAGGACAGTGGGAGGAAAATTGACCTTGAAGAGCTTCAAGAGCTAAGCGAAGAAGGAACCTCAAACACTAGCGCTCAACCCAAGGAGGAATCTCCTGTTGAACCAATTGACGAGTCCATACCTCTTGGACGTTCTGGTAGAGTTAGACAGGCACCTGAGTTTTATGGTTTCCATATTATTACTGAAGGTGATACATTTATCAGTTATAGTACACTAGTAAACTTGGATGAACCTAACAACTACAAGGAAGCCATGGCAGGCCCCGAGTCTGCAAAATGGAAAGACGCGATGGACAACGAGATTCCGTCCATGTATGACAATCAAGTTTGGAACTTGGTTGAAAATATACCAGGTCGTAAGACGGTCAGGTGCAAATGAATCTTCATGAAGAAGACCGACATGTATGGGAAAGTAGACACTTATAAGGCACAATTGGTTGCGAAGGGCTTTACTCAAACTCCTGGAGTTGACTATGATGAGACATTCTCACCATTAGCGAAGATGAAATCTATAAGGGTTATGCTAGCCATAGCTGTGTTTCATGATTATGAAAATATGGAAAATGGATGTCAAAACCACTTTCCTTAATGGGAAGTTGGCTGAAGATGTTTACATGAGTCAGCCAGAGGGTTTTGTCTATGCAAAGTACCCAAATAGAGTGTGTAAGCTTGAGAAATCCATTTATGGATTGAAACAAGCATCTCACATATGGAATATTTATTTCAATCAGAAAGTCAAATAGTTTGGTTTTTCGAGAAGCGAGGATGAGTCCTGTGTATATGTCAGAGCTAGTGGGAGTATAGTTAACTTTCTCGTGTTGTATGTGGATGACATACTGCTCATAGGAAACAACATTCTAACCTTGCAGGAGGTTAATTCCTGGCTTGGGAAGTGTTTTGCTATGAAGGACCTCAGAGAAGCTGCTTACATTCTACGGATAAGGATATTGAGAAACAGGAGTAAAAGACTAATAGGACTTAGTCAAAGTACCTACTTGGATAAGGTGTTGAAACGTTTCAGCATGGAGAATTCCAAGAAATGAGATTTACCAATCCAGAGGAATACCAAACTGAGTAAGATTCAGAGTCCGAGTACAGAGGCTGAGATAGCAGAAATAGGATGAATACCATATGCTTCTGCAATTGGCTCGATCATATATGCTATGACATGTACTCGTCCCGATGTGGCCTTTACTTTCAGCATGGTTAACAGATATCAAGGAAACCCTGGTAAAGCTTACTGGACTACGGTAAAGAACATTCTTAAGTACCTATGGAGGTCTAAGGACTTGGTCCTTACCCTTGGTGGGAGTGATGACTTGAGAGTGACAGGGTATAGTGATGCCAACTTTCAAATCGACATTGATAATTTCCGCTCTTAGTCTGGCTAGATATTTACCTCAAATGGAGGAGCAGTAACATGGAAAAGTTCCAAACAGGAAACTGTGGTTGATTCCATATGCGAATCAGAGTACATAGCAGCAAACAAAGTAGAAAAGGAGGCAATATGGTTGAATAACTTCATTGGAGACCTTAGAGTTGGACCAGCTGTAAAGGAGCCTATGGATTTTTCTGTGAAAATGAAAGTGCAATTTCCTTAGCCAAGGAACTAAGGGATCATGGCAGATCTATGCACATCGGAAAAAAAAATATTACTTTATAAGACATCGAGTAAAAGAAGGACTGCTCATAGTGAAGAGGATATCGTTAGAAAAGAACCCAGTAGATCCCCTTACGAAGGGACTCAGCAGGGATAAGCACTTGCTACATGCAAGGAGCATTGGGCTAAAGGACAATATTAGTTTTAAAAATTAGATAGATATTTAGAAACTTGTAATAGATAAAATGTAATTGACATTTGATGATTGAATAAATGAAGTTTTATTTATATGTTGTAACACCGTGAAAATTTACGATAAATTTAAACTTTTCAAAATCAACCCATATTCATAAAATCATTACAAAAAGGTTTTCATTTCATTTAATATCAGAGTATCCCAGAACATCAACATAAAATTTGAGGAGCGGTACGATCACGCCTTTGCCTTGCCACGATCTCCTGAGTTACCCGAAACATTACACTGAAACTATAAGCTCGAAAGCTTAGTGAATTACCCCCAAAATACCACATGCAACACATACGCCTTTCCAGGCCATAACTCTATGGGATCTTCCGATCCGAATATCTCAGGGGACTTCCGTCCCAAACCTGGTAGGCCTTCCGGTCTTACCCATAATGACCTTCCGGTTCATAATCTATTGACCTTCCGGTCCATGCTCTATTGACCTTCCGGTCCGTAACATACAGTTCATACATACATACAGTTCACATATCATAAGACAACCTATATCGCATACTCTTCGTAACTCATAAGACCTCCCTTTCATACATATATATCATACTCATATCGCAATCCTACTCATACGAATCACATAACATCTATCAACTTAGCTAATACTTCTCATGGTAACTAAGACCTTCCGGTCGCACATATAAATCATACTCATATCACATCCCTACTCATACGGATCACATATCATATAATTACTTATCCATAGCACATAAGACCTTCCGGTCACACGTATATCTCATGCTCATATCGTAACATAACTCTACAATAAAGTAATCAACAACTATCCGGATTTCCATCCGGTAAAGGAGGCAGGCCTTAGTGCCTTAGACCCCATCGATATAGTGAGGATAACTCACCTACGACAGCCAACTTGAAGGATTAAGACCACGCTGCTCCGACCACCAGCACGAACTCCACTACTGATCATTACCAAACAACCAAACCAAAAAATACCAATAATTACCAAAATACCACTGGAAGTCAAACTGGTCAACCCTTGGTCAAAGTCAAAGTCCTCAATCAAAATCAACCTTCCTGACTGACTCTACTCGCCGAGTCAACCCGCTGACTCGTCGAGTCCCTATACTCTGAGAAACCCCATATCACGACTCAACTCGCCGAGTCAACCCGATGACTCGTCAAGTTCCTATGCTCTGAAAACTCCCATTCCTCAACTTTACTCGCCGAGTCACCCCGAGACTCGCCGAGTCCAAGAATCCTCGAGTCCCATCCTGTTCAACACACTGAGTCGTCCCTCGACTCACCGATTCACGACTTAACCAGAAAAGTTAGGGTCCCACGACCAAACTCGCCGAGTCCAAGAACATACTCGCTGAGTCCAAGGCAATCTTCAACAGACTCGCCGAGTTGTTCTTCCAACTCGTCGAGTTCCTGCCTATCTTCATCCAACTCGCCGAGTACACCCATGTGACTCGCCGAGTACCTCTAGTTCTTAATCCATACAGTGGCTTTCTAACCTATGCAGGGACTCCCAACCATAGATCTACTCTCCTACAACCCATCCATCACATAAAGTGGCAAACTTTACGTGAATCCAAAGAGATCTAAGCATAAAAAACTCTTGGGCTAGGGTTTGGGACAAGAAGGCTTCACTAACAACTCAAGGACAGGGGCTTTATTCACTTCTGAATCATCTCAATCCCAGATCTGAGGTAGCAACCTCAGATCCATCCTCCAAACTCAACATAACACTAGATATGCTCCCAAAACTTCCACAAATGATAGATCTAGATGCACAAAAACTCAAGCAACGAATTATTACCTCAAAAGAAAGCTCCAACTGAAGAATAATCCCAATCTCTGCAAAGCCCCTTGCTCCAATCCTTTAAATCTTCAAAATCTCTTCACCAATCACTTCTCAAAGCTCCAATTTGCTCTCTAATGCTCTCACCAACGAATCTAGGGTTTTCTAGACTTCAAAGGAGGCTAAGGGGACTGAAGGGAGGACATTAAGTCCTTTAAATAGGGTGCAATCCCGAAGATTAGGGTTTTTCTCTCTTCAACACTAACTCACCGAGTCCAGCCGCCGACTCGGCGAGTTGGCCACTTAACACACGACCAGAATCGCGACTCAACTCGCCGAGTCTACCCATGGACTCGCCGAGTTGACCATCCTTATTTACACTTTGAACCCTGAACTTGCACTTCTGAACTTGGGATGTTACATATGTAAAGATACTGTCTTGTGTCAATTATTTACTATTGTTTCATTTTGCATGTTTTGACTTCTAGAATAATAAGATTATTCAAACTATCCACAGTCGATCATATTTTGGGAGTAGGTTATGTAAGTAGACTGTCATGAATTGGTTTTGTAATATTGTCTAAGATGCTAGACATTGCAAAGGTTTGCTACAAGCATCCATGAGTGCTCTTGAAATAAGATTTGAGTATTGGACTAAACCTACACTCACATAAATCACTTCATGGAATATATCACGAGTGATTGTGAGATGATAATATCGTATAATCCTCAAACCGAGATATATGAGTTGTTGATTATGAGTTGGTTGTACATTGACAGTGCGAAACCGCATCAGTAACTTGATGTTATAAAACGTGTTGTTGTGTATGATTTAACAAGTAGTTAGTACAAGCATATAAGTTGAAGTTTATTTGTTCCTTTTATCCTAAGAGGATTAAAAGCGATATCTTGGGCCCCTGGGTGATTTTTTTTTGACTTATGTGCCAAGACCGGTCAGAGCTAAATTGATGTGTTCAATTAAGTTCTATGTCAAACAAATCAGAAATCTGGAAACAAACTGCTGGACAATAAGTATGACTATGCTCAGTGTATTTTTTTGCATGATATCTTGAATAACAGAGGATTATATGATCCCTTCTCTGTAACAGCCCAAATTTCAAATACCAATATTAACTTAACATGGTCTCAAAACTTCTAAAAATTCAAATACTAATGTCTTTATTATTAATAATAATAGCGGAAGCAAATAGATATTTAAGTACAAATACTAATGTCATTATTATTAATAATAATAGCGGAAGCAAATAGAAATTTAAGTAAACACTTGGTGCGCTACGTATTCCTCAAAACTTGTCGCCTTCTTCAAGTCTGAGCTTTATCCTTTCCATTCCCGCTGCCACATGCTACATTATTTCCTGGGTTGCGTGCATTTAAAGATTCTAAGGGGTAAGCTTAGTGCCTAGTGCGTTCGTGGTTTTCATGCATATTGACGTCAATAAAATACAAATAATGCAACAAATAATCAAATATAATTCTTTTCATTTCTTTCCACCATTGGTGACACGTTAGGGAACTACTATCATTTTCAGGGAACAAGTCCCTCCGTCGGGCACAACAAAGACGCTTACGACTAATTAATCAGAGCGTAAGCTCTCCGCCGCGTACCGACACCCTGTACGACGAGTAATAATAAGACCATGTAGTAATACGAACGTTCCCTATATATATGTCACCCACCCTTTTCACCCTTTTACATGAAAAAGTTCATAAAATTCACACAAATATTCATAACAATAACAACGGTAGCATGTAACTGCAAATAAATTAGAATCAACTTTTTATGCAGGCAACCACAAAATTCACACGAAACTCACATTATTTGCGTTAGGTCTTAATCAAAGCTTGTCAGACTACACACACCCTAGATTCAATCAACATATTTTCTAAGGCCATAATCCTAAAAGCATCTTATGTGTTAGTTTTAGTTCCACTATCCACGTATCTCGTTCGGCCAGCCATTAACTATCTGATTATGTTAATTACAAAATCAGTATCAATTTTGGAACGAATATTATATCTTCTTTCAAAGCTAAAGTTTCACCGCTAAAATGAATACCCAAAAGCCAAAACAAAAATAAATAAATAACCTAAACTAAAATAAAATAAAAACCTTTAAAATACAAAAACTTATGGTTTTGAAAATACTAATAAAACTACTATTAATGGATACTAACCAATCCCTATTCTAATAAATGAATAATTTTAATTTATTTTTGTCAAATGTCATTCTAATACAACTCATCATTAATATTATGTCATGTGTCATGTAGATATATTAAACGACTCATTTCAAAATTCAAATTTATATTTTCTAATTATATGTTAAATTTGAAATTATAATAACTTTAAAATTTTAATAAATCTCTTACTTAATAATTTATTTAAAATAATTTATTTAAAATAATTGAATATTAATTATAAATTTTTATTATAAAAATTTAATTAATTTTATAACTCATAGTTACGACGGATTATAAACTAGTTATTAATATTACAGGGTCATTTATAGTTTCACGTTCAAATAAAATAAAAAGCATCAAGTTTTATTTTCAAATCATTGAAACTGCAGGGACCATTACCGTAACTTATGTTTACTTATGTAATATGTAAAGTAGTTGTTACAACCTTTCTTAAAAAAATCAAATCTGTCATCTTATCAAAATATAGGGACTAATTATGTAAAAACCGCTTTAGTTAAAAGAAAAGTGAGCCAACGGACGTCACATTTCAAGAAATGGAAAGAAATAATAAAAAAAATGGTGCAAACATGTACACAAGGATAGAAGTGGTAACGTGGCCTAGTGCTCAGTGGACCAAAACACTCTTTTGTTACAAGGACAAAATTATTTATTTAAAACACAAGAAACGAGTACAGCCCCCCAAAAAAACTCCAACCCAGTTTCTTGTCTTCTCTACCCGAAAAAAAACACTATTTTCCAGCCATTTTTAAATTCAGTAAAACTCTTAAATTAGGGATTTTATAATACGTCCCCTAAGGGCACATATAAGAAGTATTAATTAATGCAAAGTATTATCATAATTAAATGTAAAATACATTAATTATAAGGAATATTACTATAATTAAATGTAGAATGCATTAATAATTTCCATAATAAATGTATTTTGAATTTAATTATGATAATACTTTTCATAATTAATACTTCTTATATGTGACCTTAGGGCACATATTAGAAAATCCCTTGAAATTATACCAAAATGAATAATTAAATCTACCATTCATTATCTCCGCTACATACCAACTTATTTTCAGAATCAAATACCAAAAACATATCCAAATTAAGCTAAATTAACATTTTATTGCATCCAAAATAAAACTTCAAAAATTCTCATCAATTTTTAGTATTGTAGCAGAATCGAGACCCTAGGTGGAACCAAAACACACAGAATGACCTTGTAAACCTATTCTAACTATTATAACAAGCTAAAATTGAAGGTTTATACCTTGATTTCGAACACAACTCCGAAAATGCTTACGAACTTCCTCCTTTGATTTCCTCCTCGATTCTAAGCCGATTATCAAAATTTATGTGGGGATTCCACTCGATTTTTCGTGCTATTTATAATTCCTAAGTGTATAACTGATGAAACCCTTTCATTTTCTCGAATTTTACTGCCTAATCAAAGTGACGTTTTTTTATTGGATGTTAAGCCTCATAATTTGCCTCTAATTGACCCATAAATTTTGAATTAATCATTGTCTTATATTAATATAATCTGATTATATTTTTTTTGTTGATTTGAGTTTTTACAAACTTCCCCCTTAGAAAAATTCCCTTATCGGAATTTGTATTAATCAAATAAATGAGGGTATTTAGTCTTCATTTCTCGCTCGGTTTCCCATGTCGCATCCGAACCTTTTTGATACTTCCACTGAACTTTCACCAGTGGTATCTCCACATTCCTTAACTTTCTGACCTTTCGATCTATAATCGCGACAGGTTCTTCTGTATACTGTAGCTTCTCATCAACCTTAATTTCTTGAACGTGCTATGAATGCCCTGCATTTCCCTTGGTAGCTCCAATCGATAGGCTACTTTCCCAACTCGTTCCTTAATTATAAGGGGTCCAACGTAGCGAGGACTTAACTTCCCTCGCTTACCAAAATGCACAACACCCTTCAGGACACTTTTAACATAACTTTATCACCAACCTGAAACACTAGTGGCTTTCTCCGCTTATCTGAATAACTTTTCTGCCGATCTTGAGTAACCTTGATGTTATCCCTAATCGTCTGGATTTTATCGGTAGTTTGCTGAACAAGTTCAGGTCCAGCCAATTGTTCCCCCCACCTCATTCCAACATAATGGAGTTCTACACTTCCTTCCATATAGAGCCTCATATGGTGCGACTTTTATACTTGCATGATAGCTATTGTTGTAGGCAAACTCAATTAACGGTAAATGAGTTTCCCAAGACCCTCCAAAATCAATAACACAAGACCGTAACATATCTTCCAAGGTCTGTATTGTCCGTTCACTTTGCCCATTTGTTTACGGATGGTATGTCGTGCTTAATTTTACTCGAGTTCCCATTTCTCATTGGAAGCTACCCCAAAATGTTGACGTAAAGTGACTATCCCGATCCGAAACAATAGACAATGGAACTCCATGCAGTTTCACTATCTCGTCAACATACAACTTATCTAACCTTTCCAACGGGTATGTCTCATTAATCGGAAGGAAGTGCGCCGATTTGGTTAATCTATCAACGACTACCCAAATCGCGTCATAACCCTTCGGTGTCCTAGGTAACTTAGATACAAAGTCCATTGTGATGTGATCCCATTTCCATACTGGAATCTCCATTGATTGTAACTGACCATAAGGCCTTTGGTGCTCAGCCTTCACCTTCAAGCACGTCAAACACCTTTCAACAAAATAGGCTATATCCTTTTTCATACCTAACCACCAGTAAGATTTTCGTAAGTCATGATACATCTTGTTTGTTCCTGGATGGATAGAGTACTTCGACATCTGTGCCTCCTTCAGAAGTAATTTACACACATCACCCACTCGTGGTACCCAAACCCTTCCCTGGAAGCACTTCAAGCCACGATTATCCTTTTCCAATGATTGTATTACTCCTACCACACCTTCACCTTTCCAATTCTCTTCTTTCGAGGCCTCCTCCTGACTCTTCCTCAAATCATCAGTAAGCCAGTGGTTACACTAATCTTCAACATTCGAATCATAGGTGGTTCTCTGCTTTCCTTACGACTTAGCGCATAAACTACAACATTCGTCATTCCCAGATGGTACAATATCTCACAATCACAATCTTTTAATAGTTCCATCCACCGTTGTTGTCTCATGTTCAAATCTTTCTGATAAAACAAGTATTTCAGACTCTTGTGATCAGTGAAGATCTGACACCTTGTCTCATACAAATAGTGTCTCAAAATCTTTAAAGCGAAAACTACTGCAGCTAACTCCATATCATGCATTGGGTAATTACGCTCATGAACCTTTAACTAACGTGAGGCATAAAAGTCACCTTACCGTTTTGCATCAAAACACACCCGACGCCTAACTTGGATGCATCACTATAAACGACAAAGCCACCATTTCCTTCTGGTAATGATAATACTGGTGCACTTCTAAGCTTTTATTTTAAGACGTTAAAGGCATTATCTTGCTCTGGATTCCACTCAAACTTTACATTTTTCCTTGTCAGGGTAGTTAGCGGTGCAGCTATGCATGAGAAGTCTTGTATAAACCTTTGATAGTATCCTGCCAACGCAAGAAAACTTCGAACTTCTGACAGGGTACCTTGGTGGTTCCCATTTTTCAATCACCTCAATCTTTGCTGGGTCCACCTTGATACCATGTTCGTTTACAACATCTCCCAAAAATTGGACTTCTTGAAGCCAAAAATCGCAATTCAAAAATTTGGCAAATAGTTTTTCTTTCCTCAATAAGCTAAGTGTTTGTTGTAGATTTTGCTCATGGTCCGCTTTACTTTTAGAGTATATCAAGATGTCATCGATAAATACAATTACTTACTTGTCTAGGTATCGCTTGCACACCTGGTTCATCAGATCCATGAACGCAGCTGGTGCATTGGTCAAACCAAATGGCATTACTAGAAACTCGTAATGACCATACCTAGTTCGAAAGGCTGTCTTCGACACATCTTCTTCCCTGACTTTCAGTTGGTGATACCCCGACCGCAAATCGATCTTTGAGAAGTAACTTGCCCATGAAGTTGATCAAATAAATCATCAATTCTCGGTAACGGATATCGGTTCTTTATAGTCACCTTGTTTAATTCCCTATAATCAATGCACATTCACATTTTCCCATCCTTCTTCTTAATGAACAGTAATGGTGCACCCCACGGTGAGGTACTTGGCCGAATAAAACCCTTGTTGTGCAGATCGTGCAACTGAGCCATCAACTCCTTCATTTCAGTTGGTGCTAACTGATAGGGCGCACGAGCTATCAGTGCTACTGCTGGGGTAAGATCGATTCGAAACTCCACTTTCCTATCTGGTGGCAAGCTAGTTAGGTCAACAAGGAACACATCTTGGAACTCGCGTATAACTGGTATATGTGGTATTTCAGGCTTGCCCTGCTTGTCTTCCAGAACATATGCCGAATAACTTCAGCAACCTTTCTTTAGATAACGAGTTGCCTTAGCCATTGATATCAAAGAGAGTTCTTAACTTGTCGGTCACCATAAATATTTACCATTCCTTTTCCTGGCACCCAAACTTGAACAATCCTATTTTCACAATCTATGGTCGCTTGGTTTTTCGACAACCAATACATCCCTATAACAACGTCAAAATCACCCAGGGAATTGGTAACAAATTTAATGGTACTACACCACCTTCTATTTCGTTAGAGCAATCATCATATTCCTCCCTTACTAGTACCCAATGATCGTCAGCAGTTTCAATTTCTAAGGCATGTTCTAGAGTCTTTGCATTTCTACCCAGGTTTTTGCAAAAAGTAGTAGACACTAAAGATCTATTTGCACCAGAATCAAATAATACCCTAGCATGAATTGAGTTTACTAGGAAAGTACCTGTCACCACATCCGGGGTCTCCTGAGCCTCCTGAGCCATCAGGTGAAAAGTTCTAGCTTTTGGTCTACCAGTGTCAGCCTTTTTATCTGTCGCCCGATTGTTTGTTATCCTGCCTTGATTGTTGTTACCTTTACTCTGGGGACATTCCGAGTTGATGTGGTTAGGGGAACCACACCCGTAACATAACCTTCCTTTCTTACATTTTGTGGCTATGTGCCCTGGCTTCCCACACTTTTAGCAAACTTTCTGATTCATGTTACACTCCCCCTTATGATAACAGTTGCATTTTGGACATTGCTTTACTCTGGACCCTAGATCTGTCTTACATTCTTGACTTGAAGTCTTGATTTTCTTGGAATCATTATTCGTACCATCCCATTTTCTTTTCCCTAGAGCCCTGTCTTCACCTTGACGATTCTTCTCACGTTCGCGACCTTCTGTAGCATCTACAACAGACTGGAAAGTACCCGATTTCTGAATTTGCACAAATTCATGGATAGTTGTTCTCAATCCCCAAATATAGCGTTCTACCCTTCTTTCTTTTGTAGATACGTAAAATTCGACAAACCTAGCCTTCTCTGTGAACTTTCATATTCCCCTATTCCAACCTCAAGAATTCTTCCTCTAACTGCTTAACCACTGTTCGTGGGCAAAACGTTTCTTTAAAGATTATTAGAAACTCATCCCATGACATGTTCTTAGCCGCCTCACGCCCCCTAGCTTCCTTCACCATGCCCCACCAATGTATTGCCTCCCCCTTTAAATCACCTTGTCCTTGTCCACACACTTTCTAGTATCAAATGTTCCCTCAATATCCATAATCCATGTTGATGACAAAATAGGATCAATTTCTCCGTTAAATACGGGTGGCTTACAATTCATGAACATCTTGTAAATACAACCTCGCCCATCGTGGTTGTCATGATGCCTTGAGGGTTGTGCAATACTTGGTTCCTGATTTATATTCGCCTATCGTGGTTGTCATGATGCCCTGAGGGTTGTGCAATACTTGGTTCCTGATTTATATTTGGTGTACTATACTCGTAGCCTTCTTCACCTCTGCCCAAGTCACCTTCATACTCACCCATTGTTGCTTCTCAAGCCTGAGTAACTACATCTGGTAAGGTGGCTTGAATCGCTCGGTCAATCTTATCAGCCAATTCTTCTCTAGTGATCGTGTTTGCCGCATGACCCCTTCTGTGACCTCGCCCTCAACCGCGTTGGGATCCGGAGCTGCCATGGGCCGATTGTACAGGTATCGGTGTTGTAACATCTCCTCGGCCTCTTCCTCTACCACTACCTCTTCCTTGGCCTCGTCCACGACTAGCATTTGGGATCAGTGGGGTTTCTGGTACATCTCCTGGTGCTCTAACATAAGCTCTAATTGGGATGCGTTCTTCCTCCGAGGTGACTCTAGTGAACCTCCCAGATCTTCGTGAAGACATATTAACTACATATTTATGTTTATAACAAAATAAGTATAACAAACATAAATTTTATTCTAAATTATCAAAACTTCAAAAAGAGACATATGTCTTGTTCACATCAAGTCACTTAAGACAACAACCAAGAGAAATAAAAAAACAAATCATTACACTCCAACTTTCTACTTTTTAAACACGATGTCATCATATTTCAATATTCACTTTCCGTCCTTCAAGTACTTCCTTATCTTTTTAGCTTTTCGATCTCTGAGACCACTTTGAATGACCAGCACCTCAGCCTAAGGTGGGTCTCTTTCAACCACCCTATCTAGGAATCCGTAAGTCGCGGCCTTGGCTTGCTTTGCTTGAGCTACAAAGCCTTCCCACAACTTAGTGATAGTGAGTTTCCTTAGCTCCAACACCTCCTGTTCCAACCTTCTTATCTTGCGCTTACTTTTCTCAGCAGCCTCAACCCATATTTGGTTCTCCTATATGATCCTTGAGTTATGCTCGTCTATCACTTCAATCTTTTTTTTTTTTCAAATTGTGAATCTCGAGCTGTGCCTGCGGCATTTCATCTTTGTAAAGTCACTCCTAATAGGTACCAGGACTACTTGGTGTATACTCCACATAGGACATATGGAACGTTTCGTATCTTTGTTCCACATGATACTCCACGTGATTTTCCTCGGGTTCCTCCTCAAGGTCTTCTTTGGGTTCCTCATCAGGGTCTTCTTCGGGCTCCTCCTCCGGATCTTCGTCGGGTTCCACCTCAGGTTCCACATCTTCGTCTTCTTCATCTCGCTCAGAGAGGATGAGTGGAGTCGTTGGTTCCAAACTTCCTTCCGGATCAGAGATCTCTAACTCGGATTTCAACTTCTCGTGAGGAAGTATCCCACTCGTACCCTCACTTGACACCCCACTATCGATGATTGCCTTTTCACGATCCATAGTACCTACAAACGAAACACGGTCCAAATTAAGCGATGTACCGCTCCTCCCGTTTATGCTTAGGCGTTTAAACAACGACTAGTCTACTTAAACCTGGCTCTGATACCAACTTCTAACGCCCCAAATTTCAAATACCAATATTAACTTAACATGGTCTCAAAACTACTAAAATTTCAAGTACTAATGTCATTAATAATAATAATAGTGTGACATCCCCATTTTCACGGCCAAAAAAGACCGATTTTGTTTATGCTTGTTTGAAAATTAGAGTAACATTTTTAATAAAAGTGTTGCGGAATTTGTCCCAAAACAAGATATGATAAAGATTTATCAAAAGCATTTCTAAGGAAATGTATCTCATTAAAAGACTCGGGATGTCATGTTCGATACAGATCAAAAGCATAAATAGTAAAATATAAGCCTTACTACATTATTTCATATCTACAGGCCTATATTCGTAATCCCTCATTCAAAACATCACATCTATGCTCGAGCGCCACTACCTGTAATACATGAAACTGAGTGGGTAAGGCTTGGGAGCCTGGTGAGCATATAGGGTTTTCAACCCACAATAATAATTACTTATTAAGTTCACCAATCAACAATAACCTTGATTACCCATTCCCGTTGTCCTCACTTTATGTCCCTAGACACCTAACACAAGGGACTTAGCCTAAGGAATATCATCGGGTTGGACACTACTGCTAAAGGGAATCCTCAGCCATACGTGTCCTAAAGGCAACCATGAGGGGGATTGGAGTACACCAATGAACATTTAGTTCATCAACACCTATAAGTTGTGAACCTGCTAGTATACCACTGGACTGTCTAGAAAGGTCTGTGGTCGTCATCTATACTCTGTTAGACGACTTCATCAATAACAACAACAACAACAACATCGACACCAAGGCCTCTCATCATTTTAACACCCACCGACTATTTTGTCTACCCATGTTCTACCCAACATATTTGTAGATAAAATACGTATACAGTTTAAAACTTGTATAAAACATCAATTCAATAGTCACCTCAAATAAACAATTAACATATTTACACATAACACGTATTTTAAGGTAAATACTTCATATCTATGTGTAAATTGAAAGTAACTACACACTCACATGTTTTGATGAAAATCGGGCAGCAATTCGTTTCCTAAAACGATCGTTTCTAATAAAACCGGGAGTTTTATTGAGAAACCGGGCACTGGGAAAGGTCGGGCTTCAAAATCGAAAAGATAAATTTTTTTGGGTCATCGGGAACTTCGGAACGTATTTCGGGCTTTAGAAATGATACCGGGGCTTCGGGGGAAGTCAAAATGATAAAAAGGATGAAAAATGGGTGAAAAGTGGCAAAGTTCGGATTCTACCCGGGAGGTCTCGCAACCTCCCTTTTATAGGGTCCGAAGGTCGGCTGAGAAGGAAGTGAGTTAGCAGCGAAGCAGCTCGGTGGCAGCAGCAGGAGCGAGGTGCGTGGCAGCAGCTAGAGGCTCCGGGTGGCTTCGCATGCGAGGGGCTAGCGAGGCTTGGAAGGATACGGAGACAGCAGCACGTCGGACGGGGATTGGGCCGCTGCTCGGAAGAATCAGAAGGCAACAGGTGCGCGACACGTGGCTACTGTTCATGCGAGGCGACGTGGCTCTTCTGGATAAGGCTTATCTATGCGAGATTCCTCAGAAAATGAGCCCTAATCTTCTAAAATCCATAACTTTCGCATACGGGCTCCGTTTTCGACGTTCTTTATATGCACGTGTAGGTAAAATTACGCTCTACAACTTTCGTTTAGACTTCGTCATCTAATTTTGACTTTTATTTTTATATTATTATTTTTAACAGACCGAGACAGGAAATCCGTTAAAAATTCATAACTTCTTCATCCGACGTCCGTTTTCATCAGACTTTTTACCGTTGTGCTACTATTTACGAGACCTTCGATTCTCGTTTAGGTCGTGTCGGCTAAAAATCACTCGATCTAAAATTCGAGTTTTTAGCTGTCTACTGCTAAGCTGAAACTTCGAAAAATCATAACTTCCTCATACGAAGTCAGATTTGGACGTTTTTTTATACCTACTCTCGGTTTAACGAACACTATGAGTTTCGTTTAGATCACTAAGGCTAAAAAGTAGTTTATCAAAAACTCACTTTTTACGACATTCAGCACCGAGTTGGTTTTGTCGTGAAACTTCGACAGGTCATAACTTCTTCGTTTTAACTCGGATTTCGGCATTCATTATATATCCGTAATCCTTGTGACTACCACTACAACTTTCTTAGTAGATATCGACTTTATCTAAAATTTAATTTTGACGCTCATTTTTATTTTTAATTAATTAACTCCTAGTAATTAAGCATAAAACACATAAAACATAGAATTCACATAATTCCTTTTTCATTTCTTCAAAATGAGTTACAAATGTTAACTTAGACTATCACCTTAATATTAATGCCTTGGCTAGAAACACGAGTGTTACAAATAGCTGAAGCAAATAGAAATTTAAGTAAACACCTGGTGCGCTACGTATTCCTCAAAACTTGTCGCCGTCTTCAAGTCTGAGCTTCCATTCCCGCCGCCACTTGCTACGTTATTTCCTAGGTTACGTGCATTTAAAGATTCTAATGGGTAAGCTTAGTGCCTAGTGCATTCGTGGTTTTCATGCATATTGACGTCAATAAAATACAAATAATGCAACAAATTATCAAATATAATTCTTTTCATTTCTTTCCACCCTTGGTGACACGTTAGAGAACTACTGTCATTTTCAGGGAACAAGTCCCTCTGCCGGGCACAACAAATATACTTACGGCTAATTAATCAGAGCGTAAGCTCTCCGCCGTGTACTGACACCCTGTACGACGACTAATAATAAGACCGTGTACTAATACACCTGTTCCCTATATATATGTCACCCACCCCTTTCACATTTTTACATGAAAAAGCTCATAAAATTCACACAAATATTTATAGCAATAACAACGGTAACATGTAACTGCAAATAAATTAGAATCAACTTTTCATGC